>NW_027412536.1:4764678-5392178 GCF_025532065.1 Leptinotarsa decemlineata | reverse complement strand
AAATCTAAGCAGTTCTGCACTTCAGTTGTTTCTAGTTCTGCTCCGTATGGCTACTTTTCTACCATTGGGAAACAGTCGCGAATTGAAATTGCCTATTCTCTGTCTTTGGTTAATGTCGCTATTTTTCCTGAGAAGGGATCTGTCAAATCAGAAGTACCGCCACTTGCTGTCTCTAAGACTCCTGATACTACGCTATCATTCAGTTGTTGAGCCGTATATGTCTGACCTGCTATAATTAAATTTTATCCTCTGATAGTTGCATGTAGATTTTGCTCACGTGCCCGTTTCATAATAATATGATCGTTCAAAATCTTCAATCGGTCTATATCCTCCTGACACATATCATTGTCAGTGACGATTCCAGTTCCTTTCAATTTATGAATATTGGAAAAGGATTTTTTCCAGATAAGAAATGAATTCCAACATGACTAATTTTTTCTTACATTTTCCAGCTACATACACAGGATGGGGCACCTCATACGACACCGTCCCTGTAAAAAACATTAATTTTTTCGGCAATTTTTCCATATGTATATTGATTAAGGTTGCAAAAGGAAATTGTTTTGGAGTATATAAGGTGGCTCAAAAAAGTGTGACATATCGAAGTTGTGTTTTTTTTAATGGAACATCCTGTATTTCGTAACACTTTTGAATAGGTCAGGAAAAAATAATATGATTTTTTTGATGAAAATGGTAGGTACAATTGCAAACTAAATAACATCGAAATGTATAGAAATCATCTGTCCGAATTCTGACCAAGAGATTTTGGGCTATTAAGTTCGACAAAACCCGTTTCTCAATATTGTACAAAATGTGCAAAAATCATTGTCACCTTGTTATTTCAAACAGAACACATTGTATATTTTTTTGGTATGAACAATATAAAATTCAAATATCTTTCATTTCATTTTTGGGTTCCTTATACCTATCCTGAATAGTTTTGTTCTGATATTGTTCATACCAAAAAAAATTCAGGGTGTTCTATTTGAAATAACAAACGTTTCTTTGACGGTGGTTGACAATGTTTCGTGGTGCATTTCATCAGTTCGGACTTCCATTGTCTAATAAGATATAAATCGAAATTTGAAATCTCTGAAAGAAACTGTAAAAAAAATTAAAAAGATTGGCTGAAAAAACAATTTTATTAAGAAAAAAACTGAAATTACATTGAAATAACATACAAGCAACAAAAACAAAACAAAAAATTTGAACTATTAACACGAGGTGAAAAATAAAAAAAAAATATTAACAAGGAATGAAAATTAAAAGATTCCAAACCAAGTTACTTCACGACGTTTCGATTGTTAGTATCCACAACCGTCTTCGGGTGATAACTGGACTTATTCTTTCGAGATCTGACTATTTATAGGACATTCGACTGCTTTCACCTATCGCCTTTTCCCTCTCTCCGCTTCGTTGGTTTTTAGCAGGAGCTGACTGTTTGGCGGAAGTTGGTCGTGTTTCGCTTGATTAGAGGTTTCCATATGTTACGTATCTCTACACTAGCTTGGCTAAATGCGTTGTTGAACAACATATATTCTTTGATTTTTCTCCTAATCCAGTGTTCCTTCTTATGGATGATTTTAGCCCGAGCCCACTTGATGTTATGTTGATGAGTCCAAACATGCTCTGCTATTCCATATTTGCTGGTTTCTCCTCGCTGTGTGTGTTTCTTGTGCTCGGCAATGCGAACTTTCAATGACCTCTTAGTTTCACCAATGTATGATTCTCCGCACTCGCAGGGTATCCGGTAAATGCAATTTTTGGAATCGCAGTCCGCGTTTGTTGGCCTGGTTTTCGTGAGACTGATACGGATAGTGTTCCCAGATCTGAAATAGGTTCTGATGTTATACTTGGACCTAATCCTTCTTATCCTTTCTGACAATCCTCTGACGTAGGGAAGTACAAGTACTGGTTGTGGCGGCTTCCCATCCTTGTGGAAGAGAAGCTCTTGCTGTCTTCTAGCTAAAGCCTGTTCCACCATCACTTTTGAGTCACCATTCCGTTGAAGGTCATTTTTGATGGTGCCTAGTTCCTTTTCGAGACCTTCCATTGTATTGCAGAACCCGAAAGCACGGTCTAGTAGAGTCTTAGTCGATTGATGGTGGGTGGTTTCCTGTCTCAGATACTGTCCCGTGTGAGTGGGTTTTCGATATACAGATGTTTCCCATACGCCTAAGAATGGCAATTCGTTGTGGACTTCCTTCTCCATTGTGAAAGTGATGGAAGGACTTACGTTGTTGATGTGCTTCAGAAAAGTGTCTAGTTCTGCATTTCCATGGTTCCATATTATGAAGGTTTCGTCCACATATCTCAACCAGACTCGGGGCTTCTTGTGGGCTTGTTCAATGGCCAGAGCTCAAACCATTCCATATATATATATATATATGAGCTGTTTTCTCGAGTTTCGCTCCGTGTTCTGTGTATTTTCTCCCCATAAGGATTATTTTCACAACGTTTCGGCAAAGTCTCATTTGCTATCTTCTGGTGATGTCTGGTTTTTTCAACAAGACTGATTAGTTCGAACTCTGTGTCTCAATTTATAAGGATGGATGTTTCCCTTTACCAGCGTTGCTGCCACTACCTGTGTTTGCTCGACTACCTGTTTTGGTCTTATTACCTGAGCTGCCTCTCCTGTCTCTGTTATTGTACCTGTATTGTCATGTACCGAGTTTTGCTTCTGGGGTTCAGCGGTCTGATTGCTTGTGCGAAGCACAAGCTCCCGCTAAAAACCAATGAAGCGGAGAGAGGGAAGAGATGATAGGCGAAAGCAGTCGAATGACCTATAAAAAGCCAGATCTCGAAAGATTAAGTCTATCACTCAAAGAAGATCGTGGATACCAACAATAAAAACGCCGTGAAGTAACTTGGTTTGGAATCTTTTGATTTTATATTTTATAATTTTCATTTCTTGTTAATATTTTTTTATTTTTCAGCTAGTGTTAGTGGTTCAATTTTTTTTTGTTTTTTTTTGTTGCTTGTATTTTATTTCATTGTAATTTCAGTTTTTTGATTAATGAAATTGTTTTTTCAACTAGTCTTTTCAATTTTTTTATCTTTGTCCGATAAATTTATCTTTGTCCGAAATTATAAAAAATTAACAATGATTTATGAACATTCTGTTCTCTTTTATGCTTGGTAGGAATTCAATTTCTATACATTTTGATGTTATTTAGTTTCCAATTCTACCTGGCATTTTCATTAAAAAATCAATAACTCGAAAACGGTTATAGTTAGGTACATAGTACCTTTTATGAAACCATATTATTTTTTCCTGACCTATTCAAAAGTGTATTGAAATACATTAAAAAAACATAATTTCGATATGTCCCTTTTTGGGCCACCCTGTAGACTCCAAAATAATTTCCTTTTGCAGCCTTAATCAATATACTCCAAATAAAATGGAGAAATACCCGAACAAATTAGTGATTTGGTTTAGAGACCATGTCGTATGGGATGTCCTACCCTGTATATTATTAATATCAGCTCCTGTAAAGTTCACATCAAAGACCTTCTTCAACTTTAATAGTGTTTCCTGGGATAAAAAGTATTTTTTGATTTCAAGTCCAAAAATGGCTATACCGTTTCTTGTTCTTCGCTGAATCCACGTGGTTTTATGTTGCAAATGCAAAATATCATCAGCCGAGATCTCAATTTTCAAATTTAACTCCGATACTTTTGAACGATTTATTTTCCAAATATTTCGTTTGGTCCTAATACAACTTTTCGAACTTAGTGGTCTGTTCTTCATCAGCTTTATGAATTAAGCTAAATATCGGGATTTTCAAGTTTGTCTTATGAAATTTTTGATAGCTATTATAACACTGAAATGGCTCGTGGTGGAAAAGAAATATAACGATCTCAAAATAAAAACAGAGATACTTGATAAAGTCCACTGACTGTATACTGACTGACTACTATAAATGGTCACTTAGTGAGAAGCACATTTTACCACTACCGATCATTTCTGTGTGTGGACATGATTTGGGTTGTCCATTAATTTTTTTTCAAGGACAAAGCACAAGTTCTACAGGAAAATCCTCAAGGCGCTCGGAGAGCGATACCTGTACGAAAGTAGCGATACACGTTGGATTTGAATTGCTGGAGGTTAAATCCATTTGGAAAAACGTTCTCAGGAAGTTTATTCCACATGAACGCAGTTCTTCAAATGAAAGAGTTCTCAAACAGTGACGTTCGAGGTGTACTGAGTTGAACCTCAAAACGATAAGCAGCCACAATCCGTCGTGTATTTCTGATATGTAGCGCTTTTGATGGAATCAAATATGCCAAGTCTCTTGAACACCTTGAAAAAAGGTGCTCTTTTCTGGATGGGATGAAATCAAAGGATGTAACCTTGCCAGGATCACCTTGGGCGAACCTGGGAAGCTGGCGCCTAAGAAATATCTGGCGATGACCAGGAAAAATCTACGCCTTACAGTAGGATTTCTGACTGGCCACTGTCAGCTAAGGAAACACCTACATAATATGGGGCTAGTGGACACACCTCTATGCAGGATGTGTGAACAGGAAGATGAGACTGTCAGGCATGTCCTGTGCGAGTGCCCGGAGTTATCGTCAATAAGAGAGTGTGTGTTCGGTGAGTCTTGGCATACACCTGCCGATATAAAGGAGATGTCTCCCAGCGACCTGTTCACCTTCCTGGAAAGGACAGAATGGACGATGACCTAGGAGGACAACTCCTCGGGAGGATGTACAATGGGTCACATGTGGCCTAAGTGCGTGGGCTTACACTCACCCTCCCTACTCTACAGATACAGATATGTTGGCTATGACTGGTGAAAGTGGCGATACCATTGGCAGTCCCTCATCTTGTGTAAAGAATTCGTCCTTCAGTTGGAAATAACAGTTTCGTACACAGCATCCTAGTAATTCCATGATTACTTCTATAGGTAGATTCGTTCTCTTTTTCAGGTTCCCGTCTTCGGATAGCTTTCTCTGTATGATTTGGAGTGCTTCTTCGACCGGAACCTTGGTGTAAAGGCTTTCCACGTTGAAACTAATTAGTTGATCTTCCTGTGTGACCTCAATTGACCCTAGTAGTTCGACAAAATGCCTTAAATTCTTCACAAAAGACGATGTTTTCCCTTGTAATGGTTGTATTAAGGAAAGTAAAAATCTAGACAAGTTTTGAGTAGCCGAATCTCTGGAGCTGATGATCGGTCTAAGCGGAATGTCCTTCTTGTGGATTTTGGGTAGTCCATACAAGTGAGGGGACTTACTGTGGTGCGGTGTTAGCGATGATCTTTCCTTGTCCGAAAAATAGACTTGGTGTTTTTTCAAAATCTGGTACAACTTCCTTTCGATTGATGCAGTAGGGTCCCGTACGATCTTTGTGTATCGTCCCTTCTGAAGAACCTCTTCGATATTCTGTTCGTAGAGAACGGTATCCATTACCACAGTAGCGTTTCCTTTATCTGCAGGTAGGATCTTGATGGTGTTGTCTCTACGTAGGCCGTTCAGAGCTCTACGTTCTTCATTGCTGATGTTAGATGTCGGAACTGGTTCTCGATCCAGCTGTTCTCTAATTTTCCATCTGATCTCTTCTGCCTCGGTCTGGTCAATAAGGGAACTGGTGAATTCCACTGCAGTAATTATCTCCAAAGTGGGCACAGATGTTGTCGTAATGGTGAAATTTAGGCCTTTTCTCATCAAGGATTCCTCTATTCCCGTGATCGGGCGGGAACTCATGTTGATGACGTTGGCGGCTTCATAGTTGTCCTGTTTTCGGTCTGTATTTGGGCATTGTTTCCTCACTAACTTCCTCCACTTTCTGTTGTGGGTATTCTCCATGTCTTGGCGGATCTTCAAGCACGTGCTTTCAATCTTGGCAAAGATTGGTCCATGATAATCTTCCAATGTCTCTCTGCTTATCTCTTCAAATCGTTCCGTGGCATCCTGCAACAAAGTTGACCTCTTCCAACGGTGATAATTGATTTGAGACCTTATTAGTGCTCGGCTGGCGAGTTCCAATATGCGTTTAGCTCTCTCTCCTGGGATTGGCGATTTCAGCAGAAAACCTTTGGGGATGATGTTGTTGTCTCTCGCTCCGCACAGAAAACTGAGGTGAGTTTCTACCTTTGTAAGCTTGACCATAGTCTTCTCATATCCTCGGAATAAGTCGCTAAAGAAATTCATCATGAAACATTGTCAATCACCTTCAAACAAACGTTGAATACCCGGTACGGACGCGGAACCAGCGGAAATCGCCAATCCCAGGAGAGAGAGCTAAACGCATATTGGAACGCGCCAGCCGAGCACTAATAAGGTCTCAAATCAATTATCACCGTTGGAAGATGTCAACTTTGTTGCAGGATGCCACGTAACGATTTGAAGAGATAAGAAGAGAGACATTGGATGATCATGGACCAATCTTTGCCAAGATTGAAAGCACGTGCTTGAAGATCCGCCAAGACATAGAGAATATCCACAACAGAAAGGAAGTTGTACCAGATTTTGAAAAAACACCAAGTCTATTTTTCGGACAAGGAAAGATCATCGCTAACACCGCACCACAGTAAGCCCCCTCACTTGTATGGACTACCCAAAATCCACAAGAAGGACGTTCCGCTTAGACCGATCATCAGCTCCAGAGATTCGGCTACTCAAAATTTGTCTAGATTTTTACTTCCCTTAATACAACCATTACAAGGAAAAACATCGTCTTTTGTGAAGAATTCAAGGCATTTTGTCGAACTACTAGGGTCAATTGAGGTCACACAGGAAGATCAACTAATTAGTTTCTGTTTCTCATACAGAGAAAGCTATCCGAAGACAGGAACTTGAAAGAGAGAACGAATCTACCTATAGAAGTAATCATGGAATTACTAGGATGCTGTGTACGAAACTGTTATTTCCAACTGAAGGACGAATTCTTTACACAAGATGAGGGACTGCCAATGGGATCGCCACTTTCACCAGTCATAGCCAACATATATATGGAGTGGTTTGAAACTCTGGCCATTGAAGGAGCCCACAAGAAACCTCGAGTCTGGTTGAGATATGTTGACGACACCTTCATAATATGGAACCATGGGAATACTGAACTAGACGCTTTCCTGAACCACATCAACAGCGTGAGACCTTCCATCACTTTCGCAATGGAGAAGGAAATCCACAACAAATTGCCATTCTTAGACGTTTTGGAGAAGAGGACCGATACTAAGTGGGAAACATCTGTATACCGAAAACCCACTCATACGGGACAGTATCTGAACCACCAATCCAACCACCATCAATCGACTAAAAGAGGAATCATCAAGACTCTATTAGACCGTGCTTTTAGGCTCTGTAATACGAAGGAAGGTCTCGAGAAGGAACTAGACATCATCAAAAATGATCTTCAATGGAATGGCTACTCCAAAGCGATAGTAGAAAATACTTTGGCTAAAAGAAAGCAGGAGCCTCACAAGGAAGAGAAGCCGTCACAAGCAGTGCTTGCACTTCCCTACATCAGAGGATTATCGGAGAGGATAAGAAGAATTGGTTCCAAATACAACATCAGAACCTGCTTCAGATCCGGTAACACTATCCGTAGCAGCCTCACGAAAACCAGGCCACCAAACGCGGACTGCGATTCCAAGAATTGCATTTACCGGATACCCTGTGAGTGCGGAAAATCCTATATTGGTGAAACTAAGAGGCCATTGAATGTTCGCATTGCCGAGCACAAGAAACACACACAGCGAGGGGAAACCAGCAAATCAGGAATAGCAGACCATGTTTGGACCCATCAACACAACATCGAGTGGTCCCAAGCTAAGATCTTGCACAGAGAGGAACATTGGTTTAGGAGAAAATTCAAAGAAGC
The DNA here is from genome assembly GCF_025532065.1 of Leptinotarsa decemlineata. Lineage (NCBI taxonomy): Eukaryota > Metazoa > Arthropoda > Insecta > Coleoptera > Chrysomelidae > Leptinotarsa > Leptinotarsa decemlineata. The sequence goes on along the minus strand of NW_027412536.1, from coordinate 5,384,350 downwards.
CGCATACATGTTGTCCAACAACGTATTCAGCCAAGCCAGCGTAGAAATACGCAACATATGGAAACCCATCATCAAGCGAAAAATGGCCAACTCCCGCCAAAACGGTCATCTCCCACGGAACCAGTGAAGCGGAAAATGGAAAGCGGGGATAAGTGAAAATACTCGAACGACCTATAAATAGTCATCTCTCGGAGGAATCAGTCCAGTCATCACCCGAAGACGATTGTAGATACTAACAATCGAAACGTCGTGAACTAACGTGACTTGGAATCTCTCCACTTTTTATTTTTATTTTCTTTTTTCATTTCTTCATTTTTATTTATTCAATTGTTCTATTTTCACTTGTATTTTATTTCACTATTATTTCATTTCAGGTTTATTTTGGTTAATATAATTGTTATTTTCAGTTATTCATTTTCAATTCTTTTTTTTTAGTTGATTCAGGGATTTCAAATCATTTTATATAGTAGACAATGGAAGTCCGAACTAGTGAAATTCATCATGAAACATTGTCAATCACCTTCAAACAAGCCAATTATTATTTTTGTAGAATAAATAATGATACTAATAATGTACATACACAAAATTAGTATTATCATTTTTAAGCTATGTTTCACACAATAAAAAAATATTACGTGCTTGCTGATAAGATTTTTATAATAACCATAAACACTATGTATACATAGAGAGTGATAGAGCGATAGAGAGAAAGAGAGAGTTTACTTGCCTTCACCGACTTATTTCAGCATTAAAAACAGTTTTTCAGTCGTAATTAACCGATTTCCAAAAAAACAGGTCTCAGATATTTTTCATGTTCTCTCAAATATAATCAAATGTGTAAACTCATTATTGTATAGTTGTAAAATGTTCTTGGTGGCACCTTAGCTCGTAATAAATCGCCAAAATGACTTCTTCCATCTTTTACTGAATGGAAACCATACCTAGGCAATAATGACTCCGTTTTCCTTAGTAGGCTTGGCTCAAATAGTTCGACATGTTAGGATGACGTGACATATTGCTCACAACACTACTCCAGCACGACTGTCCAACCGAAGTTTCATGCCCACGCGAGATACTTCTCCATCGCGATAGAGTGAGGATAAAGGGAAGCCAGACATACTGATGCGTTACGTTACAAAGCGGTTTACTCTCCCATAAGAAGTTATCACTTCAAAAAGAGGGTTGGAGACAATATGGATCCCTGGGGAACACTAGCGTTGATGGTAAACGTATTCGAGAGATATTCATCGACGGCCACTTGCAGGGAACGTTATTTCAGGAAACTGGATAGCCACACACAAAAATGATCCGACAAGCCATGGCATCGAACATTACTGGAGTTTTATCCCACGTGTTTCGATCACTTGGTGATCGAAACACATGTCGAGGTGTTAAAAATAACGGTTTGGTGTTGGGATATAACTCCAGTAATATTCATTACTAGACCAAAGGTTCCAATAAGTGCATCACAAATACATAGCAAAGAAGTTTGGCCAGCAAACCCTCATGCCACATACGGTCAAAAGGTGACAGCCATCTTGGTTTCGGACAGGTTGGAGCCTGGCTCCCTTACCCTTTTGACTGATGTTTGTCAGAGTGCGGTCAAAAGCCTTAGACATATCAAGCACAACAGCTCTTGACTCTCCATATTTCTCGATTGCGTTATTCCAAATATGGATGACATACGATAGAAGGTCGCCTGTTGATCTTTATTTCCGAAAGCCATATTGATGATCTTTCAAGATGTTAAAGCCTTCCAGATATTTGAGGATATAGTGGTTTATGGCTTTCTCCATGATTTTTGATATCACCGATAGCAAAGCGACTGGTCTATAGATTTTTCTTCTCTTTTTGGGGAATAGGCTGAACGCGAGCAATCCTCCAACAAGAAGGAAAAACCCCTTCCTTGTAAGATATATTGAAAAGTCTGCAAAATACTGGTACGAGTTCATTCCCGCACTTTTTAAGTACGATGACGTGCACTTTATCAGGACCAGAGGCTTCGTTGAAATTAAGCTGTTTCAAAATTCACCTGACTAGACGTCGAAATGTAATTTCCGGCATTGTGGATTCTAGTGTGGGAATAGAGGGTGGTGCCTTTCCTAGAAAATCGTCTGTGGAGTGGGACGCAAATTGTTCAGCTAATAGATTTGCTTTTTCTATGGCTATTGTTGCAATTGAACCATTCACTTGTGTTAGCTACCGACCAGAAGGATCTAGAGCCGTTGGGATTGGCAGTTTATCCCTAATTCTCCGATTTTGAAGTTTTTTGCTTTCATTCATTACAAGTTTGCATTGTAATTTTTGCGCCACTGCCGTTAAGCGTGATTTTTGGAGGTGACAGCTTGTTAGCAATCTTTGTTGAACCTAGGTTTGCCCTTAGAAGTTCGTTTCATTGAAAAAGGGATTTATGCATCCATGGATGATAGAATAACTTCTGTGACTTCAAAAGCCCAAGTTGATGGATCATTAGAGCTGAAACAAACATCTAGCCAGGGAAAATTTCGGAAATGGTCTTGAAGATCCAGCAGATCTGTAATGCCATACTTTATTTATTGGTAATTCACTCAATACTGAAATGAGTTTATTTCATTAGTTTGTTCTCTTCGGACTTCCATTGTCTAATATGATATAAATTGATTTGAAATCGCTGAAAAAATGTAAAAAATTAAAAAAGGGTTAGCTGAAAAATAATAATTATACAAAAAAAAAAACCGAAATTACAATGAAATATAATAAAATACTTGCTTGTATTTTATTTGAAAAAATGTAAAAAATTAAAAAAGGATTAGCTGAAAAATAACGATTATATTTAGCAAAAAACTGAAATTACAATGAAATAAAATAAAATACTTGTTTGTATTGTACTGAAATTACAATGAAATAAAATAAAATACATGCTTATATTTTATTTCATTGTAATTTCAGTTTTTTGCCTGATATTATTGTTATTTTTCAGCTAATCCTTTTTTAATTTTTTGCATTTTTTTCATGGATTTCAAATTAATTTATATCATATTAGACAATGGAAGTCCAAACTAATTAAATAAACTCATTTCAGTATTGAGTGAATAAATATTGGGGAACAATCTAAGCCGCGCAAAGTTTGGCATTACAGAGTTGCTTCAAGACCATTCCTGAAATTTTCCCTGGCTAGATGTTTGTTGCAGCTTTAATGATCCATCAACTTGTGCTTTTTTTAACAGACCATCAAACAAATGAAATGAGTCGTGGTCAGAAGATCCCAATGGAGACCGTACGGTGACTGTAAATTTCTGGATTGGTTGTTAGGTACAGATCCAAAAGACTAGCATATTTTCCATCACGGTCAGGAATCTGAGACCTCTGCTTATTGCAAAAGTTTCAGCTTCGCGATCTTGTAAGTCGTTGATATTTGAAAATTTGAGCCATTCGATATTGAGGACGTTGAAGTCACCGAATATGGAAATTTTGGCATTCTGATAATTAATTTGCAGAAAGTCAATAGTGTGACTATATTGTGTATCGCTTTGTGGTCGATAACCGCAGCATATAAATCTAGTGATCTTCTGTGATATTATTTTGAATGACATAAGTTTTAGGGTTCCAGCATTTCCTCTTGTTAACAGATCGCTTCGAATAAAAAGAGATGTTCCAAAGTTACCTCTGAATCGAGAGTGGAAATCATAGCCGAGATATAGAAAATTTACGGGGTTTGTTGAACCACTGACTTTGGTTTATGTGAGTGCAAAAATATGAGGAATATTTGTTTGTAGATGTTGAAATCGATTTTGAATTTGCTAGTGGGCCTCTTAGCAACTGCAGTTACCATGCTATTTCCCTGTGGACTGATTTTAGAAGGACCCTGCTGACTGTCCGAAATAGTGGTTTTCGAATAACTTAGGGGCGCCATCATGAAATTTTTTGTTATATTCCCACCCTTGAAACCGGAAACCAGCCGTTGCAATATCTCACCGGGCGATGCCGTTGCAATATCTCACCGGGCGCTGCCGGTGCCACACATTCACAATGGCTCACATGACGAGCTAACTCTGTCCCTTTGTTTCATTGTCTGCAGCTAAGGTCTCCGTTGTACAGCCCTCTTTTTGGTTCAGGAGTCCTCTTAATGGAGGATATCCAGTGAGTAGCCCAGTTATTGATCTGAGCCGATTACTGCTTTGTTGAAGCAGTTCTTCAGTTCTCATCTCGAACAGTGTGTATTTCTGGGTATTATTTCCGAACATTCTATAGCCCCACTTCCCAATCTGGTTACATACCAAATACATACCAATCTGGTTCCGTACCGAAGATTTTGGTACCCCACAGCTGGCTCAGGACCCGTATATGGAGTGGATGATCTGTGTCTGGCACACTCATCAGCTTTTTTGTTACCTGTGATATCTCAGTGTCCTGGCACCCAGTAAATAGTAAATCTATTCGAAACCGCCAGTTTCCTCAGTTCTTCACGGCATTCCGACAACAGTCTCGATGTTACATTTGAGTTCATTATTGTCCCAAGTGCTGCATGTGAAAATACTAATGTGTACTGACCGAGTGGGTAACTGAAATGAAGATTTCTCGAGCATGTTCTCAGGATGACTGTTCCTTCTCCTCTTTGCGGTTCAAGATTTCAACCGCCTAGTTTGGGTAGAACATGTATTTCGTTGTCATGTGATCCGAGAACATTGTTGATGTTCATTCCTACACATATTCTGAAATTTTCATTTTGCTAGATCCCTTGTAAGTATGTGAGTTTTTCAGACATTATGCCTCCATTGCAGCTGTTGGACTGTTTTTATAGCTCTCATTTCCAAACCCTCAAGTCTTTGCACCCTGCTTAGTTTGTTATCGAATGTTTGCTTCATCTTTAGTCACCAGACCATAAATGCATGTTATTATGAAATTAACTACCATGGTATAGACCAAATACATTATGTCTGGTTCCCATGTCTCTCCGTAGGTTCGTCTGGCCAGCATCAGTGCTAACTCCATCCAGTTGTTGGTTCCAGGTCAGCCTGGTATCTAGTATCACATCCGTATATTTGATCTCCCCCCATAGATGTATCGCTTCACCTAGGAGTTTTAGAGGTCCTATGCACTCTCTTTTGGTCCTCTTGGTGAATGCTACTATGGTTGATTTCGTTGGGATTATGTTCAGCCCCCTTCTTCATTGATCCATCTAGTTATGGTTTACACCCTGGACTGAAATGGCTGTCGTCTGCTTAACCCATTACATTGTGTCCATTATGGTCCAGAAGACGTAGTAACTCGTCCATTGCACGGTTAAATAACAGTTCTTCTGAGAGCAACTCTTTGCTACCCGTGCCACTAGTGTCTCTCTCATGATGGTTGTGCATACCAATCCTCCTCTAAACATCCACCCCTCGACATTCCTGATCTGTAGGCATATTGATCTTGACGCAGTGGTCTGGTAGCCAGTCCTATCTATGTCCCTAATATTTCTGTCAAGTACTTGTTCTAATGCCTATAATGCAGAAGACATGAAACTGTTTGTCTTGTTAAATTTTTCCGAGTTTCGGAATGAAGGTGGCCCTAATCAGTTTCCATGTTTTTGGCATATATCCCAAAGCCAAACGTTCTCTAAGTATTATACACAATTTTTTTATTGAAAGCTTCGGCCATTTTTGCAGCATGGCACTGGATAAATTACATTTGGTTCGGATAATTTAAAAAGTTGAAATGAGTTCATGGCCCATTTGATTTTCTCCAAATCTAATTTTTTCTTTGCCACCAGCCAATCCTCCCTGGATGCAATTTTAGACCGACGTGAAATTATCCACATCCATACATACATATGACAAAAAATGACACCCTAATTTTTGCTCTTTTCAAAAGATTATTAAGGAAATATCAATGACATGTTATTCAATTCCACGAAAAGATGCAACTGAGCAATTCGTCGGGGATCTGATACCAAGGAGTTGAATAAAACCCTGAAATAAAATCTATCGTGGAAAAGAATTGATAATGAACTCTATATATGAAACAGTAACTACCGCATTCCGCTTTTTAAATATATTTCAATAATGGAAAAGAACTCTGACGCCACATTCCCCATAATACGCGTGGCCTCAAGAAGGACCGGTAATAGTTACTTTAAATGACAGAAAAAATTGTTTCAGTGAAATAGTAGCACATCCTTATTTCAATAAATGCTTTCAGCGCAAAACAGAACCCTGAAGATACAACTGATTCACTCAATTCAATGAAATTGTACAGTATCCTATGTTGAACATATATTTTTACCGCTGAAAAGAACTCTGGTGATATATTCCATATAGTCAGTAAGGACTCTGGTAGTGAATGGTGGTGGGTAGTTTGTTTTGAAAATCGAATGACTCGTTTCAAAGAAATAGTACCGCATTATTATTTTATTATATGGTTCAACGCCACAAAAGAACTCTGATGATACATTCCACATAGATTGCAACGCCTCGAGTGGGGGTTAGCTTAGGGTAGTTTAAATATCACTGGAGCTTTATCCCAACACCAAACCCTTATTTTAACTCCTCGGCACGTGTTTCGACCACCAAGTGATCATCTTCAAGAGGATAGTTTCTCTAATCAACATAGCGCAACTTGAAATGGTATTCAGATAAAATATAATGAAGAATAAAGTGAAAAAAACATAATGAATATGATGAAATTGTGATTTCCGTAAAGAAAGTAATTCACTTTCAAAATCAACTGCTAAAGGACACTAGGTATTTTACAAAAAATACTTTCTTAGGAAACTATATTGTTTTGAAATTTGAAAACACTTAATGTGGTGAACTAAAAATAAAAAAATATGACAATTTGACTGGAACATAAAGGCTATTTGACAGTATTGAAAATACCCTAGAAATTGTGGTCATCATATTAGCTAATAGCGCAATAAACCATATTTCATTGTCATCTGTATCATTTTCAGTTTTTTTTATCTTCCTCTTGAAGATGATCACTTGGTGATCGAAACACGTGTCGAGGTGTTAAAATAACGATTTGGTGTTGGAAAAAAACTCCAGTAATATTGATTGAATGACTATGTTAATGAAATAACACAAAAGTTAACAGTTTTTTAGAAATCTAACATATATCCTAATTGGATAGAACTGGCCGATACTTGATGAAAATCCATATTAAAAAACTAATAAATACAGTTTATTGTATGATTTTCACTATAAAAGGGTTTTACAAAAACCGCGACACAATAGCTATACAATAGCTTCCTCAAGCATAAACTGAGAATTACTTCTAAATTACAACCATTTTATATTTTAACCTAGTACCTACTCGTCCACCTAAATGATGAATCTACCTGAAAAGGCCAGGTGTGAATTCATTATCAATGTCAATAAATTTTTCGAAAGTATACCTGTAAATATACCTATTTTTACCTGCAAATGAACAGATTCAATAATGGCGAATTATTCAATTCAGTTTGTTCGTTCATAAGATATTGAGAGTTTTTGAATTTGTCAATTTTCATACTCTCCAATAGGTCAAGTTTCAAAACTTTCTTCTGGAAATGGAGGGGTTTGTATTCATGGTCAAACTCATGTGTCTCTGAGATTAAATGACTGGCATATGTGGAATGTATTTTTCCTTTCTGAAAACTATATTTGTGTTCCTTTATGCGTTCCTTGAACGTTCTCCCAGTTTGACCTATATAAAACATCGGACATGACCCACACGATAATTTATACACCCCTGATTTTTCTGAAACTGAACTTTTATCTGTGTTATTCTTAATGTGCATGCCTAAGTTGTTTTTGGTTTTGAAAGCAGTATTTACACCTTTGCTGTGCAGAAAATCTGAAATATTTGTAGTGGGTTGGCCTAAGTAGGTTAAGGTTCTATAACTTTTATCCTCGTCTCTTCGAATTGGGTAAACTTCTTTCAAAACTTGACTGTATAACTTTTTTTGATAATAAAGAATGTATCAGACCGCTATCATAATCATTGTTGACGGCTATTTGTTTCATTATATTCAGTTCTTTAAGGAAATTCGCCTCTGAAAAGGGCTTGTCAGAGCCTTTAGGGGTTAAATTTGGAATATATCTTATAGAATAATTATATATAATTTGATTATTCTCATTAGATGAAGGAAAATTATCTGTTTCAGAAAGCTACGTGAAGTTAGGGTTGATAAATTTGGATAACTTGAATTAAGATTGAATTTGGCTAAGTTGAATAAATATTTATTCAAAAGCTTGAATAGCAAAAAATAGTGTTTCCATAGCCCGCAGAGATTAACTGAAATACCCAACTCAAAAATAATCTATAGTTATATAATAGCCGGTCAACTAAATTTGACCTTTCAATACCTATAATTATGGGGTTTTATGATGACATCAGAAGACAGTATGGACCTTCCGCTGTTCTACAACTTAAAGAATGGGCAAACATCTCCACCAAATTGGCATCCTTACGTAACCGAAGAACCTTCTTAATTAAATGCAAGAAATCGAATTGTTTTCCAAACCATATCATCAACAGTTTAGTAAACATGAATAATTTGTTACATCACCGTAGAGGAAATGTTGACCATAGAATTGAAGGTCTGAATTCCAGGTTTGGAAAAAATATCTTAAATTTAGAAATCAAAATCACTTTTTCTGACATAAACTATTTTGAGAGAAAACTTCTTGATATTCAGACCAAATCCAAATCAATTTTGAATTTTTACACTATTGTTGAATATAAACGTAGACAGAATATACGTTACAACAATTTATTTCATAAAATTAAATCCACTAATATCAATAAATTTCTCCATCTTGAAAAAACTTCATTTGAGAATATGAAATTTAAAGAAAATTGGTTAAAAAATTTTACAAACATTGGTTCGAAGTTAGCACTTTTTTCTTCCAAAAAAGATTTCCAAGTTTCATCTTTATTAGCGGACTTAGAGAATATTGCAGTCTTTTGACCATACGAGACACAAGACCTACTCAGATCTAAGTACACTAATATAATAACAAATAATTTACATAAAGACCAAATTGATCACTTCCTCAATGAATATTATGATCAATGTAAAAACTTTTCTCAAGCAACATCCCGAAATTTACATAGTCCAAAGTGATAAAGGCAACATAACTGTTGCTATGAACAAGCATGATTACTTAAATAAATGTCAAGAACATCCACAATATTACAGTAAACTAAGAGGTAATCCTGTTTGTACATTGCAACAAAAAGCCAATAAATTAATTTCAGTCTTGGTTAATAAAAAACAATTAGATGACATTACTGGCAAACAAATTAAAATCTATAACGCTACTGCTCCCAGATTTTACGCTTTACCTAAAATTCATAAACCATCTATTCCAATGAGACCTATTGTTTCCTCTATTTCTTATCCTAACGGCCCAATTGCAAAATTTTCGACAGATATTTTAACTCTTGCCTACAAAACTGATAATCAGTTTTATATTGAAGACTCTTTTCATTTTAGTTAAATCGTCAAAAATTTTCAGTTACCCGATCAATATCAACATCAAGTTTTGATGTTGTTTCTCTATTTACTAATCTTCCATTACAATCAATAATTCAAAGTATTGAAAATCATTGGAACAAAATTGAACAATATACAACTGTAGACAAAAAATCCATATTTTATTGAAATTTGTTTTTGAAACAAATATATTTGAATTTATCAATCAATATTATAAACAAATTTTTGGTACACCTATGGATTCTACTTTATCTCCAATTCTTTGCAATTTTGTACTAGAGGACCTTCTGACTGAAATTTTAAATAAACTAGAATGTAATATTCCCCTCCTTAAACGATATGTTGATATATTCTTAGCACTCCCTTCAAATCTAATCGAAAACACTCCTAACTTCTTCAGCTCTTTCAATCCACATCTACAATTTACTTTTGGAAAAGAAGTTAATGATTCTTTACCTTTCCGACATGAAAGTCATCAGGTTTGAAGGAAACGTTCATAAGACTACGTGGCACAGAAAATCTATATGTGGCAATAGGTTCATTAGTTATTTTTCACAGCATCCTTCAAGGATGAAAACCAACTTAATTTTATCTCTTAAAGAAAGAGTCACTAGTCCCATCCAGATTTTGTTAAAAATGTTTTGAAATTTTCAAAAAGTATTCTAATGGAAAATTCATATCCTCCTAAGCTTTTGAATAAATATTTATTCAACTTACCCAAATTCAATCTTAATTTAAGTTATCCAAATGTATCTACCCTAACTTCACGTAGTATTAGGTATGAAATTTCCCGAAACAGATAATTCTCCTTCTTCTAATGAGAATAATCAAATTATATATAATTATTCTATAAGATATATTCCAAATTTAACCCCTAAATTACTTAATATATTTCGTGATAAAAAAAGTATTAGAATTTTTACCAAGATTTATAAAACAATTTCATCCCTACCTATATTCTAGAACCAAAACCCACCACAGCAACAAAGAAAAATCTAATGTTATATACAGGCTGATTCACGGTGGATGGCACATTAGACGTTTCTGGTGAACCAGACAACGGATCACTTTGAAAATTTAATGGAGGGCATATTCGGACATTCTCTAGCCAACTAAAATATTTTCGACAATGCGGTGTTGCCGCTTCTATTAGAAAGCAGTAGCAACTTCCATTTTTCAAATGGAACACTCTGTATATAATATTATTTTTGAAATCTCCAACAATTGCCCGACAACTTTTCTTGATATTTCCCTATACCTATCTGTTACCGTTTTCGAAATAAAAATTAATTTCAATTTTTTTCTTCGAAAATCATGACTTCTAAAAATGCCGATATCTTTTAGTTAAGAAGTACTATGATATCGAAATTTGGTTTGGAGTTAGGTGATACTTGGACACTTCCCACACGTCAGCCTAATCTCCGTTACTTCAATACAGGGTGGTAAAAAAATACAGTTTTTTCGTTTGCTTGAAAAAGTTGCTGAAATTTGATTATTTTAAATGGAACACCCTGTATATTATTGAAAATTCGGAAAGCTGCTGAAATTTGCTTTCTTTCTATATATATCATACCTATACCTAACTAGTCAAGTTTCGGACTTATGAACATTTATTTGTGAAAATGTCCCTTCAGAATGGTATTTCCATTCGGTATTTGGTAAGCAGGCCATGATTACTATTTGACAGTAGGGTTGTGACATTCTCCTAATAATATCGACATTTTCGTCACTTCAGAAGTTGCAAATACCTTCAAAACGATGGAACAAAACTATTCAAACGAAGTTCTTATGAATTTGTTTATTATTTTTGGACAGTGTGACAAAATTATCAGCAGAACATGTAGAAAGTTCAATGAAATGTATCCGAATCTACCGCCAATGAACCTCAAGAAATTTATACGAATTCAGAACAATTTCAATGCATTTGGATCAACTTTAAAAGCACCAAGAAAGTTGCCTCGACCCGTAACTTTCGAAGACAACCAGATTAATGTCTTAGCATATTTTCACGCATTTCCCGAGTCATCGATAAGAAGTGCTGAAGATTTGGGTATAAAATATTCATCGGTTCAAAGAATCTTGCGAAGACATAAAATGCATGATTATAAATTCACCAAAATTCAAGCAAAATGAAGCCTCAAGATCCTCAACAGAGAGTAGAATTTTGTGAAATGTTGTTGACACGCATTCAAGAAGATCCACTTTTTTTAAATAAAATTATTTGGACTGATGAATCGAAATTTTCGAGAGAAGGGATTTTCAATAGAAAAAATCGTCATTATTGGTCCAGTGAAAATCCTCACGTCACAAAAGAAGCCGGATTTCAAGAAAAATTTAGTTTTAATGTCTTCTGCATGTTGATGGACAACAAATTGAGGTACGTGATATACGAGGAGTCATTAACATCCAGAAGCTACCTGAATATTTTGGAGAATACTGTAGACAGTTTCGTCTACAGTACTGTATTGAAGTAACGGAGATTAGGCTGACGTGTGGGAAGTGTCTAAGTATCACCTAACTCCAAACCAAATTTCGATATCATAGTACTTCTTAACTAAAAGATATCGGCATTTTTAGAAGTCATGATTTTCGAAGAAAAAAATTGAAATTAAATTTTATTTCGAAAACGGTAACAGATAGGTATAGGGAAATATCAAGAAAAGTTGTCGGGCAATTGTTGGAGATTCCAAAAATAATATTATATACAGAGTGTTCCATTTGAAAAATCAAAGTTGCTACTGCTTTCTAATAGAAGCGGCAACACCGCATTGTCGAAAATATTTTAGTTGGCTAAAGAATGTCCGAATATGCCCTCCATTAAATTTTCAAAGTGATCCGTTGTCTGGTTCACCAGAAACGTCTAATGTGCCATCCACCGTGAATCAGCCTGTATAGTATTCCATGTTCTTCTTGTAATTCAATTTACATTGGTGAGACCAGTCGTAATCTATCTGGAAGAATCACGTCACATAAAAGTGACTGCAGACTCAACAAACGTTCCTGTGGACTAGGTGAACATGTTATCTCTTCAGATCATGTTATGGATTATCAAAATATTAAAATTCAAAAGGCTTTTTCTAGAAATGGTTCACATAAGTAAAAATAATGAAAATTTGAACAAAAAATCAGAAATACAAAATTTAAGTCAAATTTACAATTATATTTTAACTTTTGGTCAATGAAATTGAACAAATAATTTCAATATCATATCACTAATAATTTTTCACTTACACTTACATTTAAATATCACTGTATGTGCAATTATCATAATAATCATATTTTCTCTGGTGCTGTATCAAAATTTTCAACGTCAAATTTTGCATTTGACTTTTCGATTTTATGTTTGGATTTATATGCCTTTTTTTTATATTTTAAACTAACTTTGGTGAGTCTTTTGTAACATATCTATTACTATATAATATTTGCATGATCTTTATTTTGTAAGATATTCTTGATAAAGGAAAAAAATATATTTCCGAAAGGTTGAATAGCAAAAAAAAGTGTTTCCATAGCCCGCAGAGATTGACTGAAATACCCAACTCAAAAATAATCTATAGTTATATATATATATATATATATATATATATATATATATATATAATATATATATATTGAATGATGCAACTAATTTTCCTTGTTGGAATCTCAGGAAATCAATAAAACAATCAAATTCCTGTTAGACGTCCAACAAAAAGTGTATCGAGAATTAATCTTCATCAAAAACTTATTGTTGAAACTTTACCTTCTTACCCAAAATTAATATTGTATGATTAATTACTTCTTCATAAAATCTATCAGTTTACAAGATTTGCCATTATTATTCAATTAGGTTCTGTAACTACTGTTATTAAAATGCATTCCTTTGCACTGGTACAATATTAATGTACCAGATCAATTGAGGAAACTATTGTGTAGTGAGTATGTATGTCTTCTATGAAGTCTTCAGTGTAAAAATTGTTTTCTCATGAATTGTATTAATAGTTCTTATCCAGTAAGGGGTCAGTGTATTGATAAATTACCTGAATATAGAACAGTCTGATTATGGTTTACTCAATAGCATTTACTTCCATGATAAAAATTTATGAATAATTCAAAGTAATTCTATCCACCACTAGTTGGAATCAAATATGAAGGTTCGTTGAATATTAAAATATAATAATAAAATATAAAATAAAAATATTACACAATATTGAATTATTAGCAATAACTTCCCCTCACCACACCTCTACTGAGGCCTGACAAAATAAGGGAAATGCACCATGAGGGTTCTTTGTTGTGGTAAAACCATGTGTTGAAATTGAAATGCTGTACTATTGCATGGAAAACATTCATTCCATCATTTAGAATACCTCCTCCCACCAATCACCACCCGAGGTCTTACAAACTAAATGAATTGAAATTATGCAAAGGCATTTTCTTAAATTAAAATTCTCTAAAAATGGTAGGTGTCCCTCTGACAGATTATACATCAAAACTCGTATGTTAGATATACGACAGTTGTATTTTGTATGCTCTAGCACTAAATATCATTCGAATAGACATACGGCATCTCTTCCTTCACATCCGTACCACACCCGCCGAAGAGATCAGTATACTACACCCCTAATGATCAGGGTCGTTACTCAAAGATCATTTACTTACTTTGCGCCTTGACTCTACAACCGAATTCCTAAAAATATAAAATCTATCTTAAATATCAATAGCTTCAAAAAAGAGTTGAAATAGCATATTCTTCAAAGTCAGAGACTTGAACTTCTACGTCTATTTGAGTAGATGGGAAAAAACTATACATACTTTTGCTTACAATTCTGTAATACATATGTGTGTATTAATGGGCACTATTGTTTTGTTAATATATATCACATCCATTTTCAACAACATTCATATCGATTTCAACATGTTTTTATATATTATTACTAGTACGCGTATTTTATAATTGTGATTTTATACTTAATTGTCGATTTAATTAATTTTATGTTTGAATGATTCAATATTTAAATAATATTATATGTCAAAACTGACAAATTTTCATATTTATACTTATATTTGTGATTTTATATTATCATATGTATTTTTAATTTCATATATTAAGTAGTTTATTTTCATATGCAAATCCCTTTTACATAATTAATTTTCATATTTTAATATTAATCATATATTCATTTTTTTCCTTTGGATCTCCTTTTCACCACATACAAGCAACATCTGATGCTTCTGTGGTTTCTATAATATTTATTCAACTGTATACTTTAGTTATTTCTTTTTGTGATTTGAATCTGAATAAACATTATTATTATTATTACTATTAATATAATACTATTTCACCTAAACGATTTATTCTTTTATTTAGAATGAATACTCCAACCATTTACCTCATTTACAAACTATGGGAAATATAATCAGGGTTCCTTTCAATAGATTTCAATAGACTTCGAAAGCAGAATGCAATACAATTTCATATATGTATATAGAATTCATCACTCATTCTGTTCCATAAGAGAAAGTTTGGCTCTACAATACATGCCAAAAACATAGAACTGATCATAGCCACCTTCGTTCTGAAACCTAGGAAAATTGGTCATGACTCAGCACGAAGGTCTCAATATCAATCAGTTTCATGTCTTTTGCATTGAAGACTTTAGAACAAGTACTTCACAGACATATTAGAGACATAGCACTGGCTATTGAAAACAGAATGCGGTACCACTGCATAATATATAAAATTCACCACCAATTTTTTCCCGAAAAGGTTTTAATTTCAATTTTTTTTAACTGCCCAAGTCTCTTGGGCAGATTGTTCGGTTGTAACTTTTTATGGAGTTGAATAATATAGCATTCATAGGAAAAAAGGTTTGAGCTTCCTACTTCTCCATACAAAAAAATGTGGGAAACTTCCAAAAGAAGGAAGAAATCAATTGAGTTTACCACTTCTTTTGTATAAAGATGGAGAAGTAGAAAGCCAAAACCTTTCTTTCCAGAGATTATTCACTACTAAAAATCTGTTCAAAAAAGAGAAAATTTGCATTTAAGGCGCCCCCAGTTCTGAATTTGTCCAGGTCTCTGGTGTTTTATTCGTTACTTCTGACTTGGGGAAGTGCACATCTCTTATAGTCTATTCTCTTGATTTTGTGTATGGATATTATATAATTATCACCTGCTGATTCTGTTAAACACTTCACAAGGTAGGCAGATTATGATATTTTCACTGAATTTTCCATATATCAAAGTGAAACGTTTTAGATTATGTATCTGAAAGATTATCCTCTAATAATATTCCACACAGTGAAAGGATTTGGAATTTTTGATATTGTTGTAAATTATGTCCGAAAGGAAATAACGCCGGCCGCCACTGGTAACCATAAACCAAACGTAATGTAGCTAACGTAACGAGCACTAAGAGCGCGTAGCTAAGAGCAAGCGAGCCTGGCGGGGAATGAAAAACGCAGAAGAGAGGAAGAAAAACGCAGAAGAAAGGAAGATGAACGCAGAATAGAGGAAGAAGAACAATTACGCTGAAATGAAAAAGATGAACGACGGAGGAAGCTTTCCTGTAGAAAAATGCAAATCGGAAACACGACATCTTCCCCTTCTAGCAGTAGTTTTATTAAAACTCTAACTTTCGATGGCGAATCTTTATGGTCAATTTATCGCAGACAATATGAAGCCGCTGCAAAAAATAATGGGTGGAGAAATAAAGAGAAAGCAACAGCTCTCATACTGGCACTACGAGGAAAAGATTCCAAAATTCTGCAAAATATTCCAGTGAATTGGAAGAAGGATTATGAAGCAGTCGTATCAGCTTTGGAGCTCAGATATAGTAGTGAGCACCTTCAACAAGTCTAACAAGCTCAACTGAAGGTGAGAACTCAAGGTCCATCAGAATGTTTGCAAGAGCTTGGAGCTGAAGTCGAAAGGTTAGTAAGACTCGCCTATTCAGAAGCACCGAATAACTTCACCCACTGGATTAGTGTCCATAATTTCGTGACAGGGAGCTGCAGCAGTCATTGAGAATGGCACGTCATAAAAAATTTAATGAAGCCATCATTTATGCCCTAGAATTTTAAGCTGCTAAAAATGCTTCACGACTGCAACGTAAAGTTCTAGTGAGGGCCATTAATGAAAAGGAAAATGAAAGAAAAGATCGAGTCATGGTAAGTCTTGAAAAAGTCTTTAAGAAATGTTTGATGAATGGATCTGTGCCAAAGACAAGAGAACGGCCTAAGTGTTATAACTGCGGCAGAGAAGGACATTTGAGGCGGTACTGTCGATCACGTCCAACATTCGACGAAAGAAGGGAATAGCGTTCGAGATCACCCGAACTGGAGCGTCGTGGTTTGAAAAAACCAAATTCAGACTGCGTTAAGAGAGGTACATTGGCTGCTGCATCCCAAGCCACCAGGTATTCGATTTCCATAATTGGACGCAACAGTAACAGCTTGGTTGTAGACGGATTCCTGAATAATAATCAGTGCCTTTTTACCATCGATACTGGAGCAACGTGGTCGGTAATGAGAGCCAACATTTCCAACAGAAGCAGTTTGAAGAAATCATCAGTAGTACCTGTTCTGGAAACAACCATTGGAGATAGATTGATAGTCTATGAAGAAGCTGAAGTGAGGCTGAGGCTTGGAAATTGCAAAATAGAAACTAAGGTATTAGTGACCAACATCGTCGACGAGTTCATTTTGGGACTAGACATCATGCCCCCCTACGGATTTGTGGTGGATATAAGGAATAAACTGCTGAAAGTTGGAAATGGAAAAATTTTGCTCGACGTGCCCTCTCAGCCTTATGACAGCACCAAGGTGGTTATACTGGAAGATTCCAGAATCTCTCCTAACACCGAGAAAATTTTATTCAAGCGAAAATTGATGGACCTGGCGGCTTGAGTACAACATTGATAGATCCATCCAATGTCTGTGAATCAGGAATTATCGTGAATGGTAACAATCAGACGATTCCAGTAAAAATAATTAACCATAATAATAACAGGGTGACTTTCAAGAAAGGGCAAGTGATAGGCACCTGCGAACCTATCGTGAAATCGGCAGGATCGAAGAAGTCCCTATAAAGCGTGCTCAACAACCCGCAAAAGAACTCATGACTCTTTCAAGAAGACGTGGAACCATCTGTCTGAAGAATAACTATGCAAGGCCACCCGATTCATCGGGGAAGAGAACGATATGTTTGTGAAGGTCAAAATCATTGGCGAACGGATTTAGTTCAACATCGCATCGATACTGGCGATGCTAAGCCCATACGTCAACCACCAGACGTCTTCCCTTCGCAAATCAAGGTGAAGCTGCATCAATTGTTAAGGAGATGTTGGAGGAAGGAGAAATCGAAGAATCAAACAGCCCCTGGTCGTCACCTGTTGTGTTGGTGACTAAGAAAGATGGATCGACGAGATTTTGGGTAGACTACAGGAGGCTAAACGATATCACCAGAAAGGACAGTTACCCCCTCCCTAGAATAGATGACACCCAGAACATCTTGGCCGAATGCAGATGGTTCTCAACACTAGATCTGAAAAGCGGATATTGGCAGGTGGCCGTTCGCCCCGAGGATAAAACGAAGACTGCCTTTTCCACCGGCAATGGATTATACCAGTTTAAGTTTATGCCGTTCGGGTTATGCAACGCTCCCGCCATGTTTGAACGCTTGATGGAGTTGGTGTTGAGAGGACTCACCTGAAAAACATGCCTGGTCTATCTTGATGACAATCCTAAGAAGTGCTGCCACTTCCAGGAAAAGGTGAATTTCTTAGGACACGTTGTATTTTTAAAAGAGAGTTGAAACAGATCCAGAGAAAATCAAGGCAGTGCAAGAATGGTCAACACCGAAGACCAAACACGACGTAAGAATATTTCTTGGACTCTGTAGCTATTACCGGCGTTTCGCGAACGACTTTGGAAAAATCACCAAACAGCTGCATAGCTTAACTGAAAAGAGAACACTTTCGTTTGGTCTCCAGACTGCCAGCATTTGCTGCCCTGAAGAGACATTTGGCCAGCGCACCGGTCCTGGTGTACCCAAAGGAGGAGGGCTTGTTTATACTGGACACGGATGCATCCCAACATGGAATAGGAGCAGTACTTTCCCAGGTACAATAGGAAGAAAAAGTCGTCATCAGCTATTTTATTAAGTCCCTGGGAACGTCCAAAAGAAATTACTGCGATACTAGAAAAGAACACCTTGCAGTGGTCAAAGCGATGGATCACTACCACTCTTTTTTATATGGCCGTAAATTTTTTATCGGATAAGACCACTCAGCGCTTCGATGGCTCTTTAACTTCAGAACACCAGAAGGACAAATAGCTGGTGGATCGAAAAATTACAAACTTACTATTTTGAAATTCAACATCGGAGAGGAAAGATTCACGGAAACGCAGATAGCCTCTCAAGAAGACCGGATCCGGATGTAAATTTTGCCAACACCAGGAGGACAAGGATACCCAGAAGAAGAACTTTCCACCAGACGTGATAAAGTACCGGGCAGAGATTCCTTTAAGAACAGCTCTGATAGGGAGCGGGACCGGAATAACAAGAGATTTCCAAATACCAATGGGACTCCATGAGCATTAGAGATGACCTACTCACTCGGAAGTGGGGAAGCCCGGGTGGAAGAACCACAGATTCCAGATTATCCTTCCTAAGACGTGTATCTCGAGTATCCTTGAACAGCTTCACGATGGTCGCACTGGAGGGCATTTCGGAGTAAATAGAACTATAGCGAGAGTGCGTGAGAGGTACTATTGGGTCAATTGCCGTCGAAACGTGAAAAAGTGGTGGTGTAAGCGCTGTGATCTGTGCTCTTCGAGAAAGGGTCCCAAGACAAGGCAAAGTGGAAAGTTGAAGCAGTACCTCAGTGGGTGCCCTTTCGAGAGACTCGCAGTCGACATTTGGGGACCACTCCCTATGACCACATCCGGTAACAAGTACCTTATGCTTGTGATGGACTTTTCCAAATGGCTTGAAGTAGTAGCCTTACCCAACCAAGAGGCTAAAATGGTAGCAGAAGCCCTGTTGCAGAACGTAATTGCCAGACACGGAGTACCCCAAGAACAACACTCGGATCAGGCCCGCAACTTCGAATCGGATTTATGGAAGGAGATGATGACTCTGATGGGAATAAAGAAGACAAGAACAATCCGATGGAATGGTCGAGATATATTGTATTGTAGTCATTTCGAAGAACCTCAAGAGGTACCTCTTTCAGAGTATGTGAATGACCTGAAGGAGAGACTGGAAATTGTACACGAATTTGCCAGGACCAAATTACAGCTTTCCAGCGACAGGATGAAGATAAGATTCGACAAAAAGTCGCTGCCAGTGAGCTTCAAAGAGGGAGATGCAGTATGGCTCTACCAACCCCAACGTCGGAAAGGTTTGTGTCCCAAGTTGCAGAGACCATGGCAAGGACCTTACTTGGTGACCAAAAAGAAAACGATCTGGTGTACAGAATCCAATTGTCACCCAGAGGCAAGCCTAAAATTGTCCACTTAGAGAAGCTGAGTCCTTACATGGGTCGTGATGTCCCTTCTTAGACTGTTGTTCGGGGCGAACCTTAGGGAAGGGGGTAGTGTTGTGAATCATGCCCGAAAGGAAATGAAGCCGGCAGCCACTGTCGTTCGAGAAGCAGCAAAGAACTTCGAAGAAAATTCTACGATGTTCCATTGCGATATTCAAACGCTGGCTGCAAGAGTATTCAGACAGTTGAGTACACAGTAAAGTGAAAGATACAGTGCGATACACGAAGTGATCTAGTAAGGCGGTAGACATTCAAATAATAGTTGAATTTTTGGTTCAAGTGTTTGTTGTATTTAAAGTGAAATAAAGTTAAATTTGATTATTCAGTGTAGTCAATTATTGGTCAACCAATGGGTAAAAACGTAACGATATATAGAAGAATACTGGCACTGTCAGATATATCTCTGACAGCTACCACCATTGTCCACAACAAAAAATGGAGAGACTAAATTTTCTTGTCAATAGGCTGGCTGGTCACGTTCTCCTTGAGAAAGTTATCGAGAAGAAAGTTATCGAGAAGGTAGCTGAAAATAATGGGTATCCTTCAAATTAAGTGGATAAGTTAATTATTAAGATAAAATTGAGAGTTTCTTCGTAAATCCTCGACATTTCAGAAAGACAAAGACTCAAAATCTACAGTTCTTCCATACAAAGCAAATTACATCAACGGGTTGGTTCAAATTTTTGAAAAACCGTTCAAAAATATTTAGGCAACCTGAAAGATAGAATGCAGAAAAGGAAAAGTCTGGTACCAATAAAATTTGCTGAGAGAAATGCCACAAAATAAGTGAGGAATGCCTCAAATTATTGAGACCGATAAATAACAACAAATTTTTTTGATGTTTTCGAAACTTAAAGAACCAAAAAATGTGGAATGAGATTTATGTATGTAATTACAGGTATGACACACATGCAGATTATGTATCAATGAGGTTGCAAACATTAGGAACAATAACAAAATATTATGAATTAATTTATTGGCTCTCATTATGTAAAGTAATGATTCGTCTAGAGTCTAGATGCATATAAAAACAGTAACATAGGTGTAGGAATTTCGTTAGTTCGAACTTCCATTGTCTAAAATGTTATGATTCAAAATCTCTGAAATAACAAATCTGTTAAAAAAAAATCTGTTTTTCCATTAATCAGCTGTCGCCCCCATACGAACGACAACTTTCAGAAATTGAGAAACTTGTGCGAGCTAAGGACTAACGAGGTCTTACCTTTTAACGTGTGATTCCTAAATGAAAATTAAAATTAAAAACAGCTGAAAATAACAATTATATTAAGCAAAATAAACCCTAAACAAGAAATTACAATAAAATAAAAAAAGAGCAAAAAATAGAAAACTGAACAATTGAAATTAAATAAAAATCAAAAATGAAATGATTTCAAGCCAAGTTACTTCACGACGTTTCGATTGTTAGCATCCACAATCGTCCTTAGGTGATGATGTAGAAATTAGTCTTAATCATTTCCTGATGATCCTAACTTGGTTAGCGAATTGAGTGTCAAGAGACAATTTTTACTGTTTTGGTGTGGGTACAGGTAATAATCGCAAGTGAAATCAATTTCATGAGTTTCGCAAAATATTCAGGTCATAAATTATGGTTGGACTGAATACACGAATTATGAAGAATGTAACTAACACAGAAATTACTTTTTGCTAATTATGTTAGGTGAGGACAGTAACTAAACAAGGGTATGTACAGTTTAGCAGAAGAAACCACTCCCAATGAACTTGAAGGCAGTTTGAAATTAACAGCTTCCCATATCCCGTTTAGATGTGAAATACTGAACAAAAATAATGGAAACTGTTCTTTGTTAGTAAAGTTCCCAGGACTTTTTGTTAAGGAAGTTTATAAACCTGAGATATGGCTTTCGGGTGTTCTGGTGAATAGGTATATTTTTCGCTATAATACTACCACTTCTCGAGACTACCAATGTAAAAAACTAGAAGAAAATGACGATTAGGAAATTCAGCAAATTTTCACTAGTAACAATGATATGGCGTCTGTCAAAAATGTTTTATTATACCTCAACATACAAAGTTCAGGGAGTAAAATCAACTTGTTGGAAATTATATGTGATCGAAATAAGATGAAACTCTTTTGTATTTGTGAGTACTTGATGAACAGTGATCAATTAGAGCAAGTTAACATCTCGGGATTCATTAACGTTAGTAAACACTGCAGAACAGTATTAAACATGAAGGAACGACAATATTTGTGAGAAATGAAATAGTAAATTACTGTAAAAATATCCAACATATTGATGTCAATAGAAGGCTGTTTCAAATGCTCGGCAATTGAAAAAGATAATGATTTGTGTATTACAACAAATACCGCCTACCAACGAGTGACTTTAAAACATTTTTCGAAACACTTGAGTGTCTCTTGAAATGTGTTATTCAGAAATATACATTCATTATCATATCAGCTAATTTTAAAATCAATTTTCTGGACAAAACTTGCCCTCAATATATAAGTCTCATTGATATATTAGACTCATTTGAACTTACAATCATCTCAAATGACCCAACCAGATGTGCCAAATAAGGTAATTATGTCACTAAGACTGGAACTGATTAAGTAATTACCAATATAACAAAATGTTCTAAGTTATTGATTATGGAATCTCAGATCACTCAAGTCAATTATTAATATGGCATCAAAAGAGCATACAACAAAATGACATGGAAAAAGAAATACATATATTTTCCCAACCTAATATTCTCGAATTCCAAACAAGAATGGAATCATTTAAAATTATTGATCAAATAACTAATACAGAAAAAATGTTCTCTGATTACTTAAGCCATCTCTAATGGTGTTTTGAGGTCTGCATCCCTAAACAAAAAATTAAAATCAACACATCTGTTAAAAAGTATAAATACTTGAATGAACTTCAACAACAATCAGATAACCTCAAAATGTTAACTTTATATGTAATATTGTAAATTGATGGATGTAGCCGTTACTACGTGGTAAGAAATCATAATGAAATATATATAAACGTATTTCATCATATCATAATAAAATATATATAAATTAATATTGTCCTAGAAAAGCAATATTTTCGTACCCAAAAAATACTGAATTCATCAAACAAACAAAAAATTCTTTTGGGCGTTGGTTAATGAAAAAATGGGAAAAACTAAAGAAAAAACGAGGGAAATAAAAATTAAATTTAGACTGCATCGATGACAAGGACTAACAAAAGAACACAATGGGAAACTATACCTCGGAATCAATTAATGAGTTTGGAAACAAAACGACAGCAGGTGTTGACGATATTCCTATGAAAGTATTTGAAATTTGTGCTAACTTGGCAAAAAACTTAACTACCCTGATCAATAAATCAGTAGAGGGTATTCTTGCAAAACAACTTAAAATATCAGTTTGTAAAAAAGGAGATCCCACAGCTATGGAAAATTATCGTAGCATATGTATTCTGAGCCCTATCTCAAAAATAATGGAAAAAGCAATTTACAACAGAACAGTAAGTTTTTTGAAACCAAATAATTTGATAAGTTCTTACCAACACAGATTTAGGAAAAAATTTTCAATTTAAACAGCATCAACTGATAAGATCCAATATATTTTTGATGGCATAAACAAAAGATATTATATTGTTGATATATTTTTTGATGTATGTCGATGACACAAAAATCATTGTGAAGTCCCCAGATCTAAATGAAATTGAAAATAAAACAAAATTAGTAATCAGTGAATTCAAATGTTGGTGTGGAAACAATCATTTAATAAATAAGATAAAACAGCATTCATTCAGTTTTCAAGTATCAGCGCCCTCTCCAAAAAAATCTAGGTCTCAAAACAACAGAATATACAAAATTACTTGGAACATAACTTGCAATGAATTGTCTTTCAATAATACCATCGAATACTTGTGCACTTTGTGCAAAATAAGAACAAAATATATCAACCGTTCTCAAGGATGACTCTTGGACAAAAATCACATAGATATCAACAAATAAAATGTTATAATAAATATTTGGAATTATGTTCTAGCCAAAATAACTTGAATAAATTTAAAAGTGAACTATATGAATTTCTTGTTGATCAGGCATTTTATTCCCTGGAAGAATATTTTTCAATATGATAATTTCAATGTGAATCTTATACATTTAATGAATGAATTCTTTTTAATCTTTGTTTTATTATATAATTACTTTAATATTAAGATTTTAAACTAGTATGTAAATCCATATTTGACTAGTCTGATAAGCATTTTATGTGTTCAACTGCAAAGATCTGTAGATTGCTTTAATGATGAATAAAGATACTACTACTACTTCTCTGAAAAAAATGTAGTTTGCTTTCCTAACAATGAAATCAAATTTTTCAAGACATAATCTCTTGGATATTCAGGGTGTTTCAAATTCGATCGTCACCATTGGGATCTCGGAAACTGTGAGAGATACGAACATGGTTAAATTGGGATAAAGTTGCGCATTTACCTGACTAAAAATATGCCGTCGAGAAAGTTCTGAAATTCCAGGTATATTCGGAGATATCCGGAAAAAACTGAAATTTCGGAAAATGGTTTTTATTTTTTTCTCGCTTTATTTTTAGAAGGACTTGAAAATAAATTGCACTTCCATATTGCCAGAAAGATTATTCTTTCTCTTGAAGATGATCACTTGGTGATCAAAACACGTATAGAGGTGTTAAAATAACGATTTGGTGCTGGGATAAAACTACAGTAATATCCATTACTAAACCAAAGGTTCCAAACAGTGCATCACAAGTATATAATTGATATGTGTTGCAGAAAATCTGAAATACAAAATTGCTTCATTATGCATAAAATTGTGAGAGAACTTTGTGATCATAATGACCCAATCTAACCTTCCGTGAAAATAATTCCTTGCTTACAACACAGTTGGGTCATAAACTGCAAAAAATAAATAACAAATGAATTTGTTGAATTTCGGTTCCTAATTTAATTGACTTTGTATCTCTCAAGGTTAAGAATTTTTCCATTCCAGCCCTCCTTTTCTTTGACACCAAATATACAATTATTGGATTATGATCTGCCAAGTCTGTTCAACAGTTCACAGATTCCGATATTTCGAATCTTGAATATTTTTTCTGAATTTTCATCATATCAAGGACCCAAAATGTGTTAAATTATGTACCTGAACAATTACGCTTTGATTACTTTCTACACAGAAATTATTTTTAAGTTCAATAAATTTCACAAAACATCTAGGATATGAATAATGGCAAGACTGAATGAAAAAAGCATGTGGAATCTGAATGTTCATTTTTATTAAATTTCTAAAAATGAAAAGTTGACTGTGTATATAGAGTTAATACAGAATAATCACTTCTTAGGCCTTTCTTCAGTAGTTCCATATTTGTATATTAATGTTTACAATGTATTAGTCTGAAGTAATTGATACTTGCATGGGAAGAACCCTTTGAAAACCACTATATATTCACTTATTATGTGGAAATAGAGTGGCTTATAAACCAAACATCACTTCTTTCCTTTTTGGTCATCAATGGCAAAGTGAGAAATAAACAGTTTCTTTCAAAACAAAAACCTCTTACCTTGTTAATGACTCTTTGTAATCAAGATCATCAATTCCAAATCTTTCTCTGATATTTCTGAATACCATTGGGCAATATTCTTTGACTTTGAAATGTGAAGGCATATTTTCTCTAAGATTGAATAATAATATTAGAAGATAATGATGAAATAATGTGCTAATTTATGCTTACTTATTGAAGAGATGATTGTCGATTTTTATTTTCGAATATGCTCTAAAATCGTCTGGCAGAAGCATAACAGGGATGGTGACATGCATGAGTTCATTAATCTGCAAAAACAAATGTTAATAATTGATGATTAATTTGAATAAAGTGTTACTCACTGTGTGATTAATTCCCCACATAAATACTGATAAAAACGGTTCATTCGCTCTAAACAGTTTTACTTTTTGATGTTTCACACGAAAATGTTTCTTTTTCAACTTGGAAAGTCCATGAGAACTGCTCATTTTGATAGAATTTTCTTCAGCTTTACAGCCAATTTTCTTCTAAAACAATAATACCATTTTCAAGGACATTCTTATTTTGTCTTGGTATACCTTTCCTCCTATGTATTAACTTTTTCACATACTCATTCGAATAATTTAACTGAGAACCGAATATCTAAAATACATTCATTGATTACTTCCCATCGTCATACTTAATAATCATATTACAGATTAACAGATCAGAGAACTGAGTAACTGAGAGAACAGATACAGGCCATTCAACACATCTGACGTTCGACTATGACATTTGATTGTGACGCTGGCATGGAGATGGAGCAATGGTAGAATAAGTGTTTTTTTTCGACACTGAACCTTCACTGAACATAATTTGTCTACAAATTATGTTTTTTTTTATAGCGATCATAAGTAAAAATCCTATTTTTCTCACAAGAGATAATATTTTTATGATCCGTAGATTATGAAATCTCTTTCAAAATAAAATGTTTTAATTTTTATTTGTCGTCTTCAAAATTACCGTCAAATTAAATATTGAAGCGGGGTAAACGTATTGCATTATTACATGATACTAAAGATTTTATGCATTTGACAGTAAAAAATATGGATCAATTTTTGATCAGATGTCAGATCAGAACTGGAAAGTCACATGACTACAATTATAATTGATTATCAAGAATAATACAATTGATTCAAGTCATGATGGATTATCAACAACTATAAAAAAAATCAATTTGTTATTCAACACCAGCCAACGCTGTTTAGTACACTCGCCAGATCTGATCAATGGTGCTAGGCTGAACCAACGACATAACCTATATCTAGACAACTAATGGTCATATCCCAGATACTCAAAAAATTCATCCAAATTGAATTTATGAAAACGTATCTGCGCGATGCACAGAAGGCTCAGACTGTCATTTCAGACGTTGACACAAGGCTTCGGCTTCGACCCACTGTTGCCACAGCTACCCCGGCCGGGGTAGTTCTACCCCTCTTGAACCTAATTCCACCCTCTCGCTCCCCTCAAGTAAATCTACCCCGCTCAGATATAAAGCAAAAGAATGTAAAATGAAAATTGAAAAAATTAACAAATATTTGGGGTTTGATTTTGAATCTACCGCGTTACACAGGCCGAGTACACTTTGTAACGTTGGCGTCGACTGAGTGTCTGGCGCCGGTTCCTTGGGTTGTGTCTTACTGTATGCAAGACTCTTACACCGATAGTTTCAATATTCTGTGACTGAGTACTGAGTTACACTACAATGCACTTCTGCTCTTTCAATGATACCGAGCGCCGTGATCATGCTCTGTGCGTGTGAAATGTTATTTGATGTTTGTGACATGTCATTCGACATTTTTAGTTGAAGTTGAAAACGTAAATGTGGAAAAAATGTTTATATCATGTGCAATCTCAGTCTGTCATGTAAATGTAGTTATATGTATAGTCGAAGTAACCGATATTGTGCACTATTAAAGTTGTCGGCTATCTCAAAGGCCAAAAATTTATTCAAGTATAGTTTCTTCTACCATATTACATTTTTCACTATAAACTTAACAACATACATCTCGAATCATATCATAGAACAACAGAAAAACAGACAATTGACATAGAATTGCACTCCAACACTCCCCCAATTCTACAATCTTCAAGTATGTAAATTAAAACCATTTCAAATAAACAAAGTAAAAGTTCGAATATGGGTTATGTCATATTGAGTGCTTTTCGAAATAAGACAAATTTATTAGCACTTAGAGCTTTTGTAAAAATGTCGGCAACTTGTTCATCTGTAGAAATATTTGAACTTTATTCTGGTCAAACAGATCTTTAATAAAATGAAATTTAACATCAATATGTTTAGATCTTTTTGTTTAATAAGTATACGCCATTTTAATTGTAGACTGGTTATCCTCATATATTAATAGGATATATATCATACTTAATTAAATCATATATTAGTTGTCCTAAAAACAAACATTCAGTTGTACAAGAAGCTAAAGCTACATATTCTGCTTCGCAGCTTGATAGAGTAACAACTGATTGCTTCTTAGAATTCCAAAATACAGTATTGGTGTTTATTTTAGGAGAAAACCAGTTATCCTTTTTCTATCGTTTACATCACTTGCATAATCAGCATCGACAAAAGCTGATATATTTATTTTATTTGAATTCTTATAGTAGGTTAAACCTAAATTTTCAGTACCCTTATGACATTTAACAACATTTTTAAGATATTTCCAATGATTTTCATCAAAACAATTTTGATATCTACTGAAATAGCATACAGCATAGCATAAATTTGAGCGTGTTCCCAGCATCACATACAAAAGATTACTAACCAATTCTTTATAGGGAACCTTGAAGTTTTTTTCCTGATCACCCTTCTGTAAATTCAATCTAGGTTGCAAAGGAATTTTGGCAATCTTACTGTCTGTCTTGTTAAAATGGTTCAAAACTTTAGCAATAAGAAGTTTTTGACACATGAATATAGAATTATTTTGTCTCTCAATTTCAATACCTAAAAATCTTATTTTCCCATTTGTGTTTGTGGTGTCTCTTATTTCAAATTTTGCAAAAATTTTATTTATTATTTGATGCACTTCATCCCTTGACTTTGACAAAATAATTATATCATCTACCCAAATAAGTAAAAAAATATATTCTGTGTAATAAAGACATGAATCAGATGTAGAACGAATAAAATGTAAATCCAATAAAAATTATT
Source organism: Leptinotarsa decemlineata (assembly GCF_025532065.1). Classification (NCBI taxonomy): domain Eukaryota; kingdom Metazoa; phylum Arthropoda; class Insecta; order Coleoptera; family Chrysomelidae; genus Leptinotarsa; species Leptinotarsa decemlineata. The sequence continues at coordinate 5,355,630 of NW_027412536.1, read as the reverse complement.
TATACAGTTATTCCAACATTTAGGACTTTGTCTAAGACCATACATTGCCTTTTTCAATTCACATACCTGACCTGGTTCGTAATTAGTTAAACCGTCAGTTGGTTTCATATAGACTACCTCATTCAGGTTGTAGCATGACACCGTTTGCCCTATTCTACGAGACGCCTATGACTCTCCCCGGTTGCCAACAGGAAGCTTGGAACAAGTATTTTTGACAGCGAGTATGATTGCTGTCTCTGTTCTGGCGAGTGCCGCCCTTATTAGTAGACAGTAACTAAGATTCCTAGAAACCCTGGTGTAGACAACGCTTAGATTTTGTTTTGAACTTTTTGAAGGAACTACCTGTTGCTTTCAACTATACTTACGAGAGTTTTCCCAAGATGGCGCTATTCTGAATTGTTCGAGTCCCCGCTGAGTCAGTCAAATTAATTATCTCTCATTGTCAAAAAGAATGTTATATGCCCATGGCTGACCTCTACCATTCATCTCCAAGGTGACCATCTCAAGAGCATAGCTGAATCAACATCCGGCACCTACGCAGTTCCAGAAAGATCCCAGGCGCCGTTTACTGTTCTTTGTTCACCCAGACGCTTACTTCATGATATTTTTTCATATAAAAAACGTCCTGCGTGGCGTAATAGTTTAGTTGTATTCTAGTTGTCATACTGTTACTACTCAACTCTGGGGATACAGATCTGTTTCCCCTGTTCAATAAATATTAATTTTTAAAAAGTTATTTTTCTCAAGTGAGTTATAACAAAATTGGCGCAGTCGGTAGGATCCTTCAACACTATACGAAACAAGGAACAGCCTAACCGATAGTGGTGGATCCTAATCCTTCAAGTACGAACCAACAACCCCAAGCCACAGGACCATAGCAGGACGGTCTCTTCAACGGTAGAAGAACAAGCGCACGCTAACTTCGCCGGAGCAACGCTAGTGAAGCCGGATTTCATCCTCCATGGACATCCTTTGGTAAGCAACAAACAAAGAATCATCTCGATTTTTAATATAATTGAACATTTCCATTCTTGTGTGTACTGTTCTATTTTCAAAAATGCCCAACACAAATGCTTCACCCAGTGCACCCCCACTTGAACCCTATAAATTGAGTGAAATTTTTTCAATTGTCCCAGAATATGACGGTGATCAAATTTTTCTTAATACGTTCATAAGTGCGTGTAATACCGCTTACCGCATGGCAATTCAAGACCAAAGAATTTTACTTATTTTACATATCAAAAACAAACTCAGAGGTAAAGCAGCAGAATTAATAAGTTCTCGCAACCCAGAAACTTGGGAAGAAATCAAAATATTGCTAAACCAATATTTTGGTGATTCTCGAGATTTAGCCTCTTTAATTCAAGACCTGCAGAGAATTTTCCAAATGCCAAATGAGTCTCCTCTTGTTTTTATTAACAGACTTCAAACTCATAATGCAAAAATGCATGCGGCTATACAAAAACAACCGCTCACCGCAGAAGAAAAACAAGCCCAACAAAATCTTATCGAAACCATGACGCTAAACTCGCTATTAGCAGGTTTAGAGCCAACAATCGGACAAATAGTAAGAGCAGGAAATCCACCCTCAATGCTCGAAGCTGTCCAGAGAATTAAGAGAGAATTACAACTCTCTTACTTCCAACAACAGAAACTCAATAAAAATATGAATCTTAACCAACACAAAAAACCACAAAACCCTACACAACAAAAATTTTGTAATCTCTGTAAGCGACAGGGACACCTCCAAACCGAGTGTAGAGTCAGACAGATTCCCCAACAAAATTTTCAAAAACCCATGTTCCAACAAAATCCATCGAGCCAACAAAATTTTCAAAAAACAAATTTTCAAACGCAAGGTGTCAGACCTAATCAACCCGCATCAAATCAAAATCTAAATAGGCCATCGTTAATTAAACAAAACCCAAACCAACAAAGACCATCGGCTATACAACCCAATCCTTATTTTAATCGAACAAACACTCAAAGAGCACATTATTTCAATCAAGGCATAGATAGTTATCAAGAAAATTTTAATGAACTTTCTGAAAACCCCTACGAATACGAAGACTATGCAGCCAGTTTTCCAACATATCAAAATTTTCATGAAAACCCGAACGTTGACTCTGTTGATTACCCGCAAAATCAATTCAATCAGGATTTTCAATTTGGCTCAACAGCAGCAGACCCTCCTCCTATCGACCCAACGTCAGAAATTCAGACCCAAATACAAACATTGAATTTGGATCCCAACCTGAATTTTCCAGAGCAGAAATTCGTATAGAAAAATCATTTATGCTTAATTCAAAAAATTTATATTATATCATGGATGCCACAAAAACATTCAAAATTCTAATAGATAGTGGAGCCGGAATTTCAGTATTTAAACCCAAAACTGTCGAAAAATATAGAAATCGCTCACCAGAAAATGTTATGATTCAAGGTATTACTAACGAAAGAATTCAAATAACCGAATCAGTACTGGTGCCCTTTTCAGACACTGACCCCCACAAAATCTACATACACAATCTTGACATAGACTTTGACGGACTTCTCGGAGCTGATTTTTTGGAACACTATCATTGTGTTGTTGATTTTCAAAACAAACAATTAATAACTGATTTCAAAACCATACCTCTTTTCAAAGTGATAGACTCGAATAATGTACCAGAGTCTTCCCAAAATTGTCAAAATTCAGAAAAGAAACACCAAGTTACGTTGGACCCAGAAACATCAACCGCAGAACTTGACGATATTTTTGAATACGACCCTGACAATTATGCTTTTGAAAGTAAATTTGACTACTACCAATATTTAAAAGACGAAATTCCAAATACTATAGAAATCGAACCTCGGACAGAAGGAATTTTTAAATTAAAATGTCATCTCTCAAATACTGATGCTATACTGGTAGCTCAGAATAAAGTAAATGTTCGTTTGCCAAACGCCTTAGTAAAAGTAAATGAAAAAGGAGAATTTTTCACTTCAATTATAAATTCAAACGCTATACCTAAAGTAGTAGAATTTTATAATCTGGATATTGAACCAATTCAAAATTTTTCCTTGAACCCCATAAACGAAACAAAAATCGAAAAAAATTATGTAGATAGGGAATTTGAAATAAAAAAACAATTACGATTAGATCATTTGAACGAAGAAGAATCCGAAATAATTACGCAAACTTGCTTGGAATTTTCAGACATCTTTTATTTGGAAGGTGATCGACTCACATTCACAAATGAAATAAAACATTCAATCGACACGAAAGATGCAAAACCGGTCTTTACCAAATCATATCGCTACCCTCAAATTCATAAAGAGGAAGTGAAACGACAAATAAACAAAATGCTAGAAGATGGAATTATACGTCCTTCTAATTCTCCCTGGTCATCTCCAGTTTGGGTTGTACCAAAGAAAATAGATGCATCAGGAAAACAAAAATGGCGTGTAGTTGTCGACTATAGGAAGTTAAATGAGCTTACTGTAGATGACAAATACCCTCTTCCAATGATATCGGACCTTCTGGACCAACTTGGCAAATGTCAATACTTCACCACCTTGGACCTTGCTTCTGGTTTCCACCAGATCGAAATCGATGACAAGGACATTCCCAAAACAGCATTTTCGGTAGAAAATGGCCATTACGAATTTCTTAGGATGAGTTTTGGCCTCAAGAATGCTCCATCAACATTTCAAAGGGTGATGGATAACATTCTTCTCGGAATCCAGAATGAGCGATGTCTTGTCTATATGGACGACATCATCATTTATTCCCCTACCATTCATGAGCACATTTCCAGACTAAAAGAAGTATTTGAAAGACTCCGCCAAGCCAATCTCAAAATCCAACCAGATAAATGTGAATTTCTTAGAAAGGAAGTAGCATATCTTGGACACGTAATAACCAAAGACGGAGTAAAACCAAATCCCGACAAAGTCGATTGTATAATAAATTTCCCAGAACCTCAAAACCAGAAAAGTATAAAATCATTCCTCGGATTAGCCGGATATTATAGAAAATTTATCCCAAATTTTGCTAAAATATCAAAACCCCTCACGAAACTACTTCAAAAAGACACACCTTTCATTTTTAATGATGAATGTAGAAAATCATTCGAAGAATTAAAACAAGCACTTGTTTCAACCCCAATTCTAATATACCCAAATTTCGAAGACACATTTCTTTTAACTACAGACGCAAGCGCATTCGCTATCGGAGCCGTATTATCCCAAGGCCCTATTGGCAAGGACCTACCTATTGCATACGCATCGCGAACTCTCTGTTCCGCAGAATCAAAGTATTCCACGATTGAACGAGAGCTATTGGCAATAGTATGGGCAGTTAAGCATTTTAGGCCCTACCTTTTCGGTAGAAAATTTAAACTAATTACGGACCATAGACCCCTAACTTGGCTATTTTCCATAAAAGATCCAGGAAGTAGACTCGCAAGATGGCGTTTAAAGCTTGAAGAATACGACTATGAAATTATATATAAACCCGGAAGAATAAATAAAAACGCTGACGCACTTTCAAGAATCAAAGTTGATTCCACAAAAGCCTGTCTCGTTTTTAATACAAAACTAATACCTTCAGGTACCTTCATTTTGCCAACAAATGAAGAACTAGATCTTGAAATAATCCAAGATCCGGTACAAGAACCAGAGGAATCCGAAGGAAACCCTGAAAACCCTGAAAATATTGAAAACCCTGAAAACCTCGAAAACCGTGAAGGCGATCAATCAGAATATACACCAGAACAGATAACCGAAGAGTTCACAACATTCGTAAATTTATACAAAACAACATCTCTGATTGACTATTCAAAAGTCGAGTATTCCAATTGCCAATTTCTCGATAAAGAAAATAAAAACATTCTAATATTCCCTAGACAAAAGGAATTGAAAGACTTTCACTATAAAATCTTTGAGGATATTCTTGAAGAAGATTACGAATTCAGAAATCTCAAAATAAATATTGTATCAAGCAAAACAATAAAAAACAGAAAATATTATATAGTTCCTCTCACTTATGATCCAGAATCGGTGATTGAACACTTGTTTCTCACCCTGTATAGAAGTCAAAATGATTTAGATCCCTCTAAAGTATATTGCATTGAAACTAATCCTGAACTTCCCATTTTAGAAATTCTATGTTTCATTTTTGCTCAAAAGGATATAAAATTCAAAATATGCAATAACATCATTACCACTCCGGATAAAGATCAAATCCCGATCATAATTGATCAAAATCATAACGGAAAAAGTAATTTACATCGAGGTATCAATGAAACAATTCGTAGAATACGGGAAAAATATAATTGGCAAGGACTCAACAAAGATGTTGAAAATTTCATAAAAGTTTGTGATGTTTGTCAAAAAACAAAAATCTGTCGAAAAAATTTAAACAACCCATTAGTCATAACCGAAACGCCTAAAACAGCTTTCGAAAGAATAAACATCGACGTAGTTGAAATCCCAACGAAAAATTACGCATTGAGTATACGTGACGAACTGACAAAATTCACACAAGTGTATCCAATCCCAGACAAAACAGCAAAAAATATTTCAGATACCCTACTTTTATTTTTCCAGCACTATGGAACCCCATTACGAATCCATTGTGATTACGGTCGAGAATTCGATAATGCCCTTCTAAGAGACCTTTGTACCCTTTTTGATATAAAGCTAACATATTCTAGTGTCAATCATCCCCAATCCAACGGATCTGTGGAAAGATTCCATGCAACATTATTAGAAATGATTAGAGCCCATCTGGCTGAACACCCAGATGATCACCCTTTTAATGTATTACCATTCGCGGTAATATGTTATAATAACTCTGAGAACAAATCTCATGGATTTACACCCCATGAATTAGTTTTCGGACACACGGCAAGCAGGCCTCCAGAAAAACTATATAATCAAGAACAACTTATTACAAAATACGTGAGAGACCTAAATAATAGACTCTCTCATTATTACAAAGTCGCACGAGAAAAAATCGAAAGGAAAAAGGAGAAAGCTAAAATCCGTTTCGACAGAAATATTTCTGGAGAAAAACCCAATTACAAAGTAGGCGATAAAGTTTACGTTAAGGAATCGCAAATAAAAGACAAATTGCAAAATAAATTCAACGGCCCATTCATAATTGAACAACTCTTTCAAAACTCAGCAATACTTCTAAATGTGCAAACAAATCAAAGAACAAAAGTGAACTTTGATAGGATGAAACCGTATACTGAAAATTAAATTTATTTTCAGGTCACTCCTACTGCTCGGAACAGTAGCGTTCCCTGTAACCAGTCCATACAAAATCGAAACAATCAACAATACCGTAGGCGTATATTATCATGAAAAAGGTAATATTATTCTTACGAACGACAAATGGACGCTACTCGTCAGTAAAAACATTTCCCAAATCAAAGAAGCCTTTGATAACAACGTTAAGATTCTAGATTCATTAATCGGCATGACCTCGATTTACGGTCAGAGCATGAGCACATTTCGCTCTGAAGTCAAAACGCACACCGGGCTTATCTTACAACTAGCTCAAGCGTTGAGAGATAAGTTTCGTGAAATTGCAATGGATGCAAAACATCCTAGACGAAATAAACGTGGTCTCATAAATGGCATTGGATCTATTTTTAAATCAATTACTGGAAATCTTGACGCTTCAGATGGCGAATTTTATACAAACTCAATAAACAGGCTAAATAACGATGAACATCAATTAGAGAATTTATTAAAAAATCAAATATCCGTTACTACTTCTGTAATTCAAAATTTCAATACAACAATAAGAAAACTGCAAATTGATGAAAAAACATTTAATGAAGACATTCGAGTCATAGAAAAGTCAATAACAGAACTGAACGACAGAATAGCACAAGTGGAAGCAAAATTGAAATTTATAGAAATTTGTGAAAAACTTATGGAAAGCTTTTTATTTATTCAAGAAAACGTTGATGACGCCTTGGATTCAATCACATTTGCAAGATTGAATATTATTCACTCGTCAATCATAACACCTGATCATTTAATAAATGCACTACTAGAAATTTCTCAAAATTTAAGAAGAAATAACCTTCCTCTCCAACCAAAATTGGACAAAATAGCTCAATATCTCGAAATAATCGAACTAGAAGCTTTTCAAACTGAGCACAACCTAATATTTGTACTCAAAATCCCATTGACTGAACCTCCAATTTATACCCTATATCATGTGTACCCCATTCCAATATTTGATGATAGAACAGGGCTACATCATATTTTGCAAATTTCACAACAATATATCGCGAAAGACGATGACTCTTTAATGTTCATACCAATCACGGATATGAGTGCGTGTAAGACATTGACATTCCAAACTAAACTGTGTTACAATATGTTCGCATATCCGATTGACCAAAACTCAATTTGTGAAGCCCAAATTTTCAAGTACACGAAAAACGTTCCAACCAACTGTCAGAGCTCCTTATTTTTCAGTCAGAATTATAAGGTGCACAAAATTGAAACGAACCTATGGCTAGTGATACTCTCGGAACCTTTACAAGTGACTATAAATTGTCCCGAAAAGAAAGTGAAAACGGAATTAATAAATAAAAACTCTCTCATAACCCTTGAAACGGAATGCAGTGCCTTTATTGGAATAACAAAAATTCAAGCTGATTCCAGATTTTCGAAATATTCAAATATTTCGTATGGATTACATCCAGTCTTAATACCATACGAATGTTGCAATAACCTACCGGACAAATCAAGTATTCCAAAACTGAAGCCATTGAAATTGAACGATTTGAATGTCGATGATTTGGAAATTGCCAAACACAAACTTGATTCATATTCTAAAACCTTGGATGATTTAATAAATCAACCATATGTAACCAAACATATTTCTTGGTTTACATACTTCACCATTACGCTAATTATTGTGCTAATAATTCTGTACACCTTTTGTAAATGCAGAAGAAGACGTCGCAGCAGCCTAGCAATTGCAGATGTCAACAACCCACCACCGCCTCCAAGACCCTTCAGGCCTTTTAAGCGTTTTACAAGTATGTTCCCAAGAAGAAGACCTAGCCTTCAAGATGAGATTCCCGAGGACGAGGAAATCACATTAGACGATTACTAATATATTTTTTATACTTTACAGCCCAAAAGTTGCTTCATAAGGAACCAACTTTTTTTGGTAAAGGGGAGTTGTTATATGCCCATGGCTGACCTCTACCATTCATCTCCAAGGTGACCATCTCAAGAGCATAGCTGAATCAACATCCGGCACCTACGCAGTTCCAGAAAGATCCCAGGCACCGTTTACTGTTCTTTGTTCACCCAGACGCTTACTTCATGATATTTTTTCATATAAAAAACGTCCTGCGTGGCGTAATAGTTTAGTTGTATTCTAGTTGTCATACTGTTACTACTCAACTCTGGGGATACAGATCTGTTTCCCCTGTTCAATAAATATTAATTTTTAAAAAGTTATTTTTCTCAAGTGAGTTATAACAAGAATTTTCAACTTTTGGTATTTTGATATTTTTTGTCATCCCAATCTTTACATTGTTCGTATTTTTTATTATTGTTTTCGTTCGTTCGTTAGTTCTCAGTTATTTTAGTTTGGTTACATTTTTCAGTAGTAATAAGGAATAGTTTTATATAGTGTATAAGGATACTTTTTGTAAAATGGGACAATTCTGTATTTTGTGTGGACCGTGTAATCATCATCGAGTAATCATCTGTATTCAGTGCCAAAGGTAAATGAAACATTTTATTATTACTGTCAGTCCACCAAGGATAAACTATGTTTGTATCAGCCTACACCAAAAACAAACTTAATATTTTGAATAATCCTTCACTCTTTCAAATCCACCTTCTGCTACTAGAGTGTCATCACTTTCTTAATCATAATATCAATTTGAAAATAAACATTCACTTATGCTTTATTTAATTTTTTTTTAAATACAACTTAATACCTAGTTGCAAGAAAAGTCTACTCATAGAGTCATAGATACCTACAGATGAATATTACAGTATGCAGATAGATTTATTGCATTTCTACCGAATTATTATGAGAAGTAAGTAAGTTTACAGTTACATGAAATTTAACATCCATTTAAAATATCATGATATTAATATCAGCATAAAATTTAAAACAAATAAAAAATTATATCTATATCAACAATTAATAAATCATAGATTAAGTTTGAAAATCACTGACTGGGTAGGGCTCCATGTCAAACAAATAGTTCCCCAAACCTAACAGAATGTTGTATATTTTTGAAATCTTGTGGAAAATTATTGTAGAACTTGAGGGTGTTGTTGTACTGTGGACTTGTATAAAAAAAATTTATTGGGTGGTTAAAAGACTACTCATGTATGATGAGAAACATAATGCTCTCTTAAATATATACTCGTAGTAATTGTTAGCATATAGAATTCCAAGCAACCAAACAGTATGCTCTTTTAACTTTACTTGTTCTCAATTGGTAATTTGAATGGTTTTATTTGTGCATTGTACCTGATCAAAATCTGTAATTTATAGGATGAAAACAAGAGGAAACTGTGGATGGATGCTGTTAGGAAATATCTGCCTGATGGTGCTTTTATTTGCTCAAAGAATTTTCCCATCCATTTCATTGGTGAGAAAAAACTATTGAAGGGTGCCAAACCATCATGCATGTGAGTATTCAGTTTCTACAGCACTACCTATAAATCCTATCAAAGATTTGTATATTTTTTCAAGGTGCACTTATAGAGAAGTACTTAATTGTACGAATTTCAAGAAAACGTGCACCATTTCCAGAACCAGTTTACTAATAATTTCTGTAGTTGGAAAGTATCCGTTGAATAAGGTATCAAAAGCAAATTTGATCACATACAAATCAAGAGAGAACACTTGGTGTTATCAAAATGATAAATATCAAATTATTCATATATGAAATGATAAATAACCCCTTCTAGCTTTACCTATCTACAAAAAAAGGTTCTTTTCAACCGGCTGTTCTCTAACGGTAACCCTGAGAAGTTCGCAGTTGGAAACAAACACTCTATGCCATTCATTTCTCTTGAAGATAAAAGATTGTTGTTGTTTTCAGTTCAACTCAAGCATATCAATGTCCTTTTACAAATTTCATATAAGGCTCGTAACAGACTTTAAAGAAAGTTATTGATAACATAATATGAGAAGAGATATTTATGTAACCATTATTTAATTGAATCATGTTGAAAAAGGGATATGTCACAAATTGTCCAAATGTGTGGAGTTTAGTTATAACATTTCATATTATTTTTCATTTCAATGATCGCCACTGCTGTTTTGTTCAATATTTTACATCATATTTTCCCTTGATACCTTTCATAAAAATACATCATTATTCAATACGGGCTAATATGTGCTAATATCATTCTATAAATAAAGGGTGATAGTGGAAGAAAGGGGTAAAGTTGAAGAAGATTTTCTATAAATGCCTGATTCGCAGAAAATTGACTTCATTAACTTTACCCTCTATTTCCTGATATTTCATATTTGTCAATATCTGTGTAAGCTTACTGCTTACACATGGAAATAATAAATACGTTGTCATTATTATAAACAGCCTCTTCTGAGAACATAATAAAAAAAAGCTGTATCTTTTAGAATCTTCTTGTGAGACGGTTATAATGAAATGCCAGTAGGAATTTAAAAAAAAATTAATGAAAAAGTTGTTCTCGAAGAAAGGGTTATATTTAGCTTAGAATCGCACGTTGAAAGGTAAGATTTCGTTAATCCCTGTTCGCACAAGTTTCGACTTCTGAGAGCTGCCGTTCGTAGGGGAACGACAGCTGGTTTACAGAAAAACCAATTTTAACAAATACCATTTTAGTTTTTTGTCCATATTTATTTACAGGGATCTCAATTTATTCAGTTTTGTTTACAATAAATTATATAACAAAGAAAGCTTGTGCTGTAACCACTTATACTACTACTACTATAATAATTATAGACACATTTATGTGTGTTTAATGAAGGACAAAATTAAAGTAATGAAAAACATTTGCATGAGCAAAGAGTGAGATTCTTAAAAATATTTTTATCATCACAGAAGAAATTGATTTTATCAGAGTAGTTATTTTCAAGTCTCAACATTTTAGATGTTGGAGATGGAGAATGATACCCATAGTTAGTTAAGTGATATGGTGTAATAAATAGCTTTATTTGTCTGATGGACCTTCGTGGAACATTGAAAGTTACTGGGGAGAGAATTTCCGGACAATCAATGAAACCAGATATAATTTTGAATAGATAAAATAATGATTTAGTGTAACTTCGATTCTGAAATCTGCATGAAATATTTTTAAAATCGAATTGAATGTATGAACTCATCGTGCCTAATTTTGTAATAGTTAGTTTCCTGGCTTTCCCCTGGTCATTTTTGGTAAAAATTATCGACTGCAACTGAGACAGTCATATTCAGTTGTGTTGATGGAAGTAATCTTAAATCTTACAGAATAAAGTTGATACTGAAATTAGTTTCAATGAATATGTCGTGGAGAGTACTTCGTCAACGCCGCTGAAGGTGACTGTCGTAGTTGCAGTCTAAACATTTGGAGTTTACCAAAGAAGATAACAGCAAAACCCGGGAACCAACCAAAACATTGAAGTCAGTCATGAAATCATACTACATGAACTATTGAAAATTGTCGATGAAGGATGCTGAAATTTTCCCAGATTCAAAGATTGATTTTAATTTTTTTATATCTGGTTTTATTTTTCAGTTTGCAGTTGGATTATCCAGTGGAAAAACTCCCTTTGAAACATGAACAACCGAAATACTTGAATCCCTATGTTTAGTTCTGTGATCAGTTTTTTCAAAGAATATTTTATAAAGTGTTTACCAAATATCTGATAAGGATTGTGTTATCATTTATATAGTTTGATTAATTTAATTAAATAACATGTATTGATCTAAAGGGTAAAACATGTTTTAGACAAGTAAATTGATGGATATACGTGGTAGAAGATCATCATGAAAAATGTAGATTTTAGACAAGTTCTATTGTGAAATTGACGTGATAGTCATTTTTATAATAAAAATACTTATTTTGATAATTTTTTTTATTTTTCAGTGAAACCGCTCCTAAACTTCCACTAAACGTTTTTCCTGGTCCATCCTGTAGTATTCCACCCGATTCACCAGACTCTGTACCAAAACATCCATTGGTAAATTCTAGCAGTATTCAACTAGAGCATATTCCTAACCCCATCGAAACCAATACAAACCTTTTTTCTTTAATCAAGAATGATAAAATTTTCATTGATCTTGCTCTTTACTGGAGTTTTCATAAGTTAGAGAATCAAATTGTATTTTCTAAAGTGGCACTTGGAGAGAACAATATGCCTTACTTAGAGAGATCAGTAATTCTTACTGCTGATACCATACAAGCTCGAGCAATGCATAGAGTTGTTGATATCATGGAATCTGTAACCACCGTAGACAATCTAGAGAATTACTTGAGAAGACTACATGAGGAAAAAATCTGCAACAATCAGAGTTCATCTTGTAAAGTTTTGATTCCCATCAATAAAAACAAATGTATTTCTTGCTCTAAATTCATCTACAATAAGAAAGTGGAAGAGGCGAAGAAAAAAAAGTGCACAATACAAAAAAAATTAAAATCAAACAACAACTATACATGAGAAAGAGAAAGGAACCACTGGAATCTATTGTGGTGAATATTAAAAAAGAGCTGATAGACTCGAAAAAAATTGGTAATATCATCAAAGATCTGCCTGTATCACAGCAACAAATGATAAAAACTTGTTGTAAGGCGAGTCAATGTAAAAAAACAGGAAAACGGTATACTGTTGACTGGATATATTCCTGTATATTGATGAAAATTAAAAGCACAAAATTGTATAACCACATGAGGGAAAATAAAATTCTACCATTACCATCCCCAAGTACACTTTCAAGGTAAGTGTAGATCTCCATTTGAAGAAATTGGTATGTAGCATACTTTCATTTTCAATTAAATTTCATTTGAAGTTATGAAACTTATCTAATTTATACTGGTCAAGTATCACATAATTATAGTATTTTTTTAATTTCTAAACACCAATAAAACTTAATATATAGAATAATATTACTCCTAGTTATTTTAAGAAACATTTGTTAATCTATAAATTGAAAAAAATTCTAATAATCTTCAGATCTTTATCAAGATTCCTTTTCATGAAACTGTTCATTATTTCTCATGTTTCAGTTTTTCCATATTCCTAAATTGTTTAATCGATAATTAGTTAGGTATCATTTATCATCACCCTTTAATTTCGAAAAAAAAAAAGAATTTTAATATTTTCTGAAGATGTGTTTATCACAAATATGAGTTTCAAGTTGACGGTATGGAAATGAAAAGCATTGTGTAAGAAATAAGTACGCCATTATATAATAATAATATACTTTATTTTAGTTGTTGACAAAGTATGTAAACGTCGATGTGAAATATGAAATATATATATAGTTTAAAAACACTATAAGTATGTAAAAGCACTGTAAAATAACCTATGAGTAACATTTTAAAAGAAATTCTGAACAGAGTACAAACATGTTTCAATCTACTTTGTTTTGTCTTAAATATTGTGCAAGTAGAACAACTATTTCAAATCATTGGGTGGAGTGTCGAAAAAATTAGCCCAGCACTATCTGGTGATCAATACTAAATTGTTTAATTCGTTAATGAAATTTGGAAGTTGTCTTTGAATATATATAATGTATTATAATGTATTTCTGACCTTTTACGATATTTATTTTTGTTTTTGAAGTTTCGCCAGCAGCGGTTGAATGTGGGAGAGTCACTTTTTGCAAGTGTAAAATAAATATAAGGAAATAATCAATATGCTAGAATATTTAGATACTCTTTAACAACATTAATGAAAAAAAAAGGGAACTGTTATGAATTCATATCATATATTGAAATACTCCAAACCATACTGATAAAATAAATAAATTGACAAGTACTACAGGTATTTTCAACAAAGTTAGGTACATTCCACACAGTGCGGAACAAATGTTCCCGGAATGTACTTTTGAAAAGATCATCTTTACACACTAAAATGAGTGCCAAAAAGTAGACCTTTTCCGCAAGTTATAATATTAAATGAAGTGATTCTTTTAGATACATTAGAAACATTGACGGAACTTTCGAGGTTTTTTCTATGCTGAAGGAAAAAACTAAACATATAAAGGAATGGGAAAAACATGGATGTCTTCTCGTTCATGAATGCAAGATTTCAAAAACAAAAAAAATTGATAAAAACTCCATGAAATTTGTTGGATTTGTCGATCTGGGAGAATACATTCCTAAGAAAATGGAGAACAATCTTGGAGACCATGCGTTGGTCATAATGTTCCAACCATTTGCTGGTCATGGTCTTCAAGCATTGGCATGTTTTCTTAGTGGAGGTGATGTGACAGGGGAGATTTTGGCCAGAATTATGTTGGAGTGTGTCATTCTTTGTGAGAATGCAGGGCTCTACATTGATGTTATAACCAGTGATGGAGCTAGCTGGAATCAAAAAATGTGGAAACACCTCAGTGTAGAAAATAGCCTTCAACCATGGTGTGAACACCCCATGGATGCATCTCGTAAACTGAGAATGTGTTTAGATTTTCCCCACCTCATAAAATGTTTGAGGAATAATTTGATGAAGAAAAAGAAATTCAAGGTATGACGGTATTTTGTTTATTTATAACATCTCATCATCAATAAATTATGTATTTCAGGTTCCTGAAGGTTGGGTTCTGTTTTCCCATTTTGAAAAACTTTTTGAACTTGAATCTAATAAAGAATTCAAAATGGCATTCAAGTTGACAGCAAGCCATATCTATCCAAAACATGGAGAGAAAATATATACAGGGCTTGCATTCCAAGTAAGAAATAACTTAGAGTAATTTTTGCTAAAAACATTTATCATTTGTTCATTTTCCAGTTATATAGCAACACAACTGCCGTAGCAATGGAAACATATCGAGATAAAAATATCTTATCAAATATTGATTCCACTATTATTTACTGCAAAAAAATTAATCGACTCATTGATATAATAAACTCTTCAAAACCTGACAATGGATTGAAGCTTGACTCTCAAGAATATGAGGTGACTGTACCTTATTGTGTTCCATATAAATATCTCGATTTGAACAAAAATATATTGAAATATTCCAGTATCTTTGCATCGTGTACTTAGTTTGGCAAGTTATACAGAGCGTTGCCAAATTTAATATAAATATTTCAAGGGCTTATTCCTAGGATCAAAATAAGACTTTTTTCCCATAAACCTGTGTCCTAATATTAACTTCCTACAACCTATAGGTTGTATAGTTACAGTACTCGATAATGGTTTAATAAACCGAAACCAGTCGTCACAAATACAAGGTCATGAGGCCACTTAGTATTTTAGTTTGTTACTTTAATATTCTCCTTTCATTTAGCGTCGCTTTTATGGAAAACAGCTAATTCAAAACAGGCAAGGAGTAAACATTTTTAGATTTTTTCATGGCTAACCTGATGGTGATGTTTGAGTTAGATTTTTTTTGGAATAAATAAGACACTTTGGCCATAAATCTTGCAGGCAACCCTCATTCATCTTTTTGAATTCAAAATATATGTTTTTTTTCGCGTTTGTTTTGTTTAAGGGAAATTCATTCATATTTTCAACCTAGGAATACACCCTTGAAATATTTGTCTTGAATTTTGAAACACCCTATTTATCTGACATTCATACAGCCAATATCAACTCAACTTTAACAATATAATTTAGATCTCTTGAGCTATAAACATTTGCTCATGAGATATTTCATCTGATCTGATTGATATTAAAAAAACCTGATAAAGTACAAGTATAAATTTTAACTTAACGCATTGCAGGATCTAGATTCATTCTTGATATATTTGGACTTATGGAAACAATGTTCCCCTACAGAGTTTTTTTATCAGATTCTACTTATGAAGGGTTTTGCGCAACTATTTCATGTACACTAGACTTAACAAAGTATTTATCCAATCTTGGTTTCAAATACTTGATGACATCCAGATTAAACCAAGATCATTCGGAGGTGATAATGTTTACATATCCATAACAAAACCAATCAACTTTGTTGTTATCATTTTCAGCATTTTTTTGGGATGATGAGAGCTGCAGGTGGATGCAATACTCATCCCGAGTCAATTCAAGTTGGACAAATATTCCGCCTGATGTCCCTCTATTCTCTGATAAAACCGCCCAGGGGAAGTAATGTTAGTGGTGGAGAAATGATGAAATCACTTCTTCATATTGGAGATCTGAAAGAAAAAAAGCAAAAATTCATAATCGATATTGAAATAGAAGAAAATATCTCCGAAATTGAAGAGGATTTCTCAGACATTGATGAAGCTTTTGCTTATTTCTGTGGATATGTCGCAAAAAAAATTAAAAGCACCACCAAATGTGGAGAATGTGTGGATTCGATATTGGGGAAGGGAAATGAGATGTTCAATTTCCTCATAAGAAACAAGAGCAGGGGATTTTTAACATTTCCATCACAAAAAATTATTAGCTTTCTTCACGATGTTGAAGCCACAATATCAGATGTTTTTGAGAGGGAACTTACAAGAAATTGCCTTTCAGTAATTTTAAGCAAATTGTCCAATTTTTCTCCCAAAAATATTGTGGGTTGTGAACACCACAAGGAAGAATTGTCAAGAGAGGCACTGAGGGCATATTTAATCTAGAGATTGAGTATCTGCTGTGCTAAAGAGCATAATGTAAGAGCCCTCAAAAAATAAATCTAAATATTTTTCCAAAATGGCTAAATTGTATTGAAGTTTACCTCTTAGTGATTTTATGAAATTAGTGCCTATTAATAATACCCAAATGCCGGCTATTTGTTGAATTCCATAATATCCTCATGAATAACAACAAGCATATTTTTTACTTGCACTGCCTGATCTGGAGAACGCCACACACCAGCTGCAACAGGCGATCACCCAAACGATGGAAAGAAACGCACGGGAACTCCCAACTCAGCGCTTCAACTTACAAGAGCATCTTCCACCAGAAACAGTGGAGCTCACTAGAATTAGAAAACGCCTGAAAAGACGATATCAACGGACACGTGCACCAATGGACAAAAGTTGTATGCAAAGAGCTGGCAGAACACTGCGAGAAGAAATAAAAGCAATCCGAGATCAACAATGGACAACCCGTCTAGAAGAACTAAACACCGAAGACCAATCTGCATGAAAAATGCAGAAAACTCTTAGGAAAAGACCTCGAAAGCTAATACACGGCGAGCGATGAATCGTCTACAGGAACCAAGAGAAAGTGGAAGCATTTGCGGACAATTTCGAAAGGCAGTCAGAATCAACGACCACCCCCGCGAGTCGCCATCAGGCGACTCAGTTAAGCATAAACTAATCAGATAAACTCTCTTTCAGGTAGGTTCAACGCAGAACAATTCGACCGCGACCGCGATTCACTTAGATTCACTGAGGATAGCACCTAAAGGCTGACTTTCGACCAAAAGAGGTCAGATGTCAATCTTGCTGAAGTGCCCATCAGTAAGTTGAGGACCGCTCGGAGAGCGGGGGTGGATGGAGTGGAGTATTAGGTTTTCCTCGCAAATTAATTGGGAGGCGAAATTTTTACTTCAGGGAACTCAACCCGGGAGGGGGCATGGGGGGGCGAAAGGCAGTGCTGAGGGTAGTAGACTTTGCGACGGAAAGCTTCAACCTCGGCAGAGGATACAACACCGGAGCGATTTTCTTAGACGTCTCCAAGACGTTCGACAGAGTTTGGCATGACGGACTTCTGGCCGAAATGAGCAACTTTGGCTACACTAAACAAATGGTAATATTAATCGAGTCTTTTCTAGCTCACAGGCGATGCCGCTGCAGTATAGGACAAGAACTCTCAACCATGCGATTACTGGAAGCAGGGTTCTACAAGGTGCAGTCCTTCCGCCATATCTCTTCTAGGTATACACAGCGGAAGTGCCCAAGCAGGAGAACAGCTTTAAAAAGTTGGCGCTCTATGCGGAAGACACAGCTCTGCTGGCGAGATCACCATAATTACAGAAATCTTACAAACTATAATATACTTTTACAGACAATAAATACTTCACATTCTATCTGAACTGAAGAAGCTATTCAATACATCTGATGGTCAATGAAAGGTAATTGACCGTCTTACATCCATTGTAAATTAATGAATTTTGCCTTGTAATTTCTCTCAAATTATTTGCAGAACCCAAAGGCTTGCATAGGAGTTCAAAGGTGGGACTGTAGTGCTATTTCTCTTGAATGATTTTGTGTATGTAACAAGATATGTATGTTTAAGAAAATCAATGTCCTAATCATGAGTAGAACTGCTAGGTGTGATATACATACATTCATAGTCACTATGAGTAGATGTATTTTGGTTAAATATCTATTAGAAAACAGCTGTTTCTACTCATACATTGTTCTTCATATATAAACCGCTTATTCCAAATTTTATGCATCAAAGAGGAAACTTTTTTATTATTAATTTTAAAAAAATCAGTTAAAAGTTGGTGCTTATCAAAAGGATCTCTTAACAGGTAATCGAAAAGTTCGACAAAGAATTCACTGGTAATATTTCTTTGTAATCAAGTGAATTATTCAGACCTTGAATATTAGGAAGGTCCTCATTAAATTGTGTTATAATTTTTTTTCAATCTCACTAGTATGTCATCACCTCATTATTCGAATCATTTTCGATTAATATTCCATAGTTCCGTAGTTATTGAAATATTTGTTGTTTCATGAATTCATAACAGTATATATAAGATAATTGCTTTTGATTTTCGTTCTTTTTTTGAAATGTTAAAATATTCCCAATGATTTTTTCTGTATTTTCAAGAATAGAGAGACTTCTGAATGACTTTTTAAAGTATTCTAAAAACACTTTATTGTGAGATTTTCAGTAGATAGTTTTACAAAAAGCAACACATGTTTCGCCATATAATGGCTTCCTCAGGCGTGTCTTATTAACTACTGACTTTTAGAAAAGAATGATGTTTAATGCACAAACCAAGGACTCAATACAACTTTTCCCATCACTCATCATGGAATTCCTTGCGAAGCACCAACTTCTATCACAAATAACTTTTTTTGTGACATTCACAGTAAAATAGGTTTTAACTTGTTGCATACTTCTTGTGACATACTGCATTTATATATAACACAGTTACATTCATTATCTTGCACGTTGTTGATTCACTTTTCTTGATGCAATAAGAATATGATGAAAATAAAAAAATGTAAGGAACCTACATCAGATTCTTGAAGGAAATATTGTAGTTCTATGAGTTGTGATATAAATAAAATATTGGTATCACAGAAATAAGAAATTTCATGTTTACAAAGATCATGATTAGCTTCTGCCCAAAATAAAACGATTTTTTTCTGGAAACATGGAGTTTGAGACCTATGTGGCTGGATAAAAAAGTGTTTCCATTCCAATACCAAAAACATGTATTCAAGTATATAATCTTTATACTTACCACCTGTTTTGTTGAATTCGTTCCGATAAACAACCTGTGTCGAGTACATAATAACATCTGCCAGCATTTCTTGGGTTGAAATATCAAGAAATTACACGAAATTTCTTCAAAACTTTGCTTGGGTTGAAACTTCAATAATTCACCAGAACTTGGACACTTATCTTTCGACTTAATACTGACAATTCGTCAATAACACTCAAAACACCAAAAATTCATTAACTCCTTAAGTTATCCTAAAAGCACAGTATGAAAAATGAATGTGGAAAAATATGATAACAGTTTACTGTAATGACTGCTTGCGCCACCCGAATCGGCGTAAACGGCGTTGATCTCCGCTAATCAAGTTAGCCATAAATCCCTCATTTTACTCCAAAACTTCTGCAGGTATGAGTAGATGCACCAGGGTTTTTAGACATCTTAATCCATACTATCAGCGAAATGAATATTGTCGTATAGGAATATATAAAAACTCATAATTGATATTTGTTGCAGAAAATCGACTTGTACAGTAATTGAAATATAAAACTGCTTCATTATGCATGGAATTGTGGAATAACTCTGTTATCATAGTGACCCAATCTAACCCTCCACGTGAAAATTATTCCTCGTGAAATTATTCTACTGGGCCTTACACTGCGAAAAAGAAATTTTCTAAAAAAATTTTTTTGATAACTTTTGCAAGCGACTGCTCGGACAAAATATGGTAGAAAGTGTTTATAGTGACCCAATATAACCCTCCAAGAGAAAATTATTCCTTGTGAAATTATTCTACTGGGTCTTACACTGCGAAAAAGGAATTTAAAAAAAAAATTTTTTGATAACTTTTGCAAACGACTGCTCAGACGAATATATATAGGAATATATAAAAACTCATAATTGATTTTTGTTGCAGAAAATCGACTTGTACAGTACCTTATTGAAATATAAAACTGCTTCATTATGCATGGAATTGTGGAATAACTCTGTTATCATAGTCACCCTTCCGTGAAAATAATTCCTTGCTTACGACGCGTTAGGGTCTTACACTGCGAAAAACAAATTTTCTAAAAAAATGTTTTTGATAACTTTTGCAAACGACTGCTCGGACGAAATATAGAAGAAAATGTTTATAGTGACCCAATCTAACCCTCCAAGTGGAAAATTATTCTTCGTGAAATTATTCTACTGGGTCTTACACTGCGAAAAAGAAATTTTCTAAAAAAATGTTTTTGATAACTTTTGCAAACGACTGCTCGGACGAAATATAGTAAAAAGTGTTTATAGTGACCCAGTCTAACCCTCCACCTGAAAATTATTCCATGTGAAATTATTCTACTGGGTCTTACACTACGAAAAAGAAATTTTCTAAGAAAATTTTTTTGATAACTTTTGCAAACGACTGCTCGGACGAAATATAGTCGAAAGTGTTTTAATAGTGACCCAATATAACCCTCCACGTGAAAATTATTCCTTGTGAAATTATTCTACTGGGTCTTACACTGCAAAAAATGAATTTTCTAAAAAAACTTTTTTGATAACTTTTGCAAACGACTGCTCGAACGGAATATAGTAGAAAGTATTTCTAACCCTCCACGTGAAAATTATTCCTTGCGAAATTATTCTACTGGGTCTCACACTGCACAAAAAACAAATTCAAAAAAATTGTTTTTGATAACTTTTGCAAACGACTGCTTGGACAAAATATAGTAGAAAGTGTTTATAGTGACCGAATATAACCCTCCACGTGAAAATTATTCCTTGTGAAATTTTTCTACTGGGTCTTACACTGCGAAAAAGAAATTTTCTAAAAAAAATGTTTTGATAACTTTTGCAAACGACTGCTCGAACGAAATATAGTAGAAAGTGTTTATAGTGACCCAATATAACCCTCCACGTGAAAATTATTCCTTGTGAAATTTTTCTACTGGGTCTTACACTGCGAAAAAGAAATTTTCTAAAAAAAATGTTTTGATAACTTTTGCAAACGACTGCTCGAACGAAATATAGTAGAAAGTGTTTATAGTGACCCAATCTAACCCTCCACGTGAAAATTATTCCTTGTGAAATTATTCTACTGGGTCTTACACTGCGAAAAAAACATTTTCTAAAAAAAATGTTTTGTTAACTTTTGCAAACGACTGCTCGGACGAAATATAGTAGAGAGTGTTTATAGTGACCCAATCTAACCCTCCACGTGAAAATTATTCCTTGTGAAATTATTCTACTGGGTCTCACACTGCGAAAAAAACATTTTCCAAAAAAAATGTTTTGTTAACTTTTGCAAACGACTGCTCGGACGAAATATAGTCTCCATTTACGTGTAGTTTCATCGATATTCCGAATATCTAGTAAGTTATGTAAATAATAGTAATAAAAGAATTCTTGTAGCATGGGCAACATTTTATTTTTGAAAAATTTTTCTTTTCTCTCTATTCTTTGTGTTAGTTGAATACCTTTAAAATTGAAAATAACGAATTCGCACCACGGTCCCTTAGTAATTACAAGCAAACTTTGAATTTGAAAGTAGTAATTCGAATCATTTTTAATTTTTTCGTCATTATCAATATACTCGAGTTTTTTTGAGTTTCTGTACGATCGCAGTTGCGCACTTTGAAGGGACATTTTATTTCAATTATTCCGTCGTCATTCAGAAGCCCGTCTGGAGACCCCCCTAAAAATGAATATATTTTATGGATTACAAGACCGCACTTTTTATAAGAAAAATTCGTTTGGCAAAGAAATTGTTGGAGTGCAATTTTTTCGCAATTAATGCCGTGTTTAATTGCTTCATTAGAAAATAATTGATTAGACTGAATTGAATGTGTTGAGTTAAGTTTCGACTTATGATTCCGCGCCTTGCAAATAGCCCCAAAATTTGACGTAGTTAATCTTTTTCTTCTTTCCTCGAACCATGCAGAAGAATCGCGCTGATCCCTAGTTATTTCTTCAATTAAATCCTGTTGTTTACTTTCTTCCTTCAGTTTTAGTAACGCGCGTTCACATTTCACTTTCAAACTATTAGAACAGTTTTCACAATAAAAATTTCCGCTATAAGATTGATTTTGATTATCGCACATTTGGTGGATCCATCGATTGCAATTGTCACAAGCTACCCACGTTACAGTAGCATCTAGTTCCCCTAAACCGCAATACAAACACTTATTCAAATGTATTTCACTATTCGACTGCTTATCGGCTGAATAATAATTACAAATAAAGGTACCGCTATAGGTTTTTTTCACCGAAAGAAGGATCACACGTCATGTGTATCCAACGAATGCAAATATCACAAGATACCCATTCGGTTGTAGTATTAAGACGCCCGTGACCGCAATATAAACATTTTTCTAATGATGTTTCATCAGCTAACGAAGTATACAAGGATTTATTATTTAGAAGATTTTCGGTTTCTTCAAAAATATTATTTGAGTTTTTATGTACTGCTTTTTCCACTGAACAAATTTTTTTCAAATAATTTCCAGAAAAATGAGTATTCGGTGCACTCTTAATTTTTCTATTCCACATTTCTTGCGATAAATGTTCATTTGAAAGGATCAACAGTTTTCGTACGTTGTTTGGTTAACCGCTCTTTCGGAATATTGCAAATGAATTCTTTATACAATGCAAGAACATTTTCCCTACTTTTCCGTAAATATCTGGAACATTTGAGATTTCTATTACTTTCCAAAATATTTTTTTTCAAGTGACCAAAATAATTTTCAATGTACGAATTGCTCACATGTTGCTCAGATCTCCTTTGTCTCAATATAATAGCCGTCCAAAGTGGACAAAACGGCATGTATTTCAATAAAAGTATATTAAAAAATTGTTTGCTACTATATTTATTAACTGGTCCTTCATACGCAGAAAAGTTATGATTTCTGTTAATTTGTTCGGATAAGTTATTGAAATGAATATAAAAAATACTAGATTTATGCAAACCCACACGCTTTTCCTCTATTTTACGTACGTCAGAATTGACACCACACTCGACATAATTCACAGTAAAATCGATTGGTATACTGCTCTTCAATTTGAGTAATATCTCCAAATGAGCTCTTACAATTTTATTGATTACAGGGCTTAGTAATAGAATACTTACGCTCTGAAACCAATCTTCAATATCACAAAATTAGTTTCATTCCGATGTCATGTCTTTTCACAACTGAAGAGAAGTTGAAGAATGCTTCTCGAAGGGCCAGCCCGATGCTTATCAGTATTCCCCTCATTTCGTTCTCAACTTCGTCTTCCCCTCACTACTTCCAAGACACGCTCATCTTTCATGATTCCGAATTGCAACGATTTGTCTGGTATTTCACAAGATGTAAGTTATATACGTTGAAAAAAAACTTGAAGTGAAATAATAAAACCCAATAAATTTGACATTTTTCATTTGTAGGTCATCCTCTAGAGGATATGTACCGTACAAATATTACGATGAGGAATGGCATCTTTGGTGGCATCTACATCACCACAAGAAATCCTTTTTCAATAATTTGAAATGTCGTAAGGAGAATATTTTCTCGGCACCAAACCATTTTGTCCTTGCACATTACGTATCTAGGGACTTCAGAATGTCACAGGACATAGCAGTACATTTTAAGTAAATGTCTTGTATTTTGGTTATTCAGAGAAAAATATAATTCCATTTTAGGCGTAGATTTGGACGAATAGACCAACTTCTCCGACAAAATCAGAAGTCAGGGGGGTTAGCCAATCTGTTCGTGGAAGGTAGGTGGATTTTTTATTTAGTGACCAAGGACCACTATTATCAAAAGTCTAACAACAGGGTCATTTTCAACAGTCTCCGCAGATTACGGAGATTTTGTCGACGAGAACGAAGTAAATAATTTGGCAATTCCAAAAATAGCGTGCGGTCGGGATCACAAAAACTGGAAGTTCATAAAACCTATGATATTTTTCCTATTTCGACATAGCAGTTGCCAATTGGGTAAATTTTCGTTATGTGGACACCCGGCGATTTTGAAAAAATTTTGGACTGTACTTACGAATTTTGATGCGTAGATTACGAATCCGAAAGAAAAAAGCGGCGCTCTCCCTTATTTAAAAAGTTACGGCCCTTCAAAGTTCAGAAAAGGGCAACTTTTCAGCCTTCTTTTTCACTAAATAAACTATTTAAAAACACAAGCATTTATTCACTAGGTCACTTTTACACCTTATTCCTCCTTCTTTAACACTTTTCACTTCAATAATCAACATTTTTCTTATAAAAATGTTAAAAAATGTACGAAGCTGCTTTTTGGTTACATATCACTGTATTTTACGTTTTTAAGGTTGATGATGTGGTTGGTACGACTGATACAGTCCATATTCCTGAAGTAATTCAAATGTTTTTTACCTTCATTCTTTAGATCGTAAATTGGTTTTTGGTGGTGTATTACGAATTTGAAATAGTAGGCGACTGCAAATACCAACCGCTTTTTTCTGAAATGTCACTAGTAACTAACCTGAAAATAGAATAATGTCACCAGGAGAACCATTCGTTTTTAAATTAAGTTTTTTATAAGAAAAATGTTGATTATTAAAGTGAAAAGTGTTGAAGAAGGAGGAATAAGGTGTAAAGGTGACTTAGTGAATAAATGCTTGTGTTTTTAAATAGTTTATTTAGTGAAAAAGAAGGCTGAAAAGTTGCCCTTTTCTGAACTTTGAAGGGCCGTAACTTTTTAAATAAGGGAGAGCGCCGCTTTTTTCTTTCGGATTCGTAATCTACGCATCAAAATTCGTAAGTACAGTCCAAAATTTTTTCAAAATCGCCGGGTGTCCACATAACGAAAATTTACCCAATTGGCAACTGCTATGTCGAAATAGGAAACTTATCATAGGTTTTATGAACTTCCAGTTTTTGTGATCCCGACCGCACGCTATTTTTGGAATTGCCAAATTGGTAAATTTTCGTTATGTGGACACCCGGCGATTTTGAAAAAATTTTGGACTGTACTTACGAATTTTGATGCGTAGATTACGAATCCGAAAAAAAAAGCGGCGCTCTCCCTTATTTAAAAAGTTACGGCCCTTCAAAGTTCAGAAAAGGGCAACTTTTCAGCCTTCTTTTTCACTAAATAAACTATTTAAAAACAAGCATTTATTCACTAGGTCACTTTTACACCTTATTCCTCCTTCTTTAACACTTTTCACTTCAATAATCAACATTTTTCTTATAAAAATGTTAAAAAATGTACGAAGCTGCTTTTTGGTTACATATCACTGTATTTTACGTTTTTAAGGTTGATGATGTGGTTGGTACGACTGATACAGTCCATATTCCTGAAGTAATTCAAATGTTTTTTACCTTCATTCTTTAGATCGTAAATTGGTTTTTGGTGGTGTATTACGAATTTGAAATAGTAGGCGACTGCAAATACCAACCGCTTTTTTCTGAAATGTCACTAGTAACTAACCTGAAAATAGAATAATGTCACCAGGAGAACCATTCGTTTTTAAATTAAGTTTTTTATAAGAAAAATGTTGATTATTGAAGTGAAAAGTGTTGAAGAAGGAGGAATAAGGTGTAAAGGTGACCTAGTGAATAAATGCTTGTGTTTTTAAATAGTTTATTTAGTGAAAAAGAAGGCTGAAAAGTTGCCCTTTTCTGAACTTTGAAGGGCCGTAACTTTTTAAATAAGGGAGAGCGCCGCTTTTTTCTTTCGGATTCGTAATCTACGCATCAAAATTCGTAAGTACAGTCCAAATTTTTTTCGAAATCGCCGGGTGTCCACATAACGAAAATTTACCAAATATTGTATTAATATCAATATGAGCATAAAATTAGAAATATATTACATACATTTTTAAACTTACTCAAATCGGATATATCCATTTCTTCATCCATAACTTCTACCACACTACCTGAAATGAAAGTTTTCTCTTTTGAAAAATAATAAATAAAATAATTCAAACTCACCATCGCGGTCATCATCGAATTCTGATTGTAAACCTGTCATTTGAGTTCCTATTATTTGCTTTATTGCATTATCGATGTCATCAACATGAAAATCTTTAGGTGGCCCACCTTGTGTCTTTTTCAAAAATGACTTTTCATCAGCAAATTTTTGTTTGCTTCGCTTCTTTATATTTTCATATTTATTTTTCAATACCTGCAATTGTCTATAATTGTCCCCAGATATACTATTAAATTTGTCTGTAACTCGTTTCCAAGCATTTAATTTGAGTTTGTTGGTATTTGTATCACTTCTTCTGCATTCAATTTGCTCTTTAAATTTCTGCACCAAGGATATTAAAATATGCTCTTCTTTTGAAGTAAAATTCGTAGATCGCTTTTTATTCTAGTCCTCCATTACATTTACAAATAAAACCACCACCTGTTTGTTTAAAATCACGTCCTAAAACATTGATATCTACAGCATTCTCTACACGAATTCATATGATCAACTTACCTTTGATATATAGAATACAATTAAATCACGAATGTCTTCTCAAATGTATAGTTCAAATCACAGAATACTGATTGTAAACAATAGAAAAGTAACACACGCTTTCCCGCCAAAATGTAAATACTAGGGAACATCCGACAGGGGGTGCTGATGAGTGTAATTATATTCTCAGGTACCTAGATATGGTAAATATATTTCTGTCATTACTCATTTTATTTTAAGTACATCTTAATCACAAGTTATAAACTTATTTAATTATTTATTATATTATTTATTATATTATTATTTAATTATATAATTAACCGATTGTTTTGTGCAAGTTATATTTAAAAAATGGATGAGAACTATGTTCCCCCAACAAAGCGTAGAAGGTGTTGCGTCGCAGGCTGTACTAATAGGGATAGTAAAAGACATCGTTTTCCCAAAAATCAACCGGATGTTTTCAATACTTGGATCGAGCGAATTAAACCTTATAATTACGAAAATCCTTCTCTAGACAAAATCTACAACTCCTATCATGTTTGTCATGAACATTTTCCCCCGGAGTGTATGGTGCCAGGAACCAAAAGAGGACTTAAATTTGGTGCTGTTCCATCCCTCAGAATACCAGGTAATAAGTTGGATTAATGTACCTTCACTTCATTTTATTCCTCTGCATTTACAAAAAATACAGTGTATATATAGTAGTTGTAAAACTATTTTATATTTCTGTTTCAGATATCAAAGACAACCATAGTTTACCTGCTGAAGCAGAGCACACTGCCGATTTTATTTTATTTTTGGATGAGCTGTTTGACAGTCTTAATGTCTCAAGAAAATCCAAACCAGAGGCAAAAAGATTACTTACTAGTAATTCAGGACATTCCAAGTTTTGGAAAGAAGCTTTGCCACTTATAACACGTATGAGATATTTTTCTTTACAGAAAAATAAATTTATACTTCCTCCTACTTTGAAAAATCTACATTTTACTTTGCGTGGATTTTTGTATTTAAAAAATATTCTCCTAACTAAATTCGATTTCAAATATATATTAACGGCAGCATTCAATCAAGATGCACTTGAAAATTTTTTTAGTTACATTAGAAATCATGGAGTTACAAATACAAAACCTGATGTTTCTCATTTCATCAGTTCATTCAAAACTTTATTAGCAAATAATTTCATGTCTGCTCACTCGCCAGGATAAAACTGTGATAGAGATATGTCAACAAGAGCTCTCGATGATTTAAGAAGTTTTTTGTGCGGAGAATATGTTGCTGGGGTTCATCCTTTAGATGATTCTACTTTGTTAGTACCTGGCATACCAGACAATTTACATATTGGTAAAACAAAATTGGCAAGATGTACATTGAAGTACATGAGTGGGTCAATAGGTAGAATTCTTTTAAAATCCAAAATTGTTAATAATTGTGATGATTGTAAAAGAAATATTTTATTTAGGTATAACTCAGAGTCGGATGACGATTTTATAGATGCTCGACAGTATGAACGAGGTCATTTGATTCGACCAGGGCAGTGTTTGAATTTCTTAGTTAGCCAGTCTCTTAATTATCTTTTCTACATTATTCCTCGGTTAGGGACTGCAAAAAATATTTCAATATGTTTGGAGAACATTTTAACAAATAAATTGTATTTTCAGCCTCTTAATTGTCCTCAACATGATACAGGCAAAAAACTTTGTCAAATTATAATTCGCTGTAGTTTATTTTGGTGGACTAAAAGTGTTAATAAAATTGCAAAGGGAATTGACACAAAATTTTCTAAATTTCTATCCAAAAACCCTCCTAAAGCATATATAGATCCGATTAAAGTGCATGCTCGAAGAACATTTGAAAAAAATAAGAAAAGAAAAAATTGAAACTATAGATTATATAAAATTTTAAACAAATCTATTTTAAGTAGTAATTTGGAATAACAAACTAGTAACTATTATCTACACCATATTATAAGATAGTTAATATAGACCAATATATATACTTTCAATGGATAGTCATTATTGGAAAATTGGTTTCACATTGAACTCCTTATAATTATTATCAAAATATCACAGAGGTTATACTTGACATGTATAATTTTTACTATTAAAGTTTTGAATAATTTATTACCTGAATACTTTCATAAGTTTATTATCTTTAAATATCATATTTATCAAACAAGAGGAAGTACAATCTTACTAAGCCAAGGAAATCATTATTATATAAGGGCTTGAAAGGATCCAATGGATTACCTAATCACATAAAAGATGTGCAAACAAAGAATTTAAAACTAGTCTTGTAATTTACATTAGGTTTACGGACGTATTTATATATTGATGATGTCTTTATAAGTTATCTATTGACATATATGTACATATTACTAATGTCTTCATTTGTATTATTTTTTAAATTGTATGTATATTAGGATTATTCCCATTCAATAAATATTCATTCAATCATTTTTTTATATTATTTACAAGTGCAAACATTAGAAGCTCGTGAGACCAATATAGTGAGCGAGATACTGACAGCTATACAGGCTGCACCATTTGAAAATTTTCTTCAATTATAAATGTAATCGAAATTTTAGTTCAGGTGGTTTTTGCCTAACAAATTTAAAAATTAACCCCACTTAATTGCTATTTGAAACCTGTTATATTTAGAAATTTTCAAAAATGTTAGTAAAAGCTGTTTTGTTAAATACAAACAATTCATAAGTAAAATTTCAATTACATCTATTATGAGAGGGAACTTTCATATGATGTTGACTTTATGTGCATACATTTAAAATTTTACTATTCAAATTGGAGCGAACTTTTAAAAAGCCCGCCCTCAAATACTCGGGATTACAGTTTTCTTTATGTAGTTCGGGTAACATCCGCTACGGACCTGTGGAGCATTAGTATTTTGTATCTACAAGTATACAGTTGCCTATCTAAACTTGTTTCTGTAGTCTGTGGTTCAAATCCAAACAATTCGAACAACACGTAGAACAAATAATAATAAATGATCAAAACGCACAGAACGACATGAAATGTTCGCATAGAACATTATATTTCATATGAAGAACTGAATTCAGTGCTACCAACAAGACATGAACAGCGTTCAACTGAACTAATGTTGATCTTGCACTCCACAACGAAAACCCTAATGATCTCGGTTCAAACATGACTGACAGTTCAGTTGAGCTAGCGTTTACCTGTGACATCTGACATCTACAACCGGGCCTATGAGTGAATTTCATCAATGGTTATGATAGGGCTCATGGTGAACCTTCCACAAAATAGAATAATTTAGAGAATAATTTCACAAGGAATAATTTTCACGTGGAGGGTTAGATTGTGGTCATATAAACACTTTCTACTATATTTCGTCCGAGCAGTCGTTTGCAAAAGTTATCAAAAAAAAATTTTTTAGAAAATTTCTTTTTCGCAGTGTAAGACCCAGTAGAATAATTTCACAAGGAATAATTTTCCACTTGGAGGGTTAGATTGGGTCACTATAAACCTTTCTTCTATATTTCGTCCGAGCAGTCGTTTGCAAAAGTTATCAAAAAAATTTTTTTAGAAAATTTGTTTTTCGCAGTGTAAGACCCTAACGCGTCGTAAGCAAGGAATTATTTTCACGAAAGGGTGACTATGATAACAGAGTTATTCCACAATTCCATGCATAATGAAGCAGTTTTATATTTCAATTACTGTACAAGTCGATTTTCTGCAACAAAAATCAATTATGAGTTTTTATATATTCCTATACGACAATATTCATTTCGCTGATAGTACGGATACATGCCACTGGTCGTTCGGTAGAGTTCGGAAAATTTAGCAGCTGGGTCTGGCAGCCAACTTCACATAGGTATAACCTTATAGGTTATGTCCGTGGGTGCATACAAATCACTTCTTATAAATTGCATTAAGTTTCACTATTCGAAAATACGTTCCTGTTAGAATTCGGAGGTCAGGTTAGATGTTGAGAAAACATAGTTTTTACGAAAGTAAATATTCGAAAATACGTTCCCTTTAGAATTCGGAGGTCAGGTTAGATGTTGAGGAAATGTAGTTTTTACAAAAGTAAATATTCGAAAATACGTTCCTTTTAGAATTTGGAGGTCAGGTTAGATGTTGAGGATACATAGTTTTTTAAATTTTAAAGTAAGGTTAGACTGAGTTAGGTTAGGTCGGGTTAAGTTAGGTTGAGTTAGAATGTGACAAATTATGGAATTTCAATCTAATTTCGAGATACTTTGGCAATAAGTGAATGAAAAGGAATAGAAAAAAGTGCGATGATATGGAAAAAGATGTGTTGAATTAAAAATATGTGAATTGCAATCGTTTATTGCTTAATAAAGAAAGGTAAAATATGACATCATACAAACTTTGACAGGATAGGCTATATCTCGAAAACTAATTGAGTCCGACAAAAAATAAAATGTGTTCTGAACTTCTAACATCACGTATCACACATCACAGAAAAAATCGCGAAAATCCGTGAGTATCCCATAAAGTAACATTTTCCACAAAAGTCAATTCTGACCTATCAAATTGTACAAATTTTTGTACCAAGTGCAATCAAATTAAAAATAAACATTTTATTGAGTGTAAATGATAATGTAAACAATCTTTCCATATTAGATACGTCAAAATTCCACTGACTGAAAAAAAGAAAATCATTTCATTAAAGGGAATCGTAACTTGGAAGTGTAAAAACTACAAATATAAGTTTAGCAAAATTTTGTGATATGATATGAAGTGAAGCCTTGGGTAGTACTCTTTTGTTTTATCAAGAACTTGCTTGCGATCTTGATTTCCATACCTCTGGAGAATACCAAATCATACATGCTTATGCCCTATAGGAGGAGCAATTCGGTATTTTTCATAGAGGTATTGGTACGATCACCTTCGAAATGCATGGGTGAAATATATTTCTTGTCTAATTCGATCACAAACCTGTGAGTTCAATGTGATTTGAAATATTCCTATTCCTAAGCGTTTTACCACAGAACGGTTATTATTATGGTTATCAGTGGCACAGAATATACTATTCTATGTCATTTTTGTATCTGTCTTTGGTTTTGTAGAAACTGAGAATATGAGTACCTTTTACAGAACATCATATTCAATCAAGTAGTATTTGGCATTTTTGTGTTTGAACAATGAAACCAAGATCAATCCTCTGGAAATGCTAATTGACAAGTAATTCAATGAAATGTCCAGATTGTCGAAGCCAATCGATTGCAAGTCGATTGCCAAGAAAAATGACAAAAAAATTGAAAATGAGTATGAATTTAAAAAATATAACAAAACGCATATTGTAAGGAATACACATTGTGACTTGAAATAGAAATGAATTGATGAATAAAAAAACAGTTAGTTTGACTTGTTTGAGAAAACGCGTGTCGAGAAGAATATTGCATTTCTAGTGATTGGGAAAATTGCTTACTCTGAAATAAAGGAAATGCCAATAGAATGGAAATATGCAAAAAAAGAAACATGAAAACTTAGTATTTCCAGGTTTTGCTTGCTACCGAAATGCTATTGTAAATTTTCCTAATTAATAGCGAGTATATACAATACACCTCCTAAGACTAATAGTTGCAAGGTTACTACCAAGTTACTTTACTGAGAGTTCGCATATAACAAATCAACAAGAGCGTTCATGGAAACTTGACCAAGACAGAATTATGCTAATCATTTATGCCAATATTCAACTAATTGCTAAAAAAAATAGGTCAAAACTAAACTGAGCATACATCAAATTGAAATATTCGAAGCTGTCATTGACCTGAGAAATTTCAAAACGATTCTTCAAATTTGTGTTTATCATAATAATTGAGAAAAGGAATGGATGGGAAGAGTAAGAATAGAAAAATATCAATTGAATAACAATTGTGCTTATATTAACATGTACTTGAACCGGACATTGTTCTTAGTTGTTACTAGGTTCAGTTCTTAGGTATTGTTGCATAAACATTTTAGAAAATCTTCCACGAGGTTTACACGTTTTTTCTGAATAACCAAAAATGATGACCACAAAACAGCTATAATCTCTTTTTCAAAATTCCTATTTACAAATGAATAACAATATTTATCAATATTCGGGTTTTTCGTGTTAGAGATCTCACGTTGAAAGATAAAACCCCTTCAATCCTTAACTCACACATGTTTCAAATTCCGAGGGTTTTCACCAGCTGGGTAATGGCAAACAGATTGTTTTACAAATCTATTCTAAGACATATATGATTTTTTTCTCCTATAGGAATATCCATTACATTTGCACTCAAGAATACTATTTGGTGTTCGCATTTGTGTGGGAATATGAGACAATCTGAGAACTTCCCCCTTTTAAATATGGCAGCCAAAGGCAAGTTCTTCAATTCAACAGAAAATTTCGCGTCAATAAAGGGAAACATGCTGTTTCACATGCATCAAAAGATGAATCATTAGTGAATTTAAGAACTAGTTTCTTGTGCAACTGTCGCAAGACACTCCACACTTCTGTGAAAGAGAAATGCATCACAATAAAGAAGAAGAATTCTACACCATTCCTAACCTATGGGAGATTTTTCCTTATCCACAGAACACCGTACGAGTTTTGTATCTTCATGGTTAAGTTAAAAATCGAAATGCAATTGAAATGTTTCAAATATGTAATAATGTTGTGTTAGTTTCTAAAAGAAAATAGTAAAATGTTCAAGAAAAATCCTGAAACGAGTGAAGGCGAAGTAATGGAGAACGACGCAAGTAACAGTGAGATCAGTACGACACATTCAGAACAGTCTGAAAGTGAAAGTGAGACTGTGAATTCTACTGTAAACATGGAAGAAATGGATTCTGACTTGGATGAGATTCCTCAGAAAGATGAAGAGGAAGATGAAACAATAAAAGCTATTCGCAGACAGAATACTCGGGAAAGGGACCACCCTTCCAACATTCAGTGTGAAGAATTCATAACTGATATTTCCTTTCATCCACAAAACGATATTCTAGCCGTAGGTAATATTGTTGGGGATGTCCTGTTTTATAAATACTCCAATGACGAAAATATTCTGCAGATGACTCTAGAGCTACATTCGAGGGCTTGTAGAGACATTGAATTCAATCAGGATGGAAAACTTTTACTTACAGCCTCGAAGGATAAGTCCATCATGATAAGTGATGTGGAGAGTGGAAAATTAACCAGATTTTATGATGATGCTCATGATGTACCCATATACTGCTTAACTGTAATCGATGAGAACTTATTTTCAACAGGTTAGACACAAGCCCTATTTTGTTGCTATTTTTTCAATACATCCTAAAATATTTATTGCCAATAAATTAATCATTCATATTTTTTTAACAGAAAAAAATATAAATAGGCTCAAAAATATTCAAATTATTTATCAAATTGAAATTTAAAACATTGAATAATTTTGAGCTGTTAAAATATCACCATTTAGGGGGTGCTTTGGATGACGTCACATGACACGTCCTTTGTTGGTTTACTCTAAGTATTTCAGTTTCTTCATATATTGTTATACAAAAAACCTTTCAGTTGGTGTATGGTAACGAAGTGCACTGCAGCTGGTCTATGAGAATGGAATGAATTCTGAAAGAACATTTTTATCAAGATGGGTACCTCAGGGCTCTGTTTTGGGACCCCTTTTATTTTTGGTTTTTATAAATGATCTTCCGAAGTTTTGTTCAAAAGATTCCATTACTGGTATTTTTATGGATGATACTAACATATTGGTATCTCCAGGAACTATGTCCGAAGTAATTGTCAAAGCTAATGAAGTAACTGATAAAATTTCTGAGAGGTTTCTACAAATGGGCTACTGCTAAATTCTGCTGAATCTCAAATGCTTAACTTTGTTACGAAAAATACAACAATTGATAAAAGCTATTTGGTTAGATTAAATAATAAAACTTTACATCAAGTTAATTGTACTGAATTTTTAGGTGTTGATATTGATAATAAACTTACCTGGAAATTACATGTTGATAGTGTCAAACTGAAGCTCATTAAACATATATATATATATACTTCGTTGGTTAAAACAAACAAGTCTCCCTTGTTGTTCTCAAGCTTTTATACCACAGGTTAATTCAGTCAGTAATTTCCTATGGTCTCAAACAGTGGGGCTTATTAGCTAAAGTTGATGAAGTTTTTGTTAATCAGAATTCTGGCTGGTGCATCTTCAAGTGAACACTGCAGGCCATTATTGATTCGTTATAGTTTATTAACAATGCCTAGTTTGTATATCTATCATATATATATATATATATATATATATATATATATATATATATATATATATATATCACCAAATGAGAAAAAACCAAGAAAGTACTTGATAAAAATAGCTGCGTAAACACAAGCGAAATATAAGTGAAACCACCTATTGGTGTTACACCCAAATCAACTTGCCAAGTTTTTTTGTTAGTGTTGGTGGTTTGACCAATCAACCGACAACTGCGATAGCAGAAATATGGGAAGCTACCCTGAAATGCCATTGGAAAACGAATCCACATGTTTCTAGAAATGATATGAAATCTAGAAAGGTTAATGCAGTCAAGCTGCTGGAAAATAATTCCATGAAAATCAAAAAATAAATAGATAAGTTCTTTTTGATCATTCCCATATTGATTTCAATTTAAGAGCCACCGGTAGACAGCTGTTTCAGCTGTGGTGTTTATAACTTTTGTAATTTTAATCGGCGCGTTTTCGGACCTTTCCTTAAACTTTCTAGGCAAAAATACGAATCGAATGACACCTTGGTCGTAATTTTTGGACACGGCTGAAAAATGTTACAAAAAAAAGTACATGTGAACTAGACTATTGTACCCGCCCCAGAAGATAGCTATTGGTCACACAAATTGATGTCATTAGTACAATGGCGTCGACAGTTATCCCGACAAAAATAACAATTTATAATGTATGTGAAATAACACTCAAAACAAATACACGAGAGTGTAAGTCGAAAAAATTCTCGCTCCCGGAGAGCTATCTTGGCGTGCGCTGCCTATTATACCATTGGAGTTACATGCAAATAATGCATGTATTTTGTACAATGCACATTTTAGAATATCTGTCAAATTATGAAAATTGATACAATTGTTGTTTTAAGTATTTGATATAGATACACTTTGGTCGAATCGTTTAAAAGTTATCACGATAAGATTAACTGGAAGCAACTTAGTGCAGTTGGCATATTTTTTTTTAGTTACTGTATTTTAAAAATATAAATAACTAGCTCTTGCCCGCTCTTATATCAACTTACAGCTCAATCTATTGAACCTAGAATCTTGAAATATGCAGGTAGGCTTTGTATGGTGTAAATAAGCATCAAGAAAGAGAATCAGGAATTTCCACCCAAATAGGGGTTCAAGGATTGTATTGAATTTTGTCAGTTTTGAAGTTGGAAACCTGAAGTTTTGGGTTGATAAAAAATATTTCAACTATTTGTTTAATATGGTCTGTCACGAAACTTAATGTGACAAACCAAATTCAACGCGGGCGAAGCCGCGGGCAACAGTTAGTAACTTTGCTAGGACCCTCATTGTGGTGAAATTGAATAGTATATGGTTCCATACAAATAACCACTTTTCTGTTCAAAACATTTAGTTCATCAATGAACTTGATTATTTGAAATTATATTGAATTTAATTGCTTATTTATTTTGTAATTTATTCATTTCTTCTTGAAGGTGACGATGACGGCACAGTTAAAATTTGGGACATGAGAGAAAAGGGCACACAGATTTATAAAACAAAGAAAAATGAAGATTTCATTAGCGATATGATTACCAATGATTCGAAAAAATATCTTGTTTGTTCCAGCGGGGATGGATCAGTTACCAGTATAGATCTACAAAATAGGTTTGTATGTGAGAAATAACAAATTATAAAATAGTATTGGTTTTTGAAATCGAAAATATCTAGGTAATAACTGACTTTTTTTACATGAATTTTTTTTTCAGGAGCATTTATATGCAATCTGAAGAATATGAAGAAGAACTTACTTGTCTAGGTATCTTCAGATCAGAAACTAAACTAGTGTCAGGTTCTTCAAATGGCAAGCTGTACTTGTATAACTGGGAGGAATTTGGTTTACACAGTGATGCTTTTCCAGGTCCTAAGTCCTCTATTAATGCTTTAGTTCCGATAACTGAAAACATAGTTGTCACAGCTTGTGAAGACGGAAATCTTAGGGCAACCCATCTGTTTCCTCATAGGTGACAATAATTGAAATGTTGATTTTTTCAATAAATTGATGGATGTAGCCGTTACTACGTGGTAGGAAATCATAATGAAGAAAAGAGAATTGACACTTTCTATGTTTTTACCACCTTTATTTGTAACTAACGTTACTGCAATTAGTTTAATGTATAAGTTTGAAAATGTCCTTATAGGATGAAACTGCAGTAACGTTAGTTACTAATAAAAGTGATAAAAAACATAGAAAGTTTCAATTCTCTTTTCGTTGATCTTTTCCGTTTTCTATTGTTGATATCGAGTTAATGGTATCTGTGAAGATTTGAACAAAATATTCCTGTTCTTCGAAAGTGTCCTTTGAACTTGTGTAAATTACATCTTTTAATTGTTTTAAAATTTTCAAAATTCCTGCAGTGATTTTCATATACAGGGTGTATATTGAATGATGTAATTAATATCAGGTGGTGATTACTTGTCATATTTCATAATTATCTTCACCGGTTTTTATTGAACTACTCATGTTTGCTATGAGTAACAAGGTTTTTTTTTTGGTGGAATTCAATTTGGAACTTTGATTCCAGTCCCATCGCAGAGGGTTACTTGATTGATATTTAAAGTAGAAATCATTTAATGCCACTTGATAAGTAGTCACCCCCTGAAATTAGTGACGTTATTCAATATACACTCTGTATACTTCTTTGGAATACATAATAGAATCAAAAGATATGTTTATTGCTTATAATTGAAATCTAACATGATACTTAATTAGACAAACATTCAACTGAACCTTATGTCAATTATCCGTAGAATATTGATTGACTTCAAAAGTGGAGAATTATTCATTTCAGTTAATATTTTTCCATCATTTTTGCAGGCATTTGGGTATTGTGGGACAGCATGACTTATCAGTGGAGAATGTCGACATATGTAGTACTGGACAGTTCATAGCATCAAGCAGTCATAATAACGACATAAAATTTTGGAACATTCAGTATTTTGACGACTTTGACAAAGTCAGCCAGAAACACAAAAAACACAATAGGAAGGCTGAATTAAAGAATAATTTACCATCATCAAAAATTCGCAATGCTTCAGATTTTTTCAGTGATATGATTTGATATCATAACATTAATTTAAGATAGTTTCAAATAAATGAAAGTTTTTATTTTCCATTTTTTATTATTACAGTTAGTGACAACTATAGATGAGAATTACATATTCGAAATATGCAGTAAGGTTTAAGGTATGAATATGTTTTAGTAGATGATATTTTCTTCATCATTGGCAACTTTATGTTATCCTTTTCTCATTGTGCTAATTTGTGAAATATGTCACCGAAAGAAGTTTTATTTAATCTTTTTCATTTTGGGAGTAATAATAATAATAATAAATGGACTTCATTTTTTACTTGGCGGAGTTTAGCAAGCATACATAATCAGATACATAAAAATTAATATAAAAACTATTTCTGGGTATCTGTTGAAAAATAAAATAAAATATTTATGATATGAGAAGAATCACTCAAACTGTTTGGTATTATTCTATCAAGTGTATCATGTCCGTATGTCAACTTCTTCAAGAGATGTTGAAGTAGTTTTATTATGTGGTTATGAATGAAATTAGCCAGATATAATCATCTTCTGTTTTGAGCCTTCCAATCTGATGTATGAACAGAAACACGTCCGTACCAAATAGGTCTTGTGGGGACAGTTTATCATGCGAGGACACACACCCCGTCCTCGCAACCTTTTGACTTCATTTTAGTATTCTACGTATTATTCCGACCTCAGATGTACCTATAAATCAAAAATAGACGATGTCCTCATAAGACTATATTACTACGGACACTCAGTTCACCTAACACACCGCTAGGTGTGCAACGATCTATTGATGAACACACTCCTACCTAATTTCTGCATATCATCCGAGGACTCAAAAATTCACACAAATACAAGTGAGATATCTGCCTTTGAGAGGACTAAATTTGTGTGTCGATACGAGTACATTTTCGACATTCGTGTGTAGATACGAGGACTCTGAATATATTAAAAAGCAAGTGGAATATTTCAAATAACGTCACATTATGAATTGAAGACCTAATTTGTGTGACGATGCGAGGACTTAATTTGCATTCGTGTGAGGATGCGAGTACCTCAAATGAAATGAATTATATGTATTTTTCAGAAGTTCGTCAAACTGTGTGTTGGAGTAAAGACATCATTCATGTCGCATTGCGAGGACTTTTATGTAGGGTGAGAGTTGGGATACGATTCTATCATATTCACGGCTTTTCCATTTTCATACTTCGCAGTTCTTCAATG
The DNA here is from genome assembly GCF_025532065.1 of Leptinotarsa decemlineata. Taxonomy (NCBI): domain Eukaryota; kingdom Metazoa; phylum Arthropoda; class Insecta; order Coleoptera; family Chrysomelidae; genus Leptinotarsa; species Leptinotarsa decemlineata. The sequence goes on along the minus strand of NW_027412536.1, from coordinate 5,316,205 downwards.
TCTTTTATGTCTACTAAAAACTGCTAAAGACTGAATGGGTAGTATTTCAGAGAAGCATTGTGTTGTTTACATCGGAAAAATCTGAGTGGAAGACTTTTCAGTAGGGCCCAGCCTTAGGGATGACCAAATAAATAAATTGAAAAACTCTCGGAAGCGGATAAGTTGAAAAATTGAAAACTGCACTTGGGTTCAATCTTAGGCTTTCACATTTTGCATCCAACATCTTCAGGTCTAACTTTTCACCGTTTTCTAACACTTTGAATTTTCTCTATTCTATCTGTTTATTTCTGGTAATCTGTTTCACTAAAACCAGGCGTGTCCCTGTAATATTGGGGACGAATATTTCTAGAGTCGAACTTTTCGTCTTGTTATACATTAATAAAAATAACATTTTTCTGTGCTTGCCATGAATTTCTTGAGCAATTAAAATAAACTGTAAGCTACATCAACAAGAAAAAAAATTCACCGGAGATATTTACACTTTAAATTGGAACCAAAAAAGCGATGTAATTTATCAAATGTTGAAGAATGACAAACCAAAATCAGTTTAATTATTTTTTCACGTGTCAAAATGTGACGTTTTCATCAATAACATTGGTTTATTCTGGCCAGTTGAATCAACACACTCCTATAGTTTTCAATTGAACTTGTTTTGTCAAAAATATGTATTTGCACGCTAACATCGAAATTGGTGAAATAAATAATCTTTCCAAATGCCACTCATTTTTTAAATTTCATATGAGAATTTATAGTTTTCATCACTCAAACTCGTTTATTTGACAAATGCATTCAAACAAACCGAATTGAGTTTACGTATGTGAGGTAGCAAAAACGTATGTCACTTTCTGGAACTCCAACTAGCGTTTCCCGATATGACTAATAACCAGTCCGTGCAAAGCTTACTGTTGAATCATTTGAAAATAGAACTTTTAACTGGTGATGATCAACTGTATTGCCGAATATGCGTCAGACTAATTGACAATTATAAAACAAGTATAGCTGAGGCACTACTCAATCTAATAATAACATTGATGCTCTTCAAACATGACTGAACCTCTGTGGAAGCACCAAACTCTTACCAAGATGCAAAATAGATGAACACTTCAATCTAGGAGACCACTATTATAATCTTCATGTAGTCATTGTCCACTGTGGATCTGGTGTTGAATCTGGTCATTATACGCATTGGCCAAAGACGAAACGAACTGGTTTAAGTTTGACGATAGTTGTGTCACTAAATTTTCTGGCTATATTTCGAATTTATTGAAGCCTACATTTTATTTTATGAAATAGAGAATATTGGCAGATCAAGATCTTCAGATGATGTTAGCAGATCAAGATCTTTAGATGATGTGGTACAGGTTTTTCCGTATTTTCCTGCAATTGAAAAAGCAAATGTGCCACGAGAATCAATCAAGTCGCCCCTGAGCTCCAATTAATTTTTGTTGTTGTTTCAAAATTTGTATTACTGTTGCTTCATTATTAATTAATAAATGAATTGATGAATGTAGCCGTTACTACTACGTGGTAGGAAATCATAATGAAGAAATGAAAATTGAAATTTTCTATGTTTTTTATCACTTTTATTTGTAACTAACGTTACTGCAGTTTCGTCCTAAAAGGATATTTTCAAACTTATACAATAAACTAACAATGGTTCATTACCTTGAAAATGTCCTTATAGGACGAAACTGTAATAATGTTAGTTTGCTTGATCTGCTATTTTCCCAAATTCATGATGTTGTGGTTTCTCCTGCTGTTAATACTCTTTTAATGACAACATTCATCACACTGCAATCTCTTTTTCAGTTAAAGATGGTAAGATCAAATTGTCTTCTCCAGATAGACATTATTATCATAACTTTAAAAATGCTAATTACATAGCTATACATGATTTTTTGGCAACATTCAACTGGAATAGTACTTTCGCATACTTGGATACCAACACAGCAACACAGGAATTTTATAAGATTATTGACATTTGTCCCATTGAAACTTTTCAAACCGTCTAATTTCCCAAAATGGTTCTCATCAGAATTGAAACAGATATTTATAGAGAAAAAGCGAGTTCACAAAAATTACAAGATTTACAATTGAACTGAAGACTATATAGCTTTCACACAACTGAGATCACAGTGTAAAGTTCTTACGAAAGTTTGCTATGACAGCTATTTAGAACATGTTGAAAATAACTTAATTAATGACCCAGCAGGTTTCAGGAAATTTGTTAATGATAAGAAAAATACCAGTTATATGCCAAATGCAATGACTTATAATGACTACACGTCTACTAATATGTCGAGTACCGTCGACTTGTTTGCTAGATTCTTTTCTACAGTTTACGTGGAATCTGATCCAGATCTTACGCAATTCTTGTGTGAAAAAACTTTAGATTTATTATTTTGTACATTGGAATTAGCAAAAATATTTGAAACTATATGTAACTTGAAATCAAAATTTTCGAGTGGACCTGATGATGTTCCTTCATTTTTCCTTAAACAGTGTGTATATACTTTATCAACTCCTCTTTTCATTTTATTCAATAAATCACTGACCAGTGGCACGTTCCCTGATCTTTGGAAACGGAGCTTTATCTGCCCTATTCATAAAAGTGGATCGAAAGAAAAAGTTGAAAACTATAGGGGAATATGTATTCAATCAGATATTCCAAAAGTTTTAGATCAGCTTGTTGCCAAAATATTAATGAATGTCTGTAGACCCTTGATCTTACAAGAGCAACATGGATTTACATCCGGACGTTCCACAGCAACAAACTTATTGTATTATCAGCACTATATAACACAAGCACTTGAGAGGTCTGTGCAGGTAAATGCTATCTACACTGATTTCTCAAAAGCTTTTGATAGGGTCAGCCATAACTTATTGATAAAAAAAATTATCTGCCATTGGTTTCTCCGGTAACATTCTAGATTGGATAAGCAGTTATCTAATTGAACGCTCTCAATCAGTTAAAGTGAATAGTACAGTTTCAGAGCCTTTTTTTGTAAAATCAGGTGTACCACAGGGATCACATTGTGGCCCTTTGTTGTTCTGCCTTTTTATCAATGACATTAGCTCAAATATCACTAATTCAAAAATCTTGTTATTTGCCGATGTTGTAGAAAGTGTCCATGATGCTAATCTTCTTCAGAGTGATATAAACTCCATTTCTGATTGGTGTGAAGCAAACTGTTTTTATCTCAACACAAAGAAATGCTACTCAATGATGTTCAGTAGGTCTCGATCACCAATCAAATTTAAATACTTTTTGAATGATGAAATGTTGGAATGTAAAGAAGAGTGTAAGGATTTGGGTATACTGTTAGATGCCAAGCTTTGTTTCAACAACCATGTAAATTCTGTTTCTATGAGAGCTCCAAAAATGCTCGGCTTTATTGTAAGATTATCGACCAATCTTGTTCCATTCACAACCAAAGTATTATATTGCTCTTTAGTACGCCCTATCATAGAGTATAACACCATCATCTGGAGTCCCTACTACCATAAGTATAAACAACAATTTGAAAATGTGCAAAATAAATTTCTAAGGACCATGGCATACAAACTAGGGTTGGTTATAGGTGAATATAGTTAAAGTGAAGTGATGAGTATATTATCTCTGTCGTGTCTTGAGGATAGAAGAACAACTGCGACATTGGTTTATCTATTCAAAATTATATCTGGTCTCATTGGTTGTCCGGAAATTCTATTTCTTATCAACTTCAACGTTCCACAGAGGTCCACTACACAAAAAAGCTATTTTTTACACCATATCACTCAACCAACTATGGTTATCATTCTCCTTTATCTGAAATGTTGAGACTGGGAAATAACTACTGTGATAAAGTCAATTTTTTCTATGATAATCAAAATACTTTTATAAAACAAGTATCTCGCTCATTAGTCATATAAATGTATTTTATTAGTTATTTAGGTATTTATAATAATTAGTATAGTATAGTATAAGCTTTTATTGTTACACAATTTGTTGTAAACAAATATTGGGGTTCACCCGTAAATAAATAAATAAAAGTGGTAAAAAACATAGAAAGTTTCAATTCTCAGTTCTTCATTAAATAATAAATACTTGTGTACTCATAAAATCGGTTTTCGTGGAAAATAAATATTTATCAACAGTGATTACACAGGTGATGATAATTTTTTGATAATTTTAACTAGATACACCAATCTTTATTGCTATAGAAATCTCACGAGTGGACGAAGTACATGAGTGGGATTTTTTAATAACAACAAAGACGAGTGCTAATTTTTTTGAAATTATCGAAAAAATTATTAACACGAATGTAATTTGGCGTGATTATTTTTTTAACTATTTCGTAAAATGTTAAACAAATATTATGTAATATTTCACAGTGGCATCAGTGTCATCTTGACAACCAATCAATACAATTAAACAACGCGCAAAAATTGTCGCTGTAATTTGCTACTAACGAATTATCGTGGACAAGGGTATTGAAAACTACCGATAATTCTGAAAAAACGTGTTTTTTAAAAAAAACTGCCGGATTCCGAAGGAGGAGGGCAATATTTGAAATAACGAAAAAAATAACCGAATGCGGTTTTTTATTAAAAAAACAGGTTTTTTCAGAATTTTTGGTTGATTTTCAATGCACGAATGATATTCGATAGAAAATTTGAAGAATGTACAATAAATTTGCATTATTTAATGTCACTTCTGACTTCTGAAAGTAAGTATTCGAAAACAACCACAAAAAATATTCGGCTGCATCTGAGTTTTTGTGGTATTACTAAACTGACCATTTTTTTCAACTCAAAACGGGACGTCCATATATAATATACCTATGTATGTATGTATGGTCCATATAGTTATGGATCAAGATCTTCAGATGATGTGGTGCTGCAGGTTTTTCCGGTTTTTCCTGCAGCTGAAAAAGCAAATGTGCCACTGGAATCAATGAAGTCGCCCCGGAGCGCCAATTAATTTTCATTGTTGTTTTTATTTTTATCGTTGTTTTAATAAATTTCTGTCCTATCAACGGTTTTTTTAGAGATTATTTTAGAAAACGGGACTATTTTACGTCCCAGATCATTATTTGGGGACAACGGGACATATGGTCGAATAAAGGGACAGTCCCGTTCAAAACGAGCCGCCTGGTCACTTTAGGTATTACTCTCGCGATGATTTGTTGGTGAAACATGTTTACAACTTCACTTATTCATTTTTGGTAAGAATTGTTAATAACAGTATTTATTCATAAACCGTTAACGAACCTAATGCCAAAGAATTAATTTTGTGGCATTCATTCTTTTTCCTGAGTAAATTTATGTGATCTTCCTCACTCAAATGGATTATTCCAGCCTACAGGAGCTAACAGCTTTCATATAGTTTCGAGTAGTACTCAACCAATGTCTCGACAATGTCAGATAATTACTAGTCACTTTCCATACAAAATTTTCATATCGGAAGACATATAGAAATCGTCAACCGATTTCAAAATATTTGAATTTTGGGGTTTTCGAGGGATGGAGTTTCATCTCACCAAAATATAGACGTAGTTTTAGACCCGCGGCTCTATAAATATTTAGTCTGGGCTTTAAGTTCAAAATCACATTGAATGGACATACTTTTAGTAATATCAAGTGGTTAGGCTCATTCGATCCGAAATATTGTCTAGATCATTGTGAAAAAAAAAGTAAATTAGTTCATAAAAAATTCTAAAAGTTATAAACTATCGAAGACTCTAAAAAGCATTGTTCGGTTTTGTTGTTTATAGTTCGTAAACTATAAATATTTTTGAATTTTGAAAAAAAGGTCCGTGAAGAGAAGGAAATTCACTAAAAAAAAGTTCCGAATCTCGAAACTGTATTTCCATTATTTATAATTTTATTTTAACGCTGAAAATAGCTGTCCGCGAGCCTTTTTTTTAGGTTGCGTGCACGACCTCTAAGCGAGTACGTAACTTGAACATGATATAATTGGCCACGGTGGTAGTGCGCTCGACTCACGATCGGAAAGCCGTGGGTTCAATTTTCGCCTCGATCAAATATTTTTCTCGAGATAATTTATCTGGTTGAAGCTTGAATGATTCTGCAACCGTGTTAGGAATGACACGTTAAAAGGTAAACCTCGTTAGTCCTTAGCTCGCACAAGTTTCATAACTTCTGAGAGTAATTGCTCGTATGGGGGCAACAGCTGATTAATGGAAAAACAGATTTTAAACAGACAGAACAGAATCTAAACACCATAGAGAACTGAATCCCGTTGGAGTTTTTCATTAAAGTTAATTTTTCAATAATCTAGACAATTGTTAATTAACAAAATTTTCTAAAACTTTATCTTTCAAAGTGAAATGAATATTTGAAAAATTACCGTAACATTTTTTCGCTTCGTGGAGCTTTCTTAGATACATACAAAAGAAGATTGCATGATAAAAGTTCTGAAAATTTTAATACTTTGTTAATAATTTTACAAAATGAACAAAAAGAAAAAACACAATAATATTGTAAATTTTTTGTTAATTATCATTACTTTATCGTTTTTATGTCAATAAAAGACATTTATAAACTGAAACAAATAATTTTTATCTCCATTTGTTTATAAATTTTTCATTGACAAATCGACTATTTCAATATTAAAAAAAATACAGCTTTATAGAGAACTGTCAATTATGATTTTTTAAAAAATTCTCTATAATAATATTTAATTGTTTAAAATCGTTTTCATTTACACAGGGTGTTCCTTAAACACATGCTAAGGAGGTAATTCTTAGACACATTTTAAGAAAAAAACTTCCTAGGGACGTATGTCCTAAACGCCTTAACTTTTGAGATACAGGGTGGCAAAGTTTTCAAAAATAATCAGTTTTTTAATAATAACTGAGATAATTTTGTAGACATCTTTGGCATATTTGGTACATATGTTCCATGCCTCAAGGCGCATTTTCTGATGTACACAAATTTGTATTTTTTCAAACAGTGGTATCCCTACGGGTTTCGCATTGAATATTTTTTGGGAAAAAGTACTACGCCAATGCTTTCTTTTTAAAATAAAATCATTTTTAAAATCTTCATTTATTTTTGAGAAAATTTAATCTCCTGGTATTTCTTTGTCCGACGCCTGATTTTCACTCAAAAAAATAAAAATCGACAGGAAGCAAATTAAGAAATTAGATCAATTCTAAAATGAATGAGAATCTGAAAATTGCTTCATAACGCATTACCAATTCCCTAATAATATTTGAAAACATAATCTGCAAAAAAATAAATTTTTCACAAAAACGAGTTTTATTTTATTTTGTGACAGTAAGTCTAAACGAATAGCACAAATTTGTTAATTAGTAATAATACTAAAACTGATTATAAAAATTGTTGGAAGTGGCCACCTGCACTTAGTATGCATGCTTCCGCCCTTCTACGCATGGAATTACGCACCCGTTCAAATATTCCCGGCGTATTTCGTATAGTTTCACACGAGGCAACTATTCGCTCTCTTAAATCTTCTGAAGTATTAACGGGAGTTTTATACACAAGAGTTTTAAGGTGACCCCATAAAAAAAATCTAAACTGTTGAGATCGGGGGATCTTGCTGGCCGTTGCTGAGGTCCTCCGCGACCTATCCAACGATTAGGATAAACTGTATTTAAATGGTTTCGGACAATTACACTGAAATGAGCAGAGGCGCCATCGTGCATGTACCATATTCGATTCCTTAACACAAGTGTCACATCTTCCAATAACCCAGCTAAGTCTTCTTTGAGAAAGTGTAAATGAGAACGACCATCAAGGCGTCCTGGTAGAAAAAATGGGCCTATTAGATGATCACCTATAATTCCTGCCCATACATTAACCGAAAATTGGTGTTGGAAGTGGGTTTCGGTTATTGCATGGGGATTTTCTTCAGCCCACACATGATTGTTATGGAAATTTTGAACGGCATTCCGAGAAAAATTTGCTTCGTCTGTGAACAAAATTTGTGTCTCAAACTGCGGAGTTAGTGCAATACTTTGTAGATACCACTGACTGAAGTTCACACGCTGTGGAAAATCTCTGGGGAGTAATGCCTGCACTCTTGAAATATGGTATGGGTATAACAAAAAATCAACCAAAATACGCCAAACAATTTGATGACAAATATCCAGAGTTCTAGCGATCTTCCTCGTACTCGTCTCAGGATGTTCCTCGTACTCGTCTCAGGATGTTCCTCAATTTCTTGCAGCACCGCTTCCTCAATTTCAGGAGTTCTTACTAGACGAGGTCAACCTTCCGGAGTCCTTTTCTTGAAACTACCAGTTTCCCCAAATCGACGATGAATATTTGAAAACGTTCGGCTATCTGGTAAGGCACGATTAGGATATCTTTCCTGATAAATGCGCCTGGCTTCTGTTGCATTACCATCGGCAAGGACATATACGTAATGCATTTGCGCCATTTCCGCATTCGTATAATTTACCATATTTACTGATATTCAGAAAAATAGCGGACTACCAAAATAACTTCAATAACACTTCAAAATCAATCAAAACGCGCTGTGACAGTTTTTAACACCAATACCTTACTTTAAACCAACATCAATATTAGCTACTGACGTTTGTACATACAGACAATTTGTTTTGCTATGGTGGGTACGCTGTTTTTTCTGCTTTTACATATCGACAAACTCCATATTTCTAAGAGGTGCAGTAAATAAATTCTGCTACACATCATTTATTCCAGGATAACTAAATTTATGTTTTCAAAAATTATTAAGCGGCGCTGCGTTATGACGTAATTTTAATTGAGAACAGTGCATCTGACAACAAACAAATACCTTTTAGATCCTCAATTATTTTGCAACAAATCTGATCTCTTAGTTTGCTTTCAGTCGATGCACGATACCGCATCAGATTTTTAAGGAATTTATCCTTAAGTAAAGCGATTTTAAATTTTTTGAGCGAAAACCATGCGTCGGTCAAAGAAAACCCAGCAAATCAAATGTGCTCAAAAATGTATGGAGATTTCAAAAATAATTTTTATTTCAAGATAAAGCAGTGGCGTAGTATTTTTTTCGCCAAAAATATACCTTTCAAAACTCGTACGTACGCCACTGGCAGAGAAAATCAAGAAAATTGTACATCAGAAAATGCGCCTTGAGGCATGGAACATATTTACCAAATATGCCAAAGATGTCTAAAAAATTATCTCAGTTATTATTAAAAAACTGATTATTTTTGAAAACTTTGCCACCCTGTATCTCAAAAGTTAAGGCGTTTAGGACATACGTCCATAGGAAGTTTTTCCTTAAAATGGGTCTAAGAATTACCTCCTTAGCATGTGTTTAAGGAACACCCTGTATATCTACTGTTTAAATTATTAGTTAAGACATTTTTTTCTTTTCTAAAATCATAACTAACAGTTCTCTACAAAATAACAGAAAAAAATTATTAACAATTTCATTGTTTAATAATTTAACAATTTGATATTAACAAATTCTCAATTTAGCTTCATTTTTTTAGAAGTTATAAAAATTACAAAAACAATCACGAGCATAAAAATACCGAAAAATTTGTTTTTCCATTATTTATTTAATTTTGAAAATATACGTGCTGCAAATGTTGCATCAGCTGATCCAATTGCATTCCAATTGTGATCATCTTCAAAGAGGAAGATTAAAACTTCCTCTTTGAAGATGATCACTTGGTGATCGAAACACGTGTCGAGGTGTTGAAAATAACGGGTTGGTGTTGGGAAAAAACTTCAATAATATTCATTACTACACCAAAGGTTCCAAATAGTGCATCATAAGTAATATTCCCTACAAATCTGATTTTGTAGGTAATTTCACTTTTCCGAACGACGTGCAGAAAAAATACTACTTTGCGCACGCTCGTAGGAAAAAAATAACACCTTGAAATATTTTTCAGATACACACTGTGGTGGTTCGGGTTGTGCGGCACTAGACTATACCGTGCTCCGGACTATAAGGCACCAATGTGGACGATGGGAAAAGGGTGAAGAGTGCGGGAGGTAAGCGAACAGGCAGACACCGGGGAGTCCTCGGTTAGCTCTGGACTGAGTAGGACATGTAGTTAGGAGAACGCATGTTAGTTTTTTAGTTTATATAGTGACAACCACATGTTATATTGGTGGTAACCATCTATTGAGAAGTGTATTTAAGTTCCTGAGTTGCATTAAACATTAATACTCGCACTGTCTTTATCACTAAAGCTCTGAACCTGCATTGTATCCCTGAGTCTCATCGAACCGCGGCATAAGTGACCCCCAACTAGGGCAGAGCTAGTGATTAGGAAAGCGGTGGCGAAAATATCTAAGTGAATCATCGAAAAATCTGAATTATACAGTGGCCTGTTCAGAATTTTATGGAATAAAAACAGGAAGTTCCCAGACGTCCGGGCATTTGATTCTTAAAGGAGCAGCAGCAAGTGGAACGTTTCAACATAGGAGAGAGGAAGAGAAGCGCATACGAAGCAAACCAGCGTGCGACGAATCGACAACAGGTGACTCGGTGAAGTGCTCAGTCGGTAAGACGTTTCGATTTTGAACCTTATATTACTTTGCAATTAAGTTGACATTGCAGTGCGTAGCGAATAAATGTAAATTCCTGGAATTCGCAAACGACCCGAACAAAAAACAAGTATTATCATCGTCCATAGATATTCTAATAAGTCCGCTCACTCTCAGCAGCGACCCAAATCATCACCCTCCGTCCTCGCGCGTCCCTTGCCTGGCCGGTCGGTCGTCAGTGCCCGTCTGACGGGGGCGCCAGTTTAACAGAGTGTCTTCGATTGAACAGTTCGCATCGTTCCGGCCAGTTATACTTAGTGCGTAAAATAAACATTTTATTGGAACTTTTATTCTTGTAGTTATTTGAACATTTTTTATTGTTGTGATGACTTCTCACCGTACCTTTTGCAGTGTGGATTCTTGTGATAGTTTACGTGAAAATATTTCATTTTTTCGATTCCCCAAAGATGCCACAAGGTAATAAATTCATCAAATACATAATGTCAGTTATAGGTCAAAAATGTTTCGGTAGTAATGTGATTTAGATACTATTTATAACTAATGTTCAAACTATATTTCGCAGGTGTCAGCAGTGGAAAAAAGCATTTGGTTTTGTTGGAGACCACAAATATGCTAACTTAACACCTGAACAAGCCTACATTAGAATACGAGTTTGTAGAAAACATTTTGACGATGAATCCTTCACTTCCTCTGGAAAACATTTACTTACCACTGCTGTGCCCTTAAAGTTTCCAACAAAATTGGACGGTAAGAAATTTTCCACTTCACAAGCATGGAACATTTTTTTGAATGAGTTATTTTCAGGTAATGATCAAAACAATGACAATCCAGGTCCCTCCAGCGTATTAGCTCCTTCAAAATTAGATGCGTGTACACAAACAGATACATGTCATGAAGTTGAACAAGGTAAATGCCAAAGCTCTATGATGATGAACATAATCACTCATTCATATTACAAATGTTTTTTAGAATTAATTCCCAACAAAGAAACTGATTATGTACTACAATCCAATAAATCAGTCCAAAGTGGGTTATCTCAAGAATTCGTGGAAGGTAAAAATACAATTTTTTGGCTTTCTTCTTCTCCAAATCAAAAAAATAGAAATAACAACTTCCATGAAAGAAGTAAAATCAAAAAAAAAATTACAAACACTCTCTGTTGATAGGTTCATGTATATCATTCAAAGACGTTTGAATCATTAACAAAAGGGAATAAAGAGTCCATCTATTTTTTTGATTTGGAGAAGAAGAAAACCAAAAAATTGTTCCTCAAACTTCATTCTCTCCACAAAAAGACCTAATTCCTCAGTAAAAATACACTAATTGGTACTTGACTCTAACCTAAAATTCTTTCTATTTATTCCTCGAATCACTTCTAATATGTGCTAATTTCTTTATAGATGTATCGTGTCAAACTTCTTCCAAATTATCTGATAGCAGTCCCAGAAAGCAAGGACTCAGGAGAAGAATTAAGGAGGTGCAAAGCGAGCTCAAATCTTCGAAAAGGCGCAAAACGGTAACACGAGAAGATGTTGAACAATTTTTGGACGAGCAGTACCCACAGGAGGCCACTATGTTGATGAAAAATCAACTGACATTACTCGACAAAAATCCCAAAGGAGCCAGGTACTCTAAAGAAGTCAAGCATTTTGCTTTGAGCTTATTTTTATTAGGACCAGAAGCATACAAGAAATTACCTAAAGTTATGAGATTGCCATCTCCCTATACTCTGAGAAAGCTGACTGAACATTGGAAAATTACCCCAGGATTCAATGAATTCATTTTTAAAATTTTGGAATTAAGAGTACCTTTGATGTCAGGTAAAACTAAGGATTGTATTTTATGCATTGACGAAATGTCAATCAAATCAAATTTATTTTATAATGTGTCAAGAGACGTCGTCGTTTCGACTTTTATAAAGTCATCCTCAGGGCACTACAAAGTTGCAGTGAATCAGATATAAATACACACATACAGGTGAAAAATTATTAAAATTTGCGACTAGAATCACTTCTGCGGATGAGAGGTCAAGATTGAGTAAATTTGGTACAATTCAATTGACAGTAAAAATGTAATGTAGAGGACAGAGGAGGTCAATTGAATTGTACCAAATTAATGTACTCAATATTGACCTCTCATTCGCAGAAGTGATTCTTTTCGCAAATTTCAATATTTTTTTACCTTGTGTGTATTTATATCTGATTTACTGTAACTTTGTAGTGCCCTGAAGATGACTTTATAAAAGTCGAAACGTCGGCAACGAAATAATAGTAGTTTCAGTTATTCGATCTAACTCCAACCAACCCCCAGCTAAATATTTGAAATGTGTCTAAATATATATGCCAAAATACTGAATAGATTATAATTATACTATCAGGGTATACTCAAGAAAACAACAAATCACCATTTGATTAGGTAATATGTAAATAAAGATTATTCATCTTCATTTTCTCTTTATTGTGGAGTCCCTTTATAAGTATCTCAACCTTTTTACCTGCCCATAATTTAAGAAATCAGATAATTCATGCCAGTTATTACAACGAAATATTCCTCAATTTATTGTTATTAGAATCTCATATTATATAATCATCTCAATGAAAGATCATACAAAAACATAAATACATAATATATAATGAATATGATCAACACTTGACGCCTGACCCTCGTAGACACACTTTCGAGTAAACATATTGTTCGCGCTGCTGACTGACCCTCGTATAACGTATTTCTGCTGGTAGCCGCATGATTTACGACCGCTCGCAAAAAAAGCGGCATATTTTACCCACATCAAAGGAGTTACCAGACTTATTAGAATATCTATGGACGATGGTATTATCATCGTCCATAGATATTCTAATAAGTCCGCTCACTCTCAGCAGCGACCCAAATCATCACCCTCCATTTTCGCGCGTCCCTTGCCTGGCCGGTCGGTCGTCAGTGTCCGTCTGACGGGGGCGCCAGTTTAACAGAGTGTCTCCGATTGAACAGTTCGCATCGTTCCGGCCAGTTATACTTAGTGCGTAAAATAAACATTTTATTGCAACTTTTATTCTTGTAGTTATTTGAACATTTTTTATTGTTGTGATGACTTCTCACCGTACCTTTTGCAGTGTGGATTCTTGTGATAGTTTACGTGAAAATATTTCATTTTTCCGATTCCCCAAAGATGCCACAAGGTAATAAATTCATCAAATACATAATGTCAGTTATAGGTCAAAAATGTTTCGGTAGTAATGTGATTTAGATACTATTTATAACTAATGTTCAAACTATATTTACTATATTTCGCAGCATTTGGTTTTGTTGGAGACCACAAATATGCTAACTTAATACCTGAGCAAGCCTACATTAGAATACGAGTTTGTAGAAAACATTTTGACAATGAATCCTTCACTTCCTCTGGAAAACATTTACTTACCACTGCTGTGCCCTTAAAGTTTCCAGCAAAATTGGACGGTAAGAAATTTTCCACTTCACAAGCATGGAATATTTTTTTGAATGAGTTATTTTCAGGTAATGATCAAAACAATGACAATCCAGGTCCCTCCAGCGTATTAGCTCCTTCAAAATTAGATGCGTGTACACAAACAGATACATGTCATGAAGTTGAACAAGGTAAATGCCAAAGCTCTATGATGATGAACATAATCACTCATTCATATTACAAATGTTTTTTAGAATTAATTCCCAACAAAGAAACTGATTATGTACTACAATCCAATAAATCAGTCCAAAGTGGGTTATCTCAAGAATTCGTGGAAGGTGAAAATACAATTTTTTGGCTTTCTTCTTCTCCAAATCAAAAAAATAGAAATAACAACTTCCATGGAAGAAGTAAAATCAAAAAAAAAAAATTACAAACACTCTCTGTTGATAGGTTCATGTATATCATTCAAAGACGTTTGAATCATTAACAAAAGGGAATAAAGAGTCCATCAATTTTTTTGATTTGGAGAAGAAGAAAACCAAAAAATTGTTCCTCAAACTTCATTCTCTCCACAAAAAGACCTAATTCCTCAGTAAAAATACACTAATTGGTACTTGAATCTAACCTAAAATTCTTTCTATTTATTCCTCGAATCACTTCTAATATGTGCTAATTTCTTTATAGATGTATCGTGTCAAACTTCTTCCAAATTATCTGATAGCAGTCCCAGGAGGACTCAGGAGAAGAATTAAGGAGCTGCAAAGCGAGCTCAAATCTTCGAAAAGGTGCAAAACGGTAACACGAGAAGATGTTGAACAATTTTTGGACGAGCAGTACCCACAGGAGGCCACTATGTTGATGAAAAATCAACTGACATTACTCGACAAAAATCCCAAAGGAGCCAGGTACTCTAAAGAAGTCAAGCATTTTGCTTTGAGCTTATTTTTATTAGGACCAGAAGCATACAAGAAATTATCTAAAGTTATGAGATTGCCATCTCCCTCTACTCTGAGAAAGCTGACTGAACATTGGAAAATTACCCCAGGATTCAATGAATTCATTTTTAAAATTTTGGAATTAAGAGTACCTTTGATGTCAGGTAAAACTAAGGATTGTATTTTATGCATTGACGAAATGTCAATCAAATCAAATTTATTTTATAATGTGTCAAGAGACGTCGTCGTTTCGACTTTTATAAAGTCATCCTCAGGGCACTACAAAGTTGCAGTGAATCAGATATAAATACACACATACAGGTGAAAAATTATTGAAATTTGCGACTAGAATCACTTCTGCGGATGAGAGGTCAAGATTGAGTAAATTTGGTACAATTCAATTGACAGTAAAAATGTAATGTAGAGGACAGAGGAGGTCAATTGAATTGTACCAAATTAATGTACTCAATATTGACCTCTCATTCGCAGAAGTGATTCTTGTCGCAAATTTCAATATTTTTTTGCCTTGTGTGTATTTATATCTGATTTACTGTAACTTTGTAGTGCCCTGAAGATGACTTTATAAAAGTCGAAACGTCGGCAACGAAATAATAGTAGTTTCAGTTATTCGACCTAACTCCAACCAACCCCCAGCTAAATATTTGAAATGTGTCTAAATATATATGCCAAAATACTGAATAGATTATAATTATACTATCAGGGTATACTCAAGAAAACAACAAATCACCATTTGATTAGGTAATATGTAAATAAAGATTATTCATCTTCATTTTCTCTTTATTGTGGAGTCCCTTTATAAGTATCTCAACCTTTTTACCTGCCCATAATTTAAGAAATCAGATAATTCATGCCAGTTATTACAACGAAATATTCCTCAATTTATTGTTATTAGAATCTCATATTATATAATCATCTCAATGAAAGATCATACAAAAACATAAATACATAATATATAATGAATATGATCAACACTTGACGCCTGACCCTCGTAGAGACACTTTCGAGTAAACATATTGTTCGCGCTGCTGACTGACCCTCGTATAACGTATTTCTGCTGGTAGCCGCATGATTTACGACCGCTCGCAAAAAAAGCGGCATATTTTACCCACATCAAAGGAGTTACCAGACTTATTAGAATATCTATGGACGATGGTATTATATTGTGAGTTCTTTTTATGTACCTATTAAAGGAAATAACAGAAACTGTATTAGCACATAATATTTAGAATATTTTGTTGACAATTTTACGAATTTTGTATTAAAATATGAGTTCGAAACGAAATAGAAAGGATAGGAACAAATTAGAATTAGATAGTTCATTTACGAATTCTAATGAGATGGAAGATAAATTGAATAGGTTAATGACAGGGATGGTCGCCTTACAAGAATCGGTTGAAAAATTGACGATTAATGTTGATCATATCGAAAAACATACTAGGGAACTTGAAAAAACCGCAGTACCTTCTTCCGCCGCAAATAATCTACCGGAGTTTTCAAGTGTTGATTCTCGTCAAACGGAAATACAGATAGCTACGGTAAAAGATAGGAATTATATATCGAACTGGAAAGAATTGAGGGGTACCAATCTGGTGTTTTACCAAAATACAAAGTTTCATCCTATGGCATTTCTGAAAAAATTGAATAAAATCTTTATTGAAGCGGGGGTCCCGGACGATTGTAAATTGGGTTTAGCAGTGACGTGCTTGAGGGGTGCCGCGGCAGATTGGATAGCAATAAAAGAAAGCAGTTTCAATTCATTTCAAGATTTTACCACTGCTTTCACGGATCGCTTCTGGAGCGTAGACAAGCAGAGGGATTTAGTTTTAGACTTACATTATGGCAGATACGAATCAGGCAGTAGATCTGATTATTTTCTGAATTTAATTAGTCAAGCAAGCTTTCTTACGGAA
Organism: Leptinotarsa decemlineata; assembly: GCF_025532065.1. NCBI lineage: Eukaryota > Metazoa > Arthropoda > Insecta > Coleoptera > Chrysomelidae > Leptinotarsa > Leptinotarsa decemlineata. Next base: position 5,299,409 of record NW_027412536.1, on the reverse strand, counting down.
AAAATTACTACAGCAAAATTGATCGAAATAATCGCCAAGCATTTTTCGCCAGATATTCAGAGGGGCATTATTACAAACGGGTTCGCGACAATAGATGATGTTGAATCTTTTTTACAGAAAATCGACGACAGCTACAAGGTCGACCCGACGGATAATTCTAACAGAAATCCGCGAAGAAACAATAATAATTACAGGGAGGCGCCTATTACTAGAAGTAATGCGAATTCAGCAAATCATAGTCGTAATCAAAATGAGCGTCGTGACGAATCGAGGGTGGAACAAGCGAGAATGAGTTATATAACGGTTTTCAATCGGGACACCGAGGAATTATTAACTGACTCAGATGAAGATCTGGAAGAAAATGAAATGGTGGCCCCTACGATTATCATGTCAGTGGGCAACAGAAATATCGAAGTATTGTTAGATAACGGGTCAGAGGTGTGCGCTATATCTGAAAGTTTTTATTTTAGTTTGAAAGGGGGGTCGGAGGACATTCCTGTCCTACCTGTCACGAACGTAACCATAGCCGTAGCTGTGGGGGGTAAAACACAACGGGTGAAAAATCAAATTTTGCTACCAGTATCTATTTCGGGACAGGAAATGGATGTGACATGCTTAGTCGTTCCGTTTCTAAATTGTAATGTGATCTTTGGAGCTAATTGGCTATATGAGCACAAAACTATAATCGATTTTGAAAAATCACAGCTACGTTTTCACGTGGACAATCAAAGTATCTTAACGAATATTGATTTCAAGGTCAACGGGGCAGGAATACATATTGTATTGTACACAAATTTGTGTAAGAATTTGTCAGATGGGGCGGAAATATCGTCTAATACGGAAAATGGGGCAGTCAAAGCAAACACACATAAATATTCGCTACACGACTTGCGAAAAGCAGCCGATGATGCCATGACTGATGATTCTCACAAAGAAAAACTATTTATAATTTTGAAAGAAAATCGTAATGTTTTTTCAGAGTGTCCGGGACGTGTTAACTGTTATACGCACGAAATTGAATTGAATGATTATGAAGCATTCAATGCGGCCACATATCCTATTCCATTTAAATATAGGGAGGGAGTCACAAACCAAATAAGGGAAATGATAGCGTGGGACGTAATTCAGAAGGAAAAAACCGAATATATTTCACCTTTGGTATGCGTCACAATAAAAGATGGCAGCGTACGGGTATGTCTAGATGCTCGTTGGTTGAATTCAAAAATGAAAAAGAATTTTATCAATCCACCTAATCCTAATGAACTTTTATTTAGTTTCAAAAAACCATTGATTCAACTGCAGCCTACTGGCAAATTCCAATCGCTAAAGAACATACCAAATTTATTGGGTTTATTTATGAAGGGGAATCATACACCTTCAAAAGGTTACCCTTTGGTCTGAGTACGTCTATGGCATCGCTTATAACATGCTTGAAATCAGTTCTGGGGGGTAAATGCGAGAAATGCAGTTGCGTCTATGTAGATGACCTACTAATTTTTTCAAACAACATCGATGATCATTTCAACCATTTGGATAAAATATTCAAGAAGTTAAATTCGGCCGGGCTCACAGTTAAGTTAAGGAAATCCCAGTTTGTTCGTCGACAGGTTACATTTTTGGGACACATCATATCCTCTGAAGGGGTGCAAATTGACCCCAAGAGAATTGAATGTATTGATAAATTTCCCACACCCCGTAACATTAAGGAGTTGAGAGGATTCTTGGGTTTAGTTAATTATGAGCAGCGCTTTTGCAACAAGTATGCGAATCTTAGTGTTCCTTTATTGAAATTATTGAAAAAAGGAACACAGTGGTGTTGGGGGCAAGAACAAAAACATGCCTTTCTGGCCATTAAGAAAGCGTACTTACAATCGACGGTAGTAGCTCACCCCGATTTTAACCGCACCTTTCATATTCAATGCGATAGCTCAGATTATGCAGTGGGGGGTTGTCTTTTCCAGGTTGCAGAAAGTGGGGAGAGACAAGTGGTCGCATATACTAGCTGCACATTAAAGGGAAGCCAGCTTGTGTATACGGTAACCGAAAAGGAAGCTCTGGCTATTATACATTGTTTACGCCAGTGGCGTACCCTAATTTTAGGTAGGGATTTGGTAATATTTTCAGACCATAAGTCTTTAAGTTTTTTATTAACTTGCAAACTTCGTTCAGCCAGGTTATCTCGCTGGATAATGTTTATACAAGAGTTCGATTTCCGAGTGGAACACTGTAAGGGTTCCGAAAACGTCACAGCTGATATATTATCACGTTTCCCAGTAAAAGGGTGAGATAGATATTCGGCCTGAAAAATCTGAAAATGTACATATATCTTTGATCAAGTTGGCAGACCTCTCCAGTTTGAAAAAACAATTCAAAAATCTCAGAGCGGATCAACTGTGAGAGACATGGATTAAGGGGCGAATCGAGTTTTTAGAAAAAATGAGGAATGAAGTTAGGGTTCTTTCGGAATCGGAAGGTAAAATTCACCAGTGGTTCGTTGTACATGAAGGGTTGCTATTCAAAAGGGGGGATAATAAGTGTCAAGGGTTCAAGCTTTGTGTTCCGCAAATACAGGTCAAGGAACTTGTGTTGGCCCATCATGAAAGTATGGGGCATTTCGGCAAGGAGAAAACGTATCTGCATATGCGTCAGAAGTTTTTCTGGCCAAAAATGCAGAAAATGGTGCGCCACATTGTCGCCGCTTGCGACTTATGTCAAAAGGCCAAGTGTTCTCCTAAGAGTCAGGGTTGGATAAACCCTATTCTGGTCACGAAACCAGGAGAATTAGTATGTTTGGATCTAATTGGGCCTCTACCGCAAACCACCACCCAACTTCTGGTAGTCGTGGATGCTTTCTCCAAATTTACGAAACTATATGCCTTACGAAGAGCAACCACTTGTTCCATTTTGCATAGACTCGAAAATGATTATTTTCCAAAGGTTCAAAAACCCACATGTATTTTGTCCGATAATGCCACACAATTCACGAGTACGAAGTGGCACAATAAATTGAACGGCCTAGGCGTCAAAACTAAATTGATATCAGTGTATTTCCCTCAGGGAAATATAACAGAAAGATATAATAAAGAAATCGGGCGGCTATTACGTTCATATTGTCACGAAAAGCACACAAAATGGCCGAATATGTTGGAGTTTGTAGAGAATTGCCTTAACAACGTTCTCAACTCGAGTACCGGTTTTACAGCCAATTATTTGCAATTCGGTACCGAACAGCCGAATCCTATCGCCAAGTATTTGAGTTTTCCGACCGAATCTGAGTCCAACCAACCTCTCGGAAGAATTTGGGAACTGGCCGCTTCTAAGTTAAAGACTAAGGCCGAAAGGCGTGCTGAAAAAGCCAATCGGAAGGTCAAACCAACATTTTTCAAGGCGGGAGACGAGGTCCTAGTTAGGACACATTACAAATCCTCAGCGGAGGACAAAACCATCAAAAAGTTTTTTCTATTATATGAAGGACCTTTTAAGGTAATTCGACAAGCGGGTCCAAATTCGTATATTATTGGCGACGGAGAAGGTACGGAGTTGTCAAAGCAAAAGGTTATCCATCTAAAACCGTATAAGACCATCCCGGTCCAATCTTAGATTTTAAGACTGATCTAGATATGCTTTATTTGTTTCTTTGTTTCTTTATTTTATTGAGTTAGGGGTAACCTAAATACTTATGTGAGAATTTTGTATTTAGTTAGGGGGGTGATGTGGTGGTTCGGGTTGTGCGGCACTAGACTATACCGTGCTCCGGACTATAAGGCACCAATGTGGACGATGGGAAAAGGGTGAAGAGTGCGGGAGGTAAGCGAACAGGCAGACACCGGGGAGTCCTCGGTTAGCTCTGGACTGAGTAGGACATGTAGTTAGGAGAACGCATGTTAGTTTTTTAGTTTATATAGTGACAACCACATGTTATATTGGTGGTAACCATCTATTGAAAAGTGTATTTAAGTTCATGAGTTGCATTAAACATTAATAATCGCACTGTCTTTATCACTAAAGTTCTGAACCTGCATTGTATCCCTGAGTCTCATCGAACCGCGGCAACACTCATTAAAATTAAATCAAGAGTTATTCCTCAATACGATAAAGAAATTTTCTTTCGGCCAAACACTACGATAAATATATTGTAATATACAGGACGTTTCTTTTATCATGTGGTAACATTGCTATATTCTGAACCGTAACAGATACGAAGACGATGATTAAATGTGAAAAAATGTAACTGTCAGCGAAAATAATACAATGGTCGTAAAAAATTTACGGGACTTCTCGAGTTATACGGTGTAGTGTTTCATTTGAAATACCCATTATCATCAGTTACAACAATCAAACAGAAAAAAAATTAATTTTATAATGAAATTTTGGAAAAAATGAAACCCATAAAAAATCAAAGCTACATGGCAATCTACATCAAATGCTCGAATTGTCAACCTCTTTGTTGTATGCACATAAGTTGTCGGTTCCGACAATTTCTGTGGCAATTTTCTAGCATAATAGGTGTAATGCTAATACATGCATCTCTTATTTTTTGTTTGAGATGTTCGATATCTGTACTTGTGTTGAAAAAATTTTGTCCTTTATGTATCCCCAGACAAAAAATCTAAAGGAGTAAGATCTGGGGATCGAGCTGGCCAGTTAATTGGACCATTGTCTCCAATCCATTTTCTTGGAAATCCTGAATCTAAATGTTTCCTTACTATTGCTGCATTAAGGGGAGGAGTGCCGTCCTGTTGAAAATATTGATTTCATGGCGAATATTCAGTGGTAATTCATCTGAATAGCCATCGAATTCATTGAATGAAAAAGAAGATACACTCCACTATTCAAATGATTATCGTGAACGAAAGGGCCAAGTATGTTTGTTGTTCCCACAATTCCCAACCAAACATTCATTCCGAACATTTCTTGGAAATTGGCTTCTTAGGGAAGTAAATGTTCATTTGTATTATTCCACCTAAAATGGATATTTCTGTCCGTCCATATTATATTTTTACAAATATTTCCAACTTCCCTATTTCTACGTCTTAACCACTTCGCAAATCTTACTCTCCTTCTGTAATCCCTTTCATTGAGGTGATGCACTTTGCATATCCTGTGGCATTTACATTTGTTCTTTTTCAGAATAGTTCTGGTGGATTTTACATAAATCCCCATTTTGTGGGCAATTTCTCGTAAAGAACAATCTTGATTATCATAATTTTTGTAACTGGCCAATCCTAAATAAAAAAAAATGTTTTCACTGTTTAAATTTTCATGAGGTAATATGTGCTTTCTCACACTTCCAGTAACCACACATTTTTTGTTTTCTTTCTGTCAAATGCACCAGTGTCCCTCAAATTTCTTTCTAATCGTCTAACCTTTGGATGTTCAGAATAGGACGATTCGGGTATAGCTCAACATACATATTCCTTGTCAAAAGAGGATTTCTATTTGATTTTGCATAACTAAATACCATATCAGTCCTTTCATAAGTTCAATACATCTTTGATAAGTTCATAAACGTCTGAAAGTTCTCAAAAGATATCAACAACGCATTCATTTTTTCTGTCATGAAACCAAGCAAAGCCTACGCTTTCAAGATTGTCAATTGAGATGCTATTTGATCATACCAAATTATATAACAATCTAATTTTGACCAAAACTGACATTTTCATTACCTCAGGATTGAGAATTATAAAAATATTACGAATTATAATTGATTAGGGAGAAATAAGCCTTCAAAGAAGGATTACGGCAATACAAAAATTTCCAAAACGCAAAACTAGGAATATTCATTGTGTCAGGGTACCTACCTGTCGAATTTATTGAGTTGTCTGAATTATATTTTGAAGAAATAGAAACAATTTACAAAAGAAGTAACGACAGGACCGTAATTTAAAATTTTTGTCACTGATGATGGTAGTTATTTCAAATGAAACGCTATAAAAATATCAAATGTGATATATCCTTGGATTGTGAATTTATTGCTTTATCAATATCTGTAACAAAAAAGGAAGGTCCGTATTTAAAACAAAAGTTGATGGTGGCTATGTTGACACGAAACGTTTTATCGAATATTTATCATATCGTCACAGTACACTTCGAGTACAATAACGTTTTATTTTTCCATTTTTTGATATTCTCCGAAATAACAATTCCATTCAAAAAAAACGAAAAACAGAATTTTTTGTTTTCCCCGTATAACTCGAGAAGAGCGAGAGCCCCCTTAATTTTCTTCGACCATTGTATTGTCCCCGATGACAGTTACCTTTTCTCATATTCAATCGTCTTCGTATCTATTACGGTTTAGAATACAGAGTGTAACATAAGTACGTTAAAATATTCAAGTGACGTATTCCTGAGACAATTTTAAGAAAAATAGTCTATATGAACTTGTGTCCGAAAATGCTCTTTTTCGGAGATACGGGGTGTTGAAATTGAATTTTTTTGTTCGCTTTTTGAAAATAACTTTTTCAAAAAATAAGTTATTCGCCCGAAATTCGGTACCCGAGGTTTTTTTTTGACGTGGGAAATCATAATTTCGTTTTAATTTTCATGTAACATGAGGGCGCTGCGTACGCTGTCATTATTTATTTCAAATTGCCCTAACTTTTTTGACAGAAAACTTTTGGTACTTTTCATTCCCATACTAATTTCCACACCTTTTCCAAGTGAAAAAGGTACACCTCCTAAACAACGCTATAGGTCAGTGGTCGCCAACATGTCGATCGTGAGCTACCGGTAGCTCGCGGAGGTAATTCTGGTAGCTCTCACAACGATTTTAATTTAAAAAATACAAACTGCAAAAATCAGAGAAGCTTCCGAAAATTCCACAAAAAAATCTAATTGTCATAATATTAAACATAAACAGCGGCAACGTTGCGGTGAGCGATCTGCCGCTGACGCCATCAAGCTAGAATCGGCTAGAACCGACCAGCCGGACCAGCGCGTTAGTGTTCGAGAACGATCTGGATTGCTTTGAACGGGATAAATACGTACGGCGCGGCGACATTGCGCTTAGTTTAAAACTGAACGCGTAACCAACGTCCAGCGGTTGGGTTAGTAGAGAACAACAAAAATAATATTATGGCAAGCAGTTGTAAGAAGGTAAAGACATACCACTTTCATTCGGAATGGGAAGAACAATACTTTTTTACAGAAGTTAAAGATATAAATGTGTGTTTGTTATGTAATACTTCGGTCTCCGTTGCTAAAAAAGGAAATATTGAGAGACATCATAAAACTGTACATTCTAATTTTGAAAAATCATTCCCACTACATTCTGCCGCCAGAAAGGAGAAACTGAAACAGTTAAAAAAGCAGTTAATTGGACAACAATCAATATTTTTAAGAACAGTCGACAAAAATAAGGCTGCAACTGAAGCATCGTACCGTGTGTCCCAGATAATTGCACAAAAAAAGAAACCTTATGAAGACGGGAAATTATAAAACAGGCGTTTTAGAAGCTGCTGATTCTTTATTTGCCAACTTTAGAAATAAAGAAGAGATAGTTTCAGCTATAAAATCTATGCAACTTTCTGCTAATACAGTGATGAGACGTGTAGAAGTAATGAGCAATGATATTTTTTTACAGTTAAGAACTGACTTAGATAACTGTGTTTATTTTTCACTTCAACTGGATGAATCAACAGATGTCGTTGACACTGCCCAGATGGCCGTGTTCGTCAGGATGGTTTTTAGTGATTTTACGATTAAAGAAGATCTTTTGAAGTTCATTCCACTGAAAGGACACACTACTGGACATGAGTTATTTTCTCATTTGAAAAATATTATTTCTTCCGAGAAAATTCCAATATCGAAAATGGTAGGCTTGACAACCAATGGCGCTCCATCTATGGTGGGTTGTGATAAGGGTCTGGTGGCGTTATGTCGTAAAGATGAAACTTTTCCGCAATTTCTCTGTTACCACTGCATTATCCATCAGCAAGCATTATGTGGAAATTTCCTGGAACTAAACAACGTTATGAAACTGGTGGTAAAAATTGGGAACAAAATTAGAGCTCAAGCGTTACAAAGAAGATTATTCAGAACCTTGGCCGATGAAGTTGAGTGTCAATACGGGGACCTACTCCTTCACTCTGAAGTCCGATGGTTAAGTAGAGGACGGTGCTGAAACGTTTTAATGATGTCCTATCTGGCATAGTTCAATTTTTCAAACAACGCGATGAACCGACTCCGGAACTAGAAAATTCAATCTAGCTTAGAGATTTTGGTTTTCTCGTGGACATTACAGAGAAATTAAACTTAATTTGCAGCTTCAGGGGAGAGACAAAGAACTAGCGGAAATGATTTCTGATATAAAAGCATTTATCAAAAAGCTGGAGTTTTGGGAACAAAACCTAATTAACAGCGATGCCAAGCATTTTCCTATTCTTTCAGAAAAAATGTCTCAAAATCCATTAGAACTCTATGACAACAAATATCATGTAGAAATAATTTCTACCCTGAAGAATAACTTCAAAAATCGTTTTAAGGATTTCAATGAAATAGCTTTAGTAGCGTATATAAAGTTGTTTCACCCTTTATGGAAATTGATATCCAACAGTTTGCAACTTGTGTTATGCAGAACTTTGGCGAAGACATCGCTGCAACAGAAATGGAAATCATTGAGTTTCAAAATGATTTAGCCTTAAAATCGTTAGTCTCAAGTACTAAATGTATCTGGCCTATTGTAAGTAAAGACAAATATTCAGTTATATGCCGTGTTGCCTTGAAAGTGAAAGCATTATTCAGTTCAACCTATTTGTGTGAATCTTCTTTTTCCAATATGAAGTTTATTGAGAACAAATATCGCAATCGACTTACAGATGAACATTTGGATAATTGTATTCGAATGTCTGCATCAAATTATACTGCAAACATTAAAAAAATTATTGATGAGTCTGAGTGTCAGCCTTCTCATTGAACGTGATTTTTTATTTTTCAATGTTTATGTTCATGATAGTGCGTTACTTTTTTGTTGTTATTATTAACTATTTTTAAATCATACGTGACATGCCGTTGTGGCTGGATAAAAGTTTGTGTTTATTTTTCAAACACCTTCGTTTGATAGGTAGGAATGTAGCTAAGAAGAAGTACGTACTAGTAATATTAGTTATTTTGTTATTAGTTTATTATTAGTACCTATGTATTATGTATTACCAGTTAAATAGTAAAATAAATACTTATAATGATAAAATAACTTTGGATTATTTCATTTACGTTGCGTTACGTGGCTTCCGTGTGGGTAGCTCGCTGTTTATTCCAAAATTAACAAAGTAGCTCAACACATTGAAGAGGTTGGCGACCACTGCTATAGGTGATCGTTTTCGAAATATTTACAATTTTTTATATCGATGCATATCACTTTATAGCCAAATTTGATTTCAATAATTTTTGTCACTCCGCTTGCAAATTAAGTCAATTAAATCGAGTAGGCTATGGAAGTTTGGTAATAAAAATAGAAGTTTGCTGTCACATTTTCAACTATTAATTGACAAATTCACAGTTCGGAGTTTATAAAGTGATTTTTTTGGTACCATGCCCAACTTTACGAATGCTGAAATGGCTGATATAGTTTTTGCATACGGCTTGGCTGACGGAAATTCAAGCGAGGCCAGACACATCTATCAAGAAAGGTATACTCTACGCGTGACTCGTTGTGCAGCGACATTTGCGAATCTTTTCCGGCGACTTTCCGAATCTGGAAGCTTTGAAACAAATTCTGCAGTAGGACGGCCACGGACTACAAGAACTGTAGAATTGGAATAAGAGGCCGTTCTCAAAGAAATTAGTGAACATCCAGAGACAAGTACAAGAAAAATTAGTCAAACTTCAAATGTGAGTCACATGACAGTTTACAGAATTTTAAAGAAACAGCAAGTATATCCTTATCATATTCAGCGTGTCCAGGCACTTACGCTACGTGATTTCCAACCACGTATTGAATTTGCTCAATGGCTTCAAAGAAAAGTCGAACAACATCCGCAAATTTTATCTAAAATCCTCTTCACAGATGAGGCTGATTTTTCAAGAAATGGTGTCATGAACTTCCATAACAACCACATCTGGGCGGAAGATAACTCACATGCGATAACGCAAACTCATTTCCAATACAGTATGGGTAGGCATAATTGGGGATTATTCAATTGGGCCCTATTTTCTCTCCTTACTTTTGAATGGAGATGCTTACCTTCATTTTTTGGAACACGATCTTCCCCAACTTATGGAAGATGTTCCCATTAGTCTCCGAAATCACCTTTGGTTTATGCACGATGGAGCTCCTGCTCATTTTAGTGTGATAGCAAGAAATTTTTCAGACGTAGCATATCCCTAACGATGGATAGAAAGAGCACTGAGCATTGGCCCCCGAGGACGCCGCACCTCAATTCCGTCGATTTTTTCTTTTGGGGACACCTAAAATCACTAGTTTATGCTAGCCCCATTCAAAAAGAGGAAATGTTGAGGGATCGCATCATAGATTGTTGCGAAACGATAAGAAACACTCCGGGCATTTTTTAACAGGTGCGGAATTCTTTGATGAGGAGAGCAGAAGCTGGTATTACTGTTGGGGGTCGTCACTTTGAACAGTTGTTGTAATAGTTGTTTCGTTCAATTTTTATATGTTTATTTTCCTAATAAATAACAGTACTTCTCCGAATTGTTTTCCAATATTTTCAAATATTTTATTGGAAAAAGTTGTTTATTTTGACGTAAGTATGTGGTGGATACATACTTACTTTTTGTACTCAGCAACTTCACTTAGCGCCCTAGGAGCTAAGTAATATGCGTCGATATAGTGTGTGTGTGTGTGTGTGTGCGTGCGTGCGTGCGTGCGTGCGTGCGTGCGTGCGTGTCTGTGCCTGTGTCCAATGGTTTCATTTAATATCGTACGAAATTAGGGTTAGTATTGTTTCCCATTTTTTTTTAATATGCGGAGTTTGTGGTTGTATACAATAGTTTTTGATTCTACTCAAAAATTCTCATTCATAGACATGATCCGCATAAAGTAGTGTTTTCATACAAAATTTTTCTGTTGTTTATTACGACAATCAACTATCACATTTTTTCACGTTCAATAATAGCGGTAAGTGTTCTCATCTATAAAAATTTTATATTAGTGTTTTACGTATCTGTCGCAGTAGTATATGAAACGTTCGGTGCTACTAAATATTTGTTTTAAATTAGAATTTTATTGATCATAGCATTTTGTTGGAACAGTGCGTTAGTCAAACGACACCGAATTACTATTACGAGAAGAATTCTATAATAAATCAAACGATCATAATATAACAAATGAGAAATATGCTCACACACAAAATATTTGGGAGTCATTCAAAATTACATTTTGAAAGTAATGTGAAATCGTATTGGAAGTACTGTGATATTCATGTGATATTTGAATTTTCTAGAATACTATAATGAGCCCAGGTTAATGTGTCATTTGAGTCAGCCAATAGAAAATGTTTGTCATCAAATTGGCTCAATCCAATTTGAATTTGTTCAACTGAATATAAATTATGAGATTGTGACTCAATTATCCTTTGAATTATCAATTTTTGAGTTCGTTCGAATAAACAATTTGAAGTTCAATACATAGATAAAGAGTGCGATGAAAATATAATATACAGCGAGGCAGCCAAATACAAGTTACTAAATGCGAAAATAAATGAAAAATAACGTTATACAGGGCGACAAAATGAAAGAAAACTGTTGAGGAATACGAAAAATATACAGGGTTATGTGAATATATTAAACAGCGAGACAAGGAAGTATAGATTACTCAGATGTGTGATTGTTGACTTCTTTACTTTATGGTAAAGTATGATCACTTAAATGAAATGAATAAAATCACTTTTGCCTAAATACCACTAGAAAATTTTATTTATACGGGTTTGATCCCATTATCAAGTATAATGGGATCAAACCCGAAACCGGTTGTTTAAATAAAATTTTCTAGTTGTATTCAGACGACAGTGTTTTTATTCATTTCATTCAATAGATTACTCAATGTGGAATAAAGTAAAAAATAATTGAAAAAAATACAAGACAATAACGACGTTATACGGGGAGACAAAAAGCTACTCATAGTGGTTAAGATTTATATTATTAGTTATACTTTAAGCTTATTCGAGACATGAATCAACACTCACAAAATACCTACAACTGGGCCGAAGTGACTGTAAGTGAAGTAAAGCCCCAGCAATGTCTAATATCTAGCGACAGATATGGACTCTTTTTCCTATGAAGAAATGTAATCCCCTCGCAACAATGCAATAACAATCCTTTCCTCGAGTTGATTGTTCCACAAGGTTCCGAGCGGAGGTCTGAAAATGATTAGAATGAAGCGCCATAAGAAAAAGCATGAGATTTCGAGGTTGAATCTGTATAGCTCATATAACGAAAAAACGCACGCAAAACAATATATTTTGAAATGTCATAGCCGAATACTTCGCTTCCTTATTGCCCCATTTTCGAACGGTTATTCTACACCTCCTCGACACCTTTGAATATATATATATATATATATATATATACAGGTTGTCCCTGGACTTCCTCTTTTCCGTCTCATAGCCGAATACTTCGCTTCCTTATTGCCCCATTTTCGAACGGTTATTCTACACCTCCTCGACACCTTTGAATATATATATATATATATATATATATATATATATATATATATACAGGTTGTCCCTGGACTTCCTCTTTTCCTCTCGGGAATGTATAGATGGGGTCAAAATATCACCAGTACTTCATATCACTTTTTTTCCTAAAATCCTTCGTTACCAAGTAACGGGCCCTCGAAGTTACAAAATGAAAAATGTTTTTCTTTGATAACTTTTCAAGTGAATATTCAAAATCATCCAAATTTTGGTAATTGACTAAACAAATGAATTCATTCGATGAGCTTTCATGCAGGAGTCAGTTGTTTTGCTACAAAGTCAGGAACGGACTACCCCCGATGGTCCACACCCCAAAACTTTGAAATGACAGATACTTTTCAATATTTTTCAACAAATTAAGGTTACTTGGATAATTTTATGAATAAAAGTACTCGTATGGAAAGTCAATCGGAGCAACGAGTCTTGATAAAAATGTAGTTTCACTCGACGACATCAAACCCGCTCATCCACCATTATTTGAAATGAATAATTATCAAAGCAGAAATAATAATGATAACGTTAATTCAACAACATTTATCCTGAGATGTCTACCATTATTCGAAAATATTAGTTTTTAAGGAAAATGGAAATGATAGGTAAAATGTTCATAACGAATTTTTATAATGCAAACACGTTTAACTAACGAAACTCAAGAGCCTCAAGAGCAAACAGAAATGAAAAATCCGCTACAGAAACTGCTCGATATGACCACCTTCTCTCTCTATACATTTTCTTAGTCTGCGAAGACACCCTCTCTGTACTTGAAATAGCATTCCAGGGTCGTTTCGTATGGCTTCACAATGTAATGTTATTCTATTCAACAATGCATCTCTTGTGTGAATAGGTGTAGCGTAAACAAGGCTTTTTAGATGCCCCCACAGAAAGAAATCCAATGGATTTAAATCCGGAGACCGCGATGGCCATGAATATGGCCCACCTCTACCAATCCATCTATTGTGGAAAATATGGTTCAGATGGTCACGCACAATCAAACTAAAATGAGGAGGAGCGCCATCATGCATAAACCACATATCTCTTCGGGTTTGCAATGGAACATGTTCCAAAAGTCCATTCAAATCGTTCTGAATGAACTCCAAATAACGTTCTCCATTCAATCGGTCCTGTAGAACGAATGGTCCTATTAGATGGTTTCCTATGATACCAGCCCAAACATTCACGTTGAATTTCCGTTGGTGTTTTAAAATCTGTTTTTAAAATCTGTTTTTCCGTTAACCAGCTGTCGCACCCCTACGAACGACAACCCTCAGAAGTCGAAACTTGTGCGAGCTAAGGATTAACGAGGTCTTACCTTTTAACGTGTGATTCCTAACACGGGTTGGACGATAGCAAGTGAAGATCGATCGTTCAGACTGGGGCTTGAACCACCGACCAACACGGCAGTCAATTCGAGTGAGTGAACAAATCACCCACGCCGAACCGCTTGGCTACCGACTGGTTTGCAATATCCCATGGGGATTTTCTTCGGCCCATATATGGAGATTATGAGAGTTGATAACTCCATCTCTACTGAAACCTGCTTCATCAGTGAATAAAACTTGATTAATAAAAGTCATATCCTATCTTTGCCTATCCATGAACTAACTGGCATATTCCAGTCGTGCTGGAAAATCTTGAGGTGTCATGGCATGTACCTTCTGGATGTGAAATGGGTGGAGCAGTTGTTCCCTAATTATTCTATGAATAGTGGACTTGGATGTATGGAACTGTTCTGATAGATTTCTGATGCTCATTGAAGGATCATCAGCGACGGCTTCCAAAATATTTTCCTCCAATACAACGGTACGTACAGTCCTAGGAGCGCCCTCACCACCTCGTTTTGGCAAAACTGTACCTACAATACTATCGAAATAAAACAACGTGCTCAAATTAATTATCAATTATTACATACCTGTCTCCCTCAAGCTGCGATCGACACGCTCGAATGTTTCTCTTGACGGTACCGTTCGATTGGGAAAATGCTCGGAATACAGACGACGAGCTTCTGCAGCATTACAAAATGCTCGTCCATAAAATACATGCATATCTGCATATTCATTGAATGTAAACTGTTCGGCCATATCAAAAAAATTCAAAATATCCTATAGAATATTGACAATACAATGATAGTCATATGACAACGCACCACTCAACAAAACAAAATCGCATTCCAGTTTCTCATTTTTCATCAAAACTTTCTAAAAGGTTTTTTTGTCAACATCTGTGAAAGAAATGGAACATAATTATACCCTGGATATTTTTCACCTGATCATGTGCAGCCGTTTTTGTAGTTCATTCGTTTGCTTTTTATTAGTATAGTAAATATTTTTTCCGATGTGCGTTTTTTCAGCTAAATTTAGATTCGTGTTAAAGAATTTCTCCCATAAAATTATAATTATCAGTGAAACTCCTCAACAGTTTAGCTGTGAAGAAGAATTTGAAACATTCGAATGTTGAGTTTCATGAGATTCAGATAACTGATCAACACGAAACGTGATTATTCCACACGTATTATGTACATACAAAATATGGAATGAATTCGATATTTCATAGTAGAGTAGCTTGTTAGTTTAAAAACACCACGAATCTAAAGAAGTTGATATTTCTTTTGAAAAAATATCTGCTATCACAATTGTGACTTTAACTTCCATATAGGTACTGTACTTTTTGTTTACGACTTCATTTTAGCATACTTTGTATTATTCTTGTTATAAATGTTGTTGAATTAACGTTATCATTATTATTTCTGCTTTGATAATTATTCATTTCAAATAATGGTGGACGAGCGGGTTTGATGTCGTCGAGTAGAACTACATTTTTATCAAGACTCGTTGCTCCGATCGACTTTCCACACGAGTACTTTTATTCATAAAATTGTCCAAGTAACCTTATTTTGTTGAAAAATATTGAAAAATATCTGTCATTTCAAAGTTTTGGGGTGTGGACCATCGGAGGTAGTCCGTTCCTGACTTTGTAGCAAAACAACTGACTCCTGCATGAAAGCTCATCGACGGAATTCATTTGTTTAGTCAATTACCAAAATTTGGATGATTTTGAATATTCACTTGAAAAGTTATCAAAGAAAAACATTTTTCATTTTGTAACTTCGAGGGCCCGTAACTTGGTTACGAAGACTTTTAGGAAAAAAAGTTATATGAAGTACTGGTGATATTTTGACCCCATCTATACATTCCCGAGAGGAAAAGAGGAAGTCCAGGGACACCCTGTATATATATATATATATATATATATATATATATATATATATATATATATATATATATATATATATATATATATATATATATATATATATATATATATATATATATATATAAGTCGCTCCGGGGCGACTTCATTGATTCCAGTGGCGCGTTTGCCTTTTCAGCTGCAGCTGTTGAAGGTGCAACTAGGATAAGTTAACGTTTTGCTTATTTTTGACAGATATCCCCTTTATTTTAAAAAACAAGTTTGGTTG
The DNA here is from genome assembly GCF_025532065.1 of Leptinotarsa decemlineata. NCBI lineage: Eukaryota > Metazoa > Arthropoda > Insecta > Coleoptera > Chrysomelidae > Leptinotarsa > Leptinotarsa decemlineata. Next base: position 5,283,284 of record NW_027412536.1, on the reverse strand, counting down.
ATTGTCATCAATTCATGTATACATAACAAAATCATCATGGAGTTTAACTTTTCTGATACATTTTTACTTATACGGACATTTTTAGAGAGAAATTCAAAATGTGTTATAGAAATTTTAACATGACTGGTGCAAAGTTTCAATCACTTGGCTATTTTCTTAAACAAACCTTTGATTTCGAAAAAGCAGAGGCAACTAAAAAAAAATGCAAATAATTTCGATAGAACTATTATTATTATTATAAATTTTATACAACAATAATATTACAATATTATTACAATAATACTGGGTACAAAAAATTACTTATTGATCTAAATGAGGATGACAAACACTTATAGTCTACATTTCAGTATGTCGTCCTCCACGTTCAATACAAATTATGGTCCTTCTACTGACATCTGTAACTGCACAGCACTCGCGAATGGTATTTTCCGGATGTTGTATGTCAGTAAATGGTCTACTTCGGTACATTTTATGTTTCAGATAACCCCACAAGGAAAAGTCTAAAGGCGTCAAGTCGGGTGATCTAGGTGGCCAATAATGTTCCCAGTTACGTCCAGTAACCATAGGTCGTATTTAATATTTAAAGGCATATTATCTAAAACTTCACTAACCTCATTATTTAAAAGGTTGAGATAACCGACGGATGATAGATCTTCCCTAAAGAAAAATGGCCCAATTATTTGGTCGTTAAGTATCCCACACCATACATTAGTTTTAAAGGAATACTGATCACCACATTCAACTGTGAAATTGGGAGTTTTTTGGGCCCACCATCGGCAATTTTGAGAACTTACCGTTCCATTTGAAGAGAACGTTGCCTCATCTGTCCATAAAAATACGGAAACTTTACATTTTCTTCTCTCTCTCCTTTAAACCAGAATGAAAACCCCAAACGGACATCAAAATCTCGTTTCTTTTAATGTGTTAATAAATTTTGGCTTGTAAGGCCAAAATTTATTCTTTAATAAAATTTTTCTAACACTTTCTCTCTTGTAATCGGTATTTTTTATAATATCGGTTATGCTCGTTTGCCCGTGTTCAATAACTTTTAAACAAATGTTAAGTTGGGCCTCCTCATCATATTTACTTGGAGTGTGCTTTTTCTTAAATTGATTTGCTACAGATCCTGTTTCTCTGAATTTCGACATTATCCTTGACACAGTAGTATGTTGAACATTTTTTCCTGGATGCCGTTCATTAATAACGTTAGCTACTTGCCGGTATGGTGTATTCTCACCACATATTAAAACTATTTCTATTCTTTCCTGAAGAGACAACATTATTGCAGCAATAACTGTTAAAAATTTGACAAGTAAATCAAAAACTTGACAGTACCATAGCATGCATTTTGTTTGTCAAGACCTACTTAAAAATTGTATTCAACTTGATATATATATATATATATATATATATATATATTCATATATATATATATATATATATATATATATATATATATATATATGAATATATATATATGAATATATATATGTATATATATATATATATATATATACATATATATACATATATATATATATATATATATATATATATATATACATATATATACATATATATATATATATATATATATATATATATATATATATATATATATATATATATATATATATATATATATATACAGATAGAGATTTTATTGACTCTTCTTCAGGAACTCTAGATGATAAGATGAAAATTTAACAATTGTCAAAATTTGTTGTACATTACTTACGAAAGTTGAGGTTATGTATATGAAGCAAGCATGAGAAGAATTGTTTTCTTAAAACACTTTGAAAATGTGATGATTTATGAACACTCATGATACTGGATAACCGGTTAAAACTGAGAACATTATAATAAAATGTGGATGGCACTAATAACATTAGATTGTTGTAAAATAAAATTTTTATACATCTTGTGAAAGGGACATGTCCAAGTCAACTGTCAATTGTCTTGTCAAAAAATATTTTTTAAAATATTGGAAAAGGAGAAAAGAAAAGATCCATGTCTGTGGTATGGAATGCAAAAGTGACTAAGTTTATCATCAGACAGGAATAAAGTGCAATTGAAATTTGTGATGAATTTTCAAAAATAAATTGAATAGAATTTTGTTTTGGTTAACATCTTGGAAGAGTGAACAGTTGTCCTGTCATTTACAGCACATGTATTCCTCAACAGTTTTCTTTCATTTTGTCACCGTGTATAACGTTATTTTTCATTTATTTTCGCATTTAGTAACTTGCATTTGGCTGGTTCGCTGTATATTACATTTTCATCACACTCTTTATCTATGTATTGAACTTTGAATTGTTTATTCGAACGAACTCAAAAATCGATAATTCAAAGGAAAATTGAGTCACAATCTCATAATTTATATTCAATTGAACAAATTCAAATTGGATTGAGCCAATTTGATGACAAACATTTTCTATTGGCTGACTCAAATGACACATTAACCTGGGCTCATTATAGTATTCTAGCAAATTCAAATATCACATGAATATCACAGTACTTCAATACAATTCCACATTACTTTCAAAATGTAATTTTGGATGACTCCCAAACATTTTGTGTGTGAGCATATTTCTCATTTGTTATATTATTTTATTATAGAATACTTCTCGTAATAGTAATTCGGTGTCGTTTGACTAACGCACTGTTCCAACAAAATGCTATCATCAATAAAATTCTAAAACAAATATTTCATAATTTTGACTTTGGCTTGTAGTACCGAACGTTTCGTATGCTACTGCGACATATACGTAAAACACTAATATGACATTTTTATAGTTGAGAACACTTACATATTCACACAGAAATAAATAAATCCACTTCGATAACTTCCGTTTCAACTACGTCAACATTATTTCTGCCCTCAAGTAATTTTGAGGGGTTATGAGGATTTTGAGGACTTTGAGGGGGTTCCAAACAATGTATTTTAAGCATTGAGTCACTCTGTGTATATGCGCGTATTTCGTGGAATTTTCAATACGATTTGCAGCACACCATGTCAAAATTTCCAACATATGTGAGCTATCATTTCTCCAAACTGAAACTCAGTTTCCAAATGTAATGACACAAAGTGATCAATTGATAAATCAACCATGAACGTGTTATGATGTCGATATATTTTGGGGTAATTGATATTTTATATCAATTGAATAGTCACGAATAAAATTATTTGCTTTGTATTCCGAAAACTTCAGAACCGTTTTTGAAGAATGATCAATGAATAACGAATGAATTTCTCAATACCCGTTGATGATCTTGACCTTCCTCAATAATTATAAAGATTCATATGCTAAGGTCGTAACTTTGCCCCGGTCACCGTACCGATTTAAAATGCCCAATAGTAGGCATCCGCATTAAGCATATCTTGTAATCGTATCAATTTTGATGTCTATGAACTTGGAATAATGAAAGATGGAGTTGTGAATACTGAGGTGAATACTATTTATTATATGCGAGCGTTTTCTATAGCTGGCTGTACTGTCATCTTCAAGGCCCTACTCAAACTGGGCGCTGATAAGCAATACAATGTCAACCAACACCGTAGCAATTTTTAGAAAATGGCGCGCAGTGTTCTTAACTATTTCAGATAATTTATACTGAGGCCTGTAACCAAACATGAAAATATAATATTTTCCTTCTTTTTGAACAAGTAAAGAATAAATTAGTGCAACAAAAATTACGCAAAATTGTGAGTGCATCGCAAAAAACACATTTTTTACGTTGCTAAATGTAGTATTGGCTGTAAGTTTCTGAAAAACATGTTATAACATTTGACATGTTTTTGCTAAATGTGAAATAGTGGGATGCAATTTGACTGATGTCTTAATGTCAAGAAGCATAAAGCACTATTACTCAATTGCTATTGGGGTGAAAATTTTAATGAAATAAATCATCAATAAAACACGTCAAACTACTACATCGTTTTAATAGGTTTATTTCGTGTAACGAATCTGAAAGAAATGAAATACTAATATTTCTCTTACATGAATAATATCCTTAATATCGAAATGAAAATGTTACAACAATTTTCCAGGTCTAAAATACGTTCAGAATCGTATAAATAAAATGTCAGTCTTGGTTTTCTTGTTCTACTTCCGAATTGCCTTCGATTTCAAAATCGACCTCTGCCAAAACCTTCTTATCATCAACAAAATCTTTTGACCGGACATTCTTTGAATAGTTATAAAAAGGTTTCGCATCGACTGGAATCAGTTTCATAAGTTCTTTCAAGTCTTTCACTTTTGCAACTGATAGTTCACGACCATCAGGGTAAAGTATGGGGAGTTCCAACATAAAAAAATTGGGGTTAGATTTGCGACCTTTTCCACCTTTAGATATATCAATTATTTTTGATTCCTCGTCAAGTTTTGTTTTCATATAAAGTTTCAATGGATCACTTTTGCGAATCTCAATTTCAAATGTTTGCATCCAGGATATTTTTTGTTTGTCTACATTTGTTTTCCTATTGGTGATGCAGTCCTGCATGGGCGCTAGTGAACGGAAATCTTCTTTACTCAGTCTGGTAACCGTGAATTTTTTTTTACGGCGACAGTTTTCCATTACCTTGATGTAGTCTTCTGCTGTATATAGACGAATCTGTGTCTTTAAGGCGCATTCAACATCACCAAATTCTTAGTCATTTGGAAGGTAAGTATGGCCGGGTTGTGAAAATCTAAGTTTTATGCAGTGATTTGTGATTATGGAGAATATGTGCAAGCATCAGCATCATTTTAATGCATCTATTCTGGCCACCACATGAATCTGACCAAAGAATAAGTTTAGTAGTAGTTGGTTTCAAATGCTTACTTATAAACTTTTTTATACAATGCTACTGCCGACCTACGGAACAAAGGAATACAACGCTTTGCGATGCTTGGTTGGCCGTTAGCAGCAAAATATTTAATCCTTTCTGAACATACCCTTGCTCAGTGGAGACGGGTGGGGTTCTTTATCGAACGAAAAAAATAAATAAATAAAACTCGAATCGTTATACCAACTATATTATTAAATTAAACACCCTATCAAGTTTGATATAATCCTCAATAAAATAAAATAAATCTTAATTGCTTGTCGTTGACAATTGACAATGTTGTGGAACCGGAGCTGGATAAATATCTCGCAACAAGAGTCCGTCGATGAAAGACGTTTGACAGTTGGGGAAATCGCAATTATAAATGATGGCTAGCCTGATTTCAGTAAGAAAAAGAGTGAGGAGTGACAGAAAAGAAAGAAAGAAAAAGAGGGGCTATGGTGTAAACCATGATACTATAACCATAAAGATATGATCAATTGGGCGACGAGAATTGGATCTCTGCGCGCATGACGTCATCGCGTGACAAAATGCATTAGTACGCCTCAGCGAAGCATGGATTTGGATTAATTTCGACGATTTTTACAACATTGTAACTATTTTGTAATCGGTAATTTTATGAGATTGAATGTAATAATGGAAAAATCAGTCTATATAATTTAAATTGCTTTACAGAGGCAAATTTAAATTTTTTGGCATGCTTTTACGGTAGCAGAATAAATCATGTATAAAGTTAGTACAACACATTTTAAAATGGGAAGACATCAACATAGTATTATATAAACGACACAAATACACAATATTTTTTTAAATGTTTATTTATTTATCAATGGGAGTATCTCAATTTTACACAAAGTAAATTTTAAAAGTGATTGGTCTAGTCTAAGAATATAATTTAATTTAATTAATTTACAATTTTGGTCATTTTGCGTTTTCTCATACTAGATATTTCTTTAATATTTCTGTTCAAAATTCTTATTCTAAAAAACATTTTGCACCTAAAAAATAAATTTTTTGGTGCATTGCTTAACTGGACACTTTCCGCTAATTTATTTAAATTTACAAGATAATTTTTTTCAATTTTCAAAGATTCTCCATTATATTTGGTGAATATATGGTCTAGCTCATTACATTTGGATAAAAACTCTTCACTAGGTTTCTGTAATTCACCTTCTGTTAAATGGTTGACCCAGGAAAAAGAAATCACATTGGAATCGGGGATAGAACCAAGTTTTTCTTTGTTTCTCAACTTAAATGCGATAAAACCTGCCAAATTTTCCAACCCGTCCCACCTTAACTCTTCCTTTGTATCGAGTATATTTTTTTCAAATATTTCCTTCTCATTTTCATCGTCTTCAGATAAATCTAAAGCACTAAGCATTTCTCCGGTAAGAGCCTAAAAGTACAATTTTTTATTCAAAATTAATTTTAAAGAAAGAAAATAAATCAAAATGAAACCAAATTTAATAAATGAAATAAAATCATCTTAATACCTGCTGCATTACTGAGTTCTTGGCCTCATTTAAAATATTTGCAGAAGTGGTTGGTTGGTTAGTTACAATGTCAAGTTCCTCTTCAATATTTGTGGATTTAGATATTACATTATCATTTCTGCCCACCAAATAATTTCTTAGCCGATATTTGAATTGTAGGGCATTTGGGTGGTCATGCAGACCACCAATTGCTCTCATAATAGAAAAAAATCCTTCAAGTGGGTCCTGGTTAAGCCGGTACGTCAATAAATATTTGACACCAAATTCTTCTTTGAGGTCAAAAAAAGCTTTTGTAAGGATTCTATACTTATAATAATCCCTTTCTGAAACGGTAGTAAAGTATTTGACCCAATCTTTCTCATATCTTTAACCATATTTTTGATTTTTTCCAAAATTTCGTTTTGTTCTTGTAAAGCCAGACCATACCTTAGAATATTGAATTTAAAATGTATTAAATAAGTAGTTTAGAATAGAATATTGTTATTTTTACCTTTAACTCGATTTCGTGAATCTGCATGTGGTATTTGCGAGTTAAAAACGTCAAACCAGTCATTAACAATTTTAAAAAAGTTAGAGCACTCAAGCCAGTTATTTTCTGTTTTGTAAATGCTCAGCATACCCAATCTAGACATCGCTTTTGAAATTGTATGCGAAAACAACTTAGAAGCATATTTTACTTTCTGCCTTTTAGCACCTAAAAATCAATTGGAATTATAATATAATAAGTTCATGACCTCATGATATACACAAACAAAATCTTAATTTTAAATGGTAGTTACCTTTTACAGTTAATAAATCTGCGTTAAGCTTATGGGCAATATTCAAGTCAAAATTTTTAGTATTTTGCAATAAGTCTACAACTGGTTTGGAATTGATAATTTTTCCATTTAAAAGATATCCACTGTCAAGAAAATGATTCCTTAAAAGTTTAATCATATGTGGGGCGTCTGCAAATATGTGAATGTCTTTGTCGTTAGCTGGATTCTTGAAACTGGTGTTTCCTTCAGAAATATTCAGAGCATTCCAAAGAGCCCTGTTACTTCCACCCAGGTCACAGTTAAGGGCATAGACAGGGTACCCAATATTCTCCAACTTTGTGATAATCTTGAAAATCAAGTTTTTTGTCATTTTACAATCATAGTTGTAAAATATTGGCTGCTTCCAGTTCCTGAATATCCCACGTGCCATAACAACGTGTGCATATTTTGCTGGAGCCATAGTCATATCATTTTTTTTGTCATATTCATAAGTACTTTGTATTTTCATTTCATCGAAGAGTAAAATACAGCATCTTTCCATTTTGGTTAAAACTGTATTTTGCGATTTCATTAAACTTAATACTATGTTTAGAATACCTGCAGATAAAATAAAGGTAAGTACAATAAGTAATAATCTTTTACTAAAACTTTGATTATTAGATAATCTACCAAAATTAAACCTTGTTAAATAACTAACCTGGTTGTATATTTATTTTACCCGACCACCTTCTTAAAGTTGAAATTGCTGGTAAAGGGTAGCCCCTTTTCTTTAAAAGGCGATATGCTCTTGGTCCAGCGGAATACAAAGATATATTGCCGAAGTTATGTCATCAACAGTCCAATGAATTTGCTTTCTACTTTTCAATTTACGAAGCTGTCCATCTGTGAATATTGTTTTGAAAGATTGCAACTGCTCTTTTTGGTCAAAGTTTTCTTTCTGAAGATGATTCAAAAGTTCAGAATCTTCTACTTCTAGTGAACTAAAAATGTCATTATAATGTTTATTAAAATTAGCAGGCATGTAATATTTTATTTATTTATTATTTGTAGGTATTTACCTCATTGTTTGTGTTGAAATATCTTTCTGTTTCTAACTCCCCTAAACCTGTACTACTGATTAATAATGCCTCACCAAGTACTTCACCTGAGCCTTCACCAATATTTGTTAATGTCAAATCATGCTTTTTTTACCTATAAATTTAAAATTTACCTGAGTTGTTTTTGACTATTGAACTTGCCTTAAAACTAACCCTCTAACTACTTTATAAATGCATTCTTTAATATTAATCAGTGCCAAACATACTTACAAGTTATGAATATTTTTAATTAAATCCCTTTTTTTTGTTCTTTCCTCTCGGTCTATCCGTTTTGTGGTTTTGGCCTTTAGAGATTTGGCTAGGTTAAGTGAAGGCACAACATTCTTTCCCAATTTCCATTTGTTTCTTGGTAGTTGTAAAAGTTTTTCTTTTTCACAAAAATCATCATCCGTAAAATGATCAGAACATATTCTTGCATTCTTAATTTTAAAATTATGTTTTTGTTAGCATTTCTGTACCCATAAATTGCAGACTTCCTTAGTAGTTGGAAAGGTAAAGTATCGGTAGCTAGTTGAATTGTTTTTAGTTTTTTTTGTTATTGTTATTTGTAGAACCGGTAACTGCACAGTAAACCATTGTTCACTGTTTTGTTTTCAAATATTTGACGTGTATTTGATACACAGAAACACGTAAGGAACCTAAACACAGCGACAGCATTCACATCTCACCACATCATTAGTTTTTACTTTAAAAACCCACTTACAGTCCATTAAGGTTACGTTATCCGGTTTATTTACCAAAGTCCAAGTGTTATTTTTGTTCAGGGAATGAATTTACTCATCCACAGCCCTTTTCCAAAATCTATAATCAAATGACTCTTTTGCTTTTTCTAAGTTTTCCGCTACATTATCAACAAAACTTGAAACGTTTAAAGCCATATGCTCTATCTCATCATCTAAGACATAGTCATTATAGTATGCAGGAACTCTTTTTACCTTACTACTTGTCCTAACCTTTGTTTCCTCAATATCCTGACCTATGTCCCTATCTATAACTAAATCCTCTCCTAGCTCTTGATTTATTAAATTTTCCTCTGTAGTATTTTTCTCATCTGTAGTGAGAACTTCAAGAATCTCAGGATTTTCAATACTTACAAGTGAATTATTTAGATTAGTTATATTTTTGGTTTCATCAAATGAAACGTTTCTTACGGTACAAATATTTAGTTTTATTGGATCCCAAACCCTATAGCCATTATTCGAATAACCTATCATTATCTTTATTTCTCCTTTCGGATCAAATTTAAATTTTTGTTTTTCTTTGGGAATGTGACAATAAGCTAAACTGCCAAAAACTTTCAAATGTTTTAAATTGGGTTTCCTTTTATAAAACATTTCAGCAGGAGTGACTTCTTTTAAGGAAACAGTGGGTGTACGATTGAGTAAATATACTGAACAAAGTATTGATTCCCCCCACATGAACTTAGGCAACTTTGATTGCAGCAACAGAGACCTACCTTTTTCCAAGAGTGTCCTATTCAAACGCTCAGCACTTCCGTTCATTTCCGGGTTATAGGGGACAGAGTATCTGATCCGAATACCCCTGGTCCTACAAAAACCAACAAACCGATTTGAGCAATATTCCGAGCCGTTATGGCATTGTATCGACCCGATTTTATACCCTGTAATATTTGTGACCATAGCTTCATACTCTTTAAAACATTCTATAATGTCACTTTTATGTTCGATAAGATAAACGATGCTAAAATGAGTAAACTCATCTAAAAAAGTAACAAAATACCTTTTATTGTCATGTGTTACTGGTGTCACCGGACCACAGATGTCGCTGTGCACAATTTCCAATGGACGCCGTGTTACTTTCTTATATGAAGTTTGAAACGGTTTACGAGTAATTTTAGATTGACTACAGATAGAGCAAGTTTCCAGTTCTTTATCATTTAAATTAACATTAATTCCATCAACCATATTACTTTTAACAAGCTTTTCAAAATTTTGTTTTCCTATATGCCCTAGTCTAGTATGCCATAGTTTAGAATTCTTTTTAACTTCACAAACATTAGCAGACTTGTCATGAACAACTTCAAATTCTACAATGTACAAGTTATTTTCCTTTTTACCTTCAACAATCAACTTATATTTGTAAAAGATATATACACACTGATTTTCAAAGACAACTCTTAAATTAGCCTTTTGCAGCTTTTGCACAGATAACAGGTTCTGTCTTAGATTTTTAATAAAAAGAATACTTTTAATCTCCCCTGTCTTCATTTCCTGTAGTTTTACCTTGATTAGTCCTACCTTACTTGCTTGTAGACTCTCATTTTCTTTAGCTACTGCGATTTGAATTTCACCTTCCAAATTCCTAACCTCAGAAAAGTAGCTATCATCGTTTACCATATGGTCTGTTGCCCCAGAATCCACGACAAATCTTACAACATTACTGTTCATGGTGTTTGACACATTACTGTTCATGGTGTTTGACACATTGCAGTTCATAGCACTTCCAACTGTTGCGACAAAAGCAATACTTCCTTCTTTTTCAGCGCTAGCTTCGTTTGCTTGTCTTCTTTCGTTCTTATTTAACCAACAGTCTTTTCTAAAATGTCCGACTTTACCACACTGATAACAAGGAAACTTCCTAACTTCTCTGGAGGATCCAGCCGAGCTTCCAGCATTTCTAGATTCCCTTTTATTTTTGTTAAAACCGCTGTACGCCACTGTATTTGTGTGTGACCCTGTCTCTGCTTGTGCACTACCCTTCCTTTTCATTTCATGATCTAGCAACTTGCCCTTCACAAACTCTAGTGTTAGTTTTTCTTGCTCTAATGTTTCCAGAGCTGTAACAATAGTGTCGTACGAAGTAGGTAGTGTCAACAACAAGTGACACACTATATCTATCTCTTGAAGACTCGCTCCAACAGACTTTAGTTCCCGTACTGTCTCTTCAAACCTTACAAAGTGTTTTTCCAGAGTTTCACCTCTTTCTAACTTCATAGTGAGTAGTTTTCTTCTTAAGTAGAGTTGGCTAGCTATGCCTTTCCTTTGAAAAACCTTTTCAAGAGCTTTCCACATTTGGTATGCTGTCTTTTTATCTTTAATATACTCGAGATGTGAGTTAGCAATACATTGCACAATAATTGCCTTGCTCTTCCTGTCTTGTTTGACCTGTTGCTCATCCGGAGACTCTTCTTCCGTCTTGATGGTAGAAAGTACCCCGTTTTGGTCAAGAATTGTTTCCATGCGAAATTTCCAATGGTCAAAGTCCTTGCCATCAAATTGACCAATTCCATACTTTTCCACAGTGAAATTTTCTTGGCGGGTACTCATTTTTAACCTCAAAAATACGTGATTTTGTCTCCCTGTCTTCCGAACTAAGATTCCACCGTTAGTTCACTTCTGGGTAATCTAAGTAATCTGAGCCCATAACCTGAAGAGTTATGCAGTGAAACACGGCATTTTAGTTCGTGGAATACTTTATTTTAGCTTAATGTAAAATCAAATATAACTCGCCAGACAACATGGAATCGCCAGCTGTCAACTTCAACCGGAGTGTCTACACTACACACCCGTCTTGACGTACAACTACTATTAATGATCGAAATCTCTGGATTGTATTTTAACAGTTGGAATGTTCAGTACTCCAGAAAATATATCCACAAATGAGTGAAGGTGGTTAAGATTACCCAACTTATCAATAATCTGGTGTTTTTGAACGAGATTTCCAGAATAAATCCGCATTATGCGTAAATTGAATATCACCATCAAAATGGAGGACTTCAATTTTTTCCAGGTTTTTTTTCCTTCACATCTGTGCAAGTTCTAATTACCTTTTTCCAAATTAATGGTATCAAATGTGGACGAAATTTCAATCATAGAGAAGAATTTCAATACAGACATAAATCAATCTGAATGGATGAAAAGTATAGGTTATGTTTTGAAATTTTATTTATTTTGTAATAACTGCTACATTTATAATGATAGTGACTGAAGAGACCAAGTCTACTGCCAGAGATAGTGAGAGTAGGAAAGTTTGAGAAGAATTGAAATAAAAAAATGATATTTAATAATAATGATTATCTGTAAGGGCATGACCACATATAATATAGATTTGTTGACAATCCGATTCCTCTATTTATTTTCTCATTCTTTCCTTCCTTTTTAGTCTAAAATTCTTAATATCTAGAAAGGTAAAATAAAACCGTAACAACAAGATCCTACCTCCTGTGTGCCACTACCAGCTTCATTCTCAAGCCATATGTAAAAAAACCCTTTCCAGTACTCCCACAATGTATACCTAAATTGTGTAGATTGAGCTGTCGCTTGTAATAAACAATACTAGTTGGTAATCGCGGCAAGCAATGCGTCTTTTCCAGGTCAAAAGTGAGAGTCTCCAATGTAATATCTGATTTAGAACAAGCCAAGTCCTTTTTCATTTGGTCTCTCAATTTATAAGCATGATCCAAATGTTCTTTATGCTCGTTTTTTAGTAACACCCTGTGTTCACTGGTTGCCCATGTTTTGCTTGCTGTGTAACGGTCACAACTGAAACATGTGTCTTTCTGTGGCTTTTTGAATCTGAGATTGAAATCTCTATAAAAACACTGAATCTCGAAATACTAACAGGATTTTCATATTTTTCTTTGTAAAGGTCATACAAGAGCGTTAGATTTAGGTTTCGGAGCTAAGAAATTTGCTGTCGTAGTGTTCCTACCGTAATGAGAACTATACTTAGGGAAACTTTCAATGAATCGTTTTATTTCTCCTAATTTGTCTTGTGAAACTGCATTTTTACCTCCAGAATGAACACCTCTGTTTTCGTTTATAGGAGCTTGCGATCTGAATTTATTTAAGGCAAAATCAATCCTTGATTGACTTATGCCGAGTGTGTTTAGAAATGCTTTTTTACAAATTGAGGTATTAGCCAAACGGTATTTCCTGGTAAAAACTCTTTTGGAAGTAACTGAATAGCTTCCCTTCGTTTTTGATTCGATAACGCTTCCTTGCAATATTGCACATCTTGCTTCATAGGACCCTGAACTCCAGAATCTTTCAAACTCGCTCTTGCGTTGTTCCACAGACAATGTTTTAGTACATTTGAGAGGACATCTACAGTGATAACTGTCTCCATTGAATTTTTTTGCATTCACTGTCGTTCCTTTTGCACTGATATATTCTACATTAGTGTTCGTCTTTTGTTTTCTTATGCTCCTGTTTTGATCAGAATATTTTCTTTTACGCCCTTGTCTAGGCCTTCCCTTCTCTGACATTGCTCTTTGATTGTTTTAACCACACCCCCACTCAATCAAAATTTCCTTACAATATTAAACATCCATTTTCTATTTAATAGCACATGCAATTTCTTAATTTTTCAAATCTTTCTTTATTCAAGGGTTTGGTTAGAATATCTGCTACTTGATCCGTGCTAGGGATGTATCTTAGTTCTAGGAAACCTTCTTGTATTTTCTGTTTGATAAAGTGATGTTTTATATCTAGGTGTTTAATTCTCTTTAATTGCTAATACGAGTTGCAGGATCTAATAGCTGATTGGTTATCTTCATAAATGATTATTTTTAACTCTCTAACAATCCTTAATTCTATGATTAAGTTTCTTAACCAGCAAACTTCACTAACACAAGCCCTCAATGCTATGATTTCTGCTTCAGCAGTAGAGATGGCTACAGTGCTCTGCTTACGAGAGTTCCAAGAAACAATGTTTCCATAAACATAAATAAGAAAACCACTAGTGGACTTTCTATCAGTAGTGTCGCCACCCCAATCTGCATAGGCTGAAATAATTTCATCATTCTTATAATTATAAACTAACTCTAAGTGCAAAGTTCCTTTAATATATCTTAGAACACGTTTAAGTGAAATTAACAATTTTTCTGTAGCACAATGTTAATACCTTGATAGTATACTGATACTAGAACATAGATCTGGCCTTGTACCCAACATTGCATACATTATACATCCTATAATTTGTCTGCACTTATTTTCTATTTCAGAATTTTCAGATTTGTCACTTTTTAAGCTTTCATAATCAAAATTGTTGTCCATTGGGGTACTAACTGGTTTACAGTCTAACATACCAAACTTATTCAAAACATTTACTAAGTATTGCTTTTGATTAAGAACAATCATTTTACTTTCTGAATTTTGATCAACTGATATACTCAGAAAATAATTGAGTAATCCCAAACCTTTCATCTTAAAATTTTGGTTCAAGTTACTCTTCAAAATTTCAATGTCTTTTCCTGATGAACCACTAATTAGAATATCATCTACAAAAAAAACGACGTGAATTGTTGAATTATTAAAAATCTTAATATATAAACAATGGTCACACTTATTTTTAATAAATCCCTCATTTTTCATGAATTCATCAAATTTTTGATACCAATATAATGGTGTTTTCTTTAAGCCATATATGGCTTTATTTAGTTTGCAAACTTTATTTTTTACATTACATCCTTCAGGTAGATACATGTATAAATCTTCTTTTAAATCTCCATGCAGAAAAGCATTACAAACATCCATTTGATAAACACTCCAGTTGTTCTTTACACATATAGCCAAAATTGTTCTCATAGTTGTTAACCTAACTACAGGACTATATACATCCTCAAATATATTTTGTTTAAAACCTCTGGCTACCAAACGACATTTAAATTTGCTTAAGTTACCTTCTCTGTCCCTTTTTATTTTAAACACCAATTTGCTATCTATAATTTCGCATTTTGGGGGCTTCTCTACCAACTGCCAGGTATTGTTGTCTATTAAGGCCTTAATTTCTTCATCAATTGCTGCTTTCCACATACTTGCGTATTTGCTTTTCATTGCTTCATCAAAACTTGCTGGTTCGTCCACGTCTAGGCAAAGAAAACCCAATTCATAGTCATTATCTAGATTTGGTGGTACTTTTAAAACTCTAGAAGGTCTCAATCTTTGAGGTCTCTCTCTCGACTGGATTACATTTATACTTTCATTCAACTCTGGTTCTAGATCACGTTCCAAGCTGTGTGGTTCCTCTAATGTTTCCTTCTCCTGTAATTTTACCTCATTGCTATCTCTCTATCTACTCAAGTAGTTTTCCACATCAAGAGAAATGATTTGTTCGTCTACCCCTTCTGTAATCTCAAAAGTTATCTCTCTTTCTATAGAGACTGTATTTTTGTCTTCGTAATAGACCCTATAGCCTTTAACATTATCTGAGTATCCAACAAATATACCAGGTTTACTCTTCATGTCCAATTTTTGCCTTTTTTCTTGAGGTATATAAGCCCATACTTTACTACCAAAAATGCCTTTTACCATATTTATATTAAATGTTCTTTTGAAGAGCAACTCTTAAGGAGTTTTTCCTTCAACCGGACTCATACCAGTTCTGTTCAGCAAGAAAACTGCTGTGTTTGCAGCCTCTGCCCAAAAGTCCTTAGACAATTTACTTTCAGATAGCATGGCTCTCACAGCCTCTATTATTGTTCTAAATTCCCTTTCGGCTCTACTATTTTGTTGTGGAGTGTATGGTACAGTACACTCATGCTTTATGCCTTTTTTTTTTAATAACTCACCCACTGAAAAATTTATAACTCCCCACCATTATCACTTCTAATGACTTTAATCTTTTTGTTTGTCTGATTTTCAAAAAACAGCAGAAAATTTTTCAGAACTTCATATACATCAGATTTATTTTTCAAAAAATAAACAAATCTATAGCTGCTAAAATCATCTTTTAATAGAAATATGTAACGTGAATTATTTAGAGATGGCTTTTCCATTGGACCGCAAAAGTCTACATGTAATATATCTCCTGGTTCAGTAGCCCTACTTTTGTTTACTATAAAAGGTTCCCTGCATTGTTTTGTCTGAACACAAGAATTGCAAAATTGATTTGACCGTTTTATTTCAATCGCATTGCCTTCCAAAATATTTTTAATATACCTAAAATTTTGATGGGCCAATGCTTTATGCCACCATATGTCCTCCTCTTTTTTTGCAAAATAACAATTTTCATTATCTAGAGTTTTTCTAGAGTTTTTCTTTGTGTTCCGTACAACTGGAATGCTTAAACAACATTTTGTAATTTTTTTCTGAACGAGTCGCTACTGCTACTGTAATGTTCTCTTCATTCACAAATTTTGCCTCTTTGGCATCAGAAATCAATGACAAACCTTTGTCTAGGGCTTTACCTTGAGAAAATAAATTTACTTTAAGTTTGGGAACGTAGAGAACATCGTACAATGTCACAGAATGAAAATTTTCCCCATTAAATGCTTGAATACAAATGTTACCTTGACCTTCAGCTTTCAGGGATGTACCATCACCAATTTTGATATATTTTGTTGATTCTAGTTTTTCATAACTGCAAAACAGGCCCATATCCCTGCACATATGTTGTGAGGCTCCACTGTCCATAAACCAGTCAACATCCACTTGAGATTTTGTTGTATTGGAGACAGAAATAAGAGCAAAATTCCCATTTGCGCTATTTGATCCATTTCGGTCTTTGTCGTCTTTTCTCTTCTTGGCATAACAATCTTTAGATCAAAGGATTTTTGAGAGCCCTTGTTTATCAGGTATTGGTTTATTTGATATTTCCATTTATATTTTTTCACCTTCCAAATAAAATGAATCTCAATATCACAGAAGAAATTTGGTAAAATAGAATGAATCAGGTGCTTTACACTATTGAAGGAGGAGAGAAAAGCAGGTAAAGCAAGTGAAGATGATTGTCGGATGCCAATACTACCCAGATTCACCGGAAGCAAAGCTTGGATCCATGATTCTTTTTTTGAAGTTATTATTGGTTATTTGTTCCAAGATTTCTCTAAGTGCTGAATCGAATTGTGCTAATTAGTTGCGACATCATCATGTAGGGCTACTTTTTAGGGTATACATAAATTTAGTAATTGCTAAAGAGTGCTTTAGTTGAAAGTATCCAATGTGAGAAGGAAGGCTCTTGATATGAGAGGCCATCAAATTTAGGGAAGTCGTTTTTTGTCTTAAACATTCAGCCAAAGATTTTGAAAGTGGTGCACCAAGTAGAGTCAATTTGTGCCTATTTATTGTTCTTAATCCAGGAGTTAAAGTGTTGAAATTTTCTATTATGGATCTATCTTGTGAATTTAAAAAAATATTTCGCATTTTCAAAATTCAATTTTAATCCAATTCCTTCAGAGGACGATAATATATTTTTGAATTAACTGAAAACTATATACGGGTGACCACCTATAGATCCATCATCCAAGTACCAACAGTTGAAATCAGTTTGAATTGACTTCGTCAGACAATCAATGGATAAGCAGAAAAGTGCAGGACCCAGAGGATCTTCTTGTTGACCTCCTCTTTCCGACCTGATGACATTGTCTCCAAAATTCAAAAAAGTTGGCTTTTGATAACACTGGCTGATGAAGTGGAAAAGATAAGGTGGCAAATCCATGATTCTTTCTAAAAATACTCGTCTGTGAAAGTTGAGTTCGGATGCTGATTTATGAAACGGCGTGCTGCGTGAGCCACTACTTCACATCCTCCGGAAGTTCCAAATCCAAATTGTACGGGACGAAATAAGTCCCCGAATATATTTTTAATGGTGAAAAACAAGAAATGTTGGCTACCTAGCGTCGAAAAAATGTGCCAACGGCAATAGGTCTTTTACCACCACATTTCTTCTTCAGAGCTTGTAATGAAGCACCATAAAGAATTGGAAGTACTTCCGAATTAATTCTACCGGCAAGTAAAAAGTTACATAGTGATGTCAAAGAAGATAAGTGTGAAGGTCTTAGAGATCCTGTGCAAAATGATCTAACAGCACTAAAAACATCAATTTCCCTTACTTGAAGAGGAACCAAATTTTCATTTCCATTTCGTGGAATGTTGAGTTCTAGATGGGTATTCTCAAAGGGATGTTTTGATTTGAGCAACGTAAATGTTTCATTGTCAAAAGTAGTAATTGACTCAGTCGAAGATAAAATTCGTATTGCCGAAGTAATATCACCATCAGAAAGATTGGTGATATTATATACATACATACATATTCCTCCTAATTATTGAAGTGATGGATTCTTTATGTGGGTTTTTGGATGAAGGAAAACAAAACGATGTATATGCGAAACACAGTAACTTTTCCAGAAGTCCAAAGAATTTGATTGAATACAATCGTCTATTGTATTGGCTAAATAATCGGCAACAAATATCCTGTATGATTTAGGTAATCTCTTCAAAAAGCTCACATTCTGTTTCAGGTATGCTAAATGAGCATTCAATTTTTTGAAAGTGAGATTTTCATTAACGTTTGAAGATTCATTGGTATTTTGACAAAAAGGGGTTGAATGTGGTTTTTCCTCATGTGAATGTTAACACCACGCTTCGATTGGAAAATCCGATTACAAAAACTGCACTCCAAGTTTGAATTGGTGTCAGGACATACAATAATTTCATTTCCATCTGATTTTCTTCTGGATAAAAATTTCTTTACTTATCATTTTTCATGTTGAGAAATGACAAGATTTGAAAATTATATAATTTCACAGAAATAAATGAATTTCACGTGAAAAATTTGGCAAAACGATATACTTTACAAAGATGAACTTTGTAAAGTATATGAAATGAAATTTTTCATGAGCTTTGAAACTGACACAAAACTGTTTTCATCAATCATCATTATTCTTCCTTTGCCTTGTTAGAAATGATATTTGTTTGGTGGTCATACATTCCTAATTTTTATTAAATTATGAAAACAGTATTTTAAAATAATCCATTTTGGTATTCCCTAATATATGTAATACTGACAGAAAAATCATTAAATTCAATAGTATATGAACACTATGTATACTTCTTTTTCATATATTTTTATTGCCATGGTGATATAAAAAACAAGTATCGTAAAAAAACAAGTTATGAGTTAGGAATTCATCCCCTTGTTTCTTTGAAAGTTTAATACAATACGGCGCAGTCAGAAAACGAAATATTTCAGATCAATTATGATGTCAGCAGTGGAAATATGGGAGACCTGGAAGCCAAACTAGTTATTGGAAGAGAAGACTCGACCATTTGATGTCAAAATGGCTTTCATTGGTGACAGACAATTACAAAATTATTAAAATCAACCCATTCAACTTTAAAGATAACCCAAATACATGGATGAAACAATATGGATTCATGGCTGTGCCTAACAAATGGACTACAGATGATCAGAAAATACATAATTTGAGATTCAACTTATCCGGTATTTCTCTTGTCTTGTCTCTTGAGATTCAACTTATCCGGTATTTCTCTTCGTTGGTATGAACAAAAAGTTCCGATCATTTTCATGGGAGGAATGGAAAAATTCTTTCATGGTGACATTTGATGAAGATAACAACGAAATAGGATAAAGCTCTGAATTACAAACTCCGTCTAGAAACAATTCTTGAATATTTTTATTAAAAACAACGGCTGTTATACTCACCAGACAATTCTCTCTCCAAAAATTCGGTTATTTTCCTATTGATATTAGGGCTTCCCTGCAATATAAGGAAACAAATATGCCATAAAGACATGAAATCAAGAATAGAGGTACTTCAACTTCTCAAACATCATACAACACATGAAAGAAACCTGACAGATTTTCAAAATACGAGATATCCAGTAAATAACAAGCAAGAAAATAGGAACGGTCGACATTCTGAACAATGCAATTGCAATCAATGTGATGATTTTGTTGAAAATGACTAAATTAAAAATTTCGAATCACACCGTGTTTTCTAATTCAAGTCCAGAAAATCATATTATAGAAATTTTGTCCATCAATGGGTATCAATTGAAAATTCTATATGACACTGGATCTGATATTGATCTCATTAACAAAAAGAGTTGCAAAAATATTGAAGTTACCATATTTCAATACTAACATTAATATAAGGAGTTTAGCTCGCATAATGAAATGAATAGAATAGAATAGCATTTATTCATCATTAAAATAGAATTTAATGTTAAAATAAAACAACATTTGATTTGAAAATCAGAGGTGAAGACATTTAAATTGATTCTATTATTGTGGAAAATTTGTCATTCCATATATTATTGGGCAAAATTACATTGAAAAAACTAGGATTATCCCAGAGAACTTTTCATTTCAACAGGGAAAAACTTTCCATAGAGAATCTGAAAAAATTATTTCCTCAAATAATGAATCCATCATAGTGTTCTTGTAACTATGAACCAGATTTTACTTTGAGAGAAAACTCGAAAATTACAAAATTGAAACCATATAGATTTTCATTGAAGAAACAAGTTTGAATCAAGGATAAATTGAAGAATCATGGTATCATTGCGTTATCAAAACAAAGAAGGATGGAAATTATAGATTGTGTATGGATTTTTGACAAATCAATATTGAAACTGAATTAGATCCTTTTCCATTTCCAAGGATAAATGATTTAATTGAAAAATTTGGTTGTGAATATTTCACTAAAATAGATTTGAAAGATGCATTTTGGAATGTGAGCATTACAGAAAATAGCAGAAAGTTAACAGCATTTATAACGGAAGAGAGGCATTATGAATTTCTCAGGTTATCATTCGGATGGAAGAATTCGAGTGCAAAATTTCAGTCATCTGGGATGTTCTTGGTGATTTTTTGGACGGAAATGTAGTAGCATTTATCGATATTATTTGTGGGAGGTTACACTTTGGAAGAATGTAAAAATGTTACTTTAAAAATTTGAGAAAATTTTATGAAAATAATTTCAAAACAAACTTCAAGAATTTTTTTTTTGTTTACAACAAGTGAGTTTTCTAGGTAGAGAAATCGATGTAAATGCGAAGAAGATGAAGAATGACATCAACAAAAGGTGAAAAGTATGAAAACACCTTATGACATCAAGTGATTACAATGTTTTAATGGGCTTACCAATGATTTTAGAAGCAAAATTACATGTCCTCTGGAAGAACTATTATGAAAAAACCAAAACTTTATCTGTACTCAAGAATGTGAAAATTCATTTGAAAAACTGAAAGAGATCGTAACATCAGAACCGATTTTGAAAATCCCAGATCCTCGTTTGAAATGTGAATTATCGGCAGATGCTTCATATTATGGCTGTGGGGTAATTCCCTATCAAAGAGATCCAAAAGAAATAAAGAATAGACAACTAAGTCATCTGTTATTACTATTATACTTTTTCAAAATGTGAAATGATTTATTCAGTAACAGAGAAGGAATGCTTGGTGGTGGTAAAAGCAGCGAAAGATTTCTGCACCTAACTAGAAGGACGAAATTTCAAAGTGCATACCGACCACCGTGCTTTAACCCAACTTTTATCCACTGGAGATCTGAGAGATAGATTGGAAAGATGGCAAATATTTTTGAGAAGTTTCGATATGGAGGTCAATCATAAAAATGGATAAAACTGAAAGATGCTTGATGCCATATCAAGATTATGTATTGAAATACCCAACAATATTGAATACTCTTTTTGGTGTAATTTGATAAATCAAGATTTGGAAAAAATGGAAGTAGGCAGATTAAGTTGAAAGCAAGCAGATGATAAACAAATTTCTAAAATTGTATCATAACGATGCTACTTCAGAAGGTAATAATAATAATAATAATATTTATTCACCATTTGTGATACACAGCGTATATATGGTAGGTCAATGATTATTTACAAAAAACAGTATGTCACTTATGAATAAAATTATGGGATCAAAGCTTGAATAAAAATTAATATTTGCATATACAAAGGTATAGGTACATATAGATATATAAAATGCTAATTAAAAAATGAATAAAAAAATGTGGCAATTTTCCTTGCCGTAGTCAAATAAATATACATATGTATATATTTACATATATACATATATTTACAAACATGTACACACATATTTAAAAAAAAAAAACGATAAAATCGCCAGTCAGAACACTGAAACTAAAGCAAAACAGCAAGTGAAAATTCAGCACGATTATATATCTTATCTTATTATCCTTCTGTGAAAGAATCCTCTAAATATTCCTTATGACTGTAGTAACATTTGTCCAGTAATAAGTTTTTAACTTTCTTACTGAACAAAGTTGAAGAATTCAATCTCTTTATAGAAAGTGGTAGTCTGTTATAGGGTATGATGGGTAGATAGATAGAGATAGATATCCTTTATTAGTTCTTTGTAATAAAAAACTATTGTCGATTTCTTTCTTTTGGGTAAAAGAATTATTAAGCAACACTTTGCAGAGCACTATTTTATTTTATAAGAACCAAAAAAATTACAATACTTTTAACATGAGACAAAATCAACGACTAACTTTCTATTATTTTCAACAACCTTGACGTTTGACAACTGACTACTTAATGAAATAGTTTCATTGACATTTCAACACCCTCCCTCAATGAAATTATTTCATCCTATTCTCATACAAATATAACTAAGTACTTAAACCTAAACCCTTTTTGAAGTTCAAAAATTTTATTGTTGATAAAGGTTTCGTTAAACCATCAGCCAGCTGGTCTTGACTTTTTATATAAACTATTTTAACTAAACCTTCATCTATTTTTTCTTTAATAAAGCAGTATTTTATATCTATGTGTTTTAATCTTCTATTGTTTTCAGGATTTTGTGCAATTTTGATTGCAGACTGATTATCTTCAAAAATTGTTGTTGGTATGTTCAATGAAAATAAAGAAAAATCTGACACTACTTTACGTAACCAACAAGCTTCACTTATAGCTAACGTAAGAGCACACAATTCAGATTCTGTGGAAGATATGGCTACAGTTTGTTGTTTTTTACTAGCCCACATTATTGTACAACCATTAAGTTTGAAAATATAGCCTGTAGTAGACTTTCTATCAAATACATCCCCTCCCCAATCTGAATCAACATATCCACACAAAATATCAGATGTACAATCAGTATTGAAAACTAATTTCAAATCAAGAGTCTTCTTAACATAACGAAGTACTCTTTTCAAAGCTTTATACACATTTTCATTAGCTTTATCTTGAAATCTACTCAACATTGTTACACTTTCACATAAATTGGGTCGTGTACCCATAACAGCATACATAAGACTACCTATTATTTGTCGGCATTTTTTAACCAAATTTTCATTGAGTGTGCCGTCTTTCAAAGTTTTAAAATCGAAATTTGAATCTAGCGGTGTTGACATAGGTTTACAGTTTAACATGCCATATTTTTCTAATACTTGTTTTAAATAAACAGTTTGATCCAATTCTGTACAACCCAGCTTTAAATTCTGTTTTACATTGATTCCTAAATATTGTGAAATTTGACCTAAATCGCTCATAGAAAAAGTTTTGGATAAAATATTTTTTGCATTAACAACTTCTACCAAATCTGTTCCTAACAATAATACATCATCTACATAAAGTAAAATATATGTTTTACTCTCACTCAAAATCTTGGAATATAAGCAAAAATCGTTTTCTGATCTAACAAATCCTTCCTTTTTCATTAGATTATCAAATTTTATATTCCAACATTTTGGTGATTTTTTAAGGCCATATATAGATTTGTTCAACTTACAAACAGTATCTGAATTAATTTTATTTTTTCCAGGAAGAGACATATATACCTCGTCAGTTATTTCTCCATATAAAAATGCACTCTGTACATCCATTTGGTATACGGGTAGTTTTAAATGATTTGCTAGTACCAATAAAATTCTAAAGGTGCATAATTTTGCCACTGGGGCATAAATATCATATAGATCATCACTGACTTCTTGCTGAAAGCCTCTGGCTACAAGTCTTGCTTTATATTGTCCATCATTTTTAATCTTCAACACCCACTTACTGTCTATCACCTTTTTGTCATCTGGCCATGGTACTTCAGTCCATGTGTTGTTCTTTTTCAACACATTCAACTCTTTTTCCATTGCTTCTTTCCAAAAAATGGAATTTTCTTCTGTTACTATATCCTCTATGTTTATTTTTTCTTCTTGTACACTGTAAAAGCATGTTTCATAATCATCTAGCCATGTAGGTCTTTTAATTGACCTTCCTCTTCTATCTTGTAGTGTGAATTCATTTTCTGGGATCGTACTTCTTGTTTCATTGTGTTCCATTGTTTCTGTGCTTTCATTTTCATCACTTTCTTGGTTCTCACAAATTTCATTATAACTAATTTCTTGCATATTTACTATCTGAGTATTTTCCTGTTCATTTTCTTCCAATTCTTTTCCTACTTCTTCAGTACCATGTAGGTCTTCATTATTTTCCAACTGATTTTCACAGTCATGGGTTATTAGTTTTTCATATTTCTTTTGTACTTCTTGTTCTTCTGCCAGTATTACAATATCCCTGTGTATTTCCACTTTGTTTATGTACGGAAAATATATTCTATATCCTTTTACTTCATCGCTATATCCGACTAAGATCCCTCTTTTACTTTTAGGATCTAGTTTTTGACGTTTTTCTTTAGGAATATGTACAGATACCCGAGATCCAAACTCCATTAGAAATGAAATATCAAAATCTTTTCCATTCCATAAATTAAATGGAGTTTTACCACTGTGTTTACTAATAGCAACTCTGTTCAATACAAAAACTGCTGTGTTTATGGCTTCAGCCCAATACTTTTTTCCAAGTTTTTTGCTATATATCATGGTACGTGCGGCTTCCACCAATGTCCTGTTTTCGCGTTCTGCTCTGCCGTTTTGCTCCGGTGTGTAAGTACAGGTTTTTTCATGTTTTATTCCATACTTTTCTGTCAATCCCTGTACCTCTTTGTTTATGAATTCCAGACCATTATCTGTCCTTAAAACTTTCAATTTGTTTCCTGTCTGAGTTTCTACCATCTTTATTAGATGTTCTAATTTTTTTGATGTTTCTGATTTATGTTTCAGGAAGTATATTATTCTGTAACTTGAGTAATCGTCCTTTACAAGTAAAAAATACTTTGATCCTCCTATAGATTCAGTTTCGAAAGGGCCACATAAATCTGCATGCATTAATTGGCCTATTTCCGTTGCCCTCGATTCACTCTTGGTGAAAGATAGTCTATGCTGTTTACCGAGTAAACAATCTTCACAAAAAGGCTTCTTTCGCTTTTCATTGTAACTTATTTGATTTTTCCTTAAAATATCTTTTACTTGTTCAAAATTCAAATGTGACAGTCTTGAGTGCCAATCATTTAGGTTTATAGCAACGTTGCTTTGTGAAATGTTGTTTTCTTTCTGATATCTAAACATCATTTTGAAAAACTTCCCTTGTCTCAGTGCAATGGCTCGTACTTTGCCCTCTCGGTCTATAATTTCACTCTTTTCTTTATTGGATTTCAAAGTGAAACCTTTATCTAATACTTTTCCGACAGAGAACAGGTTTATTTTAAATTCTGGAACAAATAATACATTGTTGAGCTCAGTTTTTACCCAATATTCTCCGTTCCATGCTTCAACTTCTACTTTTCCGACTCCAATTGCCTTCACTGTAGAGCCATCACCCATTTCTATCAATTTTTTTATTGTATTGTTCAAAGTTACAAATTTTTCAGGGTCAAAACATATATGGTCACTCGCACCGCTGTCCATACACCAGTCTTGGTTTGAGAAGTTAGATACACCTATTAACGCTAGAGATTTAGCATCCTCACTCGATTCACTTGAAACGATGAACGCATTTGAATTATCGTTGGTATTTTTTTGTTGTGTACTTTCATTGTCTTTCTTTTTCTTGAACCAACATTCTCCAATCAGGTGTCCTTTTTTCTTACAATAATGACATTTTTTCATTCTTCTTCCTTCTTTTCGTTCAGGGCAATGCTTTTTGATATGTCCAGTCTTATTACAACTATAGCATTTCACCTTGTTTTTGACTAATACCTCAGTTCTCTTTCCTGCTGATAAAGCAGTCGCTTGCTCTACCTGTTTTGTTCTTTCCTCTTCAACCAGAAGTCTCGATGTCAGTTCTTTGAGGGTTTGCTTGTCAGCTGCTGTGGACTCCCATGCAGACACGAAATGTTTAAGATTGTCCGGAAGTGACATCAAGATTTTGGTTATCAACATTTTGTCGCTGAGTTCTTCACCTAACTGTTTCAGATTTCCTTTTATTTCTTCTAACTGCGAAACAAAATCGGCTATTTCTCCCTTGTAGTCTAATCCGAAGAACCTTTGTTGTAGTAAATGCGCATTGACCTGCGATTTATGTTCATAAATTGATTGCAGTTTTTCCCACATCTGAGCAGCTGTTTGGCAGCTTAAAATGTTTGTGAGGGGCCTCTCGTCAATCCTTGCAGCGATTATTTCTTGCGCTCTGGCATCTTTTCTGTCCCACTCAGTGTTATTAGGTTCGGTCATTGACCTTTGGCATGTTCCCATGGCTATGTCATATAGACCCTTGGATTTCAGCATAATAATTGTCTGGAACTTCCATGCGGTCCAATTGTCTCCTGAGAACCTGATACTTGCAGCTCCAGTTTCTTTGTCCATTTTTTAATCGACTTCAATAAGTTTTTTTTTTTTTTTTTACGTGTCACGTTCCCGCCAACTTCTGGAGGTTATATTGAAAAAAAACTTTTTTTTTTTACCCAAAATATTTGATTACAGCCTGACTGGGCCCATAACCTATTGTCGATTTCTTTCTTTTGGGTAAAAGAATTATTAAGCAACACTTTGCAGAGCACTATTTTATTTTATAAGAACCAAAAAAATTACAATACTTTTAACATGAGACAAAATCAACGACTAACTTTCTATTATTTTCAACAACCTTGACGTTTGACAACTGACTACTTAATGAAATAGTTTCATTGACATTTCAACAAAAACCTTTTCAGGTGTAGAACATGTCAATTACAGTACACATTACAGAAGTAGTAGAAAATCATGAGGCAATATCATTAATATTTGTTAAGAATATAAATGGCCACAGATGTATGAATAACACGATTATCACAGTCAATATACTTAATGTAATATTATTATATTAGATTCAGAACACGAACATATACATCTATATGTAGGATTCAAACGAGACTAAACCACATCACAATGCAGAATGATACGACATGAAATATTCAACGCGAACAATATCAGTTTAAATTATCATTGAAGTATTCTTCCAGCGAATAATAAGCTTTGGAGAGACGCAAAGTTTTCAATTTACTCTTCATGATCATAGAAGACAAAGTTCTGAGAGATTCAGGTACCTTATTATGAATATTAATGATTGAAAAAGGTATATTTTTTTGAAGATAGGTCAAATGTGTCTTTATATTCAAAAGGTTATTTTTATTTCGTGTGTTGTATCATGAGTCGCAAAGAGAGATATATTTTCTTTGACAAATACCACAGATTCATAAATATAGAGATCTGTTAGTGTTGATATTTTTTTTTCTACGAATATTTTTTTACAACTTTCTCTCTGAGAAAGGTTGAATATTTTTCTGAGACACCGTTTTTGCAATATGAATATTTTTTGCAGACATTCCCCAGAATATAATGCTATATCTGATGTGACTCTGAATATAACCATTATATGCTAACATCGCAGCCTCAGTGGATATATTTTGTGTAATTATTTTCAGGGCATAGCAGTACCTTGACATTTGTGTTGCCACTTTATCTATGTGGCTCTTCCAGTCCAGCTTTGAGTCAATTATAATTCCAAGAGAGGAAAGTTGGGTCATTGGTTCTAAAATAGTTACACCATCACTAAAAGTATTATTTCTGCCGTTTTGGGTAAAACATATGATTTGTGTCTTGTTTTTGTTCAGTTTGAGATTGTGTGATGTAAAATTCCTCCAGAATCTTTAGCTTGGAAAAGATATTTCCCTGTAGGTAATATTATAAAACCTATTACAAAATTGAAACTAATTGACTAAGGATATCAAATATTACACAAAACTTGTAAATGTGCCAAATAGCAAAATTCAAATATTTACCAAAACCTGACTGTATTCATATCACTAAATGTTCTGAAAATTCATGAGTGAGAAATAACAATTAAACATATTACTACATATCACCCCGGAGGAAACGAAATTGCAGAACGTGCTATAAGAGATCTAAAGTTACCAATGAAATGGTGGTTGGAATAAATGCTTCGTGGCAGCTGTAAGGCATCATAATCAGTCACATTCTGAATTTTTAGGTTGTTCACCATCATATAGCTTGCTGCATCGAATCAGTAGTTTTACAAGCAGATAAAGTATTAGACCTGAATCTACAAATAAAGAAAATACCAAAAACGCCAGAACAACAAATGAAATACAAAGAGAGGGTTCAAAATCAAGCCAATAAAAATATGTGTGATTGATGATTTGTTTATTTTATGGTAATTCATGATCACTTTAATGAAATGAATAAAAACACTTTTGTCTAATTACCATTGGTAGATTTTATTCATAAAATTATAAATTCAAGAGAGGAGACCTACATAAATCGCGTTGCTCGTTTAGGGGTATATATTTCTGGTTTTTAATTGATTTGTTAATTTCCATGACCTTCCAATCTATAATGTACGAAAATCTTCAAGAATCAAAACACAAGATAAATAAAGATAATCTCAAAATCCTACACATATGTGATAAACGGAAAACAAAAATGAATTTGTTGGAGGCCATGGAAATTAACAAATCAATTAAGAACTAGAAATATATACCCTTAAACGAGCAACTCGATTTATGTAGGTTTCCTCTCTTGAATTTATAAGTTTAACAACTCCTAGAATTTTCAGTGTGGAATTTTAAAGTTGGCATCCTGTTTCGCCCAACTACTTGTCTTTCAGGTAGTTGCAGCATACCTGAAAATTCTATATAACCGAGGTTTCAAACTTCAGTTTTATACTTGATAATGGGGTCAAACCCGAAATCGGTCATATAAATAAAATCTACCAGTGGTAATTGGACAAAAGTGTTTTTATTCATTCCATTAAACCAATAAAAATAAAAAATTGAAACCACCTCAATTGAAATAAGGAGATAACATTCTAGTAAGGTACCAGAAAATTGGAAAAGGGTCCATTCAAGATAACAAGAGTCCATTCTATCAATGGGATAGTAGCATTCGTAAATTTTGAGAATGATGGACGACCAGAATCAGCTCATATTTCCAATATAAGGAAGTTTCATCACAAGAGTGATGACTTTGAAGAGGGGAAAGCTGTGTAGTATATGATCAAAATTTGTGTTAGTTTCCAATAGCAATATTTGAAAAAGAAATTGAGAACAAGAAAGTTAATTCTTTGTAATTCAATAAATGGGAACTGTTTCTTTCAAATTGACTATTTCTTCTGGTTTTATTTGAATGAAAATCCTTTTTGGTGTTATTATTTTCTTTTTCTTTTTGAAAAGTCTTCATTTTTTATATTCCATTGGAGAAATAAAAAGCCAAATAGGCATACTGAAATAACAATTGTCAAAGGATGATAAAACAGGTTTTTATAATCAAATTATCATTTTATTAAGAGATAACTGAGTATACTACTTTTCTTCAGTGCACCACAGGGTTCAAAGGTTCTGCTTTAATATTTGCTAAATTCAACCTGTTGTCAATTTCTTCATCTATTTGTCCAATAAGAGCCCTGAAATGTGAGAAAATTTGTCATATACTTTTTCATTTGTATAAACCAAACTACATGAATTGTTCCAGGTTGATTCACAATTATTGACAAACCTAATCATATACTGAAAATATGAGTATTTGTAGCAAAATGAGCCTAAAGGTTTGAGAGAATCTATACTTCAAAATGTTCTTAGAACCGAAATAATTCTGCAATTATGACATTTAATAATGTCACCCTAGAACTTTGCAATTGGTATTCGAATATATTTTCAGCCCCTTCAGGATTCAGTGTAATTGCTGAAAGACGTAAGATTCTTTGTTGAATTTGAGTACCCTTCACACACCAATATTGTAATGATTTTTGTAACATTTGACTGTCACTTAATTATAAACGTAATAAAAAAATATGTTTTTCAGTTCTCTCACTAAAGGCAACTCTCAAAATGGTGAGCTTGTGCCTTATCTTTTAATGTGTGGTTGCTAGCACAGTTATGTGCCCTAAGTATTGTATAAACATTGTAGATTTTTTTCATAGGAATAATTTATCCTTGAACTTCAGACACATTGTCTCTTAACGAATTCGATGAAGCATTCAGTCATTTCTTCTATCAAAATATAAATCACAAGAATCACACTTGAACTCACACATTATCTCCTCTTATTATATGCAACCCGAGCATAACTTGTTCAACGCCAGTTGTAGTAGAATAAACCCTTTCATGTGATTCATCCAAAATTATATTGATGGTTTGATCAAATCCTTTGAGAGTTCCCTAAAAGTTAATGAAAGATTATATGGAGCAGATGATGACCAGTTATTTATGTACTGTTTGGAACCTTTGGTGTAGTAATGAATATTACTGGAGTTCTATTCCAACACCAAACCGTTATTTTTTACATCTCGACACTTGTTTCAATCATCTTAAAGACTATCACTTGGTGATTGAAACACATGTCAAGGTGGATGATGATCACTTGGTAATTGAAACACTTGTCGAGGTGTTAAAAATAACGGTTTGTAGTTGAAATCCAGTAATATTCATAAAAACAGTTATAAAATGAAGTATATTTAAAATTCATAAAAACATGTATAAAATATAACAATCACACAAAATCATAGAGCATATTCTGAATATTACCACAACATTATTATTATTTTTATGAATTGAGCAACACTGTTACATTCTTACACTTTAATAAAGAGTTGACCATCGTAGTATACAATAAGACCCTAAACTGATAAGAAAAATCATTCCAAATTTTTTCCAGTTCACCAAGACCTTAAAAATCAATATAGGTTTAAAATGAATGAAATTAGGAAGTACTTACTATGAAGTTTCTCCCATCCGATGTAATTATTGACACAGTATCTAATGAATGATTAAAGAAAACTTTAATGAATCAAATTGTGCAGAAAGTATTTAAAAATATTCTATAATGGTGATTTATCAATGGAGTTATTAGATATCAGAAGAACAACGTAAGAAGTAAATACTATTAGGAAGATAATAGACAAATCCATTGAAGTTTCATTTATACAAAAGTACAAAATTTATCAGACTCAAGTATTTGAGTTCATGATAAGTTCAAATTTTCAACTTAGGGTGGATTCATATACCTATCTTAAGACGTAAGCAGTTGGATTTTTGAAGGCAACATTCATGCAAAGCAAAAATATATCGTGAATTTCATTAGTTCGAATTTCCATTGCCTAATATGATATAAATTGATTTGAAATCCCTGGAAGAATCTTTCAGGGATTTCAAATCAATTTATATCATATCCTTAATTTGAAATCCTTGAAAGAATCTTTCAGGGATTTCAAATTAATTTATATCACATTAGACAATGGAAGTCCGAACTAATGAAATGCACCACGAAACATTGTCAACCACCTTCAAACAAGAAATATATTGTATATACTTACTAGTAATATATATTTGCACTACTTGTTGAGTTTTCAATAATAAGAAATACTGTTCTGATAACCAGCTGAAACTTGTGCAAGCTAAGGATTAACGAGAGGTTATCTTTAAACGTGCACATCCCAGCACAGAATGGAAAACAAGAATTCTTATGACTTAAGGCGGGTGCATGAATCCACCTCATGCCAAGGAAATCATAATGGATTTCATCCTAGAAACAATATGAGCAATCAATTGCAGTTGTTAACATATTATGGTCCAAAAAGCAGAAATTTATGATGAATCTGTTTGTACATTTTTTAAATATCTGTATTACAGTTTCAAATGAAAATAAATCAAATAATAGATAACATACTATATATAATACATACATACATACATATACATAACATAACATACTATATGGTTTTAAAAGGATACGATTTACAAAAGAATCGAGACCAGAAGCCATTTCAAACAAAAATTAAAATGGATAAAGGTTAATAAGATATAGGTTAATTTTTAGTTTTTGAATAAACAATTAACAAGAATCACACACAGTATTGCCACATTGCCACCCGATAGTACTAGCCCTGAGGTTATTCGTAATAAAATTCAGATAATAGACTATTACTTTGTGCTTTTACCGTATTTCACTTGTTGCCGAATATATCACGAACTGTGAAATATAATGTAAAAATATTCTAACGTTAAGTCAAGCATTCAGTTTTGGTGTACTCAAATTTTGAACAAGATTTTGCAAAATAGCACTAAAATTATTTTTTTTAAATTTGTCGTCAATAGGGTGGCCAACCGTACAACACGAAATGCCCCCTCTTCTGTCAAATGACTGAGGAGGGATTTATTTTCGAATGAAATGTTAAAAATTTTATTGTAACCATAGATATTATAAAATATGTTAATATGAGGAAATATAATAAATATGGTCCGGACCACATTTTCGAAAATTAAAATTTTTTTTCCTTGTTCAAGTACATCGTAATGTTGCTACTTATTTGAATGATAGAATAAATAAATATGGTTATGTATGTATACGGACGGATGTCGTTCGTTGCTGAGACTTTGTGAGATATGACTTTAGACTTTAGTCCAATGTTGGCAACTGGATGAACGATAAAGTCGTTACACATGAACCAAAATTCCGCCACACTGTTTCATGTTCTGCGACGCTTGTATATCTACGGAAGCCCGGTCACGACATACAATGCTACTGATACACTTGTACAGATATGTAACGTCACATGTGGAACGTACAGAGATATTACGTCACTTGTGCAACGTACAGAGATGTGTCACATTGGTATGCGTAATTTGAAATATAATGAATGGCTGGTTTTCTATTACTTTTTTTCATCCATGTTAATAGAATAGTAATTAATTTTGAATCAATGATTGTTAGCAATGCGGTGGTTTCGTAACACTCAGCCTGAAATCGTGTTTTTTTGTTCTTCCACCATAATTTATGCATTTGTGTTAGGCAGTTACAAAGAATATTGAAAAAATTGAATCTGAAACGAAAAAATGTTGAGGAATCACCCATAGAGGATGTGGTTTTTGGGGTGTTAGAAGAAATTGAAGATCGTAGTGGAACCTGCCTAGGATACAAATCATTATGGAGGAGGTTAAAACTGGTATATGGTATCCAAGTGAAAAGGAATACTGTTTTGGAAATACTAAGGATAGCTGATCCGGAAGGTGTTGAGGCAAGGTCACGTAAGAGGCTAAAGCGATGTAAATACATAGTTCCAGGACCAAATTTTATATGGCACATGGATGGTTGAGACAAACTAAAGCCATTTGGTTACGCAATCCACGGAGCTATAGATGGATTTTCCAGAAAAATATTGTGGCTACGAGTAGCTTCAAGTAATAACAATCCTAGGATAATAGCGTCATATTACTTAGAAACAATTATACAATTGAAAGTTGTGCCAACATTGCTGAGAACAGACAAAGGAACAGAAAATAGCATAGTTGGATCTTTGCAGAACAATGACAATTTAGCAGGATTCAACAATCATATTGAAGGAAAGAGTACTTCCAACCAAAAAATTGAGTGCTCCCGGTTATAAATGCGATGACAGGGTATAAGTTATTGGATATGTTTATTCAAAGATCTCTAAGACAGCATGAACTAAGATGATAGTGATCAGCTAATTGTGGAAAGTCACATATACTGTTTTGGTTCTATTATTCAGGGTGAACTAGACCTTTTGGTGAAAGAATGGAACACATACCATAAGGAAACAAAAAAATATAGAACTTCCATGTGACAAACTACAAATTATGTATGATATTCCCCAGCTATTTGATACAATTGACTATGGAAAAGATATGGAAGAAACAAATTAATTATTTGGAATAAACTTTTTTACAAAAGCGACTCATCTATGATCCATTCATTGAAGAACTACTTATTGAAAATATTATTTTTCAGTATCAATCCACCAAAAACATTGAAAGAAGGAACGCGTTTATTCTGTGCTCTGTTAGAAACAATAAATTCTTTCTGAAATTCTTTTATTACTCAATTTATTCAAGTACTATCCACATTTTTCATTTCAACTATTATAATTATGAATGTGCTTTCATTGCAGCCACAATAATTTATGAGCTGTATTTTATTGTGATTCGGGGGAGAATGGTTATGAATCTGTCCAATAAAGTTGTTGAATCTATTTTAGATATGATATGCCATTATTGTCATTCCAACCCACCAGATTCTATTACAATAGGCCAATCAATAGTAGACTTTTTCATAAAAAAATATTAGTAGAAAACCGACTGTGCTATATGAAAAACAGTCAATAGTTCTGTTACGTTTATGAATAGCAACTGCCACTTAATAATTTCTTAATACTTACCTATGTGTATTTGAAAGTGGTTGACAATGTATTAGTACGAGTACAATTTTTCTAGTCTTTCATTGTCTAGAAAACAAAGAAAATTTTCTGTATCTGTCAAGTGAATTTACACACTTGATTAAGACAGTATATGTTACTGTTGAAACGTCGTGACTCGAACACACATGCAACGAATTAGTTTCCTTTGTTTTCTAGATAATTCAGAAAAATTCTACTTACACTTACCTATGAATTATTTATGTCGAGACACGGTTGTTAACCAAATTTATTTAATATTTGACTGAATAAATATCATGTCATGCAATTGAAAGAAATTAATTTTCACAAACATATACCATGGGCCGTAATGGTGGATCAATCGCTTCTCAACTATAATACCTTGGGTTCAAATCCCAGCAAGGTCACCGGTTCCTTGCGTTGCAATCCACATTAAAAGGTATGCTTGCACAAGTCTCTCAAACACAAAGAAAAAAAGGTATTTTGAACACAGATATATTCAAAACATTATTACAAATGATAATAATAGTGAAAAAATTTAATATCACCTCTGTATCTGTATCTGTAGAGTAGCCAGGGTCACCCAAGATGATCCTGGCAAGATTACATTCTTTGGTTTCGTCCCATCTCTTTAAGAATTGAGCATGGGGGACACATGACTAGTTCCGCAATTGTCGAAGTCATCAGACCGTAGGTGCCACTGGGTCCTAAAATTCTTAGTCTAGCCGCTTCCTTGGCTGAAGAGACGGCAATGCGATTACCTTTACTCCTGTCGTGCCCTTTAACCCACCTCAGGATAATGTTATTATCTACTGAGGCTTTGGCTAAATCTTGGTGACACTCTAGTACTAGCCCTGAGGTTATACGTTGTCTGTTCAAGGCTAATAGGGCTTGTCTGCTGTCAATGCAGATTGTTATGTTTTTGCCAGAAATTCCTTTCTTGGTTAATTCTTTTGTGGCGATTGAGATACCAGCCAGCCACGCTGGCATTTCTTCCCATTCCCCACTTAATTCTTAGGCTTAGTGATCTGGAGTACACTCCACACCCTGGGCCTTCTTTGGTTTTTGAGCCGTCTGTGTAAATCCGTATTGCATTTGTATCATCTGACTCTATGTTCTGCTTTATTTGTATTTTGTAGGGTTTATTAAACACAAACCTGGGTTCAATTGCATCGCTTGTTGCCTGCAGCAGAGGTTGCGCAGTAAGCGCTTCTCGCCACAGGCCCAGCCTCAATTGACCCATTCCTACTTCGAGGTTTACACCAGCCGTGCGCAATCGTACCATGTCCATCAACGCAACCTCCTTAACGTACAGATCAAGAGGGGTCAGACCCGTGATTAATTCCATTGCCGCGGTTGGTATTGTTCTCATGGCTCCTGTGATGTTTAAACAAGCCATTCGCTGTATTTGGTATAATTTTTGGATGGCCGTTGCTTGTAGAACTTTCGATCCCCATGCAATGGCTCTATACGTTAACATAGGTCTTATTATTGCAGTGTAGATCCAGGTGACCATGCACGTCCCACTGTCCTCCGACATTGCTCATAAGCCACGTATGCCCTTTTTGCTCTACTCTGTAGATGAGAGTTCAATGTTAGCTTCCTGTCGAGGATAGTACCAAGGTATTTTACCTCTTCAGAGAAGTTTAGTTTGTTTTTGAAGATTTCGGGAGGTTTTAAGCTCGTTAAACTTCTTTTTCTAGTGAAAAGGACCATCTCAGTCTTCTTGAAATTGATCGATAGTGAGTGTTCCTTACACCATGTTTCTATCAATTTGAGTCCATCCTGCGCTCTATCGCACAGTGTGTTTACAAATCTGCCGGCCTGCAAGATAACTATGTCATCTGCGTATGCAACTGTGTAGAATCTATTTTCGTTAAGGTGATTAATCAGGGTATCCAGAACTATGTTCCAGAGAAGGGGTGATAAGACCCCTCCCTGTGGACATCCCCTCATGACACCAGTCCTTTCACTGTGATGTCTTCTACATTAATACTTATTGCTCTACTAGAGAGCATCTTGAGTATCCATTCTCCTACTACCAGGGGTACATTCCTGGAGTGTAGTTGCTGGTAATTGTTGTAAAGGTTGTTTTATCAAACGCTCCCTCGATATCTATGAATTTACCAAGGGTGGATTCTTTATTGTCTAATGATCTTTCGATTCTGCCAACCACATGGTGAAGAGCAGAATCAGTAGACCTTCCCGGAGTATATGCATGCTGATTTGGATGAAGTGGGTTGTGAACTAGTACTTCATCTCTTATGTACCGCTCACATAGCCTCTCCATGGTTTTTAAGAAAAACGATGTGAGACTAATTGGTCGGAATGCTTTTGGTAGATCGTAGTCCATCCTACCTGGTTTGGGAATAAATACTACTCTTACTTCTCTCCACTTACTGGGAATGTACCTCAGAGCTAGAGAGGCTCTGAATATTCCAACCAGGTGTGACATAAGAGTGTCCAGTCCCCACTGAAGTAGGGCTGGTCTTATACCGTCAGGTCTTGGTGACTTGAAGGGGGAAAAGCTCGATATAGACCATCTTATTTCGTCCTCATCAATTACTGCACTAGTGTATAGCCAGTCGTATTGTGAGGGTGTTGTTGGTACATCCGTCCAGTTCGTCGTTGTAGGAAAGACAGAACCTGGGAAGTGAGTTTCCTTAAGAATATCAACACTCTCCTGGAGGTTGGCGGCTTTGTCGCCATTTTTCCTCGTAAGGGTGCCGATACTCTTATAATGGTCATTTGAGAGTGCGTTCTGTAGCCTAGAAGCTAGTAGGAAGTCTTCGACTGCCTCATAACAGGCTCTCCAGGCTTCTCTTTGCTTTCGTCTGCATACTTTTTGAGCTCTCTGAAGTTGGCTTGATATATACTCCAGTCCTCTTCGAGTCTTGTGCGTTTTGCCTTGTTAAAGGTCGTCTTCGCTGTCTTCCTGAGGTGTTCCAATTCAGGGCACCACCATGTGTTGGTTGTGCCATCTGTTTGAACCATCCTCATTGGACAGGATTCCTTGTAGGCAGTGTCTATTTTGTTGTGGATAGATACCGTGTACCTTTCCAGTTCTTCATTGTTACCAGGAGTCAGGACCTCTGTTTCCCGCAGAGCTCTTCTTGAGAGTCGATTGTAGAGAGCTACACCCGTCCTCTTCGGGTCACGAGATTTTACAGTGGTCCTGAGATCCTGGTTCACCGAATAGGTCAGCCAGCGGTGGTCTGACATTGAGATATGGACCAAGACTTGCCAGTCTTGGATTTTGTTTGATATTTTGGCTGTAGTAAGCGTGATATCTATTAATGTTTGGGTACGGGCGTTAATAAATGTCGACTCCGTGCCTCTATTCAAGATTGTTAGATCTTTCTTAATTATGTATTCATATAGAGACTTACCTCGAGCGTTGATATCCTTGCTGCCTCAGCTTAAGTGGTGAGAGTTTGAGTCGCAACCCAATATAAGCTCCACTCTCTGGTTGAGGCAGTGATCCACTAGTACCTCCATTTCTCTGGTCGGTGGTAGGGTGGCTTCATCTGAAGGGAGATACACCGATGCGAGTATCAACGCCATATATTTGCCTTTTTCAACTGGACATTCAAATTTAACCGCAGTGAGGTCTGAGGTGCTGAATTGTGCCATCGGGAAGGCTCTGTATTTCATAGGAACGTAGCAACGTTCTAGGTTGCTGATTGCTTGGTAAGCTGAAAATTCGACCAGTTAGGCTACTGAAACCAGTAATTTTGGTCTTTATTATCCAGGGCTCCTGGATCAAAGCTATTACATACATCATACATACATCATACAATACATCAAGGTAGCGACATAGTGTTGCTGTTGCCGCCTCTTTGTGTTGGAGGTTGCATTGTATGATTTTTATCTTTTTTCGAACGTCCTTGCCCATGAGACAGTTGTTGGATTCAAGTTACCTTTAGAGGTCCATCTGCTCCCCCACTAGGGGGAAGGTGGCCTCGCTGTTTTTGGGTGTCTCCTCCGTCAGGTCATTGACTGTAATCTGTTCATTGACTGTAATCTGGTCCCTTTTCGGGACCCATGGTGGCCTTGGGGTCAATATCCACTCTAGGTGGCCCGACTTCCAAGGACCTAGAGCGTCCAGAGATGCCCTCTGCTTCTTTTTTTGTTACCCTAATAGTCAGTGAGGTAAACGCGAAGCTTAACCTCATCGACTTCTTCTTTAGGACAACCATATCATCGTCTCCGATCTCGAAGACGAAGAGGTGCCTTTGTGGGTTCATCTTAGCCTCATGATGGAAAGTGCACCATCTTGCTACCGTCAGGTCAGGGTTCTGCGCCTTCAGCCGACCCAGCACCTCCTCCTTTTCACCGGATGTCGTCTTGTGGACGTCCTCCGGGATCCAGAGTGAGGCTTTGCTAAGCTTTGGGAGCTTATCCACACTGACGACCGCAAGTGATACCTCCTCCCATGGCTTAATATTCATTGTGGCTTTCTTCAGACACACTAGCGTCACGTCGTCGTCGCAGACCACTCTGATGATTTCACCAGAGTATGTCCACGACTTGAACGTGGGCGGTTTGCTGTTGTTGCCGGAGGCGGAGAAGATGATCTTGTTCAGCTCCACCAACAGTTGTTTTTTGTAAGAGACTCTCTCGTTCTGCGGTAACCTTACCGCACGGATTTGTCACATCTATGATAGCTACCTTAAGGTGTCTCAAGGCGACCTCCACGAAGGTTTTGGGAGGTGCAGCGGCATTACTGTCGCTGCGCAGCTTCTTCAACCTTCTTGGGGTTCCCTCCGTGGAGGTACTCGCGTGAGGGCACTTTCCTGCAGTGGAAGCCGGTTCCTTGCCTTTTTTCAAGGCGGAACTCTTGGTGCCCGCCGCAAGAGGTGCCCTTGTTGTTGGTGATGGAGTGGAAGAGGGGGAGGGTGCACTCATAGTTGCTGCCATTCCTGCCTCTTTCGCTCTCTTTCTCCTCTTGGCCTCAGAGCCGACAATAAGCTTGCGCCTTGGCCTTTGTGTTACTTCACGAGGTGATCTGCTATGTCCAGCCTCATTCTGAGTTGTAACTTGGGGTGAACATTTCTGTACATTCCCAGCCCCCGCCCAAATTGAGTTGAGCATTGCTGTCCAGCCTCGGGGTTGGTTGTTTTTTTGTCTTTTTTGTCAGTGTTCATGTATGTTCCCACGAGTAGCAAGGGAAGGGTTGATCACCTCTGGCAGAGCCCCGCATTACCAGAGGAAGGCTAGTTACAATGAGGTATCGCCCGGTTCCTCAAGGGGATCGTTCGTAACCACATATTACCCTGCGGCCATTCAGCTGTCGGCACGATTCCTTACACCTTAGCTTGGGTAGGCTGGTCCGCGGCGGCATGTTTTGCAGGGCTTTTGGGGGGTTTTAGTTCCCCTCACCCTACTTATTTCTACCACTGACCAGGAATCCGGCGACCCCGTCCGTAAGGCCACATTGGTTTCTTGCCCGGACCTCCAGTCCCCTGGCTGTTCCACCACCTGGGGACGCGCCCGATAGGTAGCCCAACCCACGGGAAACAAATTTCTTATTTACTATCCTAAACAAGAGAGACAGAAGATTTGACTTGGTTCCCTTGTTCAGTAACATTGAATTTGATTTGAGTAACGGGTAACGAGATAGGTTACACGCCCTATTTTTTCTATAGCTTGGAAAATACAGGTTTCAAATTATTAGGTTACTTTGGGACTATAATTCTCTTATCTTGACTGAAGGTAACCACAAACTCATTTTTTCAAATGACAATATAAGCATTTTTTTTCATTATCCGAAAGAGGTTTGAATTTATGAGAAAAATTCGAGGTACAGTATAGATGATTTAATCGTTAAAGGTAAGTCATAAAAATAAAACATAAATCATGTCACTAGGAAACATCATACATAATTTGTGCCTTTCACACGCAAGTTTTTTTTGTTTCCTTATAGTATGGGTCTTTCGCCAAAAGGTCTAGTTTACGCCAAATAATAGAACCAAAACAGTATCTGAGACTTTCCACAATTAGCTGATCACTTTCATCATACTTTATACTGTGTTTGAGATCTTTGAAAAAACTTATCCAATAACTCATACTCTGTCGTCGCATTTGTGACCAGAAATATTCAGGTTTGTTGGAAATTCTCTTGAATCCTACTAAATTATCATTGTGATAATACCTTAAATAACTCTGAAAAGATCCAACTATGATATTTTCTGTTTCTTCATCTGTTCTCAGCAATGTAGGCACAACAACAAAACCAAAACAGTATATGTGACTTTCCACAATTAGCTGATCACTATCATCTTAGTTCATGCTGTCTTAGATATCTTTGAATAAACATATCCAGAAGCATTCAATTTTTTGGTTGGAAGTACTCTTTCCTTCAATATGACTGTTGAATCCTGCTAAATTGTCATTGTGATAATACCTTAAATAGTTCTGCAAAGATCCAACTATGCTATTTTCTGTTCCTTTGTCTGTTCTCAGCAATGTTGGCACAACTTTCAATTGTCTAATTCTTTCTAAGTAATATGACGCTATTATCCTAGGATTGTTATTACTTGAAGCTACTCGTGTCCACAATATTTTTCTGGAAAATCCAGCTATAGCTCTGTGGATTGCGTAACCAAATGGCTTCAGTTTGTCATAACCATCCATGTGCCATGGATGGTTATGACCTTGCCTCAACACCTTCCGGACAAGCTAACCTCAGTATTTCCAAAACAGTATTCCTTTTCACTTGGATACCATACACCAGTTTTGACCTCCCTCCATACCGATTTGTATCCTAGGCAGGTTCCACTACCATCTTCAATTTCTTCTAACACCCCAAAAACCATATCCTCTATGGGCGATTCTTCAACATTTCTTCGTTTCAGATTCAATATTTTCAATATTCTTTGTGACTGCCTAACAGAAATGCATAAATTATGGTGGTGAAAGAACAAAAAAAAACACGATTTCAGGCTGAGTGTAAACCTCTGTGAAATATTTCTGGATTAAATTGTTACGAAACCACCGCATTGCTAACAATCATTGATTCAAAATTAAATACTATTCTGAATTTCACTAGTTCGGACTTCCATTGTCTACTATATAAAATGATTTGAAATCCCTGCAACAAGTAAAAAAGAATAATTAAAAAAGAATAGTTGAAAATAACAATTATATTAAGCAACAATAAACCTGAAATGAAATGATAGTGAAATAACCTACAAGTAAAAAATATAATGATTGAATAAATTAAAGGAAAAAAATAATAAAAAAATAAAAAAGTGTAGAGATTCCAAGTCACGTTAGTTCACGACGTTTCGATTGTTGGTATCTACAATCGTCTTCGGGTGATGACTGGACTGATTCCTCCGAGAGATGACTATTTTATAGGCCGTTGAAATACTTTCACTTTCTCTACTTTCCATTTTCCGCTTCACTGATTCCGTGAGAGATGACCGTTTTGGCGGGAGTTGGTCATTTTTCGTTTGATGATGGGTTTCCATATGTTTCGTATATCTACGCTGGCCTGGCTGAATACGTTGTTGGACAACATGTATGCGGCTTCCTTAAATTTTCTCCTGAACCAATGTTCCTCTCTGTGCAATATCTCAGCTTGGGACCACTCGATGTTGTGTTGATGGGTCCAAACATGGTCTGCTATTCCTGATTTGCTGGTTTCTCCTCGCTGTGTGTGCTTTTTGTGTTCGGCAATGCGAACATTCAATGACCTCTTAGTTTCACCAATATAGGATTTTCCGCACTCACAGGGTATCCGGTAAATGCAATTCTTGGAATCGCAGTCTGTGTTTGGGGGCCTGGTTTTCGTGAGGCTGCTACGGATAGTGTTACCGGATCTGAAACAAGTTCTAATGTTGTACTTGGAACCAATTCTTCTTATCCTCTCCGATAATCCTCTGATGTAGGGAAGTGCAAGCACTGGTTGTGACGGCTTCTCTTCCTTGCGAGGCTCCTGTTGTCTTTTAGCCAAAGTCTTTTCTACCATCGCTTTGGAGTATCCATTCCGCTGAAGATCATTTTTGATGATGTCTAGTTCCTTCTCGAGACCTTCCTTTGTATTACAGAGCCCAAAAGCACGGTCTAATAGAGTCTTGATGATTCCTCTTTTTGTCGATTGATGGTGGTTGGATTCGTGGTTCAGATACTGTCCCGTATGAGTGGGTTTTCGGTATACAGATGTTTCCCACTTAGTGTCGGTCCTCTTCACCAAAACGTCTAAGAATGGCAATTCATTGTGGATTTCATTCTCCATTGTGAAAGTGATGGAAGGTCTCACGCTGTTGATGTGTTTCAGAAAGGCGTCTAGTTCAGTATTCCCATGGTTCCATATTATGAAGGTGTCGTCAACATATCTCAACCAGACTCGAGGTTTCTTGTGGGCTTCTTCAATGGCCAGAGTTTCAAACCACTCCATATATATGTTGGCTATGACTGGTGAAAGTGGCGATCCCATTGGCAGTCCCTCATCTTGTGTGAAGAATTCGTCCTTCAGTTGGAAATAACAGTTTCGTACACAGCATCCTAGTAATTCCATAATTACTTCTATAGGTAGATTCGTTCTCTCTTACAGGTTCCCGTCTTCGGATAGCTTTCTCTGTATGATTTGGAGTGCTTCTTCGACCGGAACGTTGGTGTAAAGGCTTTCCACGTCGAAACTAATTAGTTGATCTTCCTGTGTAACCTCAATTGACCCTAGTAGTTCGACAAAATGCCTTGAATTCTTCACAGAAGACGATGTTTTTCCTTGTAATGGTTGTATTAAGGGAAGTAAAAATCTAGACAAGTTTTGAGTAGCCGAATCTCTGGAGCTGATGATCGGTCTAAGCGGAACGTCCTTCTTGTGGATTTTGGGTAGACCATACAAGTGAGGGGGCTTACTGTGGTGCGGTGTTAGCCATGATCTTTCCTTGTCCGAAAAATAGACTTGGTGTTTTTTCAAAATCTGGTACAACTTCCTTTCGATTGATGCAGTAGGGTCCCGTACGATCTTTGTGTATCGTCCCTTCTGCAGAACCTCTTCGATCTTCTGTTCGTAGAGAACGGTATCCATTACCACAGTAGCGTTTCCTTTATCTGCAGGTAGGATCTTGATGGTGTTGTCTCTACGTAGGCCGTTCAGAGCTCTACGTTCTTCCTTGCTGATGTTAGATGTTGGAACTGGTTCTCGATCCAACTGTTCTCTAATTTTCCATCTGAACTCTTCTGCCTCGGTCTGGTCAATGAGGGAACTGGTGGATTCCACTGCAGTAATTATCTCCAAAGTGGGCACAGATGTTGGCGTAATGGCAAAATTCAGGCCTTTCCTCAACAAGGATTCCTCTATTCCCGTGAGCGGGCGGGAACTCATGTTGATGATGTTGGTGGCTTCATAGTTGTCCTGTTTTCGGTCTGTATTTGGGCATTGTTTCCTCACTAACTTCCCCCACTTTCTGTTGTGGGTATTCTCCATGTCTTGGCGGATCTTCAAGCACGTGCTTTCAATCTTGGCAAAGATTGGTCCATGATCATCTTCCAATGTCTCTCTTCTTATTTCTTCGAATCGTTCTGTGGCATCATGCAGCAAAGTTGACCTCTTCCAACGGTGATAATTGATTTGAGACCTTATCAGTGCTCGGCTGGCGCGTTCCAATATGCGTTTAGCTCTCTCTCCTGGGATTGGCGATTTCAGTAGAAAACCTTTGGGGATGATGTTATTGTCTCTGGCTCTGCACAGAAAACTGAGGTGAGTTTCTTCCTTTGTAAGCTTGACCATAGTCTTCTCATATCCTCGGAATAAGTCGCTGGTTCCAGGTCCGTACCGGGTATTCAACGTTTGTTTGAAGGTGATTGACAATGTTTCGTGATGAATTTCACTAGTTCGGACTTCCATTGTCTA
Source organism: Leptinotarsa decemlineata (assembly GCF_025532065.1). Lineage (NCBI taxonomy): Eukaryota > Metazoa > Arthropoda > Insecta > Coleoptera > Chrysomelidae > Leptinotarsa > Leptinotarsa decemlineata. Next base: position 5,239,001 of record NW_027412536.1, on the reverse strand, counting down.
CTATATAAAATGATTTGAAATCCCTGCAACAATTAAAAAAGAATAATTAAAAAAGAATAGTTGAAAATAACAATTATATTAAGCAACAATAAACCTGAAATGAAATGATAGTGAAATAACCTACAAGTAAAAAATATAATGATTGAATAAATTAAAGGAAAAAAAATAATGAAAAAATAAAAAAGTGTAGAGATGCCAAGTCACTTTTTTATTTTTATTTTTTTTTATTTTTCTTTTTTATTTTTTTATTTTTATTTTTTTATTTTTTTATTTTTTTTATTTTTTTATTAATTTTTTTTCCTTTAATTTATTCAATCATTATATTTTTTACTTGTAGGTTATTTCACTATCATTTCATTTCAGGTTTATTGTTGCTTAATATAATTGTTATTTTCAACTATTCTTTTTTAATTATTCTTTTTTACTTGTTGCAGGGATTTCAAATCATTTTATATAGTAGACAATGGAAGTCCGAACTAGTGAAAATCATCACGAAACATTGTCAATCCCTTTAAATAAATACTATTCTATTAACATTGACGGAAAAAAGTAATAGAAAACCAGACATTCATTATATTTCGAATTACGCATACCAATGTGACATAATATCTCTGTACGTTGCACAAGTGACGTAATATCTCTGTACGTTCCACAAGTGACGTCACATATGTGTACCAGTGTATCAGTAGCATAGTATGTCGTGATCGGGCTTCCGTATATATCTCTCGCAGTTTCCGCATGCGCCTTATCCAAAATAAATACCACAGACATTACAGTTTGTACAGATCAGATATCACAAAACTGAACTGTCTCAAATGTCAGGAATCAGGATCATGCTAATTTTCAACCGCGCAACTCACTAGATGGCACCTAATTTTCTAAATTTACAGCAGTTACTTTTGGAAATCTGTCGTCTCGACTAAATACTTCTCAGCTTGAAATAATGGTTTTGAAAAGTAAAAATAAATAATATCAATTTGTTAACGTACGTATAGTCACACTGAGCTCTTGAACGATCATTCGCGACAGGTCTAATCCATCCTTTTAAGTTGGAATCAGACAACCAATGTTGAGAAAAAGTTTTTTCGAGACTTTCTGTATTTTTTTGAACATGTTCTCGCAGTCAACACACATACCACTTATTTTGTCTTTCTTCAATCGTGACTCCAGCCCAGTGTTGCCATAAGCTATTTTTTCATCGAGGTAGACTTCTGGAAGGGAGCCGGGTAGAACGGGGTGGATCCACATTCACATGATGATACCAATCACACTGATGCATTGATGTATGCCAATGATTGTTGTTCTTTGTTCTATGATAAATTTGATGATCCTAATCAAAACACATAAGTCACATGTCACATGTAAGAAAATATAAAACATTTCACAATATATACTGAATACATATTTCATTCAAAAGTATGACAACATAATATATCATGAATTTCACTAGTTCGTACTTCCATTGTCTACTATATAAAATGATTTGAAATCCCTGAAACAACTAAAAAAGAAGAATTGAAATTGAATAGCTGAAAATAACAATTATATTAACCAAAATAAACCTGAAATGAAACAATAGTGAAATAAAATACAAGTAAAAATAGAACAATTGAATAAATTATAAAAATAAAGAAATGAAAACAGACAATGAAAATAAAAAGTGGAGGGATTCCAAGTCACGTTAGTTCACGACGTTTCGATTGTTAATATCTACAATCGTCTTCGGGTGATGATGCCTAGAAATATTGTCTGCCAATTGCTGCAGTTTATCGAACGAACCCTTTTGAATATGCTCAATGCATAATAGAGAACGCAACTGGTCGTGTAGTAATGTTTTCGGATTATTAAATCTCTCGCACAACGTAGACCACGTCACTGTTTATACAGTGATATACAGTGTATACCGCGGATAATTATTTATCCGCGGTATATCGTACTTTCTCAATTGAAGCTGCGGCGCTGCCTTCTAACGCGCCTCTAAAATAGAAGAATTTTTAAATATTTGTTAAAGAGTTATCTTGATGAATGACACTTTCAAACATATCCCGAAACTCTAACCACTCATCGAAATTTCCACTAAATTTTGTAAGTGATATTTCTGGCAGTTTTATACCACTTACCAGAGTGTGGGCTTCAGTTATATTATATATTTTTAGTAATATTTTACATGAGTAGAATTCAGTTTCAAATTGTTCCTTTTCTAGTTCTTGATCTGCTAGAATCTGCATCGCATGTCACCTCTATTTCGCCCTGTATATTTTTAAAATCGTTCAAAACTTGCATGATATGATCTAATCTATCCTGTAAAATAACTAAATCTGACTCAAGTAATGTTTGTTCGTTTTCAGTGTGTCTAAATATTCATTAAAATTAGCCAAAGAACTTTTAGCAGAACCCCGTTTTTTTTTCAAAAACTCCTCCATGCTAATAAAAGTTTGCACTGCAGTATTGGAAAATATTGTAAATCGTGTACGCAATTGCGTCTATCAGGTTGAGGATGTGGTTAAAAATAGGAAAGACTCACTGAAATAGTTGGTACGGCGATGATATAGTGGTTCAGCTGAATGTTCCGCTGTAACCGTTTCTTCCAATGCGACGATCCGATGAATATTGCGTCGGCCGACTGTTCGACTGAATCCTTACACTGGTCTGGTGGTTGCTGTTATCGAAGAATGCCAATGTTTGTATAATAATTGCACGATGCAATAATATTGTTTGCTGTCACTGGCTAATTATCCATCTCGAAGGACCATATGTTACGTAGCTTGTTTTATGGGTGCTTAATGGCAAAGCACGTTGAATTTTAATAGCTTCATTCAACTCAAGACTCAAATTATGATATGAAAATATTGTAAAGTATTATGTTGTGTGCGTAGTGCGTTGTCTCTACCGCTGTCCACTACTTCTAGTTCCAACAGTCGGGGTGCTAGGAACGTCCCTCTCTTCTCGACACTCACAGGGCGTGTCTAAGGATGGCGTGAACAAATATTTACAGGTAAATTGAAACAAAAGAATATTAAACTACAAAAAAATTCTTGTTTATTGAATCAAAATATTTGCTAACGTGATAGAGGGTTCCGAGAAAGACATAATCAAATATTTCTTCGCAAACTCTTATGTGATCCAAGTTTCAAGTGGATGAATCTTGAGTTCAACGAATTTCAGTTAACGAACAAGGCCGGTCCAAGCGCAAAATCCCATGTATTTTCTTATGGAGCTAAATTTTTTGCAATTTTTGGGTCAAACAGAAGAGGGGGAAACGTGTGACGTCATCGACGCAGGATGGACTGAGTATCGTAGCGATTCAAGCGTGGAACTCCGCCCCTCGGCCCCTTTAGTACTTCACATCACCGTTCAGGCCCTCTTGAGACTCCGCATCACCCTTCGAGCCCCCTTGTCACGTGATCCTAATTAAAAAAGTTTATAGTTATGAGAATAGAATCCGAGTGTCCCCATGGTAGACATTGTCCTTAGCCTCGACACCAACGTAAGAAATTGAATATGCTTGCGAATGATGGGTATTTATAGCGTTTGTTTTTGTCGGTACCGAAATTGACTCATTCATTATACTTGACCGCATTTTTTGATTTCCGTAGAATGTTGGGAAGTTGTAATCGTCATTTCCTTGTGGAAGATAGAAAACTATACAAGATTTGGGAAAGAGGATACATTACAAAAACACACTTTTGTCTATCTTCTATCTATCGTTAGTGAACATGAATTTCCATAAAATAAACAAGTCATCAATCAAAGATTTTGGGAATTTTGGGAAAGATGTGTATGTGTGTGTGAGAGTGAGAGAAACGTGTGAAGTAATAGAGGCAAAGAGAGATGGAGATGGTATCGAGGTTTACGTCCTAGCGCAAGCAGGTGTTGTCGGTTGTAAAATAAATCGTTTTTTATGGAGTAATGTAGCGTTGTCGGTTTCAAAATTAAGCATAAAGGGTTAGGAATACGACTCGATAAAAATCAGAAGCGCGAAAGTGATATATTATTATTAATGAATCAGATTAAAAAAAAAATATGACAACTCAACAGTTCAACCTGCGAACCCTCAATGTGTACGGGGTGTCTCAAAATACATCATTAGAGAAAACATAGCATCGAAGTGTACAGGGTGCGTCAAAATATATCATTTAAGAAAAAAAATGTCGGTTTACCAGAAGTCTAGCGTTCCAACTTTTCAGAAGGACACTAAGTCTCGTATCTTTGTAAACAAAGTTAGCATCATCAGGAGAAAGAGGTTACGAGAGGTTACGCGTTGTGGACTCAACGTGGAGGTAATGGGGGAGCGAAGTATTCGACAATGACATTTCAAAATACGTTGTTTTGCATTAGTTTCGACCGTTTTCCGTGCGTTTTCGACCGTTTTTCGTGCGACCGTTTTGCGTGATTTCGACCGTTTTTCGTACGTACTCGACCGTTTTGTGCTTTTCGAACGTTTTGCATGCGTTTCCACCATTTTGCGTGCGTTTCGACCGTTTTGCATGAGTTTATTATCAATTCATCGTTATTATCGTAGCCATTTCCATGTTTCAATATTACAGTCATCTATCACTTAACGCATTTCGCTAACCAAGTAAGCATCATAAGGAGATGACTGAAGTCCATGCTTTGTCATATGAAGTTCCATTTTGCGAACGGAACCTTGTGGAACATCCAGCCCAAATCAACAGAGAGAAAATAAAGATGAGGCAACAGGTCAGAAGGGTACTAAGCCACAATTTTGTTAATGATAGTTGGATCTCAACGTGCAGCACATCAAATGAAAGAGAAACGAACGCAGAATGTACCGACAAAGAAAGAACAAAGATGGCACAACATGTCAGCAAGGCACTAAGCCACATCGTCGTTTGTGATATTTGAATCTCCTCGTGCAGCACATCAAATGAAAGGGAAATGAATGCAGAATTCATCAACAGAGGAAAACTCCAGTAATATTCATTACTACACCAAAGGTTCCAAACAATACATCATAAGAGGAAAAACAGTGATAGTGTAACATGTCAGAAGGACACAGAGCCGTATTTTCGCGAATTCAACGACAAAGAAAAAACAAACAAATGTGATGTCAAGAGGATACTGAGCCGTATCTTCGCTAATAATACTCGCATCGTCATATGTATCACATTGAATGAATGGAAAGGGAATGCATAATCAATTGACAAGGAAAAAACAAAGATTGCATGCAATATGTCAGAAGGGCACCAAGTCACATCTTCGTTTATAATAGTCGCATCGTCACGTACAGCATATCAAATGAAAGGAGAGATGTTGAATTTATCAACAAAGAAAAGAAAGAGACAGCCAAAAGGGCACTAAACCGTATCTTCATTGATAATAGTCGGATCATCAGGTACTTCACCTCAAATGAAAGGAGAAGAAATGCAGAATTCATCGACGAAGAAAAAAGAGAGATGGCGCAACATATCAGAAGTGCACTAAGCCGCATCTCCGTTAATAATATTTAGATTAGGAATCACACGTGTTAAGAATCACACGTTGAAAGGTAAGACCTCGTTAGTCCTCAGCTCGCACAAGTTTCTCAACTTCTGAGAGTTGTCGTTCGTATGAGGGTGACAGCTGATTAACAGAAAAACAGATTTCTTCAAACAGATTTTGAACAGATTTAAACAGATCGTCATGTATAGCACGTCAAATGGAAGGAAAACGAATCGAAGAAAAAACAGAGATGGCGCGATATATTCAGAATGCACTGACCCTCCTCTTCGTTAAGCAACAACCAAAAAATAAAAAATTTAAATATTAATACAAGCTGAAAATTAAAAAATATTATTAACAAAAAATGATAATCAAAAATCAAGAGATTCAAAACCAAGTTACGTCACGACGTTTCGATTGATAGTATCCACAATGTGATAAAGATTTAAGTCACAAATTTTACCTTTCAAATAGTTTACCAAATTCCTATTATATTCAATTGTCTTTTCCACAATTCTACGTATAGAAACGTTGCAGGTTCATTGAACTCACCTCGACCTAATTATGTATTACTGCAACCTTTTCAGTACATTGAACTGTTTGCAGTTCAAATATATAACAATTAGATAATAAGTGATGAGCAACCAATTCTGTATAACCCCGATTCTGATGAATCATTAGTGTGCATATACTCTTCGATGTAAGATGTTAACTTTGATACGAATAAAAACGAACTCTTGGTAATGACTGGCTTCAAATAAACTACCTGGAAAACCCAACATTTCATGGCGATCCTGCCAGTCCAGTCCAACCAGTATGAAGAGAAAAAACCAAATAGTTAAAAATGTGTGGATCAAAAGTTACAAACGAAGAAAGACTGCAGATACAAGCTACTGGCACGGGATCAAATAATGCAAATCAATTCAGTTCCACCGAATTTACACACACCGACGGAATGATAATTCCAATTTTAATATTCATCGCAGTTGTTATTATTCATTTTATATGGAGGAAAATGCGCGATGGTATGAAAAAATCAATGGAACGACAAATCGCGTTAAGCGAACTTCGAAAGTCTCGAGAAGGTATTAATTCCAACTGAAAAGGAGAATATTAGAATACGCTAGTATCCAGGGCTCATGAGCAGCAAAGATATTCTGAAGGAGTTCACAGGAGCTGAAGAACAACTGGTGAAATTTGAAGAAAATCTTCGCAAAGATTCTTACGAAAAACGAAGTGAAGCAGCTACGCAGAGACGGTATCAGAGGTTAGAAAATATTAATTCACTTATTAATGAATTAGTTCATAAGTTTAATAATAGCGGGCCAACTAAGGATGAAATTGCTCAAGTAGAATTATATTTACATAGATTAGAGAAAGTATCTACTAGAGTAAAAAATATTTTGGATGATAGGATCAGTTCAATTAGGAAAATAGATATTAGCACTAATATAGATACAGGTTTGATTACAGAGATAATCATGAGTGGAGACAAATTTGATTTCAAAACAGCAGCTAACTTATTGCCAAAATTAAATGGCACAACTGAAGGCGTGTGTTGTATATGTTCATTTATATTTCACACTGTATAGGTCATATTTTACCGATGTGTGTAGACAGTGAAGTCTGTCATTCTGTTATCACTTTTGTCATATGCATTTTTGTAAAAAAGTATTACGTATTTCTTAACAAGAATTTACATATACAATAGTGGCGACGAGGACGGGATAGAATAAAATGGATTCTGAACAATTCAGTATCCTGATTAAGACTCTTACGGAATCAATACAATGTTCACAAAAATCCAGTTCCCCAGAAGTTATTCCTTTAGAACTTTTTTGCGAAGAAACGGAAACGTGGGACATTTTCATCAAGAGACTAGAGAATTTTTTCAATATGAAAAATTTCACGGGTACCTTGGCAGAGATTGACAATAAGAAGAAAGAATGGTTGATACATTCCATGGGTACAAAAACATTACAACTTCTATACAATTTGACAAGTCCTGACGATCCGAAAACCAAATCATATGATTCTCTCCAAATTCTAATTAAAGAACATCTCCATCCCAAACCCAGCGTAATCGCGGAAGAAAATCGTTTCACAAGAAGAATACAACAAGAAGGTGAAAGCATTTCCGATTTTGTAGCAGATCTGAAGAAACTATCAAGAAATTGTGACTTTCGATGTCTTTCTTGTAATGCGTCCACCGCTGATAAACATCTACGGCAGCAATTTATTAGTGGACTGAAAAACTCCAGTTGGTTGGAAAAACTAATTCAGCTGAAAGAACCTAACAATACTTTTTCGGATTGTGTTCAAACAGCACTAGCAATGGAATCGGCTCACAAAGATTCGAAAGAAATTCAAGCATCGCAATCATCTTCGATGTCAATATCTCAAAATCAACTGAAATTCAGTCAAAACTTCACAAGGTCATCTCCGAATCCGTTCAAGCGTTTTTGTTTTCGATGTGGTGATGAATCGCATTTAGCAAATGTCTGTAAACACGTTCGTTCACATTGTGGAAGGTGTGGTCGAGTTGGACATTTAGATGCAGTTTGTAGAAATGGAAAACCAATGACAATTCATCCAAGTGTCAAACCTACCAAGAAATTTGTGAAATCCAATAATCAGAATCAGATACATCCAGTAACTCAACCAAGTTCTAGTGAGGTTATTGTGGAAAATGATTCTGATGATGAATTCTATTACATCAACAATATCATAGACTGTGTGTTACCAGAATCTAAGCGAAAACCGGATAAATTTCTTCTTGATGTTCAATTAGATGATAAACATGTAGAAATGGAATACGATACCGGAGCAGCAGTTTCTTCTATATCTTATGATATGTTTAAGGAGCTTTTTCCCAATAAACAGATTCACACAAGTGAACTTCCTTTGAAGACTTACACAGGAGAAGTAATAAAACCAATTGGATACTCAACTTTTGAAGTCAGTTATTGCAGACAAAAAGTATTGGCTAACCTATATATATTACCTGGTGAGGTAGAACCTATTTTTGGTCGTGAATGGCTCAAAGATATTAAAATTATTCCACCTGAAATTCATCAGGTACAGGACGATATATATTGGTCAGAAAATTCGAAATCCCAAATTTTGAATGAATTACGAAAAGAATTTAGTGCAGTTTTTGAAACTGGAATTGGTAAAATAAATAATTATGAAGCCAAATTATTTCTTCAGGACAACTCTGTACCAATTTACTGTTCTGCAAGAAAAGTTCCATATGCATTGCAGAAGAAGGTAGAAGACGAGATAGACCGCCTGGAAGAAATAGGAATTTTGACAAAAATTGAATATAGCGAATGGGGTACGCCAATAGGTCCAATTGTTAAGAAAGATGGTACTATTCGATTGTGTGCCGATTATAAGGTTACAATTAATAAAATTCTCAAAGATGATCGATATTTGATGCCTAATGTGGAAGATATATTTGCTACAAGTATGATTGGTGGTAAGCTTTTCACAACTCTCGATATCAGAGAAGCTTACCTTCATATGCCTATGGATGATAATAGCGCCAAAATCCAAGCTATAACCACAATGAAAGGAGATTATACTGTTAACCGTCTTATGTTTGGAACCAAGGTGGCACCAGCAATTTGGCAACGTTACATTACAAGAACCTTATCCGATATACCGGGGGTATGCGTATTTCTGGATGATATCAAAATACAAGGATCAAGTTTACATGACCATCTTCAGACATTAAAAAAAGTTCTGAAACGTTTGCAAGATGTTGGCCTAAGAGTTAGAGAAGATAAATGTAAATTTTTCGAGTCCAAAATTACTTATCTGGGACATACTGTATCTGACAAAGGTCTAGAAAAGACTCCAGAGAAGATCAAGGCAGTAGTCAATGCAAGAATTCCAACAAACACATCCGAGCTGAAGAGTTGGCTGGGACTAGTAAATTACTATAGTAGATTTCTCAAGAATCTAGCGACGAAACTATCTCCATTGTATAATTTACTCCAGAAAAATGTTACTTTTCAATGTCAAAATGCTTTTGATCTTATGAAACGGGAAATTACATCAAGTGAAATTCTCTGTCCATATGATTCTAAGTTACCATTAGTACTGGCTACAGATGCAAGTTCCTATGCGCTTGGAGCAGTCCTCTCCCATATAATGCCGGATGGCACTGAAAGACCGATTGCTTACGCTTCCAGGTCTCTCAGTAAATCAGAGAAAAACTATAGCCAAATAGACAAGGAAGCTACTTCGATATTTTGGGCTTGCAATAAATTTTTCCGTTACTGTTATGGGAGAAAATTCCGACTGATCACAGACCACAAACCATTAGTGTCCATTTTTCATCCAGAGAAGCATCTTCCTAGTATGGTGGCTACTTGAATGCTTCATTATGCTCAATTCTTACAAGGCTTTGATTACGAAATTTCATACAGATCAACAGAAAAGCATGCGAATGCAGACGCCTTATCTAGATTACCAGAAACCGCAAACGCAACACATACTTCCATTGATACAGTAGCACATTACCAATTACAACAGTTGTTAGTTCTACCAGTAACGCATACTGAAATTGCTAAAGAAACGCAAGCGGATTCTATTCTAATGAATGCCTACAAAAGTTTACTTGAAGGAAAGAGAATCACAGAAATTGGATACGTTGGTAATGATTTGGAATTTTCTCTTACACATGGAGTTATTTTAAAAGGTTCAAGGGTGGTTATTCCGACCACACTACGGAGAAAAATCCTGGAAGAACTACATGAAGCTCATACAGGTATAGTGAAAATGAAAGCGCTAGCCAGATCTTACGTCTGGTGGCCAAAAATTGACTCCGATATTGAGCAATTAGTCAAAAGTTGCATACCATGTCAAAGTGCTCAAAATAAACCGATGAAGGTACCACCTCACTGTTGGGAATACCCAAGCTCTCCCTGGCAACGAATACACATTGACTTCGCTGGTCCTTTCAAGGGTAAATATTTCCTACTAGTAATAGATGCATTTTCTAAATGGCCAGAGATCATTTCCATGACTTCTATGGTAGCTTCAAGAACAATTTCCATTTTACGTAATCTTTTTGCCCGTTATGGTCTACCAGTCACTTTAGATAGCGACAATGGTCCAACATTCAGATCTCAAGAGTTTGAACTGTTTTTGAAAAGTAATGGTATCTTGCACAAGTACTCAGCACCATATCATCCGGAAACAAATGGCCAGGTTGAAAGATACGTCCAAACAATGAAAAATGCACTAAGGAAATTGACATCTAACCGAGACAATTTGGATTGTAAATTGGCCAACTTTCTAATGCAATATAGAAAAATACCAAATTCAACTACGGGAATGTCACCTGCCATGCTTTTTTTACAAAGAGAAATTCGTACAAAAATTGATTTACTCAGATACATTGAAAATGAAGACAACAAAAATTTAATTCGACCTCAACTGAAGTATTTCATCCCTGGTCAACGAGTTCGAGTTCTGAATTATGATAAAAGCTCGAAATGGAAATTCGGAAAAATTGTTAAAAGAGAAGGTTCACTGCATTATTACATCGAGGTTGATGGTAAGTTGTGGCGACGACATTTGGATCAAATAGCGCCAACGGAGGTAGTTTGGTCGGATAATTACAGAAATATCCGATGTTGCTCTTACGAAAATATATCACCCAATGAAGGCATTAACATATCGACCACTCAAAGCTCCAATCAGGAAACAATGGAAATGGACAATGAACAACAGGAAGGGATTTCTATATCACTACCGGAGAATGAAGCATCAATTTCTGACTATTCATCTATAGAAAATTCGGATGGCAATAAAGATCAACAAACGAACACATCAAATACTGAGAAGAGCAATCAAGCAGTAAGGCGAGGTACGCGAGTGAGAAAACCTGTGCAAAGATTAAACCTCTAAATAAAGGGGAAGATATATGTTGTATATGTTCATTTATATTTCACACTGTATAGGTCATATTTTACCGATGTGTGTAGACAGTGAAGTCTGTCATTCTGTTATCACTTTTGTCATATGCATTTTTGTAAAAAAGTATTACGTATTTCTTAACAAGAATTTACATATACAATAGCGTGTATCAGTTAATAGAGGGAATTGAATTATATGAACCTACGTTAGACACGTTAGGCAAACAATCTTTAATAAATTATGTTCTTAAAGCTTGCATATCTCACAGAGATAAAATCCGAATGAAAAACAATTATACCACCGCCGCAAATTTATTAAAAGATTTAAAAACTAACTTTTCGCCAAAGCAATCAGCTCCAACACTTTCGGCTAAATTACAAAATATAAAACAAGGTAACTCAAGTATCGATGAATACGGATGATCAATAGAAACACTAATGTCAGATCTTATTTTAGCTCAGGCAGGTGACAACACAGATTCTATTAAAATTTTCAAGAAAGAGAATGAAAAACTAGCAATTGACGTTTTCGTAAAAGGTATACAAAATACAGAACTTAGAACTATTATAAAAACTCGAAATTACAACACACTGACAGACGCAGTTAATGGAGCAAAAGACGAATTCACACAAGACAACCATCAACCACCTACTATGTTTCACATTCGAAATAAACAAAATCATCATTTCAAAAATTAAAACAATAGATATAGAGGACAAAACGGGAACAGGTATCAAAACAGTTCGAACAGACATAACAATACAAGGTACATCCCAAACAACAATTTTCGAGGGAGATTCAATAGTGACAATAGACAATACAACCCTATGAATAAAAATCGTTTCTCTCAAAACTCACCAAATTATCGTCCCTAACAAAATCAAAATATTAGAAGAGACAACAGAAGACAAAATATGTTTTTGGTAAATAGTGTAGAAAACGAGGAATCAAATCAAAACAGCTCACGACAGCAAACATTTTTTCGAGGCCAATAGTCTGAAAAATTATGCTAACTTTGATATACACGATTTAAACTATGTCAGATTCAATTACAATAATCAGGAAATTTATTTACTTCTCGACTCAGGTGCATCGATTAGCGCACTTTTCCACAAATATGTAAACAGACACTTGTCTACAATAGATTATTCAAAAACAATAAAAATCGACGGAATTTCAGGGTCAACAAATACGCTAGGGTCATTATACTTACCTTTACTTTACTTATAATTACATTATACTTTACCGGCAAAAATGAGTTCACACATAAATTCTTTATAATAGAATCATTTGACAATAACATACAAGGGATTTTAGGTGCAGATTTTTTCAAAAAATACTCAGCAATCATAGATTATGAAAATTTTGAGTTTTCTTTCACAGTTTATGGGAATAAATTTACAATTCCAATAGAGTCCAACTTCAATAAAAATACTAGTATTCCCCCGCGCTGTGAAATAATCAAGTACTTCAAGATAAACAAAAATTCTGAATGCATGGTATTTCTACAAGAAATAGCCAGTGGTGTCTTTGTTGCCGGATCTATTTCAAAACCGGTAGACGGAAATGAAATTCCAGTAAAAATTCTGAACACGCGAGAAGAACCAGTAGAAATTAAGAATTTTTCACCGAAAATTGCTGACGCTAAATTGTTCGAAATTATTTCTTACAACGACATGAATGTTTCATCCGTTCAACGAGTGGAAGAAGTTTTAAAATCAATTTGTAAAGACGGACTAAATGGAGAGGAAAAACGAGCACTCGACCATATCTGTGCGAAATTCGCGGACGTTTTCCATTTACCCAATGATATACTTTCAGTAACTAACATTTATAAACATTCAATTCAACTCAACGAAAACACAACCCCCGTGTACACAAAACCATACAGACTACCTCAATCACAAAAACTGGAAATTGAGAAACAGATTGAAGAAATGTTAAACGATAAAATAATAGAACCTGCTAGATCTCCATGGTCGTCACCACTACTAATAGTACCCAAAAAATCGGACGAAAATGGAGAACGCAAGTGGAGAGTTGTTATTGATTATAGATTACTAAATAAATGTCTTAAAGACGAAAAATTTCCTAGTGCTAATATTAATGAGATTTTAGATTCACTTTCCGGTGCAATTTATTTTTCCCATCTTGACTTAGCACAAGGATATTACCAAATTGAACTCGACCCAGCTTCTAGAGAGTATACAGCTTTCACCACGAATACAGGGCAATATCAAATGACCAGATTGTCAATGGATGCGAAAGTAAGTCCCAGTGTATTCTCAAGGGCTTTAACTATGGCTATGACAGGTTTAAATTTTGAATGTTGTTTTGTTTACTTAGACGATATTATTATTCTGGGAAATAGTTTAATGGATCACAACAAAAATTTAACGAAAGTTTTGCACAGGTTGCGAAAGGTAAATTTAAAACTCAACCCAAGTAAATGTCAATTTTTCAGAAAAGAAATCTTTTATTTAGGTCATAAAATTTCAGCGTCAGGAGTATCTCCCGACCCGTCAAAAATTCTGGCATTACAACAATATCCAGTACCCAAAGACGCACAGGAAACGAAACGATTTGTAGCTTTTGCTAATTATTACAGGTCGTTTATTCCAAATTTTGCTCATATAACATCACCTCTGAACAAACTTTCTAGAAAAGGTGAAAAATTTATCTGGACTGATGAATGTCAAGAAACATTAGAAAATTTGAAATCAAGATTAACATCACCTCCAGTTTTACAATACCCAGATTTTTCAGCTGAAAACACTTTCATACTGAAAACTGATGCCTCAAAAATAGCAATTTTAGGAGTACTCTGTAACGGAGACAATAAACCAATTGCATATGCTAGTAGAACATTAAATAAAGCAGAAAGAAATTATAGCATTATTGAACTAGAGCTTTTATCAATAGTTTGGTCAGTGAAACATTACAGACCATATTTGTATGGAAGAAAATTTGTAATACAGACCGATCATAGGCCTCTTATATTTTTGTACGGCTCAAATCAACCGTCTAGTAGACTGACGAAATTTCGACTTGTTTTAGATGAATATGACTATGTAGTACAGTACGTTAAGGGCAATTCAAACGTTGCAGACGCTCTTTCTCGAGTAGAAATACCATCTGACAACTTGAAAGAAATGTCCAGAAAAATTGATGCCTCTGTGAATGTTATAACACGTTCACGAACAAAGAGATTGCTGGATAACCCGAGTGTAAACGATGAAACTAGGACTGATCACCCCGGAATTGTCGAAGTTTTGAAAAAGCCTTATGACGTAACTGAATTGAAAATATTGAGCTCACAACAATTCAATGCACTACGGAAGTCAGAAAAACAATTTAAGTTCATGAACGATTATTTAATTTATGACGCAAGCTTGCAGATTATATATTTAAATAAGACAGATTCTTGCTCAGCATTATATCTTCGAGAGATGTTGAAAGACTGTCCAAAGTTGTCCGGACAAGAAAATATTCCAGAAATATTAATCGATGAAAATAACAATTTATCTGCAGATATAATTAAATATATTTCAAAAATCTTCAAGAAGTCGAAAACAAAAATTACATTCATAAACAACTGCCAAATCATTAACGATTCAGCAACTAGACAATTAATTTTAAATGATTTTCACATTCTACATACAGGAGGTCACGCAGGTATCAATAGAATGTATAACAACATCAAAAGGTATTACAATTGGAAGGGACTGTACAATGACGTAGAAAAATTTGTAAAAATTTGCGATGACTGCCAAAGATACAAACACTCTAAACCATTTATAGAACCCCTGAATATAACAACAACAGCATCATACGCGTTTGAGAAAATATCCTTAGATTTAGTAGGGCCTATCGAACAAGGCATTGAGAACAATAAATATATTTTGACATTACAATGCGACTTGTCAAAATTTGTGGAGGCATTTGCACTACCAAATAAAGAAGCAGTAACCGTAGCGAAATCATTCGTTAGTTATATCAGGAACTGATAGTTCACCGGTATAACATTACAGATGCATGTTCCCAGACCAGGTCGTTAGCCGATCCAGCTTGCTTACTCAGCATTGCGTCATATGCGAACTTATTTATACACCTTGTTTTATTATTCATGTCATTCAATTGTAGTTATTTGCCTTAAATGTACAAATAAAGTTTTTAAAAAGTCTCAAAGCAAATCCTTCGAAATAATTGGCGCAGTCGTTGTAGGATTGTTCGAAAACGACTCATTGCGAATTCGTTTGTGAGTTTCAACTCTTAACGGACAAGAAACCGAAAATTTGGAGAACGAGCCAGAGACCCAGAAAAACACAGTGAGCCAGAAAAGTGGACGAAAACCAGGAATAGGTGAGCCATCCATTTTTCCTCTCCTTTTATTTGAATTTTGTGGCAAAGTTGACTATTGATTGAATCAATTAGTGCATATAATTTGAATTTAACAATAAGAACAGAATTGAGTGGAAATCAATTGCGTTTTAGATATTAGCGAAAATAATAATCTGAAACATAAATTTGGCATAAGAAGAGAAAGAGGATAATTACAATTTTTCGAAAGTATAGGAATAAGTAAAAGTAATAAAAGAAAGAATAGTAATAAAATAAATTTTCATTTACAATCAATCAAAATTGACGAATTAATTGGACAATTAAATAACTTAGTATTAGATAGAGATAATAATATGGTAAATCCTCAAGAAATGGGTATTAATTACCAATTATTGAGACTATATATTGATACGATTCCAAATTTTAATGGTGATAATGAAAGTACCTTAGAAGTATTTATTGAACATTGTGAATATTTGATTTCTACCTACAAAAATATTCAAAATATTGATGATCCAATTAATAAATTTTTAATCAGAGCTATAATTGGGAAATTATCAGGAAATGCATTAATGTTAGTTGGAAGTAGACCAGAAATTCGAGATTGGGATAACTTGAAGAATCTGCTTAGGCTTAGTTTCGGAGACCAAAGAAATCTAGATTGCCTTGTTCAAGAAATGATGATAATGAAACCTTTTCGAAATGAAACTTTCTTCTCTTTCGGTCAGAGAATTCAGAAAAGCAGGAGTACAATTGCTTCAAAATTAGTTTCAATGAACCTGAGTGTGGAAGAACGAACTTTCAAATTGCGAAATTACGATGAACTTTCTTTGAAAACCTTTATCCGTGGTTTAACAGGAAGAATACAAGACATGGTTAGACTACGAAATCCAAACTCTTTAGAACTAGCCATTTCTTATGTTCTAGAAGAAGAAAATTTCATTTATAATCAAAAACAAAATAATTACTTTCAAAATCCTCTTCAACATAATAAAACGATGCCTCCAAGACCACAATCATCTAATCAATTCAAACCGCAACAACCAATTTCAAATTTCCGACAACAAATGCCAGTTCAAAATTTTCAAAGACCAAATTTCAATACCCAAAATTTCCAAAATAAAAACCAACCACCGGTTGAAAATTTGAGATACCAATTTCCATCTCAACCTATCCAGTTACAACCGAGACAAAATATGCCTCCTCCAAAATATTTTACTAACCAACAAGTATTTGGAACACCCCGTAACGTTTTCAAACCTACCGGACAAGTTATACAAAATAAACCAGAACCTATGTCAACATCATCTCGTAATCCTACGATACAACAAAATCGTAATCCTAATAGAAATTATTTTCAAAATTCCGGTCCAAGAAATTTCATGTCAGAGGAACTTCATAATATAGAGACTAGATACTACCCAAATGATCAGTTAGAATTTGATAATCCCTTCGAAAACCAACAATATGAATGTTCAGGTGTTATGAATGAACAAAATGACCCAAATGCTTATAACGACAATTTTGAAAACTTTCAGGACACTGTATTTAACCAGTGCCCTTACGAAAATGTTAACGAAACCGAGAATTTTACTTTTGAAGAAAATTTTCCCCATACCTTGACCCAGGACAACACAACATAACAAATATAGACCTCAATCATTTACAGAACAATTTACCATATATATTCGTTCCCAAATTGAAAGCAAAATTTTTAATAGATACAGGTAGCTCTCGTAGTCTCATGAGTCCAAATTTGGCAAATAAATTTTTCCAAAATTATATTTCTAATGAAAACTTCAATATTCAAACCTCTCATAGTATTTCTTTTCACAACGAAGTGGTTGTTATTCCAATATTTGAGATTTTCAATATTGAGAAATGTCACAAATTCTATATTTTTGATTTTAATCAAAAATATGATGGACTTATAGGAATGGATCTTTTAAAACAATTACAAGCAATAGTCGATATTCATAAAAAATTACTGATTACTCCTAGTAACCAAATTCCAATTATTTTTGATGAGTCACTAAACACATCAAATAAAACTCCACAAAAATGTTTTCATACTTTGATAATCCCTGGCAGAATGCAGCAAGTTATTAAACTTCCTGTCCTTCAAAAATCTGGTTTAGGAATTTTAAATTATATAGATTTTGGAAACAATTTAGAATCTCCACAAGCTATCGTTAACATAGAAAATTATTTTGCTTATACAACAATAACAAACTCGAACACAAAGCCATTCAAAATCACGATAACAGAACCTTTTGAGATTGAACCTTTCGATTTAAATGAAACTAATTTCGTTGGAAATATCGAGACAAATAGTAAAGTAAACGAACACCAAGACCTTCTTTTAAAAAATAACTTGAAAAATCTAAGGTTGGAACACTGCAATAAAGAAGAAAAACAAGCAATCGCAAAATTGTGCTATGATTATAGAGATATATTTCACTGTGAAAACATTCCTTTGAGTTTCTCTAATGAAATTACTCATAAAATAAAATTAAAAAATGAAACCCCAATTTTTACAAAGACTTATCGAATTCCGGAAATTCACAAAATTGAAGTAAATTCTCAAATCAATAAAATGTTAGAACAGGGTATAATTCAACCTTCTACCTCACCCTGGAACAGCCCGATTTGGGTAGTTCCCAAAAAATCAGATCAAAGTGGAAAACAGAAGTGGCGCGTCGTCATAGACTATCGAAAATTGAATGAACAAACAATTGACGATAAATATCCTCTTCCCAACATTACAGACATCTTAGACAAACTTGGTAGGGCAAATTATTTCACCACCCTCGATTTGGCATCAGGATACCACCAAATCGAAATGGACAAAAATGACATTTCAAAAACAGCTTTTTCTACACAAAATGGGCACTACGAATTCAGACGTATGCCTTTTGGGGTAAAAAATGGTCCCTCTACTTTTCAGAGGACAATAAATAATGTTCTGAGGGGCTTAAACAACGAAATTTGTTTAGTGTACCTTGACGATATAATAATATTCAGTAGCTCCTTACAAGAACACATCTCTAGAATAAAAAACGTATTCGAGAGACTGAGGAAAGCAAATTTCAAAATACAATTGGATAAATCTGAATTTCTTAAAAAATCAGTTGCCTACCTAGGACATTTAATCACCCCTGAGGGAGTGAAACCCAATCCGGATAAAATCTCAGCAATTCAAAAATTCCCTATCCCAAAAACTCAGAGAGAAATCAAATCATTTTTAGGCTTAATGGGATATTATCGAAAATTCATTAAAGATTTTGCGAAAATTACAAAACCTATGACCGCATGTTTAAAACGAAATGCAAAAATAATACATGACCAAACTTTTATCGAAAGCTTCGAAACATGTAAGAAAATTTTATGTAACGACCCTATACTTCAATACCCCGACTTTGAACGAGAATTTATAGTGACCACAGACGCTTCAAACGTAGCCCTAGGCGCAATCCTTTCACAAGGTAATATTGGCCAAGACAAGCCTATCGCTTATGCTTCGCGAACTTTAAATGAGACTGAACAACGTTATAGCACTATCGAAAGAGAGCTTCTTGCGATAGTTTGGGCTTGCAAACAATTCAGACCTTACATTTTTGGACGACCCTTTACAATTGTATGTGACCACCGCCCACTAACATGGCTTTTTAATATTCGAGAACCCAATTCCAAACTATTCCGTTGGCGTTTGAAATTGGAAGAATACAACTACAAAATTGTTTATAAGAAAGGACTTCTGAACTCCAATGCGGACGCACTTTCACGTATTCAACTTAACATGCACGAAACCGACTCCATTGCTAACAATCCAGGTGACATTGACCAAGAAACTTTAGACTTTCTTAGAGAACTAGCAGAAAATCCAGTAGAAAACTCAAAACCAGATATATCTAATGATAATCCTGGAAAACAATCAAAAATTAATATAATTTCAGATATCCAAATCAATCCCCCGAATGAACTCACTAATCAAATCGATCAACTACCTATCTCTCAAACCGACGAAACTCCCCATTCTTTATCACAAGAAGTAGCCAATGATGGAATTCCTATTCGAGATGATATAATCAATAATAAAATATATCAAATTCACGTTTTAAAAAATAAACAAAATAAAATATCTCTTCAACAAGAAACATATGGTATTCATAAAATTTCAACAGTAAAACTACCTTCAGAAGAAAATGAACTCTTGATTTTTAATTTCATGAAAGATTATTTGAAACCGAATATTAATTACTTCATATATTTTGAAAACGCTCAACTCATGAAAAATTTCACAAAAGTGTACTCTGAAAATTTTAGCAAACAGACTCTAAAATTAATCAGGTGTACAAAACTTGTCAACACTATAAAAGGTCAGGACGAACAAATCCTCTTGATGAAAAATCATCACGAAGGAAAAACAAATCATCGCGGAATCGAAGAAACTTTACAATATCTAAAAAGAAATTATTATTGGATAAATATGAAACAAACTATTACAAATTACATTAATTCATGTGATATTTGTCGAAGAACAAAGTATTCTAGGCAAAATCCATATGTACCTTTAGTTTTGACAGAAACTCCTTCAAAACCTTTTCAAATAATTCACATCGATGCTTTCTTTTTTGACGGCCAAATATATTTGACAATTATTGACTCTTTTTCTAAATTCGCTCAAGCGATACCAATAGCCGGCAAATCAGCCATTCACATTTGTAATGCTTTAGTAAGGTATTTTGCTTCTTTTGGCACACCTCAAAATATAACTGTTGATAGTGGCCGAGAATTCAATAACGAAACTGTCAAAGAACTTTTGAAATTACACAAAATAAAAGTGCATTTCACCACCCCTGGCCACCATGAATCCAATAGCCCTGTAGAAAGACTTCATTCCACCTTAATCGAACATCTACGAATTTTGAAAGAAATACACCCTAACGAGACAGATCTCATTAATTACGCCATACTAGGTTACAATACTTCAATTCACAGTTCAACTGGTTTTACTCCATTTGAATTAATATTTGGTCATACAAATTCAAGAAGTCCAGAAGAAATTTTCAGTCCCAAAGAATTTTTTTCAACATATGTACAAGAACACAATAAAAAACTAATCCCTGTTTATGAAAAAGTTTTGGAAAAATTGAAATCTCGCAAAGAAAAAATACAAGAAAAAACAAACATTAAAGGTAACACGAACGAGGAATTTGAAATCAATCAAAAAGTTTTCAAGAAAAATCCGAAAAACAGAAATAAAAAGAACAATAAATTTTTAGGACCATTTACCATTACAAAAATCTTAGAACATAACAAAGTAGAAATAAAAAATAAAAAGGGAAAGGTTGAAATAATTCACATAAAAGAATTAAGAAAACCACCTTTGTTACAGGCTCAAAATGAAGAACCTGAGAATCCTGAACCTCCTGACGTTATTAGCAATGGTCAGGGCCAATCCAGAAATTGAAATAAAAACAATAAGTCCTTCCCCCGGAATCCTTCCATTTAAACTTGGTTTTTCAAAAATTGTAACTAAAAAACATATTTTTCTCAACGATATTGATTTAAGTATCCTGGAACTTGAAATAAAAAATTTAATAAAGAACTATAATAAATTAAACGAGATATCAAGTAATAAACAGATGTACTTTAGGAGTTTGGCAAATAAATACGAACATTTAAAACCACTGGTTTTCGAAATTTCTCATAAACTCAAAAATATTCTAAATACACCAACGATCAGACAAAAACGAGGATTAATAAATGTTGGAGGAACAATCCAAAAATGGCTTTTTGGTAACTTAGACGCATCCGATGGAGAGCGATATGATAAGGCAATCGAAACTTTGAAAAGCAATCAACAAAAAATTGTAAAAGAAGTTAATTCACAAATTTCTCTTTCCAAACAAATAATTGATAAATTTTCCAAACATATTGAATCTATTATCAAAAATCAGAAAGATATTTCTAAATACATTGAAATCTATAAACCAGCTTTGATCAATATAACTGATCAATTTTATAAATATACTGTGTATTCAAGTATGCTAGATCAAATATTTTTAAATGCAAATGTAATTATCACCTTTCTTGATAACGTCGAAAATGCAATCACTTTTGCAAAATTACATACAGTTCACCCTGATATTTTAACAAGTCAAAATTTGGAAGGAATCATTAGTGAGCTTCACAATCACTATAGTCCTGACGAAATACTTCAGTTAGATGTCCACTCATGGTATTCAATTATTCAAACAAACTGTTATTTTTCAAAAAATAAAATTATCTTTGCCATAGAATTTCCTATAGTTTATCCTAAAACCTTTCAATACTTCCATTTGTTTCCTATCCCAACTGAAACAAATACCATAATCATCCCAAAAAAACCTTACTTGGCTCTCGGAGAAGAAACATTCCAATATATGGACCAACCCTGTACACAAATCTTGGACATGTATCTCTGCAATCAAGAAAACCTGAGTTTCCACCCAGAAAAAGACTGCATTGCCGCCCTTATTCACGACAAGGATGCTAGGTGCCCCCAGATGCCGATAGAACCACCCACCCAAATATTCAATAAAATCAACGAGGAATATATTATCGTCATCACCTCAGAAGAAATGAAAATAAAATCAAAATGCCCAGAGGACCAATTCTTCACAGTCAAAGGCAGCACCCTTCTACGAATTCCAACCAATTGCAGTTTCGAATTCAAACGATACAAATTCGAAAACCGCCAAAATTCGAATTTCGGAAAACCATTTGTCTTGCCAAAAATCAACAATGAAGTGTTAAGGATTGAGACACTCGAAAGAAAACCTTTAAGGATAGAAAATATACCACTGGAAGATATCCATCAACTTCAGAGACATATCGATGCGACAAATCAACTATCAATAGAAGACATCGATTACTACCAATCAACCGACTGGATTCTATGGACAATTATCTGCTTTATTTTATTTGTTTTGGCCTGCTACACCTTCAAGAAAATTCAAAATGCACGGAAGAAACCAAACTCCGAATTGAAAGTGAAATTTGAAGGAAAAGAACTTGAAAATTCGCCTTCAGTCTTGTTCCAGCCCGAAGTCGAAATTTGAGGAGGGAGGAGTTATATCAGGAACTGATAGTTCACCGGTATAACATTACAGATGCATGTTCCCAGACCAGGTCGTTAGCCGATCCAGCTTGCTTACTCAGCATTGCGTCATATGCGAACTTATTTATACACCTTGTTTTATTATTCATGTCATTCAATTGTAGTTATTTGCCTTAAATGTACAAATAAAGTTTTTAAAAAGTCTCAAAGCAAATCCTTCGAAATAATTCGTTAATAATTTTGTTTTACGATACGGAATTCCGAAACAAATTCTTTCGGACCAGGGTACCGAATTCATAAATTCAGTATTCGCCGAAATGTGTAAATTACTTGATATAAAACAACTCAATTCGTGTGCATATTACCCACAGACAATATCCTTAGAAAATTCACACAAACATCTAGGCGCGTACCTAAGAATGCAGACATCTAAATTTAAGTCTGCATGGAGCACTTGGCTTCCTTTTTGGTGTTTTTCATACAATACAACGGTTCATACAGAAACAAAATATTCTCCTTACGAGCTAGTTTTTGGGCATTTACCGAAACTTCCCACTAACATTGGTGAAAATATTGATCCTCTGTATACTTTTGATAACTATCCTCTAGAACTGAAACACCGTCTTCAGCGAGCATGTGCCGATGCAAAAAAAAATTGTTAAAATCTAAAACAAATAGAAAAGAGAGATATGATGAGTACTGTAATCCTAGTAATGAGTTTAGAGTAGGAGATTTAATTTTAGTGAAAAATAATGTTACTAACAAAATGCTAGAACTTTTTAAGGGTCCTTATTCAGTGATAAGAGACGAACACCCGAATATAGTGATTAAAGTGGAAAATAAAGAAGTGACAGTGCATAAAAACAGAGTGAAACCGTATTACAACTGAGTGATAGTATAATTAGATTAGATACTGTAATTTAGTTTTAGTGATTAGAAGAAAAAGAAATTTTTTTTTAAACTTTTCTTTTTATTTTGCCAAGGGAGGTGTGATGAAGATTTAAGTCACATATTTTACATTTCAAATAGATTACCAAATTCGTATTATATTCAATTGTCTTTTCCACAATTCTACGTATAGAAACGTTGCAGGTTCATTAAACTCACCTCGACCTAATTATGTATTACTGCAACCTTTTCAGTACATTGAACTGTTTGAAGTTCAAATATATAACAATTAGATAATAAGTGATGAGCAACCAATTCTGTATAACCCCGATTCTGATGAATCATTAGTGTGCATATACTCTTCGATGTAGAATGTTAACTTTGATAGGAATAAAAACGAACTCTTGGTAATGACTGGCTTCAATTAAACTACCTGGAAAACCCAACATTTCAACAATCTTCTTCGTTATCACCTTCTCACACTAAGGATATCAAACATATCATATGTTTCAGTATACGATAATTTTTTCATTTTCTTTGTTAATAAATTCTACGTTTTGAATCTGCACTGGATTACACTCGTATTTGTTCATAACCAAACAGCTTCAAATTCTGAGTTTGTTCAATGATTTTCTTTGGATTTGCAATTCTTCCTATGCTATTTCGCATTTGGCGCTGGATATTTGTTACGCCACTTCCGTTTTTTCTCTGTCAGTACATTCTGCATTCGTTTCCCTTTTATTTGATGTGCTGCACGTTGAGATTCAACTATGATTGATGAAGATGTGGCTTAGTGCCTTCCTGACTTGTTGCGCCATCTTTGTTTTTCCTTTGTCGATGAATTCTTTATTTCTTATCCTTTTATTTGGCCTTCTGTACGCGACAATACGATCATTATTAGCGAATATACAACTAAGTCCCCTTCTGTCATTTTTTTCTGATAGCTCATTAATTTCCACAAATCATCACACATCATTTTTCTACCACCTCACCATCTCATACGCTGACTACGTCACTTCCAAAGTTTTATCACTATTATTATTATTATTATTCGACCCTCAATCTCCAATTTATTTTCATCTAACACAATCAATCGATAGATATTTGAATCCTCCATTCATATTGGCTGCCCGACACCATTCTGTAACAGAAGTTAGGCTGAGTGTTCCACAAGATTCCGTTCAGGAATCTGAAAATTCGCGAAATGAACCTTCATACGACAAAAAATGAACTTTAGACGTTTCCTGATGATGATTACTTGCTTAGCGAAACGCGTTAAGTTGACTGTCATATTGAAACACGAAAACAGCTACGACAATAACGAAGAAAAGATAACGCAAAACACGCAAAACGGTCGAAACGCATGCAAATCGGTTGAAATGTATGCAAAACGGTCGTATACTTCGCTTTCCCCATTTTCGAACGTTACCTCCACAATGCGTAACTCCTCGACACCTTTGAAGTCCTCTTAACTTGGTTAACAACGATACGATCTAATGTCCTTCTGACATGATGGAATTGACATTCCATTACTTCTGTTGAATCGACATATTTTTTTCTCAAATGCTGTATTTTTACGCACCCTGTACACTTCGACGCCATGTTTTTTCTTCAATAAT
The DNA here is from genome assembly GCF_025532065.1 of Leptinotarsa decemlineata. Taxonomy (NCBI): domain Eukaryota; kingdom Metazoa; phylum Arthropoda; class Insecta; order Coleoptera; family Chrysomelidae; genus Leptinotarsa; species Leptinotarsa decemlineata. Next base: position 5,213,675 of record NW_027412536.1, on the reverse strand, counting down.
GTACACATTGAGGGATCGCCCGTTGGAACGTTACAGCCTCCTTAAATTGTAATGTTTTTCTTGAATTATGTATTTTGACGCACTCTGTACAATTCGACGCCATGTTTTTTCTTCAATGGTGTATTTTGAGACACCCTGTACACATTGAGGGATCGCACGTTGAAGTATTGAACTGTTCTCCAAACTGAAACTTAGTTTCCAAATGAAGGGTACATGAGAAGAAGGCGGTTAGTCAGTAAAAATCCAAACGCCGTATTTTCACGCCATCTTGTAGCCAAAATTTGAGTCTTTTTATTGGTCTATTCGTTTTGGGAAAGAATGCGTTAGGTCAAGTGTTATAAACGTTCAAAGTTATTCAGTACCGGGCAATAACGCGGGATGTCCGTGCGGTACTATGCAAGAAGGGGGAATGTCCATCAAACAGCCAGAGTATATTCTACATGTACCCAGAAACTATCGGACGGAAGGGCAGTGACGAAGTATGACGATTTTGTGTACAACTTCCTGGATGAAAGAGTTCGACACTTAAACATATTTTGTGACTCTTGTGGAGGACACAATAAAAACTATACGGTGTTTAGGTATATTCATCATTTGGTTGTCGTTCAAAAAAAACTTGAGTCAATTAAAATGTCATTTCCGATAAGGAGGCATTCATACATGGAGTGCGAGAAGTGAATGGACAGAAGTATTTAAATCAGCTAGGACAAAGCCATCACCATTTGACATTGTTGAAGTTACTCGTCAATCATTCGAGCAATGGACTGACCACTTTGCCACGAACTTTATAAAACCTAATGCCCTTTTTCGTCTCGGCCTATTAGAGAAATGAAAGTTCTGAAAGTAGACCCACAACTCCTGTTTTTCGATCTTCCTGGTATGGCGCATGGGAATCTGTAGTTTTGGTTGACCCAAAGAAATGGAAAAAATATTGGAGAACAAACAGAATAGAAAATGAATTCGAATTACCTAGTGCAGCACAGGAAGGTATGTAGGATCACAATCATGATGATTTTTAGTGAAATATCTACTGTAGGATTTGTAGAACTTCTGCCAATATCCTCCGAGAAATACAGTAACCTTCAAAGTCTTAAAAAGTTTTGCCAGAATGCTGCAGCTGATGAGTATTATAGCAACCTGCCTCATGTAGATAAGAAAGGAAAGTCACGACTACCGCCAAATAAGCAGGATTCTGCAGGACACCAATCTCTTCCGAGGAAAACAAAAACTAATAGATCCTAATCATGACTCATAACTATATATTCCAACACTCTCAGTGGTAATCTTTTATGTTTTTATTCATCATTGCATTTTCAGTTTCCAAACTTGAACATTTCATTATATTCTCAGGAATATATTATATTGACATAACGCCTTCTTGCTTTTTTTATTCCTACACGAATATGAAAAACACTTTAATGAAAAAAAAATTCGTCAAGCAGCTTTTTTACTTGCAGGCAATCCATTACAAAACAATAATGATTCATGCTCAAAAAAAGCTCGTAGCAGAATGCATAACTAAGCACAAAATTCGAGCCCAAACACTTGAAAGCGCTCTCCTGCAAACTTTGCAATTCATGACTAACCGCCTTCTTCCCCTGTACCCTTCAAATGTAATGACACGAAGTGATAAATTGATAAATCAACCGCAAACGTGTTATGATGTCGATATATTTTGAGGTAATGATATTTAATATCGAAGAAAATCGTTTTCATTGTATTCCGAAAGCTTTGTAACAGTTTCTGAATAGTGATCAATGAACACCGAATGAATTTTTCATTACCGTTTGAAGATCTTGACCTCCCTCAATATTTATAAACATTCATATGTTGAAGTTGTGACTTTGCTCCAGGTTAGCGTACTACGACAAAATGCTTGAGGTGCATTGATGCAACTTTATTCGAAGATAGTTTTATTTTGATGACTATGAACTTGAAATGATGAAAGATAGAATTATGAAGACTAAGTGTTTTTCTTTCAGAATATCGAAGTCGAGGTTAAAACATCTTTCAATTCACGTATTTACTTGAATGGATTAGAATTATTTTATGACCATATTTCATATTCATCTGTATCGTAACTTTATGTTTATATGTCCAAGAATTCATTTCACTCCCTGTTATAATGGACTCGTGACCATACCAAACGACATTAATTCGTCATACAAATGAAACTCAGGTTATCTACACATAATTGACTCGTTGGGTATCTATATTAAAGGATGCTATTTTGAATGGGAATTTTTAAATATCGTAATTGAAAATGAATGTCTATCAATCGTCTACAATCATTTCCTGAATGAAATTCAAGATATAAAATATAGCTTTTGATAGAACGACCCAACAAATCAGAATTTAAATTGACAGACAAACTCATTTTCTTCATTTCCAAAATGTCCTATGTATGTGAGTTGTTTATCACTATAAACCCCCGTATATAATTTTCTGTTATGACAACATTTTCGATAACTTTCCCTGAATAAGTTTTTCATTTTCAAACAAAGAGGTGTGTGACATGTATTTTATTCATTTTGGTAGTACATCATAAAGCTATTTATATAAAATATCAACGTTATTAAGACTGCAGCTGAACGAATTTCCTTTGGAATGATCCATACAGAACATATTGTTTTCTCCAATTTTGGAACACACCACCATGAATCTTCAAAGTCTTCCAAATTCACTACGGTTATGATTATACTGAATAGGTGCAATCTGCCATCTAGAAAGGCTTTCTTTTGATGATCACGCACATAAATGATATCAACATCATGTAGATATTTCTTGAGGATGCTATCCAGTAGATGATGTTCCACGAAGCCTGAAGAATACTTCAAACCATGACGCATACCCAACGCCTTTTCTATCGTCTTTGCTTTCGGCGGTACAAGCAGAAAAGTATTACATTGATTACCGATCTTAATGGCAATCTCCCTGGGGTGCAACTGTAGACTGAAAAAATGGAAACTGCTGAGATTTGAAACTGGTTCTGGAAACGTTGCTTAGATGGTTTTGGCTGCTGTTGTTGAGATGACTCTGATATTGCATACGTTAATGTATTGTGGAAGCTGCAGAGATTGAAGCTCGTTCTGTGGAGACTGTTGAGATGGTTCTGGAAGCTGTTGTGATTTGAAACTCGTTATGGAAAGGTTGCTAAGACCTTGAAAAAATCAACTGTTATTCAAACCAAGGAATTTATAATACATATTCAGCAAGTACTAAACACATAAAAAGTATTGAAAACACTACTTCATGCGGATCATATCTATGAATGAAAAAATTTTTGAGTTGAACAAAAAATATTGTATACAACCACAACCTCTATACATATATTGAACAGAGAAAAAAATGGGAAAGCAGTATTGACCTTAATTTCGTACAATTTACAAATGAAACAACACGACAGCGTATTTTCCTGATGAAAAATTCCGGTAAAAAATTGTTGTTGTTAATTGGTTTTCTCTCCACGACTGAAGTAGAATTTTTGGAAATCCACCTGTGAGAAATCAAAAAATAAAAAAGGTAATGTTTCAAATTATACGAATACTCTCTCAAATAAACGACGATATGAAAAACATTTGACTGAAATTATCCAATACATATTGGGAAAAATTTTGGAAATTAAATGATAATAGAACAACTTCCATCAACTTTTGATTAAATTACATTTGAATAAATTCAACTGAGAAAAAAGTCAAACTTAAAAACAGTTACTTTCGAATAGAATATCGGTGCACTTGCCACTGTTATCACTTTCAATTTGTACAACTAACATATTCCGCCACGCAGGACGTATAAGTGGTAACATATTTCAAAATTACACAAAGAAAATAAATTGATTTGAAATCCCTGAAAAAATAAAATAAAAAAGAATATCCGAAAATAACAATTTTATTAAAACAAAAGACTGAGATTACAAAGAAATAACATACAAGCAACAACCAAAAAAATAAAAAATTGAAATATTAATTGAAGCTGAAAATTAAAAAATTAAAAATATCAACAAAAAATGAAAAATAAAAATTCAAAGATTCCGAACCAAGTTACGTCACGACGTTTCGATTGTTAGTATCCACAATCGTCTTCGGGTGATAACGAAGTATTCTATACTTCGCTCCCCCATTGTCCCCACGTTGAGTCCACAACACGTAACCTCTCGACACTTTTGGGTGTCATCTCCTCTTTCTCCTGACGATGATAACTTGTTTAACAAAAATACGAGACTTAGTGTCTTTCTGACATGTTGGAACGCTAGACTTCTGTTGAACCGAAATGTTTTTTCTTAAATGATATATTCTGACGCACCCTGTACACTTCGACGCCATGTTTCTTCTTTATTGATGTATTTTGAGATACCCCGTACACATTAAGGGATCGTAGGTTGAACTGTTGAGTTGTCATATTTTTTCATTCCATCCTGCGTCGATGACGTCACACGTTTCTTCCTCTTCTGTTTGAACAAAAAATTGCAAAAAGTTTAGCTCCTTAAGAAACTACATGGGATTTTGCGCTCGGATTGGCCTTGTTCACCTACTAATTTCATTCAAATCAAATAAGAGATAAAGATAAGATAAAGGTAAGACAAAAATTTCATAATTTGCAAGAAAGATATGGAATTCCAACTTTTCAGAAAATTGCCCACTGGACCTGGTGAGATCAAACACACAATTACTGATTTTTGAGATTGAAGAAAAATGTGTTTATTAATACTCACCCAGAATCATCTCCAACCTTGATATACAGGATACCATGTAGGTTACTGCGTTTTAAGTATATTTCCGAGCAGGAACAGCCTTCAGCCTCTATTCCGAACAAAATTGATTGAGATCCTTTAGGAATTTCATTCGTGATGCAACCAAATAAAGACGCAGTCGAATTCTTAAAAATCAGAAATTATCGTTTCACGAAGTTATGAAAACTAAATTGATATGTCCCTCACGATAAAGATAACTTGAAAACATTCATGAACGGAAGAGATAACCACTCAAATACTGAAGGATCACAAAGAAAAACCAAGATATCGATTGCATGAAACCATGCATACCGCAAATTTTTGAAAACCAAAAATATTAAGTTACGGAAAACAAATAATTCTAGGAACTCTCCTTTCACGTACCTGAGGTTCTGTTCAAACAACGAACACTTCATGGAATCTCTAAGAGGAAAAGGAAGATTATGTCAAGATATCGTCCGAACAGAAGAGAGCGCGAGCCCTTTCTCCTTCGAGAAAAATTGAATTCGCTCATGAGTATTTTATTCATATCTACTGACCTAAAATTGACATGGCGTTCTGTAAAAATATAAGCATTATAGATTTGGTTGATGGTTCGGCTATCTTCCGCAAGATGCTCTGGTATGTACGAAATCATTATTATTGATTTATTGAACGAATACAATGTTAAGTTTTACTCTTGGTCACTAGATAGTGGGCTCATATGAATGATAAATTCAGTTATTATAAATGATGTAACGTTTAACCGTTACAGGTTACAACATTACAAATGTTTATATGTAGAAACTATGGTATTTTCAAAAACAAATACTTAAATACGAGTAAAACTCTTATTCAGCTCGGATGGTTCTCGAGTAAAATTCATAATCACATTTTCCGGTTATGATGTTTTCATCAAATAAAACATCAACACAAATTATAAGATACCATTATTCACTGTAAGAGTTAATATTCGAGAAAAATGTATCTTAGCAATCACCGGTTCTTATCTATCATTAATTGTTAAATATAGAGTTCAAGTTCGATTATTATTATTATTATAAAATGTCAGCAATTGCCGGTTCTCATCTTCTGATGTAAACAAATTAATCCAGGTTTAGCTCAAGGAATACCTAACTACCTCTAAACCGCTTAGTATTACATACAGAAAGAAAAAAACGATAATCCTTAAAAGTGTGCATAAAAGAACATTCAAGTCAATTCATCTGAGTAAAATTTGAACCGGAAATTTAATGATGATTCAACAACAACTCTCACCAACTCTGAATTGGATTACATTTGAATAAATTTATCTGAGAGAAATTTAAAATCAAAACGTAAAAAAACTTGCAATGAAAACTCAAAAGTAAGGATAAAAAATAATTATGAATACTAACTCACATATTTATAGTAGAAAAATTGTCTGTCCGTCGTTTTGAAAACTTCGTATCTCCGGATGTTGATTCAGCATTGACATTGATCAATGTCACCTTGGGTATGAATAGAAAAATAGGTGATGACATATTCTAAAATGAAACGAAAGAAATAAAGAGTTTTTGTTTCGTCGTTTTGAAAACTGCGTATCTCCAGATATCGAGTCAGCATTGACATTGATCCATGTCATCTTGTGTATAAATAGATGGTATGAAAGATGATGACAATTCAACATAACACTTCTCATCAGGAAGCAAGTCAGCGTTATTTTCTCTGGTAGGTATTCCAAGCGTGGCTCAGCTATGTGGTCCGGTGGAAATATATGGTCCGGCGTCGGAATGATGTAATGGCGTTTCATTGTGCTCCATTACATCCATAATCACAATTCACGTATATTGCCATGTATTTTATCCACATCAGGTATGTTCAGATAGAAAACATTATATATTATTGCAGTCAGAACTTTGTTTTCAGCATCGGTGACGACATATTCTATACTCTGAGGCTGAATTCTTCGCAGCAGATATCTCGGGTGAGATATTTCCTGATTGAACACTTTGTGTTTAATATCTTAATTATTTAACTGATTCAAAAAAAAATTCTTCACCTCACAAAATTGAATATCTTCCGCATCAGCGCTCAGACCTCCTTGTCACGTGATTTTAATTAAAAAAGTTTATAGTTATGAGATTCGAACCTGGATCGTCCGCGCCGTAGACATTGTCCTTAGCCTCTACACCATCATAAGATATTGAAGTTAACTGCGAATGTTGGGTATTTATAGCGTTAGTTTTGTCGGGACCGAAATTGACTCATTCATTATACTTGACAGCATTTTTATTTTTGATTTCCGTAGAACGTACTCGTCATTATCATGTTGAAGATAGGAAAATATACTTAAATTTGGGAAATAATTAATATTTCATGTAAAGATGTGTATGTGTGTGTAAGAGCGAGAGACGCGTGTGACGTAATCGATGCAAAGAGAGATGGAGATGGTATCGAGATTTACCGGTTGCTAGTGCAAGCAGGTGTTGCCAGTTGTACAATAAATCAATGTTTATGGAGTAATGTAGCGTTGCCGGATTGAAAATTAAGCGTGAACTACTCGACGAAAATTGGAAGAGCGAAATGATATTTTATAATAATGAATCAGATTTAAGAAAAAATATGACAACTCAACCTGCGATCCGTCATTGTATACGGGGTGTCTCAAAATACATCATTGAAAACAAACATGACGTCGAAGTGTACAGGGTGCGTCAAAATATACCATTTAACAAAAAACAGATGTCAACATTCAACAGATGTATAGCATTCCAACATGCCAAAAGGACATTACGTCTCGTATCTTTGTTAACCAAGTTAGCATCATCAAGAGAAAGAGGAGATCCAAAAGTGTCGAGAGGTTAAGCGTTGTGGACTCAACGTGAGGGCAATGGGGGAGCGAAGTATTCGACAATGACATTTCAAAATACGTGGTTTTCCGTGCGTTTTCGATCGTTTTTCGTGCGTATACGATCGTTTTTCGTGCGTTTTCGACCGTTTTACCTACGTTTACGGTCGTTTTTCGTGCGCTTTCGATAATTTTTCGTGCGCTTTCGATCGTTTTGCATACGTTTTCTATTTTTTGTTGAGGGTATCATAAGGCGGTGAGGTTAGATAAAAAAGAAGGAATGATTTAGAAATTTATTATACATTTTTATTTTGGTAATATATCACAAAGCCATTTGTATAAAATATCTACGTTTCGGAGACTGCAATTGTAGTTGGTTCGCTTGCGAATGTGATGCATACAAGGTGAGACAGCTTCGTTGTTGTTGAATGTGGGAACCATCCATGTTGTATTGTCATAGCCCTCCAAATTCACAACGCGTGCCGGTATATTCATCTCGTGAAATTTTTCAGTTAGAAAGTCATGTTTTTGATGTCCTCGCACATAAATGACATCGACACCTTGTAGATTTTCCATGAAGATGGCATCCAATTGATTATATTCCATAAAGCCAGAGGAATACCTCAATCCGTGAATGTTTCGCTCCAAGTAACAGGCGGTACGACGATCTTCTTTACTCAAACTGGAAAATGGTGTTTGGCAGCAATAAAAAGTTACTACACTGAATTTTAATCCTAATGGCTATTTCTTTAGGATGGAATTTTTGCTCGACGATGAAGCCTTGAATATCTACAACAGCTATTCTCATGTTGACTCTTCGATTGAAAATGAAGCAAAATCACATGTTCAGTTCCATTTTTTAATAATTTCGCTGAGTGGGAGGTGTTCTATGACAGTATCGTGCACAATTATGCAATAGGCTCTAGTATTTTGAGGAAATCCCTCGGATGCTTCGATTTCAAGTTTTACATCAACACTGGAACTTTTGATACTTTCATCCCTTCTGGAACAATCGATGACAAAGAGAGCTTTGTCCGTGAAGACGGTGGAAGTGAGAAGAGGATTATGTTGATTGGTCATTTTGTAGCTGAGACCAAATTGTGAGTAGTTGAAATAAGCTTGCAAAAAATTCCCCTTTGCAAAATTCAAATGGATATTTTCCTTGGGGTAATTCTCACCGTTTAGAGTGAGCGTTATATTGGTAATATTCAAATGATTGAATATTGTTGGATCATTGTTGACTTTAGTGTAGTCACGATTTTTTTGGAAACATACAATTACATAGCGAGGGCTTTCGAGGAACGAAGAAGTCTTGACGGCCCATATTTCATTTTTTGCACCTTGTGTGAGAGCAGGCAGCATATGAAGTTCCCATTTTCTGAAAGGTATGAGAATAGGAGTGTCTGCTTGGATAGCATTCAAAGGTTGCAATTTAATTTGATCATGCGGAAAGAGTCGTTTAACTTTCAGTTCGATATTTTCAATTTCCAATTTAACTTCCGTTTTCGGGGTCAGTGCAGCAGGAGTCTCTTCTATTTTGAAACAGTTGCTATCATCTCCAGCTCGTACTAATCGAATGGTATGTTTACCGTAGGAAACACACTGATAATCGTTGAAGATATTCAAAAAATGCTTGATGGGTATGAGCATGTTGAATGTTAGATGAGTTGTGTTGATAACGCCTGTATTGTTGGGAAAAGTCCAACCGGAGGGGGCCAAGTGTTTGATATCTTCGTCGGTGTAGATGAGAAAGCCTCTAACAGTACTAACAATTCCAAGTTCACGAACTGCTTTCAATTCCTTACCACTCTGCTCATAACTAGCAAATTGAAACATGAAAGCACCAGCATTGTTTACGAATGACACCTTAACGTCCCCTTTAGTCTTCTCAACTTTTCCACTAATGAACAGCAGACTATCATACAAAGCATCGTAGGCATCAGATTGATTGATGTTGATTTCAATAACATTGTTGTTGCGAAAAGATTTGACATATGGTTAGTAGGTCCGCCATTCTACCTTTTGTATGGACTCATCGATATGTGGTTTTCGAAAAATGTTGAACACTTGATTGGACAACATGATAACCAAGAGATTACAGAAACAATTTATTTTCCGTTGTCGATAGTTGTCGACTAGTGAAAGTCTTGGTGAAGACTGACTTGGGGTATGGAGGTGTATTATTTTTTTAGATAGTCAGCACCATACTTCCGCTTCAATTCCAAACGAATTATTATTTCTTCGTTTCGGAAATCAATGAGCCTAGAATGTTGGTCGAGCTCTCGCAGCGTGATATTGTTTATTTCGTCTCTATGTGCAATAGGTAGGTAAATGGGGTGATTAGGTGTTTCGTCAATTGCATACCCCGGATCAACACCAACAGCAAATTCGTATATCGTATGAGTCGGTGTGTCGTTGTAGAAGGCTCCAAACGTAATGTTGCCATCTATGTGTATGGTGCGTACTTTAATGATATCCACAGGTAGATCGGATTCGTGATGTAAGTTTGGTTTGAGAAGAGTAGATGAAAACCCCAGTATGTGAGCCAAGCTATTTGCAGGTCGGAAATCAATCGAGTGCTTCAGACAGAATATTTCACTTTTCAGCGTATTATTATTCGGTTTCAGATAGAAAAAATCCTCAGGGTTTTCCTTGAACGTTTTAGGCGTGATGTATTTGTTTATTAATTCTTCAATGTCACCAATTTCGCAAGATCCAACAGGTAAATCGATGCTTTTCTGTTTAGTTTTGTCAGCGTTTTCATAGTAGTAGAATTTTGTACCTTCTTCAATGTTGGGTATACTGTTGTACGAATGGAAACTGAACAAAGCCAAAGTATATTCAGAATCGGAATCTAATCGAATGGGTGGATTGAAATCGATGGGAAGCGTCGAAGAACGACTCGTTAGCGTTAATATCATAGACATGACTGATATAATGTCAGTATGACATCTCCTTAAATAATGATTGAAACAACAACAACAACATTTCACATAAAAATCATCTATTTCTACAATAATAACATTCTATTTGCGAACTCACAGGACCATAATACATTGCTTTTTGTAGCGATGATGCAGCTGATGTAGGTGGTGGTACCTCATGTCGGTAATGGATGAAACATGGTAAACGAATCTGCAAAGCAAATCGATGTTGGCAGTCCTTTGGTAATCTATGCCAAACATCCAATAATTCCCAAGGTTCAGCATTCTCAATCAAATAGTTGATCGATAAAGTTTTCAATTCAGCATCGGTTAAATCTCGCAAAGATTTATCTCCAACCATTTTTGCAGACATTATGGAGGAGAAACTGTAGGCACAGATGTCCGCAATTACTCTGGTCAAAATTTTGATACTGACCATTGTTATATGTAATCGTTATACCCCCTCCAAAATATCTGACCAATTCCATTGGAGGTTTGAGATTACCGAAACTATCAAAATATTGTACAGCATTGCCGTTTTTAATGTAAGCTACCCAATGAGTGCCTGCATTCAATTGAGAATCCAAGTTCAATACAGCACATTCTCGAAGTCGAGGACCACGAGTTGGCAATGTGTCGCGCATAAAGACTCCACGAAAATGTGGAATTCTCAGTTGACGGGCACATTTTTGAATTTCCGAATCGTATAATGCTCTATGGGGTAGCTTCAGTAGGAGTTTTTTTGCTTTTTCAAGTAAAGAACTCGCCCTTTGCGTTGATGTTGTTTCTTTAGGAACAGACCAAATCCTCGAGGTGTTTTGCGTAGGTACAAACCGGAACCTAAATGTTCCATAGCTTCATTGTGACGTTGATCTTCTTCAAGTTTCTTTTTGGCATTTTTAGCATCTATTACGGTTTTTGCGATAGCGCCTGCTCCACCTGCCAACGAACCCAAAGCTGAAAGGGCAGCGAACATAGGGATGAGGGGAAGAATTCCTTCAGATTTTGCTTCGAATGGTATTATCCTAGGTATCCGTATGTTTTTACGTCCTCCAGCTTGACTCAATGCCATTTTAGCAGCTCACAAAGCCGAAGCACTAGATTTCTTAATATTGGTAGGATGTGGCTTCCAATTTTTAGTAATTTTTTGAAGCATATTACGTCGAAAGGACAACCCCATGCCGAGCTTGCGTTTCGCTTTCATTGTTGTAGTTACTAGCCAAGCTGCAGCTTTTTCACCAAATCTAGCGTCTTTCGATTTAACGCGTTCCCAAGCTCTATTTTCCAACACTTGATCTGCTTTATGACGGTCTTCTAATGACTCGCTTTGAGAGTACGCGATATCGTGATCTTTACAATATTCGTCCAAAGGATTTACACCGATGTTACCGCGTTCCGATCTCTTTTTCAATTTGGTGCCTGGTCCGCAAAACTGATAACCAGGTAGATGTACACCTGCACCGGGGTAAGTCAACATTGAGAATGATTGGGTGATGACTGTGATGTTTTTATTTATAACCGTAGCGCACTCATTATCCAGCATCACATCATGAAAGTCGTTCAACAAGACAAGACATTACCTATTGAAAATTTAGACTTTTTGAATGAAGCCAACAATAGTAGTGTAGTTGGGAAGCATGGTATATTATTATCCAATTCGTTTCGTGCAATAATTTGTGGACGGAGTGGTTGTGGAAAGACAAACGCTTACTTAACATTGCTATTCCACCCGAATTGCGCCAAATTTGAAAATATCTACGTATATTCAAAATCATTGTATCAACCTAAATATCAAGTGGTTCAAGAAATTTTCAGTAGAGTCAAGGGGTTGAGATATTATCCGTTCATGGAAAATGAGGATATCATAAGCCCTCACGAAGCCAAATCAAATTCCATATTCATTTTCCATGATGTCGCATGTGATGGCCAATAGAAAATTCGTGAATATTATTCTGTATGTAGGCATAAGAACATTGACGCCGCCTATCTTTGTCAGACATATTCAAAAATCCCCAAACAATTGATACAAGACAATTGCAATATGATTGTACTTTCCAAATAGGATGAAATAAATTTGAAACATGTATTCCATGAACACGTCTCTCCTGACATGTCTTTCGATGAATTCAAGAGAATGTGTGCCGAATGTTGGCAACATCGATATGGAACCGTTGAAATAATGAAAGATTTCGATAAGAATGGTGGACGTTATCGTCAAGGATTCGACAAATATATAAGTATACACAGTGCGTGATGTAGTATCATTCACCATCATGAAACCGTTGAGCAAAGAAGTTGATGTTATTCGAAAGAATAAAATCAACGAAATTGCACGCATCATTCGAAAAAAATATTTGGCTCTGAAATTGGTCAAATCCGAAGAAGATGAGTCATTGCAAAGATTTTTCAAACCTCTGTCTATTCCATTGAGGAAAATAGCTAATAAAACAGCAACACAGTCAGCTAGTACCCCATTGAAAACTGAGGCAAAAACCGAAGTCAAACAAGAAACAGTGTAAGAGCCTGAAACGACTCCATTCCAATCCCTCATACATGTTGCAGGTACAGATGAGGATGACGATGATGATGAAAACGTCTTTAGTGGGCTTGTAGAAGATGAACAAGACGACAACGTTGCGTCAGGCATAAATGAACAAGTTTTAGAAGAATATATCGATCAATATCCGATAATGTCTCAACCGTACATTAAAAAACATTGGGGAAATGACAAGGAAATCGACAAAGTATACGGTCCCATATATGATGGGGTATCTTCAAAATGGTTCCTAGGCCAGAAGGAAATAGATTTTGACAGGCGTAGCGGATACATAAAATTGGCTGGTTATCACTGGAAAGGAACACCCGGTATATATGAACTGTTATTTCTCGACATGCCAGAAAATTATAACACTAAGGATTTGAATGTATACAAAAAGATTTTGAATTTATCGAGCGCTCACAAGAATTCGGCTGGGCATCTAAAAGGCACACAGAGATACAAGTACACCAACATAATCAAACCGTTGTTTCCTACAGCAGAAAATCGTCGTAAAACTGGTACTGAGTTTTTTCAACCTAAAACACCTTACTACTACTACTGCGATGGCATCATGTCTACCCAAAACGTCACCTCTTGCAATGACTTTCAATACGAAACCCATTGAATACATTTATTGGGACGATCCCAACGAGCTATGCGAACGTCTCAAATTATTGCTAGCCTCTCGAGATGTAGGAAATACTTCACACAACAATGAAATCATTGCCATTTTGAATGCACTCAAAGAGGCAAAAATAATTCTATAAGATACACTACGTTCCCCAATACATTATCATTTTCAAAATGGTTATCGATAAGTTTGGACGTAGCGACAGCAACAGAAAGCGAAAATTGCCAACGCCCTCTGGAGGATGTATGTTGCATTATACCTCAGCTGGTAATATTCATTGTGTTGATGTGAAATTATGTCATGTGAAGAGCCCCACCACTGATTACGATGTTGCTAATAAAAAGTATGTGGATGGAACCGATAATGAACTTGCTTCATTTATATATCAACTAGCTCAGAAACACGAAAAAGGAATGATCCAAGTAAATGAAAAACTAACCAAATTTCAAGGTGACATCTCCAAACAAATTACCGAAATAAATTCGAAGGTACAATCTACTATCAAGGAAATCAAAAAGATACAAAATGAAGTTCAAGCATAACCATAATTAAAGAGCGGGGTTCACACATCTTCACCATCAATCGTCATGACTTCCAAAGACAAGATTCAACTTATCAACGAACTACATAAACCAATTAGAAAAAATTATCCTCGACGCCGTACAGTTATCAAAGGAATAGATGACTTATGGCAGATGGACTTGGCTGAGATGAGATCGTTCGCTCACCAAAATCGAAATTTCAAACTGATTCTAGTCGTCATAGATTATTTTTCGAAATTTGGGTGGACTCGACCACTGAAATCAAAAACGGGAGAGGAAATTACGAAAACGTTTGCAGTGGAAGAACAACTCAGTAGCACTTGTGCTAACTAAGTTGAACTTCGCTTTTTGTTATGTCAGCAACTAGCTCTCTAATTTATTTAAATATTTGTATGTAACTACAGCTGGGTAACAATAAAGACGATTATTATTATTATTATTATCTTGACACATACGAAACGTTGTCAAAAAAATTTACAAACCGATCAAGGTAAAGAATTTTACAACAATAAGTTTCAAACTTTGATGAAAAAACATGGAATAAATCACTACAATACGTACAGCATCACTAAGGCTTCTATGGCTGAACGTATTATTAGAACGTTAAAAGAAAGACTTTTCAAATATTTCAGTCTGAATGGCATCTACAAATGGTTGAATGTCTTGCCTGAAATCACAAAATCCTACAATGATACGCGATACTCGAAGACGGGCATACAACCTTCGAAAATGACCAAAACTAACGAAAAACAAATTCTCAAATCAACATACACCCATGTGAAAATAGCTGGACCGAGAAAATTCAAAGTCGGTGATGTTGTACGAAACAGTAAGGCGTAACACGTTTTTGAAAAAGGCTATACGCCCAATCGGACTACGGAATTCTTCAAAATTATCAAAGTCAATATTACCAACCATGCCACCTTCATGCTAGAAGATATGCAGGGTGCACCTATTAGGGGTGCTTTTTATGGAGAAGAATTACAAAAAACTGCAAATCCTGATATATATCTCGTTGAAAAAGTCTTGAGGAAGAAAGATAAAAAATGTACGTAAAATGGCTGGGTTTGGATAACAAACACAACAGTTGGATTGAAAATGTCGATTTTGTATAGAATCTTATGGAAAACAAGCACACTGACAATGTATTGGAAGGGCCTTTTGTGAAGAAATATTTGTCTGTTTAACAAACGCACAATATCTGAAACGGACCACGTGATCTGAAGCTATAAGAGCGCATGCAAACACAGGTGGATATTCAGTTTGAAAATGTCTCTCGATAGTGGTTACGGTAGTGAAGTTGAAGTAATGTTCGACAGTGATGGTGAAGATTACAATGAAACTCTAAATGCAATAGACAGAGCATTGGAGCAATACGAAATGGCTGCTCGAAACGAACATCAATTGCTGTTGATGGCATTCCTCATGTCATCTTATGAAATTCGTTGTGGCCTAAGTCCCTGCAGAGACTTCAGCCCATGCATAATTTTGAAGCAGCAGTTCTCCATTCGTTCCATCAATTTGACAAGTTATGAATGGGCGACCCTCATCGACATCCTGCAACAAATGAAGGAAAATTTCTTTGAATCACAAATCGATGGATATGTAGACGAATATGATCCAATTACAACACGTTGCGGGGATTACATTTACGTCACACAGTACATCGAAAGTAATACCAAACAAGTTTCCATTTCCAAGGACACCACGAACATGGAGCTGTTTCAACGAGATGTAAACGAGATCCTGAATACTAACTTTGGTGTGCTATCTGACCGTATCGCTATGCTGGATGCTTTGAACTTTTGTGATTATTATCGAGGTGTTTTCAATATAATGAAATCATGATTACGTGAGAATAAAACTAATTTACCTTTGGAAGAAATCATAGAAGGTTTTTATCAAGCCTCAGCTCTAGATAGTCTGTATGCTAATGCTTTACGTGAATATTTATTTTATTATAAACAAAAAATAGTGTATGATTTATGTAATAAATGAGAAAATGTTGTAACATTTGTTTCATCTAATGTATAAGATGGAAAAAAATCAGCTTTAAAAAGTTGTTTGATGGAATAAAACACCAAAATTTCAATATATATTTTATTCAAATTTTATCAACGTGTGTGTACAACAATAAATAAGTATACAAAATTTCAATATATTCCATTCAAATTATATCAACGTGTACATGTACAATAATAAAAACAAAAACTGAAATACTCAAACATATTTCTGTTTGCAGTCAATTCTTGAAAAGTTGGTGGTCTCCTACCGCTGTTGAAAATTCTCAGAGTAACACACACCTATCAGTCATATTCAAACAAGGACAAAATATATCAATTAATCACATCAATAGAAATAAAATCCAAATGATAACCTAATTTCAAGCTATAGTGCCCCCAAGGTAAAGTTTCGGATGATTTGGGGATTAATGTTCGTTTATCGTCGTGTGGACTCAAGCCTATTTTCACCTGCTTGATACTGAAAACGTGAGCGTATGATCGAATAGTGAACTTCTCACATATTTTTTCTTTAAAATTTGTGAGACAATCGATATAATCTTTGAAATCAATTTTATTTTTGACTACATTATATCGAATTCCCTTTGATTTTTTGATAACTTTTCCACCCTGCACTTTGTAGGTGTACATTTTGGAAAGTAACCCTGCAAAGTGCTCGATGATTTTACCATTTGCTTCATCTTTCATTAACCCAGGAATTTTTTTATTCACAAGTGGAATTTGAAACTTATTATCGGGCGAATAATCGGAAGTATCAAATTTTGATAGGTTATTTTTGATGAGTTCTGAATAGACATCTTCACACGTTATTTCGTAGATGAAGCTATCTGTATCTGTATACATTAACTTGCAATTTTCTATACCTAGAGTGGGCATCATGAAATCGTAATGGAAATCGAACATGCATGTTTTTGAAATATCTAAAATTGGCATTCCGATGTACAGAGGTTTATTGAAAACAATTTCAGTCTTTTTCAATTCAATAGCCACCAAGTCTGTATCGAAAACGGTTCGACTCTGAAATCGAGGGCTCGCAATTAAATTTTTGGCGCCATAACGACCGTTCCAGGAATTCACAAGTTTGACCACCCTGTGAAATCGAATGTTTTCCATCGTTTTCCCAAAAATAGCATTTACCATTAGTTTATATAGATTTTTGCCAAAAGAACTGGTGGCTGCAGCCCTTAGACGAGTATTCAACTCGATGTAGGGACGCAGCCATGCAGATTGTTGTTAGAATCAAACCGTTTTTCAATGCTTGTTTCAAGTTGCGATAATGCAAAATATATTTGTTTCTATTATACAGGGTACCCAATAATTTTTTTTGTTTGGAATTTGGTGGTGCTTGATGCTCTGGACAAAACGGAAAATCTTTATGTGAATCATGTAATCTCTCAGGGTGTTCCAAATCGACTTCCAATATGTAGCCTTCTGAAGCATTGTCAGGAATTTCAGTTACATCTTTGACAAAATTTTCTACCCACTGAAAACCGTCGTAAGGTAAAAATTCAGACATTGCCCACCCATATAAATTATTGACGTCTAAATATAAAAGATATTTTGAAGGTTTTTCGGGATTGTATGCTTCCATATATTTATTATTTGCTTCAGAATATCTATTTGAACAAACCGATATTCCGCCCCTGATCCCCTTTCCTACAAACATAATCATGTCAATGTCTTTTAAAATTTGTAATTTACACTTCGTATACTTCAACATGGCATCCCACGTGTACCCAGGCATAGTATAATACCATGTGGGGTCCAACCCATAAGTTGCCATGCTTTTTTGACGAAAATTTTCAAAAACGTCTGCCAGTAATAAAATATCTGTCCGTATACGATCCCAAATTTGTAATTTCGAATGATTCCCAAACATTTTGTGCGTGAGCATATTTCTCTTCTGTTATGTAATCATCATTCAATTTATTATAGAATTCTTCTCGTGATGGTAACTCGGTGATGTTCAATTTTTCCATGCTATCTATATAATCATACGGAAATACTCCCTTCCTGGTGAGAAGAGCGAATTTCTCCTCATCTAAATGACTAAATTCTTTTTTTTAAATTTCCAAATCATTTTGATCCAATGTAGATACTAACTCATCCAACGATATTCCCATGAATCGAAAAGAATCTATAAATCGAAATTTAATTTTAGTTTCAGCATCCTTTTGTGTAAAGGAAATGTATTTTTCTTTATTTGAGGGAAGTATGCTCACACAGCCTTTTTTTGCGATATATCTGATAATGAAGTGACTGTCGTATCCTGAAAGATTATAAAAAGTAATGGGTACCACGAATAATTTTCGAAAGTTGACATTACAGGGGGCTTGGTGTGCAAAACCGCGGAACGCCCCCGTATAGTGATCGTGATCGTACACGATAACATCTTTTCGCAAATATGTCAAGTCGTTGCAGCACCGATATCATTTAAAGGCACTTTCATCGGCTCAATATTCTTAATTTTAGATTCAACAAATTTTGCAATATCAGACAACTCATCGGCAAACCATTTTATACCGTCTTCAACTCGATAGCTTTTGAAATGAGAGAGACTGTCATCATAGGAACACTTGAAGTAGTAGCCTGCACTGAAAGGTATATGTTTTTGGTATTTTGTAGTTTTGTTAGATATGCTTTCGTTACATTTTTCCAACAGTGACTCGAAATCAGCAAAAATTATAAACGGACATTTTTGTTTATAAACATAATTTCGAAATTCCACATATTAGTATGTAGGAAAGGGAATTTTACAATCATTCACTTTTTCGCACAAAACAGTATGATCATTTAATTTTTGCTGGCTTGAAAAATAATTGAGGCATCTATCACAAAATAATTTTTCGTCTTTCTTTTTGTTCAGTTGTCTACTTAATAATCGAGATATGTCTTTGATCCAACAATAATGGAATTTAATTTCAGTCTCGTCATCGTCATTAATGGGTGGAGCCTCATAATCGTTCAATTTTGGAAAATATTTGTCTTGTCTTCAATTAATAACAAATTAACATGTCTGTCTCGTTTTGTTGTCGTGAGTCTGACAGGTACTACTACAAAAAATGATTTTTCCTTTGCTTGATTCAATTCCAAAGTGTAAACATTTACAGAAATATCTTTAAGTTTTTCAAACTTGGAAATTTGATGTAAATCCATTGGAGTATTCAGCCCTGTAGTATTCAAAACTGTAGAATAGTGTGGATATTTTGACACTCTTTGTGGATGTTTCGCTATAGGATACAAGGCGCTAATAATACTCCAATAGAAGCACATTTCGTCATCGTTTCGTACATTAATGCATGCCTGCTTTCTTGCGATTTCTTGCGGCAGTGGAATGAAAGAAGAACCGTTACCAATCACATATTTATTAATTGCTACTTCCAACAAAATCATTTTACTCAAAGCCCACCCCGACTGTTGCTCTTCGAATTCGCCTAATTTATTCAATATAACATCCATAGCGTTTTCATTGTACCAAGCAGCCAAGTCCGTACTTGAATCGATAACTTTATTTGGCGTACTGAAATATTTGCGATCAACAATTTCCCCATCATTTGATTTTTTAATAAAATCCCCTGATGAAGTAAAATTACCTTTGAGGCATGACATTTGTTTCAAAATTCTGGAAATCTCACGTTTGAATAATGAAAAAGCATCGTCTAGAAACTTTTTAGGATCTTTATGAGTTAAATTGATGATTACCCCCGTTGTTACTCTACTATTGAAAACATTGTTAACATTTTTTTGCCACTTCACCCTGGTGCTTCGTCGTTTCAAATCCGAGCCTATACGTTTATTATTCATCATTTTCATAATCACTTTGAAGCGTTTCAATTCCCCAATTTGTGTAATTATTTTCTTTTTTTCTCAAACCAAAAATTTTGTTTTTTTCATAGCTAAACCGCATTTCTTTATATGTTTATTAATAAATTGTATAGCTTGTTTGACAATATGATCCGAATAATTATCTTTGATGTGTAAAATGTATTTATCAATTACCGACTTGATTTTTGGAAAATCGACCATTTGGATTTTATTTATTGACATGACTCACCGATATTTTGTTCACAAATGAAATTCTAGGTGTTATGAGTCGATTTTGGAAGCTGCAGAGAATTGAATTTCGTTCTGTGGACACTGTTGAGATGGTTCTGGAAGCTGCTGTAATTTGAAACTCGTCCTGGAAAGGTTGCTAAGTTGGATTTGGATGTAGTTGTTGAGATGACTGAACTGATACTGCACACGTTGATGTAGTGTTCTGAAATAAATTTGATTTTCAATACAAATATACACCAGAGAAAAATAAAATTCAAGAGTGGGGGTGATGTGTTCATGGAGTGATTGTGAAAAATGAGCGAGCCACAGTTATAATTAAAAAAATCAACTGTCATTCAAAACAACGAATTTAAAACACATGTTCTGCAAGTACTAAACACATAAAAAATATTGAAAACACTTCTTTATGAGGATCATATCTATGAATGAAAACCTTTTTGAGTGGAACAAAAATATAGTATACAACCACAAACTCTATACATACATTGAACAAAGAAAAAATGCAGTACTAACCTTAATTTCGTACAATTTCAAATGAAACATCTCGCCAGCGTATTTTCCTGATACAAAATTCTTCTAAATGGGGGTGATACTCCTCCGTCACTCGGTGTGGTAACAAATTGTTGTTGTTGTTAATTGGTTCCCTCTTCACGACTGAATTTGAATTTCAGGAAATCCACCTGCGAGAAACCAAAAATAAAAAAACAATGTTTCAAATTATACGAACACTCTCTCAATAAACGACAACATGAATGAAAGTTATTCGTAACTTACTATGCGTTTTATTCAAATAGAAAGCTGCTCACAAAATGAGCTTCTGTTTACTACATAATAAATGTGTATATAGACAAGATATGGCATTGTCAAAGGCAACTAGATAAAATACGAGAAAAATTCTTATTCAGCTTGGATGATTCTCGAGTAAAATTCATAATCACGTTTTCCGGTTCTGAGGCTGCCATCTAACATCAAAACAAATTGTACGATACAATAATTACTGTAAGAGATAGTATTCGAGAAAAATGGATGTCAGCAATTAGCGGTTTTTATCTTTTATTTATTATTAAAGATTGGAAAATATCAGTAATTGTTATTTCTTGTCTTCTGATGTATGTAGAATAAAAATAGTAGTCCAGGGTTGGCTTGAGGAATACGTAAATACCTCTGAACCGTTTTGTATTACAAAATAATTGAAAAAAACGTTAATCCTCAAAAACTATGTATAGAAAAACACTCAAGTATATTAATTTGAGAAAAATTTTGGAGAATTATTTATAATTCAACAACAACTCTCACGACCTTCGAATTAAATTACATTTGAATAAATTCTTTTGTGAAAAAGTCAAAAACGTATAAAAAATCTTGCAATAAAAATTCATAAAGTGAACATGAAAAACACTTACTTTCAGATAAAATCATTGCACTTGTCACTAGTACCACTAATACAACTAACTCATCATTTTGCCTCGCAGGAGGTATTTATAGGAAAATAAGTGATGACATATTTCAAAACCAAACAAAGAGCCTTTGTTCTGTCGCTTTGAGAACTGCATATCTTTGGGTGCTGATTCGGCATTGACAGTGATCAATGTCACCTTGGGTAAGAATAGGAAAATAGGTGATGACATATGCAATCAAACAAAGAGCCTTTGTTTCGTCACTTTGAGCCACGTTTCTGGTTTTATCGATAAGTGATAGCGATAATGCTGCATACCTATATTATATATTTTTACTAACTTGGAATAAAACAAAAAAATTACTGTTTCAATCAAAATATTCATTTTTTTTATTAAAATTCATAATTGTTGTACAAGTCTAATTAGAATACATGCTGACATCGTAGATTCTATGATAACTCTATAAACGTCAAATTACATTCATGACTTCTTTTTCTCTTGCCTCGTTGCGTGTTCTGGAACAAATTCAACAGTTTTTTTTTAATGACGAAGATCTTGAAATATCTTTTCCAATTCACATTTGAATGGTGTATTCTTTGGAATTGCGCCTACGCAAATACCCTCATTGACTGATGTCGAACGAATCGATTTCCATTGTTTACACTAGCCTTCACGCATATATTTCACCCACATTCGGTACGTTCACATATTGAACAGAAATTATTGTCGTCGGAAGTACAAAATTTGTTTTTCAGCATCGTTGACGACATATTCTACACTCTGAGGCTGGAACACTTTGTCTTGAATGTGTAAATTATTCAACTGCTTGAGAACCATTTTCTTTTCCTCATATAATTGAATATCTTTACTTATTTTTTGGACACGTCTCTCAAATTCCTCTACTTTACTTCTGTATTCCCTGAATGCCATTTAATTACTACTTTTTGTTTACCACCGACGTACGGAACATCGTTTTCCTTCGAAACTATGCAAAATAACGTATTTTGAAATGTCATTGTCGAATACTTCGCTTCCCCATTGCCCGCACGTTGAGTCCACAAAGCTTAACCTCTCGACACTTTTGGATCTCCTCTTTCTCCTGATGATGCTAACTTGGTTAACAAAGATACGAGACGTAGTGCCCTTTTGGCATGTTGGAATGCTAGACTTCTGTTGAACCGACATGTTTTTTGTTAAATGGTATATTTTGACGCACAATGTACACTTCGACGTCATGTTTGTTTTCAATGATGTATTTTGAGACACCCCGTATACAATGACGGATCGCAGGTTGAGTTGTCATATTTTTTCTAAATCTGATTCATTATTACAAAATATATCATTTTCGCGCTTCCAATTTTCGTCGAGTAGTTCACGCTTAATTTACAAACCGGCAACGCTACATTACTCCATAAACATTGATTTATTGTACAACTGGCAACACCTGCTTGCACTAGCAACCGGTAAATCTCGATCTCCATCTCTCTTTGCATCGATTACGTCACACGCGTCTCTCGCTCTTACACACACATACACATCTTTACATGAAATATTAATTATTTCCCAAATCTAAGTATATTTTCCTATCTTCAATATGATAATGACGAGTACATTCTACGGAAATCAAAAATAAAAATACTGTCAAGTATAATGAATGAGTCAATTTCGGTCCCGACAAAACTAACGCTATAAATACCCAACATTCGCAGTTAACTTCAATATCTTACGATGGTGTAGAGGCTAAGGACAATGTCTACGGCGCGGACGATCCAGGTTCGAATCTCATAACTATAAACTTTTTTTTTTAGTAAAATCACGTGACAAGGAGGTCTGAGCGCTGATGCGGAATCCCAAGGGAGCCGAGGGCGGAGTACTAAGGGAGCTGATAGGTTAGGTGAAGTACCAAGGGGGCCGTGGGGCGGGAATCGCTACGATACTCGTTCCATCCTGCGTTGATGACGTCACACATTTCCCCCACTCCTGTTTGAACCAAAAATTACAAAAAGTTTAGCTCCATAAGAAAATAAATGGGATTTTGGGCTCGTTCCCACCTTGTTCATCTACTTATTACTTGTAGTTATGATCGCCAAGCTAATGAATTTGAGGAAGGTTAGGCTACTAGCGTTTATTCTATATCTTTACCGTTTGGCAGATATAGGGGAAATTAATCGACTTTTAGATTTCCAAGAATTGAATAGAGCTGGCCGATACTTGATTAGTTTTAATATGGATTTTAGATTTTCTCTTCTTTAAATGCATATAATCATAGTCGCCACCAGATGCATTACGCTGATTCAACTGATGCCGCTGCTGAAATCGCTGACTATTGAAGCACAACCTATTTTTTTCAGAAACAATAATCGCTTATTAAATAATCATTGTTTATTAATGTTTACCTTCTACTTAATGATTATCTTCTGCTCAGCGTCAGGAAGTAATGAATACTGATTTACAATTTCATCAGCTCTAGCTCTAGCTTTATACTGATTTGTTCACAGATGAAATTGGTCATCGCTCACCACCGTTTTTACTCAATCGTTTGAATGCTTAACGAGAGTTTTTTTTTTCAAATCGGATTGCATCGATTTGATATTCTTTTCTATATGCTCACAATTTCTTACAAATTCTATTAATTTCAGTCCATCTAATTTCAAATCAATTTTATCACTATCAGAATCTAATTCTCCTCTCATCTTTGAGATGCAAAAACTAGCATATCCACGATTAGCACAATCCGTACTCTCTTTAGGCTCTGCTTTTTTTAAACGTTTATTTTCCAAATCGAAGTTTCCATCCTTGGTGAGTTTGTAACCGAGATCTACATCAATATCAAATTCAAAGATGCTATGGATTTCATCGCCATTTGAATATGCTCCAGCTGTGAAATTACAATTCACAGGAATAATTCTCACCTTATTGATGTTTACGGGCAATGTTGATTCATGTGTTTCATCGATGCTAAATGGCTTCGAATCCTAAAAGTTCAGCAGTAGTGTGTTCTTATGAGAGATTGATGTAATATTTCGACCACATTTGAGAGTATTGTTGTTCGCATGTAGGAGAAATACTTCATCGATATTTTTCTCAACACCCTTTTCCGATTGTATTTCTATGAATTTGATGGGTTTTTGAATCGCCTCATTGATTTCATCAATGTCACATACCCCAGGTGAAATTTTCATAATGGTCGGGGTGAGTTAGCTTTTTTAGAATAGCCCGATAACATTATTTTTCACATCCATATTGAATATGGAGTTGTAGGAATAGAAATTGTGTAATCAAACCATGATTACTACCGGTATCCAACTCGATGGGTGGAGAGAAGTTGGTGCTCAACTCACTAGAGTATCCCAAGAATGAAAACGTACGTGACATGACTGATGGATTTTCACTGCTTCACATTTTTCTATTGTTGCTGACAGCAGAAATTGTGAAGTAAACGTCGCTTTTTGGTGATTTATCCATCTCATTATGTGTGACTACATTCACATCATTCACTTTATAATAACAATAAAAATTTTTTCTCGTAGGTGGGCTATCATTCACATCGGCATCACTAGTGTTGTTGGTGGAATCATTGTAATGGACTTGGCAGTACTGATACATCATCATCAATATCATTTTGTAGGTTTCATTGTAACTTATCCCATACAGATGAACTTTCATGTGATGCACATCCAATCAATACTTCTTCAGGCATATGAGCGAGTTCTTTACACTCACTTTTCGTAAAGTGCGTACTCTGGAATATGAGATCAATGAAAGACTCATCATCTTAACCCTTTGAGGCCGGATTTCTTTTTTTCTTAATAAAATGAAATTAATCCTCATATAACTATTTATTAATGATTATGGAAGGTGACAAAATATTTGGTTTGAGTTAAGAACATAAGGATTATCCTGCAGGATGTGGTCACCCTATGTAACCACTAGGAACATAGCAACTTCATGGAATCTACTTTGCGTGATATTGAGCGAAACAGTTTTTGTCATGTTTTATGCACAGACCTACTTTACAAGTTGCGCATTTCCACATGGTGCGGGAAACATTCTGGCTGGTACTGCAAAGAGCACATCTCAATTTTGTGGATCGTTCTGGCATATGACATGCTTTGCTTTGTCTTACTTCCAAAGGGACATTCCTCTTGAAATTATTGGGAGGCGTTCCACTCGAAGGTCTTCCGCGTTTGTTTGGTTCAACTGCCCCAATAAGACCTCTTGCTACATTTAGGCGGAACTCCTTCAAAGTAAGGCTTTTTGATTGACTGCGTTGTTGAAAGAGAATGAATGAATTTACAACACATGCGTCAAGAAAATAGAAGAAGATCCTATGCCACCATTTATGTGATTTTCGGTCTGTTTCATAAATACTTTTCAACATGTCGAATTTATCCACAAATCCCATATGAGAGTTATATTCTACAACCATTCGAGAGCATCTAACATACAAAATAGCCCCGTCTTTTTGTCGCCTCCTTACTACTTCTATAAGTGAAGGATCTAGGTAATTTCCTAGTAACAATACACTCCTACGGTCCATCCACTTCAATGCAGCCAGACCATCACTGGAAACGCGAAAATCAATGTCACCTCGTTTCATATCCTTGTCAGGTTTCAATTCTGGAAAATCTTTTCTGCCTTTCCTGAATGTGCCGCACGCATATACCCCCTCCGATAGCAACGACCGTTGAAGTTCATTAGAATTGAAGTAATTGTCGAAACACATTGTGGTGTTTTTCAACCAAAGTGGGAATAAGATTCTTCACAACGCGCATCCCTAAATTTTTGTCTGTATTGCCATCGACTTTTCCAGTGTATATTTCGAAATCACACATGAAACCACTCGAATCTGACCTGACCCACACTTTATAGCCCCGCTTAATGGGTTTATTCGGCATGTACTGGCGAATACTACTGCGCCCTTTGAATCTTATCATGGATTCATCAACTGCTTGGAATTCATGTGGTTCTAGAGCAGACATAAATGTTTGGCGGAGTTTTGACAGAAGTGGACAAACTTTATACAGCTTATCAAAGTTAGTATCATTTTTTGTAGGTTGAACCGAATTGTCATTCAGATGGATGTTGCTTAGCAACCACGAAAATCTGTCACGCGATATAACACTGCTAATAAAATGGTCACGGAGTTCATTTTTTGCAGACCAGTAATCCCTGTAGCTTGGCATCTTCTTCAAGCCCATCATCAGGTTGACCCCGAGGAAAACTTTTATTTCTTCATCAGTGGTTGGGGTGTAATTCGCACCCCCACCTCTTTTTTTGCATATAATACAAGTTTGTTTGAAAGGTAATTTGCTGGATTAGGACATCTGGAAAAAGTTGCAGAAATATATCAGTTGGACTATCTACATTGTCCGATAAATTGCCACCTGTTGTCGATACAAAAGGGTTTGGTTTCGTACAATAAGTTGTCTGATGGGTCCAAACAACCGGTTTTTTTGCCATTAGTTGTCTTGCTAGAAGTTGTAAAGGTATTTCATCCTCACTTTCATATTCCAAACTATCACTTTGACCCCCTATAGCTTCATCTATAGGACCAACGTTATCATCCGCCAAAACAATATTCATGTTTTCAATGTCGAATTTTTCTACTTACTGCAAATTAGCCGTTTCATCACCCATAATACTTGCTACATCTGATACGATAGATTATGAATCGCTAGGAATTTCATCAAGCAAAGCATATGCCTCATCTGCATTCATATTTTGTAAATCTCGAGTGCTCCAAAGTTGTCTTTTCATTCCTGAAAACAATACCAAATCACGAAATAGAAGTGCCTAGCGGTCATCTCAGATGACCATAACAAAATATAGGACTCTGAAATGCAATACACTATTTTCATGCAAATCTTTCACGCACATTCATAGATAATATCCAAATACTAAACCTACAGCCATTGTTTTACGATTCCTAATGATAAGAAGATGTTTGAGAGTAATTTTCAGCAGCGAGTCACAGTAGCAACCAACCGACAAGAACAAATGAATGTATTTCCCGCCTCCACGTGCTTCAGCACGCCAGAGGTAAACTCTCGACTCTCTGTACATTAGGCAACCCATCTGGCATACTGGTGCATGTGAATAACCGGTAGGCCGTTTCGTATAAGACATTTGAATTGTGGTCCTCCTAAGTAACCACTAATCCTCAAAGGGTTGATGTTCCTCATGCCCTGCTTTGTTGTTATCTCCACGTCTTGTTTTGGAGAAACTTCAAACACAAATAACCACACCATACTGTGTTGAATTGTTGTTTACGCTCATAGTTACGAGTGTTACTATTGATAGAATTTGAATCCATGAAAAAATAGTAAATCAATTCTTTGGAAGGGGGTGAATCACCAAAAATATCAAAATAATTCACCAAAGTGCTGCTTTTTCTGTAAAGTCTAGTTCACATGTACTTTTTTTGTAACATTTTTCAGCCCTGTCCAAAAATTATGACCAAGGTGTCATTCGATTCGTATTTTTGCCTAGAAAGTTTAAGGAACGGTCCGAAAATGCGCCGATAAAAATTACAAAAGTTATAAACAATCAAATGAAAAAAAATGGGACTTTAGTTTTTTCTCAATATCTCGGGAAATTTTCAAAATTTTGGAAATTTAAAAAAAGATTTGAAAAGATCAATGAATTTGCGTAAAAAAGTCCCGACTCCCAAAACTGTATCTCGATTATTTATAATTTTTACAGAGCCCTGAAAATAGACCCAAAAGCGGGTAGTCTGGCTTCCGCGCGCCTTTCGTCACTCTGACATAAAAACAAAAAAAAATATTTAAACATATTCAATGTATATATTAGGTAATGAAAAAATTCATGTAATCTTGAGATACATCAATAACAATAATCCGCAGTCAAAAAATTTTTATCCCAATTTCAACGTTAATTATAAATTTGTTAATTAATAACTTTTTCTGAATTGAAAGTTGATATAAAAATCATTATAATTATTAAACTTAAACCCTGGCATTTTTTTCCTTTGGTGAAGGTATCCTTAATAGGCAAAAAAATACATTACCGTTGCCAAAATAAAAAAATTGTTATTATTGACAATTGAAAATTATAATTTTATAAATAATACATAACAATTTTTTTTTCAAATTTTTTATTGTGTCAATGTCTCATGGCTGAAAACTAATTAATACTATTTTTTTTTAATTTTTTACAGCTATTGTTAATCAATTCATTATAAACAAATACATTGTTTATAAGCAACTTGAAATTATTTTTTTTTGCATTATGTTAATTGAAAAAAATCATGATTTTTAGAAAAAAAATGGTTTCTTAAAAAAATTTCTTTGTTGATGAAAAATTGCGTTTGTTAATTAACAATCATTTTTTGCAACTAAATATTGAAATTAAGGAACCGTTTTTTTTTTTAAAATCATAAATTCTATTGTTCTTTAAGGTTTTGAAAAAAATTTTTTTTTTATTCTTTTTTCAATTGTTTATTTAAAAAAAATCAAAGACTGCGATCAACTCAGCAACTTCACCTCCAACAACACTAGCAACACATTTACACTCATTTAGGACGTATTACCAAGTTCAATTTTGGATTGGTATTTATAATTTGAATCCGGAAGATTGGGGTATAATCGATGGGATAATCGATGTGGATGTAAAAAAATTGTAAAGGTGAAACATGTTCTAACAGTATGAGGCCATCACTTGATGATGACAATGATGATACTGATATCATGATCGGTCGATTAAATGCTATCGATAGTAATCCCGATGGAAATGAAGACGACCTTAATGATTATCAAGATTTTCCAGTAGAAGTTCAAGAATACTGTGAACGATACTTGAAGAAGTCGAAGAGGAGGAGGTTCAAGGAACATCACGACAAGAAAATACAGAAGAAACCACAGATGATGAGCCACGATCTAAAAGATAATAAAAATTATAAAAAAACTCTTAACTGTACTAAACATGATTTAATACATTTTAAAAATAACTTTCAGTATGTTTTTGATTTAGTAAATTCCCTGAAAACTTGAATTTTTTTTTTAAAAATAACGATCAATAATTAAATAAATGATAGGACTACAACTTTAGTTAAAGGCTCAAATTGTTAATAAATTCATAATGGACAAAAAAGACTTGGAGCATATTTGTCCTAACTGCAATAGTTTGAAAGTTATTATAACTATAAAAGTGAAGGAGCGAATGAAAAAGACAAGTATCAAGGTATCACAATATTAAAAGTTTTATAAAAAATAGAATAAATAAAAAAATTATTTGTTTATAACAAATTTTTTTAAATAAACAATTAAAAAAAGAATGAAAAAAAAGTTTTTTTAAAACCTTAAAGAACAATAGAATTTATGATTTAAAAAAGAACGGTTCCTTAATTTCAATATTTAGTTGCAAAAAACGATTGTTAATCAACAAACGCATTTTTTAGCAACAAATATTTTTTTAAGAAACCATTTTTTTTCTAAAAATCATGTTTTTTTTTCAATTGAGATAATGCAAAAAAATATTTCGAATTGCTTATAAACAATGTATTTGTTTATAATAATTTAATAACAATAAACAATAAAAATAAAAAAAAATTATTAATTAGTTTTTAGCCATGAGACATTGAAATAATGAAAAACAAATTTCAATGTATTTTTCATAAAATTATAATTTTCAATTGTTAATAAAAAAATAGAAAATAACAATTTTTTTATTTTGGCAACGGTAATCTATTGTTTTGCCCATTAAGGATAACTTCACCAGAGGAAAAAATGCCAGGGTTTTAGTTTAATAATTATAGGGATTTTTATATTAACTTTCAATTCAGAAAAAGTTATAAGATTTATAATTAACGTTAAAATTGGGATAAAAATTTTTTGACTGCGGATTATTGTTTATTGATGTATCCCAACATTACATGAATTTTTTCATTCTTTAATATATACATTTAATATGTTTAAATAATTTGTTTTGTTTTTATGTCAGAGTGACGAAAGGCGCGCGGAAGCCAGACTATCCGCTTTTGGGTCTATTTTCAGGGCTCTGTAAAAATTATAAATATTCGAGATACAGTTTTGGGAGTCGAGACTTTTTTTACGCAAATTCATTGATCTTTTCAAATCTTTTTTCAAATTTCCAAAATTTTGAAAATTTTCCAAGATATTGTTAAATATAGAAAATATTCATGAAATAATTCAGATTCAATTAAGTAAATACATGAATTGAAAGATATTCCAACCTCACTTCAATATTTCAACACAAGAACACTCAGTATTAAGAATTCCATCTTTTAATATTTCAAGTTCATAGACATCGAAATTGATCCGATCACAGGATATAGAATATAAAACAATCTCCAAATACGCAAACTTGGCACAGATTGCAAGCTGTGCATTTTACCTCAGTGCAGTGACCGGATCAAAGTCGCAATGTCAGCGTATAATTCTTTATAAATATTGAGGGAGGTAAAGATCATAAACACACAGTATTCAGATATTCATTTGAGTATCGATTGATCATCAGCAATGCAGCACATCTCCTTCTCTTCGATCCTGCTGGGTGGCAGTATAATTAAGTTTTTGGTGTTTCAATGTATTTCTTTTTATTAACATCTTGAGTGTGAGTTAATTTTTTCCGTTTCTTCACAATAAATATTCAATTAAGTTTTTAAATAAATGAATGAATGGGTGAAACAGCGAATAAAATCCTCTCGTTAATAGCCAAGCGAGTACTGAGTTGCGACAATATTGAGAAAAAACTAAAGCCCCATTTTTTTTTTCACTCAATTGTTTATAACTTTTGTAATTTTTATCGGCGCGTTTTCGGACCTTTCCTTAAACTTTCTAGGCAAAAATACGAATCGAATGACACCTTGGTCGTAATTTATGGACAGGGCTGAAAAATGTCACCAAAAAGAGCTAAATCGAATACATGTGAACCAGACTAGTATGTTACCCAATGTGTCCCTTGACCATGACTATCCAAATTCACTACCGCAGATTCACATCGGAGTGGTCCTGATTTTGGCAAATCCTAACGCATATATCGCTCCCGAAAATATGGAATCATTATTTTCATAGCGTGATAGTTGGGGTTGGTATTGGAGAGAGCTCTTTGAGGTAGCAAATTTATGAGTTTTTTGTGTTTATTATGCCGATTTGCCTCACCCAGCTGCTCCCAACTAGCTCTTGCTTGAACTGCTTTCGTTTCGCCAGCAGTAGCGCCGGTTAAACAACTTAACGCTGATAAACCAGCAAAAATTAGAATGAGTGAGTATGATTTGCGGTGTGCTAATTTTCCTTTGCCCACTTGCAGCCATAGTATTCCATATTCCAGTAGATTAGCTTCCAATTTGTGGAGCACTTACTTGGAAGCTGAGGGGGTACGGTTCTAACGGAATAATAAGCACTCTGCGCCTTTTATTATCAAGGCGATATTCGATTCAGCAGAATCCTAACTGAAATTGAATGGGTTTACGTCTCTCATCCAGAGATTTCCGTAGGAGTGTTAAAATGCAAGAACATAACGTTAAAGTTTTTGAACTGGATAAAAAAAAATATAGCGAACCTAAAAACGTGTACATTGTTACAAAGATATTTGTAACAAATGTTACCTGTTACCTGTAACAGTGTTACCTGGTTTTAGGTGAGTTGCATAGCTCTGTTACACGGCGAAAAGTACTGAAATCGCATTTACAAAATACCAAAATTAGGTACTTTTTAGGTACCGAAGTAAAAAATTTGGTGCTCTGTAACTTTCACCGCAACTCAATACTCAAAGTTGTAGTGAAAGCATTATTTAATGCTAACAACGCAATGAAAATAATAATAAAATAATGAATGTTAAGGAAACACTAGTAGGTGCTCATTAAGTGCTAAACGGTGAGGATCGTAAAATTTTCTAATTAATAAAAAAAAGCTTTCAATAAACAACAGATCTAAGAATCAGGTCTCTCGAAAACGAAGACGAATGCTCAATCAGGTATAAACTGAGCGTGGTAATAGAGTGCTAATTAGGTGCTTGCAAGAAATTAAGATGAAAACGACAGTGAATAAGCGAAAAAAAATTCGGGATACCTGATTTGAGAAAAAAAATTAACAATATAGAATAAAGTCTTGAAATGCTCGTAAACTCATACATAGACAATCAAAATGAAGTACTAATTAAGGGCTCACTAGATATTTATAGTAAACCTAGGGGCTCAGGGACCTGAAAGCCTCCATGACTGATTTAAATTTTACTTTAGAGATAAATTCAATAAAAAATTATCAATTTCATAAATTGAGAAAAATGAGAAATCATTGTCAGTAGAGCAAGTTGCAATAATTGAAGCAACAATATGTCAAAATGAACATGTTATTACTGCTGCAATGGATCAGTATCATCAAATTATTCTGCAATTAATAGTGTATACTAAATAACTTCTCTAAGCAGTGTGAGATATCATCTTGAACAGACTAAAGAGAACATTTCGAATTTTATTTTTTTTACTATAATAATAGCAAATATTTGTCCTCGCAGGTTTTCAGAGATTCATACATCTTCATCTGTTAAGTCGACAAGGAGGGATCAGAGCTTTTCAATGAGAATTAAATTTCCGACAAGAACAGGAGCTTCAAAATTTGATTCAAGATCATTTTCGTAGTTATACCGAAAGAAAACGGAAAAACCGGTTATCATGTTATTTAAAAAAAAATTATAAATTCAATGACCCACATAAAGAGATAAGATATCGAGTTGTAATTCTGAAAGAATTTTTGTAACTTTCTGAAAAATTTATCTAGACGGTAAGCGAAAGACTGTTTTTATTGAATCACTCTATTCTGTAATAAATGACCGTCGGGTCTGAATTGGCGATCCCTATATAAGTACTACTATGAATATATAATAATCATCTCAGTGTTTACTCGCACCAGAAAAATTCACCCCCCTGTACATGGGATCGTTCAGCCAAAGGTATTTATTTTCTTAATTTAGTTTGGTAGCGTGAGAGTTGCTGCCACCAGATCAGAAGAAGTTTGAAATCCGTCCTGATCACACGGATTGAGATTTAGTAGGCAACTTGGTCAACAGCTGACTTTTTCCTACCTTCTAATCTTCGTGGAGAAATGGCTTGGTTATGCCACCAATTATATCTTCAGAGACTGGATTCGGCCACGGCTTAAATGCGTGGTCTGTTAGGGGTTTGAAGGAATGAAATAATATTAGCAAAGTTTTCACAAACCAACTTTATTGATGAGTAAAGTTGGCAGAATAATCGGATTAACAATAGAAAAAAAATTAAATGAACAAAAATTAATACTGAACGTTATTTACACTATATAAAAAAAATAAATAATTATAACCATGAGCAAACTATGGGTAAACTACCAAAACAAACTGACAGGAGTATTCCTTTGAAAATTGAGGTAACTTCACTCAGGGCATAGATATGCCTTGCCTGAATTCTACTAGCTATGCTATAAAACCAACTAAAATACAACTCTGAGAAGTTATCAAGAGACCCACTTAATCGCTCCTCTCTGTATACGTAGAAAATTACTATGACCTATAATAACCTAATGAAATGAAAAGGGAACCCGATTCGTAGCTATATTATTATGGTAAATGTTCATTAATACTCTAGGTGCCAAGTCGAAAATATAATCCACATACGCATGCAATAACATCTACACTATATATCAGAATTGTTTAAAATACGCTCACCAAAATTATCGTAGACGGACTCCCCTGAAAACTCCAACAAAAGCCACTATTTCCCCAAAAACTCTCACCAGGAACTCGAAAAAAATCTCTAAATCACTAAATTGAATAAACCCGCGAATACTACCAAAACCCAATTAGTGTCACTTCTCTAAACAGTGACTTGAAATATCTCAATATTTCAATTCACTCTAAATTTCCTCTAGAAATTCCAGCTACCGTAGGAAATTCAACTGGATTCACCAAATCTCCGCGCACCACTGACTTAAATCTTTTCAAAAAACCTCACCACCTTTACTATGTTAGGGGATGTAAGTAATGTTATCTCAGAAAATTCTAACCAATCAGAAAGTTTGAAATTGTTTCTAAGACTGGTACTCTTTTCGCCACCTCATGGTCCGGCGAATAAGTCCTCAAGAATTCACGTCTAGTTCCCGACATTTCTAATGTCGTGAGTCTACTACTGATATATAGATGTCACTGCAAGGGTCATTTTTTATATTTTCTTTGCTGTCTCGAATAAAACATATGTAGATTAGCCACTTGGGTGGCTTCATTTTATCTTGTCGTTAAATTTAGAGCTCATAAGATAAATTGCGATATTTATTATACGTTTGAGTGTTTTCTGACTTTTACTCTAAATGGGGTATACAGACTGGATGACATATTTTCGATCCTTAACGAAAGATAATGAAATGAATTATGGGGTTGAATGTTACAAAATATCGAATTTCTTAGTATCAAGCAGTTAATTTTAACGACTTTTTCCTTTAAATGGCTTGGTTCTGTTGGCCTTAAGGTTATTTCTGAAAGATGATAAGGTTCCCTTTTCATACGAAAACACATGTGTTTTGGTATCTAAAATTCAACTAAAAATATAATAAATCCAACTTATTACAATACTCCCCCTTTTGAAAAAGTTTTGGCTTAATTGCCATAACTTTTCTCGCTTCATGCTTACTGACAAATGCAACAACGCCACCTCATGTCGAATTCAAATATGAAAACAGAATAGGTATCACCTCAAGTTACGCGACTTTCAGTGGGGTTGTCTAGCATGCTATGATTAGGGGTTCTCTAACGAAATATTCCAAATTTTACAAAAAAAGTCATTGAAATAGTAGCGAACGTATCTCCTTGTATACTATAGTTCGTGTTATCACATCACAACAGAGGCCATATTCACCCACGATTCACAGTAGTCTTTTATGCCTTGGTGAATTTCCATCTCAATAATTTCCATATGATATGCTACTCTTTGTTGACCAACGGCACATTATTCTAGATACGATTCGAATATATTGAATTCAGATTGAATTCAATCTACACAGATCCTAAGAGTTCATCCTACAAATTTGTACCTCACTGATTGAAAAGTCTTTTGGTTCAGTCACTCAAGCTCCTTCGTTAATGTCTTTGTTCACAGTGCAGTGTGTCTGGGCAAAACAGGGTAACCGCCAGTGATATGATGGGCAGTCTGCTGGGGTTCTGCGATGACTGGCAATGACGTCGTCGGTTCATCTGGTTGGGCTTCTCTGGAACGCTTCAGTTGAATTACACACCAGGTCTGGGTATCGCCTATAGAGTAGGTACTTCGCAACTCGAAATGTATAATAACCGCCAGTTAGTCTCTCGCTCGGATCCTCACGTCGACTAAGAAAGCCACATCGTTCCAGGTTCGTCCATTTTCATGGTAGGTTGTTCCTTCTCTGGTGCAGGTACTATCCACTGATCCCAATATTATTAATGTGGCGCTGATTGAACAATTCAAGGTTATTTGTCCAATAACTAACAGGATTCCAACAGGTATAGTTTCAACGTTCTGGAACTGTCTATATAACTCGACAGTCCTTTTTCCACCAAATAAGTCTGACTATGCATCCTACGGTGATGCATCAATCTGAAGTCGCTCAAGTACGCGGATTCTCGTTCTGGACACTAACGTCTCTGAGAGATACAGTCGAAATGTTCACTCTCTCGTCCCTGCAACCGTACGCGATTATCCTGATTACCGATACAAAATAATGCCTGACCAGCAAGATAGCAATCATTAGGAAAATCGAGATCGTGCTGCCTTTTTCCATCTCATTGCCAGGGATTGACGAAGGGTGTATAGACGCTTCAATTTAGATTAACCATCGATCGTTTATAATATGGTAAAACAATAATCATTACATTCATTAAGAAAAGTTGAGACTACAATAAACTAAAAGGAAGTGAAAACAAAATTCACTTGATACGTCATCTACTGTCAATCCGGGTCAAAGATAGACACTAGTTCGACGAACACATCAATAACTTAGCTTGAAGAGAGTTTACCCCGGACTCTTCAAGTAACGGCACTCCTCTGATTTGCTCAAATGCATTCTCATCATTATAGTTTCTTTCCTGCCCACCCCTAGTCGTTCATCTACTCGTACCATACATTCACTCTCCATCATCCA
Organism: Leptinotarsa decemlineata; assembly: GCF_025532065.1. NCBI lineage: Eukaryota > Metazoa > Arthropoda > Insecta > Coleoptera > Chrysomelidae > Leptinotarsa > Leptinotarsa decemlineata. The sequence goes on along the minus strand of NW_027412536.1, from coordinate 5,176,902 downwards.
GTTCTCATTCACTCAGTTACATTCTCTTACAGGTTCAGTCGATCTGGTTCTCTCCGAATCCGAGCGGATCTCCTGAATTTACCTCTGGTATTACCATAACCCGTTTACTTTCCCTTTTATTATGATTTTGTACACCCGAATTTCCCAATTTCCCTGTATTATATATTAGATTCTGCCTCCTTGTTTGTCGATGGACTCCATCCTGAAAGGGAGAATTCAGCCTCAGAAGTTTAAATTGACATTGTCCCCATCTTCCTGTCGTGGCCCTGAAAAAGAAGTCGACGGTGATGCTTGTCTAGGTATGGCTCCCGTATTCTGCTTTGCCTCTCTGCTGTTCTCAGCTTCCGCATTTGGTTTTCCATCTCTATTGTATCCAACTACGTTTCTGACCGGCTTCCATGTACGTGGTTGAAATTCTGCAACCCTAGCTCCCCTATAAGACCTACGAAAATCTGAACGACCCCTACTCTGATTGTTTCTTGGACAATCCCTTGTCCAATGATCTGCTTGTTGGCACACATAACATTCATTACTGTTTTCGGGTTGAACTCTGCGACAGTCTCTGGAGAAATGACCTGGTTTTCCGCATGAGTAACAATTCTTTCCTAGAAGTGGATTATTTTTGTTCCCATAATCTCTGGAGCCTCTATATTCATCTCTATTGTTATCCGTGGTATCGACCCTCAATTCCCTAGACCAATGTTCAGAGTTTCCACCGCAAGCCTGGCACTCGCCCTGCTTATCTACTGCCGAAATTTGCAAGTTCGCACATCTTCCTTGGACCATCATAAGGGTTGTTTCCTGTAGTACAAAATGACGACACATCTTCGTCACGTCGTTGAAAACATTTACTTAAATTCCACTGATTTTCGCCTGGTAATTGGAATGGGGTAAATTTTTTTATGAATTTATTCTTAAGATCAGTAAAATTTAACGTGTCCAACTGCGCATCCGATTTGAAATAATTATAGGCGTCACCAACAAGTTTGAATTTAAATAAATGAAGGGTTTCGTCCTCCGACCAATTATCCAATCTTGCACGCAACTGTAATTTCTCAAAATACCTTACAACCTCTTTTCCTGAAAAATCATCTAAAGTTGCCGCGATCATACCTAGCGAATAGTGGGTTGCCACTCTAACAGGTGTTGGCGTGGGTGTAACCCCTGATACACCTTCTTTATTATTCATTTCGATAATCGGAATGAGTACCGAACTAGAAACTATATATTTTTTGGACTCCTTCCTAAACTTCGGGTAAAATATATATGTATAGGCACAAGTCGGGTTATTTGTAGGGTTCCCTTTTCTATGTTGATAAACCTAACTGACTTCTACTGTATCTTATCAACCAAAAAAATTAACGCAAAATATTATTATTTTTTTTTCTGGACCTCCTTCTTTCACCCTCTCAAATAAAATCTACCATTTAAATAAAATAATATATCTTTCTGATAAAGTTAATCCTACCGATCTTTTTCTTTCACTCCCTCGAATAAAATAATCCCCTTCAAATAAAATAATATCCCACCGCTGCCACCACTGTAATAAATGACCGTCGGGTCTGAATTGGCGATCCCTATACTACTAAGTACTACTATGAATATATAATAATCATCTCAGTGTTTACTCGCACCAGAAAAATTCACCCCCCTGTATATGGGATCGTTCAGCCAAAGGTATTTACTTTCTTAATTTAGTTTGGTAGCGTGAGAGTTGCTTCCACCAGATCAGAAGAAGTTTGAAATCCGTCCTAATCACACGGATTGAGATTTAGTAGGCAACTTGGTCAACAGCTGACTTTTTCCTACCTTCTAATCTTCGTGGAGAAATGGCTTGGTTATGCCACCAATTATATCTTCAGAGACTGGATTCGGCCACGGCTTAAATGCGTGGTCTGTTAGGGGTTTGAAGGAATGAAATAATATTAGCAAAGTTTTCACAAACCAACTTTATTGATGAGTAAAGTTGGCAGAATAATCGGATTAACAATAGAAAAAAAAAATGAACAAAAATTAATACTGAACGTTATTTACACTATATAAAAGAAAAAGAAATAAATAATTATAACCATGAGCAAACTATGGGTAAACTACTAAAACAAACTGACAGGAGTATTCCTTTGGAAATTGAGGTAACTTCACTCAGGGCATAGATATGCCTTGCCTGAATTCTACTAGCAATGCTATAAAACCAACTAAAATACAACTCTGAGAAGTTATCAAGAGACCCACTTAATCGCTCCTCTCTGTATAACGTAGGAAATTACTATGACCTATAATAACCTAATAAAATGAAAAGGGAACCCGATTCGTAACTATATTATTATGGTAAATGTTCATTAATACTCTAGGTGCCAAGTCGAAAATATAATCCACTACGCATGCAATAACATCTACACTATATATCAGAATTGTTTAAAATACGCTCACCAAAATTATCGTAGACGGACTCCCCTGAAAACTCCAACAAAAGCCACTATTTCCCCAAAAACTCTTACCAGAAACTCGAAAAAATCTCTAAATCACTAAATTGAATAAACCCGCGAATACTACCAAAACCCAATTAGTGTCACTTCTCTAAACAGTGACTTGAAATATCTCAATATTTCAATTCACTCAAAATTTCCTCTAGAATTTCCAGCTACCGTAGGAAATTCAACTGGATTCACCAAATCTCATCCGCGCACCACTGACTTAAATCTTTTCAAAAAACCTCACCACCTTTACTACGTTAGGGGATGTAAGTAATGTTATCTCAGAAAATTCTAACCAATCAGAAAGTTTGAAATTGTTTCTAAGACTGGTACTCTTTTCGCCACCTCATGGTCCGGCGAATAAGTCCTCAAGAATTCACGTCTAGTTCCCGACATTTCTAATGTCGTGAGTCTACTACTGATATATAGATGTCACTGCAAAGGTCATTTTTTATATTTTCTTTGCTGTCTCGAATAAAACATATGTAGATTAGCCACTTGGGTGGCTTCATTTTATCTTGTCGTTAAATTTAGAGCTCATAAGATAAATTGCGATATTTATTATACGTTTGAGTGTTTTCTGACTTTTATTCTAAATGGGGTATACAGACTGGATGACATATTTTCGACCCTTAACGAAAGATAATGAAATGAATTATGAGGTTGAATGTTACAAAATATCGAATTTCTTAGTATCAAGCAGTTAATTTTAACGACTTTTTCCTTTAAATGGCTTGGTTCTGTTGGCCTTAAGGTTATTTCTGAAAGATGATAAGGTTCCCTTTTCATACGAAAACACATGTGTTTTGGTATCTAAAATTCAACTAAAAATATAATAAATCCAACTTATTACAATACTCTCCCTTTTGAAAAAGTTTTGGCTTAATTGCCATAACTTTTCTCGCTTCATGCTTACTGACAAATGCAACAACGCCACCTCATGTCGAATTCAAATATGAAAACAGAATAGGTATCACCTCAAGTTACGCGACTTTCAGTGGGGTTGTCTAGCATGCTATGATTAGGGGTTCTCTAACGAAATATTCCAAATTTTACAAAAAAAGTCATGAAATAGTAGCGAACGTATCTCCTTGTATACTATAGTTCGTGTTATCACATCACAACAGAGGCCATATTCACCCACGATTCACAGTAGTCTTTTATGCCTTGGTGAATTTCCATCTCAATAATTTCCATATGATATGCTACTCTTTGTTGACCAACGGCACATTATTCTAGATACGATTCGAATATATTGAATTCAGATTGAATTCAATCTACACAGATCCTAAGAGTTCATCCTACAAATTTGTACCTCACTGATTGGAAAGTCTTTTGGTTCAGTCACTCAAGCTCCTTCGTTAATGTCTTTGTTCACAGTGCAGTGTGTCTGGGCAAAACAGGGTAACCGCCAGTGATATGATGGGCAGTCTGCTGGGGTTCTGCGATGACTGGCAATGACGTCGTCGGTTCATCTGGTTGGGCTTCTCTGGAACGCTTCAGTTGAATACACACCAGGTCTGGGTATCGCCTATAGAGTAGGTACTTCGCAACTCGAAATGTATAATAACCGCCAGTTAGTTTCTCGCTCGGATCCTCACGTCGACTAAGAAAGCCACATCGTTCCAGGTTCGTCCATTTTCATGGTAGGTTGTTCCTTCTCTGGTGCAGGTACTATCCACTGATCCCAATATTATTAATGTGGCGCTGATTGAACAATTCAAGGTTATTTGTCCAATAACTAACAGGATTCCAACAGGTATAGTTTCAACGTTCTGGAACTGTCTATATAACTCGACAGTCCTTTTTCCACCAAATAAGTCTGACTATGCATCCCACGGTGATGCATCAATCTGAAGTCGCTCAAGTACGCGGATTCTCGTTCTGGACACTAACGTCTCTGAGAGATACAGTCGAAATGTTCACTCTCTCGTCCCTGCAACCGTACGCGATTATCCTGATTACCGATACAAAATAATGCCTGACCAGCAAGATAGCAATCATTAGGAAAATCGAGATCGTGCTGCCTTTTTCCATTTCATTGCCAGGGATTGACGAAGGGTGTATAGACGCTTCAATTTAGATTAACCATCGATCGTTTATAATATGGTAAAAAAATAATCATTACATAAGGCGAATAAGTCCTCAAGAATTCACGTCTAGTTCCCGACATTTCTAATGTCGTGAGTCTACTACTGATATATAGATGTCACTGCAAGGGTCATTTTTTATATTTTCTTTGCTGTCTCGAATAAAACATAGGTAGATTAGCCACTTGGGTGGCTTCATTTTATCTTGTCGTTAAATTTAGAGCTCATAAGATAAATTGCGATATTTATTATACGTTTGAGTGTTTTCTGACTTTTATTCTAAATGGGGTATACAGACTGGATGACATATTTTCGACCCTTAACGAAAGATAATGAAATGAATTATGGGGTTGAATGTTACAAAATATCGAATTTCTTAGTATCAAGCAGTTAATTTTAACGACTTTTTCCTTTAAATGGCTTGGTTCTGTTGGCCTTAAGGTTATTTCTGAAAGATGATAAGGTTCCCTTTTCATATGAAAACACATGTGTTTTGGTATCTAAAATTCAACTAAAAATATAATAAATCCAACTTATTACAATTCAATATAGACGAACCAGTTGAAAGTAATCTTGCAAACGCCCGTTAATAAAAATAATATGTTTTTAAAAGGTCATTAATGGAACTAGGCATCGTCAAAAATGACCTTCGACGGAATGGTTACTCCAGAGTGATGGTAGAACAGTTATCAGTTATCCAGTTATCACCCGAAGACGATTGTGGATACTAACAATCGAAACGTCATGACATAACTTGGTTAGGAATCTTTCAAGGCATCAAATGATGAAAATTCAATTTCAGAAAAATCAGGATTAGCATGTGGATTATATCCGATGTTTTATATTGGTTAAACTGAAACACAGAAAATAGAAACACAGAAATAGTTCCAGAATAGAAAAATAAACTCCACATATGCCACTCATTCAATCACAGAGGTACATGAGTTCAACTATTTCCAGAAGAAAGGTTTAAAACTTAACCTGTTTTTGAGTATTGAAATGAACACATTTAAAAACTCTCAATATCTTATGAACGATCAAACTGAACTGTATGATCCGCCATTATTGAATCTGTTTATTTCCAGGTGAGAAAAGTTGATTATAATTAGGGTACTTTGCGAAACTTAATTTATTCAATAGTTAATGAATTTATACCTGACCTTTTAAGGTAGATTCATTCATTAGAAAGTAGGCATACAAGTAGGAATAGGTATAAAATAGTTAAATTAGTAATAGTAAAAATAGTAATTTAGAAGTAACTTTTACGCTTGAGAAAACTATTCTATAGCGAAACACGTATCATGGTTTTTGTAAAAACCTTTTATAGTGAAAATCAGGCAATAAACTGTACCTATCAATGTGAATTAAAATGTCCAAAATTTTACAATTTTTTCATATTTAGAGTTTTGAAATAGTTGAAGTTAATTAATTGTCTATCGCAATTTGTAAGGTAAAACAATTTCTCTAATATGAAATATTGACAACTAGAAAGAAATAAAGTTAAAACTACTTCAATTGAAATTATTCAGTTTTAATTTCGAAAAGTTATAAATCTTTCATTCATATAAATTTTTCATTAATATGGAAAATATGAGATATATCACTACAAAACTTGGGATACAAGTAGGTCTGTTCAGATAAAATCTACCTAATATATAATACCTATAATTTTCTAAATTGTCTTTTATGATTTTGGATGAAGTGAATGACTGTATGAGTCAGTCAAAAAATTAAAAAACAAAAATAATTCCAGGATACGTTATTTGCCTAGACAATTAACTTTAAATTTCAAATCAATTAATTCCAATGACTGGATTTTAACTAATTTCTGCAGAATAACAGCGGTTATCTGGGGGTTGTATTAAATAAATTAGTTTCGACCTGCGCCCTCGACCCAGCATATGAAGATTGTCGCGGCCTGAAATCAATAAAGCTGTGTAACGTGCCTCGGGAAACCAAGGAAAATCGCTGGAAAAGCTCTATTTTCACCGAAGAGTTAATCATCAAGCTGCATTATAATAGACAGTTCAGTGATATTTGTATACATAAAATAATTTTCGATGGCCAGTGAGTTCAAAACTAGTTAACAAAATGAAAATGATACGTTTGAAATTACGGTCGTGCGCTTTATCAAGATTTTCATCAAATTTTTGCGCTAATAAATATTTTTTTCGTAGCGATTGACGGTGAGAAGATTGAAATAGCAAATTAACTGAATATGTATCGATTTTTCATGCACACTTTCGTTTTGTTGTTGATTTTTTTGAAGTGTTACAAATCGCAAAAGCCAAACATGGATAATAGGAGACACGATGTGTATATAGCAGGATTTTTCCCTTTCGGAAGAGGAGTCGAAAATTCGGATACAGGTAAAACAACATTCATTAGCCGTTCTGATGATTTTTGGCAAAGCATTTCAGTCTTATTTCTATACTCATAAAATACAAAGCATTCATTCGAAGTTTTTCAAAATATTAGACAGTATTTCTCGTATTCGAGATTCATATATTTCAACAAATGTAGATTTGTTTAGTCTAAATCTCAAATTTCTTTTTTTATTGGATTACCGGTAATTTTTTAAGTAGATTGGGGCGCATTTCTATAATTGAAAAAAACCTTTTCATTGATTCGAAATAGAAATAACTTACAATAATTGAGATTCAACTCGAAAATCTCCAGGATACGCTTGTCACAAATTTCATTTGTGTTTAAAACATGAAAAATACTCCACTGATTACCTCAAATGAAAATAATACTGGAGTGAATTTCTACAGTTGGGTACAATATTTACCTTGAAAACTTGATGACCTTATTACTACTATTCCATGAAACTTCTATGCAACAAGAATCATGAAGAATTCAAATCCGGATACTCCGCTGGCCACTAAATAATTTCGACATTTTTGTTATCAAACATTATGACAGAACCATCAGTATCGTCGTAAACTGTTCTCGAATAAACAACTTATTCAATTATTCTCAGCACTCAACTATGCATTGAGTCTGCTATATTGATTACAGACCTTGTTTAACTTCTAATTTTTTGATCAGTAGTTTATATTTTTTTCTGTTTCTTACTGCTATTCTTACATTTCTCATATCTTCACTGTTCAAGTGTTACGGCTGTGTTATATCTCTACTCCTTATTTTTATAAATTCATTTATGATTTTCTTGTTCACTTTTTGCACACCATCTCTCAATCTCTTCGATATTATTCTTAACAAAATGAAATGTACCTATATATACTACTATTCTAAAATGAGTTCTGTTCCTGTAAATATTACATATAGCATTTTTCCATTTCATATATCAATCTTTCCTCTATTTTATATATTTTACCTGACTTAGGGAAATATTATTCTAATCCGGTGACGAGATCCATCTTAATTTCATTCAGGTTTGGAGGCCAGCTCCCCTACCCTTTTGGCTGATTGTTGGCCTTGAGAGGGGCCAATGGGTACACAACTGATAGATGACGGCATGAAGTCCTAGGACATCAGTGCCGCCCTTCACGGTATACCCCTACCTGGCTGGGGTGGGATGGATGAAAAAGTTATTCATCCTTTAACGGGGGACATGAGGGCCTCATTCGACAGAGTGTCGGGGCCTTCTATATCGGGAGGGGTCGTCTACAGCATAATCTGTGGCTTCCCTAACTAATGGGTTTTCGTGAGTTTCCGTTTTTTCGAAAACTCTCGCATTCCTCGACTGAATGGACTGCCGAATGGAAGGCAGCTGCAAATCTCTGCGGATGGCTTCATTCCGCACGAACCAAGGAGCATTCACAATCATCCTAATTAACTTATTTTGTAACCTTTCCAAAATGGAAATGTTGGACGGAGCCGCTTGTCCCCAGACGCCTGAAGCGTACATGATGACAGGCTTGAACATCGTGTTGTAGATCGTGATTTTATTCTTTAAACTCATTTTAGATTTCCTGTTGATCAGAGGGTACAGACTAGCTATCTGTCCCTCGATCTTGGATTTAACGTACATAATGTGCGGGTTCCAAGTGAGCCTACGGTCTATTAAAAGGCCGAGGTACTTTACTCGCGCTTGCCAGTCAATCTCCCTTCCAGAGATTCTCACTTTTCTGGCCGGAGAAGATAGTAATCTTCCCATGGTTATCGCCTGAGTCTTTTCCGGGTTTACTCGGATCTTCCAATCGAGGTACCAGCGCTCGAGGTCGTCCAATGCACGTTGCATGTAGACGACGCCGAGCTCCCGCCCCATGGAAGACGAGAGTAGAGCCGTGTCATCGGCGTACAGGGACATCTTCACTCTTTCGGACCTGGGCAGGTCGCTGGTGTAGAGCGAATACAGCGTCGGAGAGAGCATGGCCCCCTGTGGCACTCCAGCGAGGATCTCTCTGTTGTCAGACAGAGAGCCCTCTACTCTGACCTGAAAGGTTCTGCCTCTCAGGAAAGATCCGATCCACCGAATCAGGCCCCGAGGTAGGTCGAGCGCGTTTAGCTTGTTAGCTTGTGTATAAGGCCTTCGTGCCATACACGGTCCAAGGCCTTAGAGATGTCTAAAAGTACAATATGTACTTTTTTATTGTTATTCAGCTCGCTGATGGTATTCTCGACCAACCTTAGAGCCTGTAGTTCAGTGGAGTGATCTCTCCTGAAGCCGAACTGTTCGTTAGGCAGAACATTTCGGTCCTCAACTTCTTCGTTGAGTCTTTGCAGAACGACTCTTTCAGCCAGCTTAGCCGCCGACGAGAGTAGACTGATCGGGCGATAGTTCTGCGGGAACAGCTGGTTCTGACCCTGTTTCGGGAGCATGACGACGATCGCATGCTTCCACCTTCTAGGGAAGTGTCTGAGGGCCAACGAACTGTTGATTAGACTTAACAAGAAATCAACGCAGTTTTCCGGGAGTCTCTTCAACAACCTGTTGGTTATTGAATCGGCCCCCGGAGCTTTCTTGGCTTTTGCAGCCTTGATGAGACCCTTCAGCTCTTCCATAGAAGCCGGACGGATGTCGTCGTCGTCATCTTCCCTGAGAAGTCGGTGAACCCGGTCTTCCAGCAGCATATCGCGATCGATGTCGTCATCGTCGTCAACGTTAAGTTGAAACTGACGTTCCATCGTGTCTGCAAAGGCTAACGCCTTGTCGGCGGGGGAGTAGCACACACCGCGCTCTCCGTGAATGGGTGAGAGAGCAGTCTTCTTCCCCCTGAGCCTACGAGTGACTCGCCAAAGCTCGCCACTCCCAGGTTCGAAGGATTCCAAGAGCTCTTCCCACCTTTCGTTTCGATGCTCATTGATGGCCTGTTTGACTCGATTGGCCATCCTATTCGCCGCTGTTTTGTCCCCTGGGAAAAGGGTTCGCTGATAGAGACTTCTCAGGCGATTTCTCTCTCGTATCAAGGCTTTGATACGAGGAGGAAACTCGTTGTAGCTCTTCAGCGGACACTCCTCCCTGGAGGTGGCCGCTCGAAACGGATCATTCACAGAAAGCTCGAAACGCTCAACTGCCGCGTCGAGTTCGTCGGGAGAGTCGAGTACCTCAGGAGGGGCGCGCATCTCTTCGAGCTGGGCTGTGAAGACATTCCAGTCCGTCTTAGATCTCACGCGATACTCAGGGGGAGAAAGATCATCGCCCAGTACCAGGATTACTGGATTATGATCAGAATCCAGTTCCGACAGAACGTAAATTTCGCTAGTCAGAGAGACGTTTCTGAGAAGCGCAATGTCTAGTACGTCAGGCCTAGTTTGCCCGCGATAGTACGTAGGCTCATCTGGTCCCAGCACAAGATATTCATGTCTGTCAACATGCGCATGGAGCGCTTGGCCGTTTCGATTTGTGGATCTGCTCCAAGGTCTGTGCTTGGCATTGAAGTTGCCAGCAGCAATTGTCGGAGTGTTGCTTCCCATCAGCAGTTCATCCAGAGATTCTGGGAGTAGACGAATGTTCGGAGGGTTGTAAACCGAGATTATTCTGTGACAACCCCTTCTCAGTTGAATTTCGACCCCCACGGCCTCAGTACCGTGCAACCGAGCACTGTCAATGCCGTATTGGACACACTGCAGGGATCGTTTGACAAAAATGCCAACTCCCCCTCCAGCACGTCCAACACGTTCTCTGTGAAAGAATCTGTAGTTTGAAATGACAATAGATTCGTTCCTTAGATGTGTCTCTTGGACTAGAGCCACATCTATGTTGTTCTCGATTAAAAAGTTTTCGAAGTCCAGCTTCTTTGAACGAATGCCATTGGCATTCCAAAAAACTATCTTCAGAGATCTAGGCAACGTTGGTTGTCTAGACATTGGCGGTTCTGGTCATCACGCTTGTATTCACCGTGAACATTGTCTGTAACACGGGAAATTTAACAAATAACTTTTTCATCTGGTCCAGTGCGGCACAGATGTCTGAAACCCCCTGAGGCTGAGGTGAGGGTTCAGGTCGAGGGGAGGTGGGCTTCGCAGAGGTACTTGCAGAAGTACTTGCGCCCTTAGATGCAGCTTTTGCAAAGCTGACCCCCTCCTGGACGCGTCCAGACCTCGCAGGTCTCCCTGAGGAGGCTGGTTTCCGGGTTGAAGTCTGCCCCTTTTTTTGTACCTTTCGGGGGGGTCAGTTTTAGCCTTTTTGCAGGCACTAGTTAAGTGCGTGCCAGCGCATTTTACGCAGATGGGCACTGCCAAGCAATTGCGTTGGCAGTGTCCAAAGCGCTGACATCGGTGGCATTGACCCACCGAAGTTTTTGCGTGCTGGGGTTCGACCTGAACCTTCACGCTTAAGAGGTCTTTGACCTCGAAAATATGCTTCTGGTCCCTGTCTACCAAGACGAGGACCAGAGGCATAGGTTTGCCAGCGCGCTTCATGCGCGTGACGCTGGTGAGGTCAAAGCCCTTTGCTTCGAGTTCCTCACGCACATCGGTGCTCTGGGACTCCCCTGATAACGGCACGTAGTTGCCGCTCTTCGGGGAGCGAGTAAGTATGGTGAGGGATTTTTTCCCTCACCAAAAGCCTTGTCAGCCGCCGATAGTCGTCAGGAGACTCCGCCTGGACTTTAATCCCGTCATGCAGACTGACGGCTTTCGAGAACTTGATGTTCTCTTTTGTCGTCAGTTTCAACAGCGGTACCCATTTGTCCTTCTGTCGGACAACAATGGGTGGGATTCTAGCCTTTGAGACTTTGTTTTGACTTTGTCTTGTCTCAGAGGGGTAGGGGGGTGGGCTCTTCGCCATGGACTGACTTGACGGTGCTTCCTGTAGTAGAAGCACCCTCGTTTACGCTTGTGTCGAGAGTTTCCATCTCGACTACATTTTCTACGATTTCAGTTTTGTTGGGGCCGCTTTTAGCGCTTTCGCTAGGTGCGGCCTCCTCGTTGGCTTGATCTTTGGCTATTTGATGAGAGGAGGTCTCGGATTCTGAGTAATATTTCCGAGCCTCGTCTCTGACATTGTCCAAAGCCGCTTTCTTTTTCAGCTTTTTCAGCTTCTTTTTCGCTGGCTTTGGTTGGTCTTTTATAACTGACTTGGTCCATTCGTCGATTCGACGCCTCGAGACGTCAGGCAGCGGTGGAAAGCCGTCGTTTAGTCGCCTCTTTTTGGAGGCGGAGGAAGCGAAGGAAAGTACGCTCATGTTGTCGTTGTCGATGTCACTGAACTCACGTTCGGAGAAATAATCACGGGTAGGTGGAGCATTAGCCACTCCCTGTTCGCGGTCCGCCAACACGTGGCGGTCGTTCCCAGGGCTTGGCAATGCTTTGCCAAGCAAGTCCGACTGGGTCACATTAGTTTAGCACACAAATTGAAAAAAAAATATATTTTCTAGCCAGTTGTGACTTTAGGAAATGATACTTTTGACGTCAATTTTAAGGTCAATATTCATCATTTGACTGAGTTCTATCAATTCTTTTTCTCTTAGTGTTCTCATATTAGTTTAAAGTGTTTTTCGTAATTTTGATTTCATGCATTATCTCCATGAATATATGATATATTTTTAGAGAAAAAAAGTTTTGGCTTTCTACTTCTCCGTGTTTATATGAAAAAAATGGGTGAATCTTTCAAAGAAAGGAACACGCAATTGATTCCAAAATTAAGTCTATACAACGATGTGTAGTTCATATAGAGAAATAGCTTTCAGACACAAGCTGGAAGGAAACGCCCTCTCGAAACAACTACTATTATATTAATATTGAATTACACCAAAGGAAAATGCTTTAACAACAACTAATTTCATACGAATATTGAATTATACAAAAACACGTGTTACTATTCAGTTTGTAGGTACTCCAAACATTGGTTATGGAATTGGATTAGATATCATTCCAGGATAGAACACAATATAGTATATGAAAGAGGTAAAATTTCTCTCACATGGAACATCGGCTCAATGGCAGTCATCCGATGTTTCCGAATGAGACACTCGCCTTATTGTCTTTTCAACATCAATCTCTCCAAAAAATATATATACCCCTCCCAATATAATTATGATCTATATTATTTATTGTGAATTCACAAAATTCGCCATCTTCACATGCAGATGCAGCTCTTTTCAATTTTTGTAAGTAATAATTGTTTCTTTAGATCCATAACTTAATTGGTAATAAACTTCGAATATCTACAAACTGAATAAGAAAAAGTGTTTTTTCCATAATTCAATATTCATATAAAAGTAGTTGTTTCGAAAGAATTTTCCTTTTATGTAATTCAATGTTTATATAAAAGTAATTATTATTCATTGTGTATTTACAAAATTCACCTCTTCACATGCATCTGCAGATTTTTTCAGTTTTTGTAACTACTGTTTCTATAGATACATAACTCGATTAGTAATATACTAAAGTGGATCTTATACAGCCACTTAATTTTGGACACAAACGCTTTCGTTTTTGTGATTGGTCAAGCCAGATTGCATTATATTTTTGTATTCGTGGGCCAATCATGCACATGGACATGATTTACAGAATGCATCAATGATGGTGTTTGACGAAGCGTAGTCTTTTACAAACTTTTGATAGTATGAAAAATGCGAGATAAAACTTTCTATGTTTTTACCACATAGATGATGGAATTGGCCGATACTTGATGAAAATCGGGCGTGTCTTTATAGTAAAGACTCGCCCGAAGAAGCTATTGTAAGGCGAAACACGTGTTGCGTTTTTGTGAAATTGTTTAGTGCAAATCTCACAATAAAATATTTTTTTAAAACTTTTATTTGTAACTAAGGTTGATGCAGTTTCGTTCTATAAGGACATTACAATAAACTCAGTTTATTATAATTGTTTGAAAATGTCCTTATAGGACGAAACGCAGTAACATTAGTTAGGTAAAACACATATAAAGTTTTATTCCTCATTTTTCATGATGATGTCCTAACACATAGTAACGGCTACATCCATCAATTCATTTTGATAGTATGCTTATTCCTGGTTCAGACCACATCAAGACCACAATATATATGGTGGTTGAATCGTTACCCTGTCTTCTAAGATTCCAAGCCTTGTAAGGTTCTTCTTATCTCTGATAACATTTATCAAAAGTCCAGATAGACAAGGAAATGTTTTGGTTGGTTTTCGGGTTTTGTCGTGGTCTTCTTTGGTAACAATCTCCAAACGTTTCAACTGCAACTGTGGCAGTCATCTTTAGTGGCGTGGTCGAAATACTCTTCTTGATGAATTAACTGAAAAGTTGTCTTGAATCGAACCCACATTTGAATTTTGCAAAATATTTCTTAACTTTGTTGATTGAATAACTTCATGAATCTCCAGAATGAAAGAGTTGAATCTACTCATTTCACCTCTGAATATGATAACGTTGCAAGCAGTACACTTGGTGCAAGCTCATTGTTCTTGAAATTTGAGATTTTATAACTTCATCGAAAACATTGAAATGGAAATATCCAGTAAAAACAATGAAATGAAGATGTTTCTCCTGCTTTTGTTAGGAAATAACAAACTTGAAATTGGAAATGTGACATGAAATTATTGGATGAATTCAATATAAAAGACTTGAAAGAACTAAAGCATTTCTAGAGGCTTGAAATAGAGACTTTTTTCATTGGTATGATCTCAACCTGTTTATTATAAAAGTAATATAGCAACAGGAATTCTAGCACAAAATCCCATCTATTTTCTTATGTAGCTTGATTCTGGACCTTTTTGGACCGCAGGCCCACTTCACACGGAAGGGGCAAAGGTCAGCGCCTCGTTTCTGCCAGACGTTCATTATGTGTAAACTGAGTCTTAGCCTTCAAAGCCCACTTCAGGCCACCACTTCCCCACTTTTACTGTCATTCAGTCAACCAATCAGCTATCGCACATACAGCGGGAAATTCAAACCAGTAGATACCAGTAGAAACCAGTAGGCCGATACGAGCGCAAAATCCCATGTATTTTCTTATGGAGCTAAACTTTTTGCAATTTTTGGTTCAAACAGGAGTGGAGAAAAAGTGTGATGTCATCGACGCGGGATGGAATGAGTATCGGCAAGCGTGGAACTGCGCCCCTCGGCCCCTTTAGTACTTCACATCACCGTTCAGGCCCTCTTGAGACTCCGCATCACCCTTCGAGCCCCCTTGTCACGCGATCCTAATTAAAAAAGTTCATAGTTATGAGAATCGAACCCACGACGTCCGCGTGGTAGACATTGTCCTCAGCCTCTACACCAATGTAAGAGATTGAAAGTAACTGCGAATGATGGGTATTTATAGCGTTAGTTTTGTCGGGACCGAAATTGACTCATTTTATATACTTGACCGCATTTTGTTGTGATCATCATTATCATATTGAACATAGGAAAATATACTTAGATTTGGGAAATAATTAATATTTCATATAAAGATGTTTATGTGTGTGTAAGAGAGAGAGAGACGTGTGTGACGTAATCGAGGCAAAGAGAGATGGAGATGGTATCGAGGTTATACGCTGCCAATGCCAGCATAGTAGGTTCGGCGTTGTCGGTTTTGAATTTGAGCGTGAACGACTTGATGGAAATTGGAAGCGCGAAAGTAATATATTAATAATGATGTATCAGAGATAAGAAAAAATATAACAATCCATCAGATCAACCTGCGATCCTTCAATGTGTACGGGATGCCTCAAAATACATCATTAAAGGAAAAAACGTGGCGTCGAAGTATACAGGGTGCGTCAAAATACATCATTCAAGAAAAAACATTAGTTCCACGAGGCTGTAGGTTTTCAAAGTGCGATCCCTCAATATGTACAAGGTATCTTAAAATACAACATTGAAAACAATTATGGCGTCGAAGTGTACAGGGTGCGTCACCCTGTACACTTATATTTATATCATTTAAGGAGAAAAACATGTCGTTTTAAAATATGATGAATATTACTGGAGTTTTTTCCTCAACATCAAATCGTTATTTTCAACACCTCGACACGTGTTTCGATCACCAAGTGATCATCTTCAAAGAGGAAGATTAAAAGTTTTAATCTTCCTCCAGGAAGATTAATGAAAGGGAAACGGGTTGTACCGACAGAAAAAAAACATAGAAAAACAAAAGAACAAAGAAAAAACAAATGAAAAACAAAGAGGGCGTAACAAATATAATATCCAGAGCCTAATGTGAAATAGCATAGGAAGAATTGAAAATTCAAAGAAAGTCATTGAAAAAACTTGGAATTAAAAGATGTTTGGTTATGAACAATTATGAGTGTATTCCAATTGCAAAAGCTTGATTCAAAACGCAGAATTTATTGATAGAAAAAATGAAAATATCATTGTTCACTGAAACATATGATATACTTGGAGTCCTTAAGGTGAGAAGGTTTCGAATCCATCAAAAAACGACCACTTCCGGTTTTCAATTCCGGTCATCCGATTTCGATGATTTCGACATCAATGGATTCGTTTACACATGTCATAAAACATAATTTATCATTTCATTAAAAGGACCTTATTACCTATTTTCATTATACTAGTCACAACAGACCGATGTGGGTACTCATTTCAAATGATTTTATTCGTAGATTATGGAAAGTATAATATACAGCATCTAATGTGAAATGACATAGGAAGAATTGCATAATCAAAGAAAATCGTTGAACATACCTGAAATTAAAATTTGTTGGGTTATGAGCAACTACGAATGTAATCCAATTGCATAAATTTGACTCAAAACGCAAAATTTGTCGACAAAGAAATTAAAAAATCATCATATACTGAAACATATGATATTTTTGGATTCCTTAGGATGAGAAGATTTCAAATCCGTCAAAAACCGCTCGCTTCCGTCGTCCGATTCCGATGATTTTGACATCAATGGATTCGTTTAGATGTAAAAAAACATAGTCGATCATTTTACGAAGCCAATAGGACCTCATAACCTATTTTCATTATACTAGTTGCAACAGGTCGATGTGTGTACTCATTTCGAATGATTTCATTTGTAGACTATGAAAAATATAATATCGAGCGCCTAATGTGAAACAGCCTAGGGAGAATTGCAATGAAAATCATTTAAAAAACTTCGGATCGCCACGTACACCATGTCAAATGGTGCAACATGTCAGAAGAGCACTAAGCCACATCTTCGTTAATGATAATTGAATCTCAACGTGCAAGCACATCAAATGAAAGGGAAACGAATGCAAAATTCATCGACAGAGAAGAAACGAAGACGATGCCAAGACGGCACTAAGTTGTATCTTAATAGTCGCATCATCACAAGTGGCACTTCAAATAAAAGGGGAAACAACGCAGAATTCATGTGTTTGTTGCGCTTCTCTATTCATACCCAAGGTGACATGGATCAATGTCAACGCTGAATAGGCATCTAACAAAGACTCTTTGATTTTCTTTGTTTCATTGCAGAATATGTCATTACTATTTTTTATATTCATACCCTGGAGACATTGATCACTGCCACTGCTGAATCAGCATCCGGAGATACGCAGTTCACAAGGCGACGAAACAAAGGCTTTTTGTTTCATTTTGAAATATGTCATCACTTATTTTACTATGAATATGTCGTGCATGGTGAAATGAGTCAGTTGCATCCGTTGAAAGTGATACCAGTAACAAGTGCACCGATTCTATTTGAAAGTAAGTCGCTAGCCCGTCGCTAAGATTATCCACTTTATATATATATATATATATATATATATATATATATATATATATATATATATATATATATATATATATGTCATCACTCATTTTATTATAAATACGTCATGCATGGTGAAATCAGTTAGTTGCATCCGTTGAAAGTGATACCAGTAACAAGTGCACCGATTCTATTTGAAAGTAAGTCGCTAGCCCGTCGCTAAGATTATCCACTTTATATATATATATATATATATATATATATATATATATATATATATATATATATATATATATATATATATATATATATATATATATATATACAGGGTGTCCCTGGACTTCCTCTTTTCCTCTCGGGAATGTATAGATGGGATCAAAATATCACCAGTACTTCATATAACTTTTTTTCCTAAAAGTCTTCGTAACCAAGTTACGGGCCCTCGAAGTTACAAAATGAAAAATGTTTTTCTTTGATAACTTTTCAAGTGAATATTCAAAATCATCCAAATTTTGGTAATTGACTAAACAAATGAATTTCGTCGATGAGCTTTCATGCAGGAGTCAGTTGTTTTGCTACAAAGTCAGGAACGGACTACCCCCGATGGTCCACACCCCAAAACTTTGAAATGACAGATATTTTTCAACAAAATAAGGTTATTTGGACAATTTTATGAATAAAAGTACTCGTGTGGAAAGTCGATCGGAGCAACGAGTCTTGATAAAAATGTAGTTCTACTCGACGACATCAAACCCGCTCGTCCACCATTATTTGAAATGAATAATTATCAAAGCAGAAATAATAATGATAACGTTAATTCAACAACATTTATAACAGGAATAATACAAAGTATGCTAAAATGAAGTCGTAAACAAAAAGTACAGTACCTATATGGAAGTTTAAGTCACAATTGTGATAGCAGATATTTTTTCAAAATAAATATCGAGTTCTGTAGATTCGTGGTGTTTTTAAACTAACAAGCTACTCTACTATGAAATATCGAATCCATTCCATATTTTGTATGTACATAATACGTGTGGAATAATCACGTTTCGTGTTGATCAGTTATCTGAATCTCATGAAACTCAACATTCGAATGTTTCAAATTCTTCTTCACAGCTAAACTGTTGAGGAGTTTCACTGATAATTATAATTTTATTGGAGAAATTCTTTAACACGAATCTAAATTTAGCTGAAAAAACGCACATCGAAAAAAAATATTTACTATACTAATAAAAAGCAAACGAATGAACTACAAAAACGGCTGCACATGATCAGGTGAAAAATATCCAGGGAATAATATTTCTTTCACAGATGTTGACAAAAAAACCTTTTAGAAAGTTTTGATGAAAAATGAGAAACTGGAATGCGATTTTGTTTTGTTGAGTGGTGCGTTGTCATATGACTATCATTGTCAATATTCTATAGGATATTTTGAATTTTTTTGATATGGCCGAACAGTTTACATTCAATGAATATGCAGATATGCATGTATTTTATGGACGAGCATTTTGTAATGCTGCAGAAGCTCGTCGTCTGTATTCCGAGCATTTTACCAATCGAACGGTACCGTTAAGAGAAACATTCGATCGTGTCGATCGCAGCTTGAGGGAGACAGGTATGTAATAATTGATAATTAATTTGAGCACGTTGTTTCATTTCGATATTATTGTAGGTACAGTTTTGCCAAAACGAGGTGGTGAGGGCGCTCCTAGGACTGTACGTACCGTTGTATTGGAGGAAAATATTTTGGAAGCCGTCGCTGATGATCCTTCAATGAGCATCAGAAATCTATCAGAACAGTTCCATACATCCAAGTCCACTATTCATAGAATAATTAGGGAACAACTGCTTCACCCATTTCACATCCAGAAGGTACATGCCATGACACCTCAAGATTTTCCAGCACGACTGGAATATGCCAATTGTTTCATGGATAGGCAAAGAGAGGATATGACTTTTATTAATCGAGTTTTATTCACTGATGAAGCAGGTTTCAGTAGAGATGGAGTTATCAACTCTCATAATCTCCATATATGGGCCGAAGAAAATCCCCATGGGATATTGCAAACCAAACACCAACGGAAATTCAACGTGAATGTTTGGGCTGGTATCATAGGAAACCATCTTATAGGACCATTCGTTCTACAGGACCGATTGAATGGAGAACGTTATTTGGAGTTCATTCAGAACGATTTTAATGGACTTTTGGAACAAGTTCCATTGCGAACCCGAAGAGATATGTGGTTTATGCATGATGACGCTCCTCCTCATTTTAGTTTGATTGTTGTTGAAAGTTGTCAAAAATATGCGATAATTTATCGACAAAGAAAAAACAAAGAGGCAACCAAAAGGGTACTGAACCGTATCTTTGTTAATAATAGTCGGATCGTCGCATTTGACGTGATGCATTCACTCAAGACTGAAATGGCCAGAAGATACCAACGGAGATGTTACGGTGACTATTAGTTCTAGTATGCTTTGTTAGGTAACGAATGATGCGTGCATTTTCGTTAATACCAGCGACATGATTGTTCCGAGACATATTGGTGTCCATTTGAACCTCCAACAAACTTATCGAAGCAGAAGGTGGAACCCCAAAAAAATAGGAGATATAGTACACCAAGTCAGTGAAGAGCGGTATTTTTCTGCAGAAACCAGTTGAATGGAAATTTCGAAAAAACTACAAATCGAAATGAATTTTCAAATATCATAATTGAAATTTAATGTCAAATGTCAATCATCTATAATAATTAATGTCCTGAATAAAATTCAAGATATAAAATTCCAATTTTTGTTGAAACGACCCAACGAATCAGAATTTAAAATGACAGACAAACTTATTTTCTTTATTTCTAAAATGTCCTGTTTTTGCCAACCTTGTATCTTTTAATATGATGTAAGGAATACCGTGTTACCAATCACACGTTGAAAAGTAATACACGCTCGCACAAGTTTCTCAACTTCTGAGAGTTGTCGTTCGTATGAGGGCCACAGCTGATAAACGAAAAAACAGATTTCAAACAGATTTTCAAACAGACAGATTCTGACAGACAGATAAAGTAAAAAATTTATAAATGTCCTGATTTTGCCAACCTTGCATCTTTCAATATGATGTTTATTCATCACTATAAAGTCTGGTATGAAATTTTTCGTAATTGCATACTTTCGACAACTTTCCCTGTACAAGATAAGTTTTCATTTTCAAAAAAAGATGTTTGTGATATGCCTTTTATTTATTTCGGTAGTATATTATAAAGCCATCTATTTAAAATATCAACGTTATTGAGACTGCAGCTGAACGAATTTCCTTTGGAATGATCCATACAGAACGGCGTGTTTTTCTTCAATTTTGGAATACACCACCATGCATCTTCAAAGTCTTCCAAATTCACTACAGATGTGTATATATATACACATTCAATATATTGAATAGGCAGTCTGTTCAATAAATTCCTGAATATCGACTCTAGCCTCATAATGTGCAACTATAGACTGTAAAAAATGGAAACTGCTAAGATTTGAAACTCGTTCTGGAAAGGTTGCTATGACGGTTTTGAATATTCTTGTTGTTGAGATGACTCTGACTGATACTGCACAGGTTGATGTATAATTCTAAAATAAATTCGATTTTCAGTACAAACATACACCAAAAAAATATTTTTGTCAACAGAGAGGGTAATGTTTTTCATGAAGTGATTGCTGCACTCAAAGTTGAAATAAAACATCAACTGGCGATGAATATTCTCTGCGGCATCTCCACAAGCAAATCTGCTACTTTCATATTCGGCTTCTTCTTCACGATGAACTTGCAATGATTCAACAATTCTCATTTTGATTAAATTCCATTTGAATAAATTCATCTGAGGAAAAAGTCGAACTCAAAAACCCTTACTTTCAAATAGAATCGGTGCACTTGTTACTGGTATCACTTTCAACGGATGCAACTGACTCATTTCACCATGCACGACATATTCATAGTAAAATAAGTGATGACATATTTCAAAATGAAACAAAAAGCCTTTGTTTCGTCGCCTTGTGAACTGCGTATCTCCGGATGCTGATTCAGCAGTGGCAGTGATCAATGTCTCCAGGGTATGAATATAAAAAATAGTGATGACATATTCTGAAATGAAACAAAGAAAATCGAAGAGTCTTTGTTAGATGCCTATTTAGCGTTGACATTGATCCATGTCACCTCGGGTATGAATAGAGAAGCGCAATAAACACATGAATTCTGCGTTGTTTTCTCTTTTATTTGAAGTGCTACTTGTGATGAGGCGACTATTATTAGTGAAGATACAACTGTGTGCCCTCTTGGCATCGTCTCCGTTTTTCTTTTCTCTGTTGATGAATTCTGCATTCGATTCACTTTCATTTGATGTGCTGCACGTTGAGATCCAACTATCATTAACAAAGATGTTGCTTAGTGCCCCTCTGACATACTGCGCCATCTTTGTTTTTTCTCTGTCGATGAATTTTGCATTTATTCTCCTTTCATTTGACGTGCTGTACGTCGACAAATATTAACGAAAATGTGGCTTTTGCCCTTCTGACATGTTGGGTCAGATTTGTTTTTTCTGTGTCGATAAATTCTGCATTCGTTTCCCTTTCATTTGATGTGATGCACGTTGAGATTCAACAATCATCAATGAAGATGTGGCTTAGTGTCCTTCTGCCATACTGCGCCATCTTTGTTTTTTCTCTGTCGTATAATTTTGCATTTATTCTCCTTTCATTTGACGTACTGTACGTGACGATTCGACAATTATTAACGGGAATGTGGCTTAGTGTCCTTCTGACATGTTGCGCCATATATGTTTTTTATCTGTCAAAGAATTCTGCTTTTGTTTTCCTTTCATTCAATATGCTGCACGTTGAGTTCAATTATCATTAACGAAGATGTGGCTTACTTAGTGCCTTTCTGACATGTTGCACCATATTTGTTTTTTCTTTGTCGATGAATTCTGCAATTCTTTTTCCATTTGACATGCTGTACGTGGCTATCCGAAGTTTTTTCAATGATTTTCTTTGCAATTCTTCCTATGCTATTTCACATTAGACGCTGCATAATCTACAAATGAAATCATTTGAAATGAGTACCCACATCGGTCTGTGGCGGCTAATATAATGAAAATAAGTAATAAGGTCCTTTTGGCTTCGAAAAATGATTAATTATGTTTCATGATTTTAAACAGAGTACCCACATCGGTCTGTGGCGGCTAATATAATGAAAATAAGTAATAAGGTCCTTTTGGCTTTGAAAAATGATTAATTATGTTTCATGACATGTAAACGAATCCATTGATTTCGAAATCATCGAAATCGGATGACCGGAATTGAAAACCGGAAGTGGTCGTTTTTTGATGGATTCGAAACCTTCTCACCCTAAGGACTCCAAATATATCATATGTTTCAGTAAACAATGATTTTTTCATTTTCTTTATCAATAAATTCTGCGTTTTGAATCAAGCTTCTGCAATTGGAATACACTCATAATTGTTCATAACCAAACATCTTTTAATTCCAAGTTTGTTCAATGACTTTCTTTGAATTTGCAATTCTTCCTATGCTATTTCACATTAGGCGCTGGATATCATATTTGTTACGCCTTCTTTGTTTTTTGTTTGTTTTTTCTCTGTCCTTTCTTTTTTTCTTTGTTTTTTCTTTGTCGGTACACTCTGTTTCCCTTTCATTTGATGTGCTGCACGTTGAGATTCAACTATCATCAACGAAGATGTGGCTTAGTCTCCTTTTGACATGTTGCGCCATCTTTGTTCTTTCTTTCTCGATGAATTCTGCATTTCATATCCTTTCATTTGACGTGCTGTACGGTGACGATTAGTAAATAATGCCTTTCTGACAGTGCCTTTTCCTAATAAAAACTCATTCATTTCCACAAATCATCAAACATTTTCTACCACCTCTCACGCTGACTACGTCTCTTTCAAAGTTTCAATGTTTTATCACTATTATTATTATTATTATTCGACCCTCATTCTTCAGTTAAATTTCATGAAACACAATCAATCGAGCGATATTTGATTCCCCCATTCTGATTGGCTGACCGACACCATTCTTCAACAGAAGGTAGGCTGAGTGTTCCACAAGGTTCCGTTCAGGAGTCTGAAAATTCGCAAAACGAACCTTCATACGACAAAGCGTGTACTTTAGTCATCTCCTGATGATGATTACTTGATTAGCGAAACGCGTTAAGTGATAAATGACTGCCATATTGAAACACGAAAAAGGGTTACGACAATAACGATGAAACGATTACGAATAAACGCACGCAAAACGTTCTAAAACGCACGCAAAATGGTCGAAAACGCACGAAAAATGGTCAAAAACGCACGCAAAACGGTTGAAACGCTTGTAAAACGGTCGCTTTTCCCATATTCGAATGTTAACTTCAAAATACATAACTCCGTGACAACTTTGGTGCCACCTCCTCCTTCTCCTGATGATGATAACTTGGTTGACAAAGATACATCCTTCTGACATGTTGGAACTTCTGTTAAACCGACATGTTTTTTCTTAAATGATGTATTTTGAAACGCCCTGTATACACATAAAAGTCATATTTTAAACCAACATGTTTTTTTCCTTAAATGATATATTTTGTCGCACCCTGTACACTGTGACGCCATATTTGTTTTCAATGATGTATTTTGAGATACCTTGTATACATTGAGGGATCGCACTTTGAAAACCTACAGCCTCGTGGAACTGTAATGTTTTTTCTTGAATGATGTATTTTGACACACCCTGTATACTTCGACGCCATGTTTTTTCCTTCAATGATGTATTTTGAGACACCCCGTACACATTGAGGGATCACAGGTTAAGCTGTGATCCCTGAAGCTATTTTTTCTTAAATCTGATGGATTATTATCAATAAATTTCTTTCGCGCTTCCAATTTTCATCGAGTTGTTCACGCTCGATTTTAAAATCGGCAACGCTGAACCTGCCATGCTAGCATTGGCAGCGTATAACCTCGATACCATCTCCTCGATTACATCACACGAATCTCTCGCTCTTACACACACATACACATCTTTATATGAAATATAAATTATTTCCCAAATCTAAGTATATTTTCCTATCTTCAACATGATAATGATGATTATAACTTCCCTAACATTCTACGGAAATCAACAAAATGCGGTAGGCAATATTGCCAAAGACAATATTGTGAAATTAATTTTTATATAGCTGAAAATTGTTTTATATAAACATATATTGTAAAATAATAGATGAGGCAAAATTATAAAATTAATTTAGGTTGGTATGCCTTATGGTTTACCTGTATGAGTTACCTTTATAGTATAAATAGGATTAGCTCGTACTAGTCCTTAGTTTTAATCTTTCTCTTTGAAGACGATCATTTGGTGATCGAAACACGTGTCGAGGTGTTAAAAATAACGATTTGGTGTTGGGAAAAAACTCCAGTGAAATTCATTACTACACCAAAGGTTCCAAATAATGCATCATAAGGTATCCCTGTAGTTTTCGATGTCGATTTTAGGCTTTGCACTCGATCAGAATAAGTTTCACTGTTAGGGGGTAGTGGCATATTTCGCAGGTTGGTTCTTGAGTTTTCTCGATCAGGGAGTGAGTGATGCGGGTGTGTCCAATGCGTAGTCTAGTGACTATGGTTTGTTGTTTTCTTTTCAGAGAAATTATTATTCGAGGGAGACCGGTCTTTTTCACATCGGCCAATTTCGACTTGGAGAGGTTCCATTCAGCTTGCCAAGCATTGATAATCATCTCTTTGGATAATTGTTTGAGGTCAGATTTGGCAGTAGTATTACGTATTCCCTAGGGGACGTACTTACGGTAGTGAGTGGGAAAGAGAGGTGTGCGACGTGATCGACGCATAGAAGGATGAAATGAGCATCGAGTAGATTCATTTGATAGATAAGGGTGCCGTGGAATTACAAAAATAACGTTATAATATTAATAATGAACGAAAAATCGGATTAAAGAAAAAAACATGGCCACTGGCGTTAAAGAAAAAAGCATGTCTGCCAACGTAATAGAAAAAAACATGGCTGTCATACAGGGTGTCTCATCGCTTGAGAAAAAACATGTACGGGGTGTCTCAAATACGTCAGCGTGGAAAATAATGATATAATAATAATAATAATGAATGAAATATCGGATTGAAGAAGAAAAAAAACATGGCCACGGGCGTTAAAGAAAAAAACATGGCTGTCATACAGGGTGTCTCATCGTTTGAGAAAAAACATGTACGGGGTGTCTCAAATACGTCAGCGTGAAAAATAATAGTATAATAATGATAATGAATGTAAAATCGTTTAAAAAAAACATGGTCACGGGCGTTAAAGAAAACAACATGGTTGTCAACGTAATAGAAAAAAACATGGCTGTCATACAGGTTATCTCATCGTTTAGGAAAAAAACATGTACAGGGTGTACGTCGGCGTGAAAAATAATGGTAATAATGATAATAATGAATGAAAAATCGGAATACAGAAAAAAACATGACGTCAATATGTACAGGGTGTCTCAAAATACGTCATTTAAAAAAAGTTTAACGAGACTCTATTGTTTTGTCGTGTGATTCCTCAATGTGTACAGGGTGTCTCATCGTTTGAGAAAAAAACATGTACGGAGTGACTCAAATACGTCAGTGGGGAAAATAATGATATAATAATGATAATGAACGAAAAATCGGTTTAAAAGAAAAAAACATGACGTCAATGTGTACAGGGTGTCTCAAAAAACGTCATTTAAAAGGCATGGCAGCTTAACGAGGCTCTATCGTTTTGTCGTGTGATTCCTCAATGTGGACAGGATGTCTCATCGTTTGAGAAAAAAAACATGACTCAAATACGTCAGCGTGGAAAATAATGATATAATAATAATAATGAACGGAAAATCGGATTGAGAAAAGAAACATGACGTCAATGTGTACAGGGTGTCTCAAAATACGTCATTTAAAAGATATGACAGTTTAACGAGGCTTTATCGTTTTGTCGTGTGATTCCTCAATGTGTACAGGGTGTCTCATCGTTTGAGAAAAAAAACATGTACGGGGTGACTCAAATACGTCAGCGTGGAAAATAATGATATAATAATAATGAACGAAAAATCGTTCAAAATGCGTCATTAAAAACATGAAAGTTTAACGAGGCTCTATCGTTTTGGCCTGTGATTCTTCAATGTGTACACCCGTGTCTCAAAATACGTCGGCGAGAAAAATAATGGTATAATAATGATAATGAATGAAAAATCGGATTGAAGAAAAGAACATGACGTTAATGTGTACAGGGTGTCTCAAAATGCGTCATTAAAAAGATTCCAGTTAAACGAGGCTCTATCGTTTTGGCGTGTGATTCTTCAATGTGTACAGGATGTCTCATCGTTTGAGAAGAAAACATGTACGAGGTGTCTCAAATACGTCAGCGTGGAAAATAACGGTATAATATTATTAATGAACGAAAAATCGAATTGAAGAAAAAAAAAACATGGCTGCCATACAGGGTGTTTCATCGTTTAGGAAAGAAACATGTACAGAGTGTCTCAAAATACGTTGGCGTGAAAAATTATGGTATAATAATAATAATGAATGGAAAATCGGATTGAAGGAAAAACATGACGTCAATGTGTACAGGGTGTCTCAAAATACGTCATTCAAAAGGCATGATAGTTCAACGAGGCTCTATCGTTTTGAGGAACATGACGGTTCAACGGGGTTCTATCGTTTTGACGTGCGATTCTTCAATATGTACAGGATGTCTCATTCAAGAAAAAGCATGACAATTTAACGGGGCTCTATCGTTTCAGCATGCCATTCTTCAATGTGTACAGGATGCCCCAAAATGCGTCATTTGAGGAACAGGATAGTTCAACGGGGCTCTATTGTTTTACCGTGTGATTCTTCAGTGTGTACAGGGTGTCTCAAATACGTCATTTAAGAAAATATGACAGTTCAACAGGATGTCTCAAAATACGTCATTTAATAAAAAACTTCGTTTCTGGCTCAAAATCCAATGCTGTTTCTTATGGAGCTCGAGTTTAGCCATTTTCAGACCTCGTAGAGAAACCTTGTGGAATACCCAACTCGAGGTAGATGTGACGTGTGCGAGAGTTATACGATGCAATATATATGTTCATATGAGGAAGAAGTGTATATGAAGTCAGCGTGGAGTAGAGAAAAAACAAAGATTGCAGTCAAAAGGGCACTAAACCACATTTTCGTTAATAATAGTAGCACCGTCATGTACAGCGCGTCAAATAGAAGGAGAAAAAATGCAGAATACATCGACAGAGGAGGAGTTAACTAGATAAAGGTGAACATAATAGAAAAATGTATATAGGATTTCGTTTGAGAAAGAAATGTGGTAACGAGGATCTAGGAGGATATAATGCCATAAAACGTTCAGTTTTGTCTCGAAAACGCATTGAAAATTTCGCAAAATTTCGATGCGACAAATGAGACAGTTTTGTCATTTGAATCGCATCGAAAAAAATGCATTTTCAAAACCCTCATTTCTTCTAAAAACCCATATGATTTGCATTGTATCGCGTCACGAAAAATGATGCAAAAATGACATGAGAATCGCTTCAAAAAATGTCAAAAATTTAGCGCGATAAAACGTTCATTCATGCCGCGATTATCGCATGAAATATTTCGCAAAATTTCAATGCGTTGAAACAATCAATTCAGGCACTCCAATCGCTTCGAAAAAACGTTATTTCTGCCACACATATTCCAAACCAAGAATTCAGCTGGCTGATTGACAATCGATGTTTTAGGCTGATTCTCACGCTGACCAAACTTACCCGAATCGTTGTAATGTTCCTCAAACACGCTTCTAAATATTACTGAATTCTTCAAAATGTTGCTTCAGGTGAAAAACAGGACTTTGGATGATATCTGTCATTGTTCTTTGTCGAACATTACAAGGTGAAAACTTCAGCTCTCATAAGTGTCAACATTCTGATGATGAACGGGCATTAACCGGGACCTGGGTGATTGAGGAGATTGAAAAAGTCGTAGAGTTGGGATATTGTATTCTCGAAACCATGGAGATTTAGTCCTATGATACAGTACAGTTTGGTGTAAATGAGTTTTTGACCCCTAGTCATTATTCTTTCAATATTATCCCGTTTGCAGATCATTATTAACTGAGTTGCGGTTAAGGTCGTAATTTTTCTTCTGTAACCCCATGCTGGCGTCATTACCATCTTGCCCACACATGTTTTAAAATGTTTGAAATATGCTTTTTTCCGTTAACCAGCTACCGCACCCTACGAACGACACCCCTCAGAGGTTGTGCGAGCTAAGGATTAACGAGGACTTACCTTTTAACGTGTGATTCCTAACACGGGTTGAACGATAGCAAGTGAAAATCGAGCGTTCAGCCTGCGGCTTGAACCGACGACTCACACATTGGCCGATTGACTGAGTGAACAAAGCACCCACGTCGAACCGCCCGGCTACCTAATACCGACATACTCACAAGGATCATATATATGAAAATGAAGAATGACTTGTGAATTCAGTATTTTTTCAAAATGTTGTGGTAGGTACTCATATTTTTTCTTACCTCACTACTTGTGAAAATGTGACCAAAAAAGAAACAATGTAGTATATATTTCGATATGGGCACATCCATAACAATAATTCTCTCGTAGATTTTGAATCGACTATGTATAGTTTTCAAGAGAAATATAATATTTCCGTGGATGGTACACTGAATTCAGATACTCTGAGTTTGATTCAAATACCAAGATGTGTAATCGCTGAAAATGCTTTCACGATTCGGGATAAATGAAGCAAAAAAATATATAAATGGTCTTTTCCGTAAGCATCTGCCAAAATGTTGCTTCATGCTGAAAAAGCCTTCAGTTCATATATTTTTTTTAAGAAAATACTCCTACTATAAATACAATGACAATGATAAATACAATGTAATATTGTACATAATGTAATATCAATGAATACTTTAGTAATAACACAAAAAATTATATCATTATGCAATCAGAAAAGGGACCATGTTTCATTTCAAATCATTCACATGACGTAAATTTGATTATATAATGTTGAAAAATTCATTAGAATAAAAATTAAAACTGAAAATCAATGAAAATCGATCAGAACGAAAACAAATTTTCATATAACGGTAACGCGAGAAATTTGCCGAACTTTGTGTGGCAACATATTGCTGAAATGATTTCAAAATTCCTTCGTCTCAGTACGCGCTGTATGACAATTTCAATAAATTATTATTGAAGGCGCTATCTCGGCACATCATAATCTTGGTTTTGTTTTCTTTCTCAATAAATAGAGCATCTCTCACAATTCAACAATTATTAACGAAGCTGACGTCGAATGACATCACAATTTCCCTACGATCAACCGACTATCATTAACGGCTTATTGCTTTTCCATCAAGTATCATTTATGTTTTTTAATTACGTAGAAAAATGTACTTCTCATCGAGTTATATTTGTATGTATTTTTTGAGTGATTAATGTGATAATTTGGCACATATGGAAATATATGGGTTATTGAAGTGTTCAAAATGGGCGCATTATTTCTTGTGAAAATATTGATGTTCATTATATTATCAAATAAAATACACTTCATATTGAATCATTCAATACTGAAATAATGTTGACTTCTCTAAATTCATTGAATATATTTTCATGTTCTCCAGTGAAATTGTGAGATGACAGTAGTACCCACACACATCTCTGTATCTCTAAAAAATGACAAAGTTAGTTTCCTCAGTCCAATGACGTCCCTAATGTTTTTCGTGAACGATGTATTTTGAGGCATCGTGTATACGTTTCTCATTGGGATAGCACACACCTGGTATACATTCCTGATTGAAATCGTACGTTGAAACGGTTGTTCATCCTGTAAATTTTCTCTGTTATGTTTACACACATTCGAGATTTTTTTATCTTAGGCATCTCCTGAGATTGCTAACTGACCAAAGGCGCTATTTTGACCTTATCAAATATCCAAACATAATGGATATACTGGAGAACGAGATTTTTGAATTCTTTGCAAGATAAAAAGAAGCATATGCGTGAACTACAATGTCCCACAGTTGATAAATTTCGATTCAATAAAGAAAAACATTTCAAAGAACACAAAAACATTACCGTTGATTTCACCAATGTCTTATTGTTTGAAAAAATTTCGATTGTGGGTTACTATATTTTACATGGAAATAAAATCACAAATCCCTACGATCAACCGACTATCTTAAACAGTTTACTGTCTTTCTATCACGCGTCTAAAATGTAATAATGAAAATAACCGGTTCAACGCATTACATTTTTGTGAAATTTATTAGTGTGACTTTCAAACACGCGTCGAGACATCATAAATGACAAACGACAGGCTGTCCTTGTATTTTCTCAAGTTGAATCGATGATCAAAGCCACCTCGATTACCGATACACCATTAATGACAGAATGATTGTACGCTTCATATAAGTCACACTGTAAACGAAGGGGATCGCACGTTGAAACGCTAGAGCCTCGTTAACACATCGTGAATATTCAACTAATTTTAATTAAATTTCATAATTATACGGTGCTATTCAAATGCATGCTAGTATTCTGAATACTATAATGAAAATTCTATAAAGACCAAATTCCGATTGTGACTTCTTTTTCGTTATCCTTGCGAGTTCTGGAACATATTCAATACTTTTCGTTTCCACTTCTCGAAGATCTTGGAATATATCTTGGAATATCAGCCTCAGTTTATATTTGAAGGCAGTATTCTTTGAAATTTTGATTGCAAAAACTGCCCCCTGTTCGTTATTGACGAATGTTGAACTTATTAACTTTCATTGTGTTCTATTGCATCCATGATCGAAATTATTGGGCTTCACACATATTGCCATGAATTTTGCGCCTTTTGGTACGTTCACATATAAAACGTTATTTATTATTTCAGTTAAAAGCATAAAATTTATTATCAGCATTGGCAGCGACATAATCTACGCAGTGAGGTTGAATTATTCGCAGCGGATATCTCTTTTGAGGCACTTTTCGATCGAGCACTCTGTCTTGAATATGTAAATTATGCAACTGCTTCGAAAGTTTCCAATTTCAAATTCCGATTTCGAAATTTTGCTTAGATTGAGACATAGCGGCGAAAAATCGTCCTTTATGTTTCCTTGGTATCAACAAAAACCAATTCAATTTGGAAACCAAGAAAAAATTGCAATTGATTTTTATATGACTGACGTACCAGCGCATTCGTTATTCCATTGTTCTCACTTACATTCTATACCTATTCTATCAGAAAAATCGGTTCTAGTTCTTATCATAAACGATTTTTGATCTTTCTGTCATGCGTTATTTGTTTGAGACGTATTTTGAAGCACTAAGCCACTCTGTATACGCTTATTATGCATTGTTTTAGTCACTATCAGGTATTGTCACAAAAGTATTTTGATACGCCTTGTATACGTTTCTTCTGTTAAAATTATCAATCAAAAATTTCCTCAATATAAGACGCTCTGTTTCATAAAACATGACATGAAGTGCTCTGAAACATATGCACCGTTGTCATATTCCTTCCTCACACAATGAACTTGACATACATTCCTTGCTTTATGTCATAAAAACCTTTTCTCTTAATAACACGTCTAAAGAAATTCAGGTTCCGTTTCCTATTACAAACAGTTTACTGCATTTCTGTTAGACGATATTCCTATTTTTTGAAAATATCTAGCAATAAAAAATCGTTTTTTGGAAGCAGTTGATGTGCATAAAATTTTGATTAGCGAAACATTCTAAATGATGTTTTGAAGGAAATGATTTAGATATTTTGAATACTAAATTTGCATAGTAATTTTGAGATTAATTTTATTGGCTGATAGTCTATATTTTCAGACGAAAATTGATTGGAACCAAAAAATCGGATCTAGTTCATATCATAAACGATATTCGATCTTTCTGTCATGCGTTATTTGTTCGAGACGTATTTTGAAGCACTGAGTCTTTCTGTATACGCGTTTATATATTTTTTTTGTTCGAAAAATATGTAGCGAATATAGCGTATTTTCAAAGCGATTGGAGTGCCTGAACGCATTGAAATGTGAAATTTTTCATGCGATAATCGCGGCATAAATGAACGTATTCGGTTCTAGTTCATATCATAAACGATGTTGTATCTTTCTATCTTGCGTTATTTGTTTGATACTTATTTTGAAGCATTAAGTTACTGTGTATATGCGTTTGCAATTTTTTTGTTTGGAATATGTGTGGCAGAAATAACGTTTTTTCGAAGCGATTGGAGTGCCTGAATTGATTGTTTCAACGCATTGAAATTTTGCGAAATATTTCATGCGATAATCGCGGCATAAATGAACGTTTTATCGCGCTAAATTTTTGACATTTTTTTTAAGCGATTCTCATGTCATTTTTGCATCAATTTTCGTGACGCGATGCAATGCAAATCATATGGATTTTTAGAAGAAATGAGGGTTTTGAAAATGCATTTTTTTCGATGCGATTCAAATGATAAAACTGTTTCATTTATCGCATCGAAATTTTGCGAAATTTTCAATGCGTTTTCGAGACAAAATTGAACGTTTTATCGCATTATATCCTCCTAGATCCTCGTTACCACATTTCTTTCTCAAACGAAATCCTATATACATTTTTCTATTATGTTTACCTTTATCTGTCGATGTATTCTGCATTTTTTCTCCTTTTATTTGACGCGCTGTACATGACGGTGCTACTATTATTAACGAAAATGTGGATTAGTGCCCTTCTGACTGCAATCTTTGTTTTTTCTCTACTCCACGCTGACTTCATATAGACTTCTTTCTCATATGAACATATATATTGCATCGTATAACTCTCGCACACGTCACATCTACCTCGAGTTGGGTATTCCACAAGGTTTCGCTACGAGGTCTGAAAATGGCTAAACTCGAGCTCCATAAGAAACAGCATTGGATTTTGAGCCAGAAACGAAGTTTTTTATTAAATGACGTATTTTGAGACATCCTGTTGAACTGTCATATTTTCTTAAATGACGTATTTGAGACACCCTGTACACACTGAAGAATCACACGGTAAAATAACAGAGCCCCGTTGAACTATCCTGTTCCTTAAATGACGCATTTTGTATCATCCTGTACATATTGAAGAATCGCATGCTGAAACGATAGAGCCCCGTTAAACTGTCATGTTTTTTCTTGAATGAGACATCCTGTACATATTGAAGAATCGCACGTCAAAACGTTAAACTGTCCTGTTCTTCAAATGACGTATTTTGGGGGCATTCTGTTCACATTGAAGAATCGCATGCTGAAACGATAGAGCCCCGTTAAACTGTCATGCTTTTTCTTGAATGAAACATCCTGTACATATTGAAGAATCGCACGTCAAAACGATAGAACCCCGTTGAACCGTCATGTTCCTTAAATGATGTATTTTGAGACACCCTGTACACTTTTAAGAATCACATGTTGAAGCGATAGAACCCCGTTAAACTGTCATGTTTTTCAATGACGCATTTTGGGAGATCCTGTACACATTGACGTTATGTGTTTTTTTTAAACGATGAGACACCCTGCATATCTCGATGTCAACCATGTTTTTTTTGACGCTGGTAGCCATCTTTTTTTCTTCAATCCGATTTTTCATTCATTATTTTTATAATTCAACAACGCCGACGTATTTTGAGACACCCTGTATACATTGACTTCACTAACACAAAAACGAAAAAAAAAAACGCATGTGACGTATTTTGAAATGTCATTGTTGAATACCCCCATTGCCCCATTTTCAAACGTTTCCAATTGGGATCGCACGCTGAAACGTTAGGCCCCCTCGACTTGTTTTTTCTTAAATGAGACACCCTGTACACATTGAAGAATCACACGTTGAAACGATCCCGTTGTCCCGTTAAAATGTCTTTTTTTTAATGACGCATTTTGACACACCCTGTACACATTGACGTTATTTTTTTTTCTTTAATCCAATTTTTCATTCATTATTATTATTATATCATTATTTTCCACGCTGACGTATTTGAAACACCCTGTACATGTTTTTTTTTTCTAAACGATGAGACACCCTGTATGACAGTCATGTTTTTTCCTTTAATCCGATTTTTCGTTCATTATTAATATTATACCGTCATTTTTGTAATTCCACGGCAC
The DNA here is from genome assembly GCF_025532065.1 of Leptinotarsa decemlineata. Classification (NCBI taxonomy): domain Eukaryota; kingdom Metazoa; phylum Arthropoda; class Insecta; order Coleoptera; family Chrysomelidae; genus Leptinotarsa; species Leptinotarsa decemlineata. The sequence goes on along the minus strand of NW_027412536.1, from coordinate 5,142,129 downwards.
CCTTATCTATCAAATGAATCTACTCGATGCTCATTTCATCCTTCTATGCGTCGATCACGTCGCACACCTCTCTTTCCCACTCACTACCGTAAGTACGTCCCCTAGGGAATACGTAATAGAAGCCCTGTATCTCATCTACTGGCAGTTTTGGTTACTGGGTGAAGTTCATCAATATCCGTAGCATCTCTGGCTAATCCTTCCACTATTTCGTTTCCCTTTATACCCATGTGTGATGATACCCATACGAAGTGAGTCGTTTTATTCTGTTGTTGAAGATAATGGAGCTCTTTTTTAATAAGGATGAGGATCGGATTTGAGGGATAGAGTTGAGATATTGCTTTCATTGCGCTGAGGGAATCTGTAATGATAACTGTTTTTCCATTGTCAAGGAACCTTGTATATTCTAATGTTTTGAGAATGGCAATTAGTTCTCCCGAGAAAATAGAGGAGACCTTAGAGAGCTTGTGGCAAGAGTTATATCCAGACGCGCTAGTAAAAGCTGCGGCAGTTCCGTTTTCTGTTTTTGAAGCATCTGTGTATATGTGAATCTGTGTATATGTGAATCTTGGAAGTGGTTCATTATTTGATGGAAGTTTTTCTCAATGTTTGTTTGGTTTTATTGGAAAGATTTAATGATTTGTTACAATCTAGTAGCTTTACTGTCCAATGCGGAGGTGTAATAGTCCACACAGCACTAGATATTCATAGAATATTCTTGGAATATATACATGCCTTTAGAATATTCATAGAATATGCTTGAATGGATATGACAGGATTATTCCCAAAAGAATGTGCATAGAATGTCTATAAATGGATTATTCTCCCATGAATATTGTCGATCGAATATACCATATAGTATGTTTTCAGAATATATCCCCAGGGTATATTTCAAAATATTCTATACGGTGTATTACTAGAATTTCGAATCATCCTATGATAACGTATTCAAATAATTCGATATTATTAAAAAAACATATTTGAAGATTTTAATCGAATACATAATCTAATGTATATAACCCTTATAGTGTTAACCAGTTTTGAACACATCGCGAAGATTCTGATGAAATGTTCCAACTATTGGAAACCACAAAAAAATTCAAATGGTCCAATAAATGAATCAATTGCATTAATAAATCGGTTTATTCTCATCCTATTTTTCTTTTTGTATTCGAAATTATTCAATTACAAAACTACAAATCCTGGCAACAGAGGAATGGGGAAGTGAAGTATTAGAGTAAACGTTTCTCATTGGTCAATTGAAGGCTTGCGCGCGACAGTCGAAGCTCTGTGAAAGTGGCTGCCCCTTAACGCTTGACAGCTTTGCCTTGAAATCGACAATTGGTTTCAACATGGCGGTTGGTATTGATGATAACACCATTATAAAATGAAAGTATAATTTTCTCATGTTTAGTGTACCATTTATAGTTTGAGGGTATCCAATTTGCAGTACAGCGAATAGTTTGCTTTTGCATCTCCAAACAGTAGAGGTACATATTCAGTCTTTGAGAAAAGTGAGTAAAAGATAATAGTATCAATAATAAAGTCATGGTGCTTAACCTACACTACCTCATTTTAGGCCCGAGGAGAGTTGGTGTGTGGGATTTGTTGGTTTGACTAAGTACATGTTTAAACGAAAGTGATTTCAGTGTATCTTGAGTAGAGAAAAGTAAGTAAATGACACATTCTTCTGTATCATTTGTTTTCATAATTTTAATCATTCTTTTTTCAAGATAGTATCAATATGCCCAAAAGGAAAAGAAATGGTATCTGGCCAAGAAACTGAAAACGTAATGAGTACTTTTCAACAACGGGAATGCAAGTTGTTCTCCTGGTCATAAAAAGTTGTAAATGTTCATGAGGAACATATGGGATAAATATCTATTTGATTTTTATTCCAATTTTGTTTTTCCACTTTCAATTAGTGATAATACGTTCCAGGGATCAATAATGGAAGTTTGGATAACTTTTAAGTAAGTGAAATTCATTAAAGAACCCATCATACCACTCATTTGAAGAACTTAATTTGTAGGTTTATCTCGCTCATTTCTTCATGTTATACATTTTTTCTTTTTCAATGAAATGATATATTTATTATTTTTCAATTAGTGCTGATGAATTCACAGAATTGTTATTTCAGTATACATTTTCTTGAAAGTTGGAAGATTTAAATTTAAATACATTTGTAATATTTGTAACATGAAAATATTCAGGAATATGTTATTCAGTGAATAAATATCTCGAATTAGATTTTTTATTTTTAATATTGGTAGTGTTTCTAGTTAAATATTTCTGTTCATATTGTTTTTGGAATATATTTGTTTATAAATATTATGTGTCTTACTACTGTGTGTGTGTGTACTGTAATGTGTGGATCTCGCATCGAAATGCAACTATTTTAAAATATCCAATATGTCATATATATATATATATATATATATATATATATATATATATATATATATATATATATATATATATATATATATATAGAGAGAGAGAGAAACAGAAGTTAATATCGGACATAGCACTCATGAAAGTGGCAAACCATAGACACGTGTTTCGGGCTTTTGGCCCATGGTTTGCCACTTTCATGAGTGCTATGTCCGATATTAACTTCTGTTTCTATATCAAGACACTCAATAACTTTCATATATATATATATATATATATATATATATATATATATATATATATATATTGTTATGATAGGTTTTTGTTAAATGTTGGAAGTTTTGAAGTTTTGGGGAAGTCAAAGTTTCATTCTTCGATGTTCATTATTATTAAAAGGCCAGATACTTTATCTTGATTCAAGTTCTTATTTTTATAATCCAAGTAATTACATTTCAGTATTAGTGGATTTCAAATTATTTCCAAACAGCGTAACTAACCGGAAACCACCAATCAACAGGAAAAGTACACTGAAAACAGTAAATGAATCAATTAAACATAATAGACAATAATTGAACAGATTTAAATTACAAATTTGTAAGAAAAAAAAATAGTTAACACTGATTTAATTATTTGAAAAATAATTAGAACAGTCAGTACATGATTTAGGGGCAACTGAAGAGTAGCCCATCAGATGAATGAATTGGAAAGGAGGTGTCAACAATTTTGAACATGAAGAATTTTGAATTCAAAATTATACAAATTGAAAACAGAATGTACAGAAAGGTGATAAAAGTTAATCATTATTATTATTATTGTATATTGGGTGTGAAAATAGGGAAAAGTTCGGGAATTCAAAAATTTCAAAAAATATTGCCGTGGAAAAAGGAGATTTGTTGTGTAACCATGGGATAATCAATAAGAAAAAAGTGTGTTTGAGAAGGAGCTACACGCAAATTTTTTGAAATACCAGTCCTATTTTGCAATGCAATCAACATAAATCCTTGATTAAAAAAAAGGAAAAAAACGTACCTACATTAAAAAAAGGAACGATACTTACTGGAATTTCTGAATTTTTGGAAAAAAATCCATTTCCACTTCAAAAGAAGCCATCCCTGGAAGCTGAGCTTGTATAAGGTTTTAATCATCCTCAATTTTAATTACAAAGCTTTAAGCGGAATCCAATTTGAATGATATTTGAAGAATTCTAATCTCGAAGTCAGAAACTCATGTTTCCATTCACATCATACCTTCGAGTGCGCAAAACGTATATCATTGAACTTTTTTGCACTCACTAAATTAATAATTTGATAAATATAAGAACTCTAACTGTTTTGAACATTGAATAATTGGAATTATTTTATTATTCATAGTTGTGGGTAAATATTGTTAAATTCCATCACTTCACGAAACACAGATTTTTTTTAGTGCCTATTGCTACGTATGAAGGTATTATAACATCACAGAACATATTCTAAGAATATTCACTATACCTTGGATATTTATTTGAATATTTATATAGGATAAGTTATCTGGCGCAGTTTAGGGTAAGTTTAAGTTGTCTTACAAACCATTTACTGAATTTGTTATATTTATTATAAATTTGAAACTTTGAAGAAAAATTTTCATTTTTCATGAAAGTTAGGAGACACAAAATTTTTGAAAGACCCTTTCCAAGAATTATACCTTGAGAGAGAGAGCTGCATGAGCAAACTTCGAGGATAGAGGTAGGACGTTGAAGTAGGATAAATATCTGCCGGAGGATAGAATTCTTTTCTTTCACAAAACTGTAAAGACATTAAATTGGAATCAGAACCAAAATAAATCAAATTTAAAAATGAAAAAAAATGAAAAATTTTTTTAAATCACAATTCCATCATCATAATTCATAGCAATTGGCGCCAACAACGTGAGGCACATTTGGAAAGGGCAAAAACAGAGTCAAATTAAAAGAAAAGTTTTGAAAAATTAGTAAAATGGATCTAAGAGATGGAAAGAAAACTGGAGGAGAACAAAGAGAAGGTAGTGGAGTACAAGAAGACTTGAGTGGGGAAAACCAAATGAAAATGCTGATGCAATTCATGCTGAAGATGAATGAGAATATTGAGAGTGTGAAAGGAGATATGGAAGAGAACATAGAAAGTGTAAAAGGGGATGTGAGAAAGAATATTGAAGGGATAAAACAAAATATAGAAAGTGTTAAAGAAGATATGAGAGAAAAGATTGAGAGTGTAAAGGGGGATAGAAAAGATTGAGAGTGTAAAGGGGGATATGAGAGAAAAAATTGTGTTTGGGAAGGAGCTACACGAAAATTTTTTGAAGAGCCAAATAAATTGAAATACCAGTCCTATTTTGCAACCAATCAACATTAATCCTTGATAACTCATACTCACGAGCAAAATAAAATCACTTTTAACAAATGCATCATACATTTTTTTTGTATAACGTTACTGTTGATAATAAATATAGGGTCCATGGGATTTGAACACACGATCTTTGGATTACAAGGCATATGTTACAACTACATACGCCAACTCACGTTATTTCAAGGAGGATTATTGGTTAGTCATAAAGGACTTTCTACAGTTGAAGAATGAAATTTTGACTTCCCCAAAACTTCCAACATTGAACTAAGAAAAATCAAAACTTTTAACAAAAACCTATCATAACAATATATATATATATATATATATATATATATATATATATATATATATATATATATATATGTATATATATATATATATATATATATATATATATATATATATATATATATATATATATATATATATATATATATATCTTAAAATAGTTGCATTTTGATGCGAGATCCACACATTACAGTCCACACACAGTAGTAAGACACATAATATTTATAAACAAATATATTCCAAAAACAATACGAACAGAAATATTTAACTAGAAACACTACCAATATTAAAAATAAAAAATCTAATTCGAGATATTTATTCACTGAATAACATATTCCTGAATATTTTCATGTTACAAATATTACAAATGTATTTAAATTTAAATCTTCCTACTCTCAAGAAAATGTATACTGAAATAACAATTCTGTGAATTCATCAGCACTAATTGAAAAACAATAAATATATCATTTCATTGAAAAATAAAAAATGTTTAACATGAAGAAATGAGCGAGATAAACCTACAAATTAAGTTCTTCAAATGAGTGGTATGATGGGTTCTTCAATGAATTTCACTTACTTAAAAGTTATCCAAACTTCCATTATTGATCCCTGGAACGTATTATCACTAATTGAAAGTGGAAAAACAAAATTGGAATAAAAATCAAATAGATATTTATCCCATATGTTCCTCATGAACATTTACAGCTTTTTATGACCAGGAGAACAACTTGCATTCCCGTTGTTGAAAAGTACTCATTACGTTTTCAGTTTCTTGGCCAGATACCATTTCTTTTCCTTTTGGGCATATTGATACTACCTTGAAAAAAGAATGATTAAAATTATGAAAACAAATGATATAGAAGAATGTGTCATTTACTTACTTTTCTCTACTCAAGATACACTGAAATCACTTTCGTTTAAACATGTACTTAGTCAAACCAACAAATCCCACACACCAACTCTCCTCGGGCCTAAAATGAGGTAGTGTAGGTTAAGCACCATGACTTTATTATTGATACTATTATCTTTTACTCACTTTTCTCAAAGACTGAATATGTACCTCTACTGTTTGGAGATGCAAAAGCAAACTATTCGCTGTACTGCAAATTGGATACCCTCAAACTATAAATGGTACACTAAACATGAGAAAATTATACTTTCATTTTATAATGGTGTTATCATCAATACCAACCGCCATGTTGAAACCAATTGTCGATTTCAAGGCAAAGCTGTCAAGCGTTAAGGGGCAGCCACTTTCACAGAGCTTCGACTGTCGCGCGCAAGCCTTCAATTGACCAATGAGAAACGTTTACTCTAATACTTCACTTCCCCATTCCTCTGTTGCCAGGATTTGTAGTTTTGTAATTGAATAATTTCGAATACAAAAAGAAAAATAGGATGAGAATAAACCGATTTATTAATGCAATTGATTCATTTATTGGACCATTTGAATTTTTTGTGGTTTCCAATAGTTGGAACATTTCATCAGAATCTTCGCGATGTGTTCAAAACTGGTTAACACTATAAGGGTTAGATGTATAGATGTATAGATAAGTACTTTCTGATCATTCCCATATTGATTTCAATTTAATAGCCACCGGTAGACAGCTGTTTCAGCCTATTGGGCATCGTCATTACCACGCAGGCGGTCCTCGATTGAAGACAAAATGTGAAAAACGGGAAAAGTACTTGATAAAAATAGCTGCGTAAACGCAAGTGAAACATAAGTGGAACCACATATTTGTGTGACACCCAAGTCAACTTGTCAAGTTTTCACATTTTATGAAATTTCACCTCTCACATTTCTTTACCTGTTCTATCGATCTTAAATATTTTCAGCATTGCGGCGTTGCCACTTCTATCAAAAAGTCCTAGCAATTATATTTTTTTAAATGGAACACCCCGTATATTAATACATTTTTGAAAGTATTTTAATACTTTTCTGTTAATAATGTCCTATACCTATCTGTTTTCGGGATGAAAAATAAATTATACTAAATATGGTCCAAAACATAGCCTTAATTGAAATTAAGTACATCAGTCCTCTCAATTCATGAAAAGTTGATATTTTGATGATAGTTTTGACAAACTCACGTTTTACCTACAAGTGTTGAAAGTGGCATTTTATTTTGTGAGTGGGGATTATTGCAAAACGAGCGTCAGCAAGTGGAGCAAACTCACGAGCAAAATAAAATCACCTTTAACAAATGTATCATACCATTTTTTTTGTATAACGTTACTGCTGATAATAAAAAAAATTATAGGGTCCATGGGATTTGAACACACGATCTTTGGATTACAAGGCATATGTTACAACTACATACGCCAACTCACGTTATTTCAAGGAGGATTATTGGTTAGTCATAAAGGACTTTTTACAGTTGGACTGATACTACTTCGTCATCGTCAGTAACTTCACAGGGATTCAATATTACCAATAGCACGAACTGCATGTGTGAACTTTTCCAAATGATTTTTCGGTAGGTGTTCTGATTGAAGTGTTTCTATAAAAGTGTTTCAATAACAGTTGTATAAAAAATAATTTTTAAAGAATTTGATTTCTCGGTAGCCGTGGAAATATCAAGCTTATGACAGTTTGGTAACTTTTATAAGTAATTGATGAATGGTTATTGACGCTGTTTCAAAAAATCGCCAAAAATGAATGTAAATATTGATTATTCAAACGAAGTTCTTATGAAATTATTTATTATACACGGACAGTGTGATCAAATCATTGCCAGAACTTGTAGAATATTCAACCAAATGTATCCTGAATCAACAACAATGAACGAGAGGAAGTTTCTTAGATTACAAAATAATTTCCTTAACTATAGCTCCATGTTAAAAGCACCTTCAACATTACCAAAACCTGTTACTTCAAATGGGGACAATACTGTTAACGTTTTGACATATCTTAATGCATATCCAGAAGCTTCCATTCGCAGTGCAGAAAAAGATTTAGGTGTATCACATGCTTCAGTACAACGAATTTTGAAAAATTACGGAATGCATCCGTATAAATTTACCAAAGTTCAAGCTCTAAAAGCAGAAGGCTTCGAACGTAGAATGCATTTTCGTGAATCCCTTTTCATTCATACACAGGAAGATCGGGAATTTTTGTCAAAAATAATTTGGAGCGACGAATCAAAATTTACGAGGGATGGTATTTCCAATAGAAGGAATAAACATTTTTGGGCTGATCATAATCATCATGTTACAAAAGAAATGGGTTTTCAAGAAAAATTTTACCTGAATGTTTTCTGTATTCTGAAGAACAATAAAATTAGCTTTATTATTTATGAAGACACACTGAATGCAGAGAGATATCTCCAAATATTAAGGACGACTGTAACTGATTTTCTTGAAAATTTGCCTTCAGAGGAATATAGGAATTCCACCCAGGAAGTTTCCAGGAAACTTGACGAACTCTTCGACGATCGTTGATTAGGCGTTTAGGGCCGTGGGATTGGCCACCGAGATCACCCGATCTCACGCTACTTGCCTTTTTTTATAGGGTGTTTTAAAAGAAAGGATATACAGTACTCCAGTGCCTACCAAAGAAGAATTACGACGGCAAATAGTGCGGAGTATTGAAGATCTGGATTCCCAGGAAATTGAAAAAGCAACCACAAGTCGCGTACAAAAAAAAAATTTAAAGTGTTTAGAATGTAATGGACAACATTTTCAACATTCATTGTGAAAATGTGATATTTTGTTTACAATTTTGTTATTTTGAATCATCCTATTCTGTTACTGTGTGTACTTTCACATGTTTTAGTCCAAAAAATCTTACTTTTTACCTAGAAATTACTGTTTTTTGGTACAGTTGTTCCCTGGTAACTTTGAGCCATAGTTGAGAAAATTATTTTGTAACCTTACAAACTTCCTCTCGTTCATTGGTGTTAATTCAGAATACATTTGGTTGAATTTTTCACACGTTCTGACAATGATTTGATCACTTTGTTCTTGTGTATAATAACTAATTTCATAAGAACTTCGTTTGAATAATCGATATTTGCATTCATTTTGGAAGATGATTCGAAACACCGTCAATACCGTGTTTCGCAATCGCTAAGCATTTGTTATCATCATATACTAATTGTGTGACTTTACAATAATCACCACAAGTGAATATCGTAGGATCATACTCATTTGGAAATGTTGAAAGGTCTTCTTCGAAAAAGTCAGTCTTCTTCTGTATGAGTAGCTCGATTAAAGTAGCCCATTCGAATATGCTGAACGATATTTTCTTCGGTTTGAAACGTTGCTTCACCACAATTGTCGCACTGAATGTTCTAGCTGGAGATAATCCTACCACTATTTCATAACCTTCAAGTGAAAACACAGTTTGTAGCAGTAAATGACATTCATTTTTGGCAGACACTTCATATTTCATTAAAATTCTATCTAATTCCTTGTTGTAATCAGACATATTGGTATCATCACTGAAATAACTACTATCTTCAGAACTCATGTTCATGTATGTGTGTGTGACGATAATGACAATGGCGGACTTCACACTGTTCACTGATGTTAAAAAAGTACAAACTTGTTTCAATATATATTCAATTCATACATAACCCCCCCCCCAGCACTCTTCGACATCAAAATGTACCTGCTTTCCAGAATTGAATTAATCGAAAAAGTAGTAACAAAATATCTCTTTTTTCTATCCAACTGTTATGCTTTTACATACCTACATTCTTTTGCCTTTTTTTCTCAGCACTTTTTCTACGAGATATATATCAGGATTTGCAGTTTTTTGCAATTCTTCCTCATAGAAAGCACCTCTAATAGGTGCACCATGCATATCTCCAAGCATAAAAGTGGCGGGGTTACTAATGTTGACTTTGATAATTTTTGAATAATTCCGTAGTCCAATTGGGTGTGTGGCCTTTTTCGAAACCGTGTTTCGCCTTTCTGATTCGCACAACATCACCGACTTTGAATTTTCTTGGCCCAGCTATTTTCAGGTGGGAGTATGTTGAATTGAGATTTTGTTTTTCGTTGTTTTTGTTTTAACGTTCTTTCTTTTAACGTTCTTATGACACGTTCAGCCATAGAAACCTTCTTGATGCTATATGTATTGTAGTGATTTATTCCATGTTTTTTCATTAAAGTTTGAAATTTATTATTGTAAAACTCCGTCCCCTGATCGGTTTGTAGATTTTTTGGACAAAGTTTCGTATGTTCCAAAATATCTGAAAATGTTTTGACGATCTCTTCTCCTGTTTTCGATTTTAGTAGTCGAGTCCACACGAATTTCGAAAAACAATCGATGACAACTAAAATGAGATTGAAATTTCGATTTTGATGAGCGAATGATCTCATCTCAGCCAAGTCCATCTGCCACAGATCATCCAGTCCATTGATAACGGTATGACGTCGTGGAATATTTTTCTAATAGAATAGAATAGAAGTTTATTCATCACTAAAGTTCACATGTACAACATAAAATAGAAGTTTATTCATCACTAAAGTTCACATGTACAACATAAAAAAAGTGTAAATATATGAAACTTATTGGACTAGTCACAAAGAGAGCTTAAAAGTAATTAAAATTTACAAGATTATACATATACATTTTTGATAAGTAAAATATTAAAATATACAATGAACATCAACAATTTAAAAATTCTTGAAGAGAGTAGAACACCTTTGTTTTTTAAAAATTCATTCAACCAACATTTTAATTCATTCCTACTCATTAAACTTAACTCAGGATGAATAGCCATGAGTTTGTTATAACATTTAATACCTTGATATACATGGGAGTCTTGCCCAACTCGTAATCGTGAGTATAACTGGTATAATCTTTCACTGTTTCTTGTACAGTAATTATGTATATCTTTTTTTTCTTCAAATAATTTTCATCTTTTTTTAACGTATAATATGATCTGCAGCACATAAAGCGAGGGGACTGTGAGAATTCCTAGTTGATTGAACCATTTTCTACATGATGTTTTGGAGTGCACTCCTGCCATACATCTGATAATTCTTTTTTGCATAACAAAAACTCTATTCATATGTACAGAGTTACCCCAAAACATTATTCCATAACTTATTGTCGATTGCACTATTCCAAAATAAGCCAGTTTAAGGGTTTCCAGAGATATTGTACCTTTCAATTTCCTGATGATAAAGCAACTTGTGCTTAATTTATTTGTTAGATCATTAATATGAGGATCCCATGTCATTTTTTGATCTACTTTGATACCTATAAATTTGATGTAATTCACCTGTTCTATTGTTTGATGATTAACTCATATTAGAGGACTGAAATCATAATTTATATTTTCTGTTGTAAACACCATAAAAAATATCTTGGACAAATTCACTACACACACACACACACACCACTCATGAAAATCATTAGCACAAATATTTGCCTTGATTACAGTATCCTGTAATTTATTTTCAGAAATCAGAATATTAGTATCATCAGCATACATAATGATTTTTTTTTGGCTCAGAGCATGAATAAACCATATCATTTATAAAAATTGTGAAGAGAACTGGCCCCAATATAGACCCCTGAGGGACACCAATGTTCACAATATTTTCTTTAAATTTTTCACCGTTTATCACCACTATTTGTTGTCTGTCATAGAGATATGAAGCAATCCAATCACTTGTAACTCCTCGTATGCCAGTTAGGTGTAATTTTTCCAAGAGTAGTTGGTAATCAACTGTATCAAACGCTCTACTTAGGTCAAAATAAAGAGCAATGGGATTTTGTTTATTATTGAGGCAGCTATAGACGGTAGTATTGAGATCAGATATGGCGGTATTTGTTGATTTGTTCCTTCTAAATCCATTCTGACAATCAAATAATAAGTTATGTTGATTCAAAAATTTATTGAGACGTTCATTATATGCCATATCAAAAATTTTGGCTAGTTGGCTCTGTAAGCAGACATTTCGGTAATTATCTACTATCTCTCTAGATTCTTTGTTTTTGAAAATTGGTATAGATTTAGAGACCTTAAGAATCAATGGGTACTGTCCTGACAAAAAAGATTCATTGATTATGTGAGCTAAAGGCAAACCTATCGTTTCCTTGACAAACCTTACAGCTTTTCCACATATATCATCTATCCCAGAAGCATGTTTACTTGTTGTTTTAGTTATATATTCTTCAATCTCCTGAGGAGTGGTTGGACAAAGGAAAAAGCTATGTTCATTGAAAGGACCTAATTTCAATTTATCAGGCTCCGGCCTTGTACATTTTACATTCATAAAATGTTTACTGAAAATATTACTTGTTTCTTCGTGATCTGCTATTTTTTTATCATTAACAGTAAGTTGATTCACTGAATTGAAATTTGATTTATTTTTTGACTCGTTAATTAATTTCCAACTTTCTCTCATCAGGTTTGGTGCCCTTTGCAGCCTATCATTGTTATATGTGTGTTTTGCTATTTTCACTTTTTCTTTATAGTAGTGCTTTAACATGTTATACCTACTTCTGACCAAATCATTAAATGAAAGAAAGTTTTTGGCTTTCTACTACTTCATCTGATACAAAAAAATGGATGAGAGAATCTTCCAAAGAAAGGAAGGAAGTAATCAATTTGAAAATAAGTAACGCTATATATGGATGTGTAGATCATGCAAAGAAGTAACTTTCAGACACGAACTGAAAGAAAGTCCTCCTGAAACAGCTACTTTCATATAAACATTGAATTACACGAAAGAAAAAAAAAATTCTTTCGAAACAAATACTTCTATATGAACACTGAATTATACAGAAGATACTTTTCTCTATTCAGTTTGTATATCAAACATTTGTTGAGGAATAAGAATCAGATATCATTCACATGAGTTCTACTTTGAATGAATGGTAATAAATTGTACTCACATGGAACACTGTCACCCTAACTGGTATACACCGGTGTTTCGCTTTAAGACACTTGCCCTAAGGCTCTTCAGTACCAAATTGGATAACATTATAGAAAATACACACACTTCATTCATGAATTACGATTTTGAATGTCACGGAATAAGCTTGATCTGCTTATGTCATCGATGACATCATAATGACATTCATTCACCTTTTTGATTCAATCCCAGCCATGAGGAATCTTATTAATTGAAAGGGTTATTATTTTTAGGAGTGAATAATTTCTGGGGAAGAAAGTTTTTGGCTTTCTACTACTCCATCTCATCCATTTTTTTGTATCAGATGGAGTAGTAGAAAGCCAAAAACTTTTTTTCCCAAAAACTAATCACTCCTAAAAATATAACCCTTTCAATTCAAACATTAAATGAACTTTTTACAATTTTTGACATTTCACATAACATGTTATGAAGTTCCTTTAATTCAGAAGAGTACCATGGTTTCTTATTTTTGTTAACATAGGTTTTTTTAAAAGGAAAAGCAATGTTGTAACAATATTGAAATGTGATATAGAAGCTTTTAAATTTATCATCAGTATTAATTGACGTGAACACGTCTTCCCATGTTTCCCTTTCTAACAAATTTTTGAAAGTTATTAAATTATCTTCTGACATATCGCGTTTTAATAAAACTTTAACAGTTTTTGTTCTTTCATACTGGACTTTAAACTGGCATATTTGGAAAGTGTGATCAGATAAATGATTTTATTTGATTAGTTGCTTTTCAACATCAATGTTAGAAAAAATTACATCAATAGAAGTGGGACTTCGATTGGTAATACGAGTAGCAAGTTTGATATGATTTACCATTCCAAATTCATTGAGAATATTGTTTATCTCTCTAACAAACAAAGTGTCTTTCAAAAAACTTATATTGATATCTCCGCATATTATCAGATAGTCTTTGTCAGTATATATACTACAGATCAGTTCATATAATTCATCACAAAATATTTCAATATCACTATCAGGTGTACGATAAATATTTACTACAAACATTTTAGGTCTGCCTTTGGTAAATTCTGTACATATTATAGTGGCTTCAAAATACTTTTCTACATTGCCATGGAAGTTTATTGGCTTTGATATTGTAACTAGATGGTTCTTCACAAAAACGGCAGTGCCACCATGATTGCGATCATACGACAAAAACTATTTACCAAATGAAAATTATTCAATTTGAAATATTCTAATTGTTGGTATTTTAGCCAGTGCTCTGTAACGCAGCAAATGTCTATATTGTATTGATCCAAAATGATTTCAAGATCAGTAGCCTTACCAGCTATTCCTCGAACATTACAATGCATTATATTTATCTTTCCATTGTCATTTGCTCCTTTTATCTCTCCATAGTTTTGATTTTCCAGCAGGACTTGCGTTTGATCTGGTATCACTATTGATTTACCGCCTCTCTGAGAGTCGTAATTTATAAAAAAGACATAGGACAAGAAGTGTCACTAGATGGATTTCCCCTGTGTAGAAGGTGTCGTCCACGATTGAAATTAAAGCGACTAAATAATATTTTTTCTGGCCAAAAACTGGGCTTATAGAGTTTATGCATAGGTTTATGCAGTTCACGAACAAGTTGAATCTTGTCTTTGGAAGCCATGTGGCGTACTGATGGTCTAGAATGTTGAACTTGTTATTTCATTATGAACTACATTTTGTTGATTTTCTTGATATCAGATTATACTTTCGCTATATCCGAATTTATTTTGGAAATTTGTTTGGAAATATCACCTTGAAAGTGCTCCATCATGTCGTTTTGTTCAATTTTCAAAGTTTTGTTATGCGAATGAACCAAATCAGTAATTTCTGTTATTTTCTTTAACAAATCTGCTCGAATATTTTCAATATTACTTACATATTGCTGATTGATTTTTTTTGTAACGCGCCACCGCCTCGTTATTGCGTACCATATTTGTTTGTACCATTTGAATAAAATTGGTATCAAGTTTTTGAAATTTAGCGTCGAATCGTTTGTTCACATTCTCCTGTTTTTGAATGTTTGTTACTTTATCATTAACTTGAGTTATTTGATGTTGACATTGAATTGCTCTCGCATTTTTGCTAGATTTTCATTTACTTGAGTCATTTGTTTTTGATGTCGACCGCTTTGATTCTGTATAGTTGCATCAATTTTTTTCTCAACTTCATCCATGTACTCTTTGTTGACTGCATCTGATGCGTTCGTAGGTCTTTTCACATTACAAAATTTCAAATTATCGAAATCAATGTTGCCATCGAGTGTGTGTAGCAAACCTCCACCAGTGCCTACTGCTGATGTTGCAGATTGCTTTCGCTTTCTATCGGAGCTGCGTCCAAACTTGTCGATAGTCATGATGGAAATGTGACATACACCGATAAGATTCTAATAATATGCATTTTTTCTAAGCGACCGAGATATGGTTGTTTCAACATATTGAATTTTTGATAGGTTTTTTGTGACGAAAATGAACGTTTCATCGCATCAAATTTTTGGCATTATTTTTTGTAGTATCTTACAATGTAAATCATATAGGTTTTTGCACGAAATAATGGTTTGAAAAATACGTTTTTTTATTTGCGATTAAAGTGACAGAAATGATCGTTTTACCCCATTGAATTTTTGACATTTTTTTCGTTGCGATTTTCATGTATTCATGCATTTCCAGCATCTTTCGAAGCTATAAGCAGCTTTAATCTATCGCATAACTCGTTCGGATCATTCCAATACATATACTCGAAGGGCTTATCATTATATATCCAACGATGAGTGTTGATTGCATTCGTTTGTAGAATGCTGGAACCAACTACATCATTGCTCACTACATTATCTTAACCCTTACCAAGTATTTGATTATGAAACATGGGCCTTACTACATCTGGCCATTTCCATTTTTGTGTTCCCTTCATGGATTCTCTGGCATTCAGGTGTGTTACTTCCAACAAATTTTTATAAGAAGCTCGATCCTCTTTATTATAGTATTCAGGTTCTTCGAGAAATATCAAATTATATATCCTGGAGTTCCTTTGAAGAAGAGTCCTTCAGTTGTAATATTACCACGTTTATCAAAGTCAATGTAGTTTCTATCGAGAATCCATTTTGAAGAGGACTCGTCATAAACTGGTCCGTATATTTTATCGATTGAATTGTCTTTAGCCCAGTGTTTCACGACATATTTGTGTGATATGGGTGGATATTGCTCCAGATATTCCATCATACTCTCCTCTGAAATATTTTCCATTGATGGTGGTGGTGATTCGTAGAATACCTCATCATTATCCTTTCCCGTCGTTTCAGCAACATTTCAGTGTGGTAAAAATTGTTTCTTTTTAAATGCTTGAGATTGATCGAATGGTTTCGTTTTTATTTCATTTTTCTTCTCCTCTTTCTTGGTGATATCACTACGTTGTCTCAAATGACCTACCGATTTTTCAGAGATTTCAGCAATATCCTTCAGCATCTTCGATATGAGTTAAAAAAAACTTTAACAATGACTCATCCTCTTCAGACTTTCCCAATTTCAAAGCTAGGCACTTTTTTCTTATGCTTTTCGAAATTTCGTTAATTTTGTTCTTGCGCACATCAACTTCTTCACGAAACTACAAGAACGTCTTGCACGAGGTGAAACCGGTGTAAATCCATTAGACGAGGCTTGTGAGAACACGATATTGCATACTCTCTAAACAGCTCTTTACAACATCGTCACGGAGCTGATAAAGTGTTGGAAAATAAAGCTTGAGAACGCGTTAAATCGAAAGACGCTAAATTTGGGGAAAAAGCTGCAGCTTGGCTCGCCACTACAACAATGAAGGCGAAACGTAAGCTTGGTATGGGGGCGACCTTTCGACGTAATATACTCCAAAAAATTACTGAAAATTGGAAGCCACATTCTACTCATATTAAAAAATCTAGTGCTTCGGCTTTACGATCTGCTAAAATGGCGTTTAGCGAAGCTGGAGGACAAAAAAACAACGGATACCTAGGATAATTCCAATCGAAGCAAAATCTGGAGGAGTCCTGCCACTTATACCTACCTATATTCGCTGCCCTTTCAGCTTTGGGTTCGTTGGCAGGTGGAGCAGGCGCTATCGCAAAAACCGTAATGGATGCAAAAAATGCCAAAAAGAAACTCGAAGAAGATCAGCGTCACAATAAAACTATGGAACATTTGTGTTCTAGTTTGTACCTACGCAAAACACCACGAGGATATGGTTTGTTCCTAAAAAACAGCATCAACGCAAAGGACGAGGTCTTTACTTGAAAAAGCAAAAATCTCCTGTTGATGCTACCCCATAGAGCATTATATGATTCGGAAATTCAAAAATGTGCCCATCAATTGAAAATTCCGCATTTTCGTGGAGTCTTTCTGCGTGATACGTTGCCAACTTGTGGCCCTTGACAACGAGAATGTGCTATTGTAAACTTGGATTCTCAATTGAATATAGGTACTTATTGGGTAGCTTACATTAAAAACGTTTATGCTGTACAATATTTCGATAGCTTTGGAAATCTCAAACCTCCAATGGAATTGATACGATATTTTGGAAAAGGTGAACATATAACAATGATCGGTATCAAAATTTTTATCAAAGTAATTGTGGACATCTGTGACTACAGTTTCTACTACATAATACCTACAAAAATTATGGGGCTTTTTGTTGATGAAACTTACACCCATTCGATTGAATTCCGAATACAAGTTAGCTTTGCTCAGTTTCCATTCGTATAATACTATACCAAACATTGCAGAAGGTACAAAATTTTATTATTACGAAAACGGTGACAAGACTAAACGAAAAAGTATCGATATTCCTGCTGGATCTTACGAAATTGATGATATCGAAAATTAGATAAGCAAACATAGTGTACCTAAAACGCATAAGGAAAACCCTGAGGAATTTTTTCAATCTTAAACCGAATAATAATACGCTAAAAAGTGAAATATTGTGTCTGAAACATTCGATTGATTTCTGACCTGCAAATAGTTTGGCTCGCATTTTAGGGTTTTCATCTACTCTTCTACTCATCTCTACTCTTCAAACCTAACTTGCATAACGCATCCGATCTACTTGTAGATATCATTAAAGTACGTACCATACACATAGATAGCAACATTATGTTTGGAGCATTCTACAACGACACACCGTCTCATACGATATTCGAATTTGCTGTTGATATAGATCCAGGATACGCAATTGACGAAACGCCTAATCACCTCATATACCTACCTATTGCACATAGAGATGAAATAAACAATATTATGCTGCGAGTGCTCGACTAACATTCCAGGCTCATTGATTTCCGTAACGAGGAAATAATACTTCGTTTGGAATTGAAACGAAAGTACGGTACTGACTATCTATTAGAATAACTCATCACCATACGCTTCGCCAGTCTTCAAAGCTTTTTCAAAGCTATCCAAGCCGACACTCCCATTCTCATACCGTTCAGAAAATGGGAACTCCATATGCTGCCT
Source organism: Leptinotarsa decemlineata (assembly GCF_025532065.1). Lineage (NCBI taxonomy): Eukaryota > Metazoa > Arthropoda > Insecta > Coleoptera > Chrysomelidae > Leptinotarsa > Leptinotarsa decemlineata. The sequence goes on along the minus strand of NW_027412536.1, from coordinate 5,123,726 downwards.
GCTCTCACACAAGGTGCAAAAAATGAAATATGGGCCGTAGACTTCCTCGTTTCTCGAAAGCTATGTGATTGTATGTTTGCAAAAAGATCGTGATTACACCAAAGTCAACAATGATCCAACACAATTCAAACATATAAATATCACCAATATAACGTTGACTCTGAACGGTGAAAATTACCTCAAAGAAAATATGCATCTGAATTTTGGGAAAATTAATTTTTTTCAAGCATATTTCAACTACGTACAATTCGGTCTCAGCTACAAAATGACCAATCAACATAATCCTCTCATCAACACCGCCGACTTTATACAAAAAACTCTCTTTGTCGTTGATTGTTCCAGAAGGGACTAAAGCATCAAAAGTTTCAGTGTTGATGTGAAACTTGAAATCGAGGCATCTGAGAGATTTCCACAAAATACACGAGCCTATTGCATCATTGTTCACGACACTGTCATCGAGCACCTCGCACTCAGCGAAATTATCAAAAAGTGGAACTGAAATTCAAATAACACTCCCTCTCCCACACCTCAATCAAAAATATTAAAACTTCAAAATTAGTTGGAAGGAGTGTTAGTACTGTACAATTTGTCATCATGAGAGTTGCATTCGTAGATATTCAGAGATTTATTGTAAATGGACTGTTCATTCCTAAAGAACTCACCATCGAAATTGGGTTTGAACGGAGCCATTACATGTTCATGCCTCCGCATGAAGAAAAATAACACTTGGGATTTAGTTTCATTACCCAATGATAGAAAACCAATAGGATGTAAGTGGGTTTTCAAAGTGAAATGCAAGCCTGATGGAACTATTGTACGTTGTTATCAGGCGAGACCCTGTGCAAAAGGGTACTCTTAAGTAGGTAGCTGGCATTGATTTCTCTGAAACTTTTTCACCAGTCGTTCGATATGACTCCTTAAGAATACTTCTGGCCATATCAGCTACACTTGACATGGAAATTCGACAATTTGACATCAAAAGTGCTTTTCTGAATGGAAATTTAGATGAAGAAATTTTTATGATTCAACCAGAAGGTTTCCAATCGGAAGATAATTCCTTAGTGTGTAAACTGAACAAGAGTCTATATGGTCTGAAACAGTCTTCTCGTTGCTGGAACTCAAAATTTGTAACGTTTTTGACACCATTTTATTTTTCAAACACTTAGAAGCAGACAGATGTGTATTTCACAGTGAAATCAATGGTTTCAAAATTTTTCTTGCTGTATATGTTGATGACGGACTTGTTATGTGTACGTTATTGAATGTTATCAACTTGATTTTCAAAAAATTAGCTTCGTGTTTTGAAATTACTACGAGTAATGCTGAATACTTTGTTGGTATGGAAATGAGTCGGAATAGAAGCAAAAACCAAATATTCGTCAGTCAACAAGGATAAGTACAGCGATGTTTAGAAAAATTTCAAATGTCAGAATACAATACCAGTCGATACAAATGTTATTCTGAATGCAGCTCAAAGCCCCCAAAATGAGGAAGAAAAAGAATATATGAAAAATATTCCGTACAGAGAAGCTATAGGATGTCTCATGTTTTTAGCGGTTGTCACTCGTCTATAGTCTATTTCAAAAGAGTGTAGAGTAATAAAATCTCATTAAATATTCAAAAGCGCTACAGGGTGATCCGTCAATAAATTCTGTCACTTCCCTAGTCCGCATTGCAAAATTATGTCGTTTCATAAAGAGCAGGTAGGTATCACCCTGTTTTAAGGGATTTGTCCATTGTTATCGACGGATAAATACTGAGCCAGAGGCGCGCTAGTGGGATAATTGCCAAAAGAATATGCATTCATAAAAATTATATTAAAGGAAATAAAAATTTAATACAGCAGAACAGTGTTATTAAAAAAATATAAAATGTAACAATAAAATATATACGAACCGAAATCGGGAAATACTCACGAACGAACTTTACGTATTGAAACACTTGTGGGGACTTTAAATCAATTTATTCACAAAAACGACAAGAACTTTACTGGATACGTTATTACAATTTGACACTTGAACAATACTAAAACTGTGAACTTCCCTTAACGTTTAACAACACTCTATTTATACCCTAATTGAATGTTCTAGAGATTACTAGGTACAATTTTCGAGAACCTTCCGAGAAAATAATTATTCAGACTACCCTTAATTCTAAACCCTAACCTAAGCAAAAGTGTCACTGTCACTGATACACTGTCCAGATTGCTTATCCCGCTACAGTATATTTACAATTCAATTAAATTATTCTACATCAGTATAGTCTTCATCCGAAGAACTGTCATCATCCCCTGGTGTTATAATTATAGGGTCAACCACCTGATCGACCAAGTTGTCCAGTTCCCACATTTTATCTTCCTCTTTTAAAACATGCTGGATTGCTTTTTGCCAGTTTTCTGATGTGATTTCCATAATGGCTTGATCAAACAATACCTTGACATCTTTCATTTTAAATGTGGTATTGTGCCTTGCAACATATCCTTTAACTTGTGCCCATATAAGTTCTATAGGATTTAATTCGCAATGATATGGCGGTAGGCGCAGCACAGTTACTTTATACTTTTCTGCTACATCTTCTACGGCATATTTCATGAAGCGAGATTTATGTTGTTTTACTATGGCTAGTAGTTCCTTCTTTACTGAATTCGTCTCAAACTGAATACCTTTATTTGACAGCCAGTTAATAATTTCTTGCTTTCTCCAAGCTGAAGTTGGTACCTTCTCTAAGCGCCTTGAATGGTAGCTTGCATTATCCATAACCACGACCGAATCAGCTGAAAGAAATTTTAACATTTCCCCGAAGTAGTCTTCGAAGACATCCGAATTCATGTCCTCATGATAATCTCCCGTCCGGCACGACTCAAAGCTTAACAAACCTTCTTTTAAAAATCCGTCTTCGCTTCCAATGTGAGCAATTATAAGCCTCTTCCCTTTTCCCGAAGGCACTTTAATACCCGTCGAAAGGCCTTCTATGAAAGCTTGGCGAGAACTTGTTATATTTTTATCTTGCCACATTTTTTTGACTATATAACCTTCGTTTATCCACGTCTCATCAAGATAGAAAATTTTCTTTTGCTCTCTGCGGTACTGCTTTATAGTTGTCAAATATTTTCGTCTCCAGCAAACAATTTCATCACTTTCCAGTAATAGTGCCTTTCGATTGTGCTTTTCCCAGGCGAAATTTATACTTTTTAAAGTTTTCCATAAAAGTTTTCTGGATATCAAAGGAATATCGTTATCTTGGCTTATCTCTCACGTATAGTCAGTGGGCATACTTGAAGACTGGCTATAAATCAAATCATCTAAAAGAACAATTCGTTCAGGCCAGCCTCAACACCCTACACAGTAGGTTAATGGACTGACACCTATCAGAAAACAACTACTCCCCTGGCTAATACCACGAAGGGCGTTGGATTATATCCGACAGGTGTCAGTGCAGGATTCTTCACTGAAGTTATTCCTGCATATGCTGTTGGCGATACAACTGCCGCAATAGATTTTCAATTATTGGAACACACTTGCAGACCGGTTTCGGGCTGTTTGGCCACTCGTCAGTGCAAGGTAGTGTATATCATCAACATAAAGTCGATGATTTCCGATAATTGAAAATCGAATTCCGTCAGAGTATCATTCCTCGAACTAAGCTGAAGACTACAACAAACAACAGGTTTGTCGTCGCTCCATCTGCCTGTGAACGAGGTAACCAACTGCATATCCAAATTTGCCCAATTCCTCGTAAAAGGAAAGAAATCTTTCACGTATAGTCAGTGGGCATACTTGAAGACTGGCTATAAATCAAATCATCTAAAAGAACAATTCGTTCAGGCCAGCCTCAACACCCTACACAGTAGGTTAATGGACTGACACCTATCAGAAAACAACTACTCCCCTGGCTAATACCACGAAGGGCGTTGGATTATATCCGACAGGTGTCAGTGCAGGATTCTTCACTGAAGTTATTCCTGCATATGCTGTTGGCGATACAACTGCCGCAATAGATTTTCAATTATTGGAACACACTTGCAGACCGGTTTCGGGCTGTTTGGCCACTCGTCAGTGCAAGGTAGTGTATATCATCAACATAAAGTCGATGATTTCCGATAATTGAAAATCGAATTCCGTCAGAGTATCATTCCTCGAACTAAGCTGAAGACTACAACAAACAACAGGTTTGTCGTCGCTCCATCTGCCTGTGAACGAGGTAACCAACTGCATATCCAAATTTGCCCAATTCCTCGTAAAAGGAAAGAAATCTTTCACGTATAGTCAGTGGGCATACTTGAAGACTGGCTATAAATCAAATCATCTAAAAGAACAATTCGTTCAGGCCAGCCTCAACACCCTACACAGTAGGTTAATGGACTGACACCTATCAGAAAACAACTACTCCCCTGGCTAATACCACGAAGGGCGTTGGATTATATCCGACAGGTGTCAGTGCAGGATTCTTCACTGAAGTTATTCCTGCATATGCTGTTGGCGATACAACTGCCGCAATAGATTTTCAATTATTGGAACACACTTGCAGACCGGTTTCGGGCTGTTTGGCCACTCGTCAGTGCAAGGTAGTGTATATCATCAACATAAAGTCGATGATTTCCGATAATTGAAAATCGAATTCCGTCAGAGTATCATTCCTCGAACTAAGCTGAAGACTACAACAAACAACAGGTTTGTCGTCGCTCCATCTGCCTGTGAACGAGGTAACCAACTGCATATCCAAATTTGCCCAATTCCTCGTAAAAGGAAAGAAATCTTTCACGTATAGTCAGTGGGCATACTTGAAGACTGGCTATAAATCAAATCATCTAAAAGAACAATTCGTTCAGGCCAGCCTCAACACCCTACACAGTAGGTTAATGGACTGACACCTATCAGAAAACAACTACTCCCCTGGCTAATACCACGAAGGGCGTTGGATTATATCCGACAGGTGTCAGTGCAGGATTCTTCACTGAAGTTATTCCTGCATATGCTGTTGGCGATACAACTGCCGCAATAGATTTTCAATTATTGGAACACACTTGCAGACCGGTTTCGGGCTGTTTGGCCACTCGTCAGTGCAAGGTAGTGTATATCATCAACATAAAGTCGATGATTTCCGATAATTGAAAATCGAATTCCGTCAGAGTATCATTCCTCGAACTAAGCTGAAGACTACAACAAACAACAGGTTTGTCGTCGCTCCATCTGCCTGTGAACGAGGTAACCAACTGCATATCCAAATTTGCCCAATTCCTCGTAAAAGGAAAGAAATCTTTCACGTATAGTCAGTGGGCATACTTGAAGACTGGCTATAAATCAAATCATCTAAAAGAACAATTCGTTCAGGCCAGCCTCAACACCCTACACAGTAGGTTAATGGACTGACACCTATCAGAAAACAACTACTCCCCTGGCTAATACCACGAAGGGCGTTGGATTATATCCGACAGGTGTCAGTGCAGGATTCTTCACTGAAGTTATTCCTGCATATGCTGTTGGCGATACAACTGCCGCAATAGATTTTCAATTATTGGAACACACTTGCAGACCGGTTTCGGGCTGTTTGGCCACTCGTCAGTGCAAGGTAGTGTATATCATCAACATAAAGTCGATGATTTCCGATAATTGAAAATCGAATTCCGTCAGAGTATCATTCCTCGAACTAAGCTGAAGACTACAACAAACAACAGGTTTGTCGTCGCTCCATCTGCCTGTGAACGAGGTAACCAACTGCATATCCAAATTTGCCCAATTCCTCGTAAAAGGAAAGAAATCTTTCACGTATAGTCAGTGGGCATACTTGAAGACTGGCTATAAATCAAATCATCTAAAAGAACAATTCGTTCAGGCCAGCCTCAACACCCTACACAGTAGGTTAATGGACTGACACCTATCAGAAAACAACTACTCCCCTGGCTAATACCACGAAGGGCGTTGGATTATATCCGACAGGTGTCAGTGCAGGATTCTTCACTGAAGTTATTCCTGCATATGCTGTTGGCGATACAACTGCCGCAATAGATTTTCAATTATTGGAACACACTTGCAGACCGGTTTCGGGCTGTTTGGCCACTCGTCAGTGCAAGGTAGTGTATATCATCAACATAAAGTCGATGATTTCCGATAATTGAAAATCGAATTCCGTCAGAGTATCATTCCTCGAACTAAGCTGAAGACTACAACAAACAACAGGTTTGTCGTCGCTCCATCTGCCTGTGAACGAGGTAACCAACTGCATATCCAAATTTGCCCAATTCCTCGTAAAAGGAAAGAAATCTTTCACGTATAGTCAGTGGGCATACTTGAAGACTGGCTATAAATCAAATCATCTAAAAGAACAATTCGTTCAGGCCAGCCTCAACACCCTACACAGTAGGTTAATGGACTGACACCTATCAGAAAACAACTACTCCCCTGGCTAATACCACGAAGGGCGTTGGATTATATCCGACAGGTGTCAGTGCATGAATGATACTCTGACGGAATTCGATTTTCAATTATCGGAAATCATCGACTTTATGTTGATGATATACACTACCTTGCACTGACGAGTGGCCAAACAGCCCGAAACCGGTCTGCAAGTGTGTTCCAATAATTGAAAATCTATTGCGGCAGTTGTATCGCCAACAGCATATGCAGGAATAACTTCAGTGAAGAATCCTGCACTGACACCTGTCGGATATAATCCAACGCCCTTCGTGGTATTAGCCAGGGGAGTAGTTGTTTTCTGATAGGTGTCAGTCCATTAACCTACTGTGTAGGGTGTTGAGGCTGGCCTGAACGAATTGTTCTTTTAGATGATTTGATTTATAGCCAGTCTTCAAGTATGCCCACTGACTATACGTGAAAGATTTCTTTCCTTTTACGAGGAATTGGGCAAATTTGGATATGCAGTTGGTTACCTCGTTCACAGGCAGATGGAGCGACGACAAACCTGTTGTTTGTTGTAGTCTTCAGCTTAGTTCGAGGAATGATACTCTGACGGAATTCGATTTTCAATTATCGGAAATCATCGACTTTATGTTGATGATATACACTACCTTGCACTGACGAGTGGCCAAACAGCCCGAAACCGGTCTGCAAGTGTGTTCCAATAATTGAAAATCTATTGCGGCAGTTGTATCGCCAACAGCATATGCAGGAATAACTTCAGTGAAGAATCCTGCACTGACACCTGTCGGATATAATCCAACGCCCTTCGTGGTATTAGCCAGGGGAGTAGTTGTTTTCTGATAGGTGTCAGTCCATTAACCTACTGTGTAGGGTGTTGAGGCTGGCCTGAACGAATTGTTCTTTTAGATGATTTGATTTATAGCCAGTCTTCAAGTATGCCCACTGACTATACGTGAAAGATTTCTTTCCTTTTACGAGGAATTGGGCAAATTTGGATATGCAGTTGGTTACCTCGTTCACAGGCAGATGGAGCGACGACAAACCTGTTGTTTGTTGTAGTCTTCAGCTTAGTTCGAGGAATGATACTCTGACGGAATTCGATTTTCAATTATCGGAAATCATCGACTTTATGTTGATGATATACACTACCTTGCACTGACGAGTGGCCAAACAGCCCGAAACCGGTCTGCAAGTGTGTTCCAATAATTGAAAATCTATTGCGGCAGTTGTATCGCCAACAGCATATGCAGGAATAACTTCAGTGAAGAATCCTGCACTGACACCTGTCGGATATAATCCAACGCCCTTCGTGGTATTAGCCAGGGGAGTAGTTGTTTTCTGATAGGTGTCAGTCCATTAACCTACTGTGTAGGGTGTTGAGGCTGGCCTGAACGAATTGTTCTTTTAGATGATTTGATTTATAGCCAGTCTTCAAGTATGCCCACTGACTATACGTGAAAGATTTCTTTCCTTTTACGAGGAATTGGGCAAATTTGGATATGCAGTTGGTTACCTCGTTCACAGGCAGATGGAGCGACGACAAACCTGTTGTTTGTTGTAGTCTTCAGCTTAGTTCGAGGAATGATACTCTGACGGAATTCGATTTTCAATTATCGGAAATCATCGACTTTATGTTGATGATATACACTACCTTGCACTGACGAGTGGCCAAACAGCCCGAAACCGGTCTGCAAGTGTGTTCCAATAATTGAAAATCTATTGCGGCAGTTGTATCGCCAACAGCATATGCAGGAATAACTTCAGTGAAGAATCCTGCACTGACACCTGTCGGATATAATCCAACGCCCTTCGTGGTATTAGCCAGGGGAGTAGTTGTTTTCTGATAGGTGTCAGTCCATTAACCTACTGTGTAGGGTGTTGAGGCTGGCCTGAACGAATTGTTCTTTTAGATGATTTGATTTATAGCCAGTCTTCAAGTATGCCCACTGACTATACGTGAAAGATTTCTTTCCTTTTACGAGGAATTGGGCAAATTTGGATATGCAGTTGGTTACCTCGTTCACAGGCAGATGGAGCGACGACAAACCTGTTGTTTGTTGTAGTCTTCAGCTTAGTTCGAGGAATGATACTCTGACGGAATTCGATTTTCAATTATCGGAAATCATCGACTTTATGTTGATGATATACACTACCTTGCACTGACGAGTGGCCAAACAGCCCGAAACCGGTCTGCAAGTGTGTTCCAATAATTGAAAATCTATTGCGGCAGTTGTATCGCCAACAGCATATGCAGGAATAACTTCAGTGAAGAATCCTGCACTGACATCTGTCGGATATAATCCAACGCCCTTCGTGGTATTAGCCAGGGGAGTAGTTGTTTTCTGATAGGTGTCAGTCCATTAACCTACTGTGTAGGGTGTTGAGGCTGGCCTGAACGAATTGTTCTTTTAGATGATTTGATTTATAGCCAGTCTTCAAGTATGCCCACTGACTATACGTGAAAGATTTCTTTCCTTTTACGAGGAATTGGGCAAATTTGGATATGCAGTTGGTTACCTCGTTCACAGGCAGATGGAGCGACGACAAACCTGTTGTTTGTTGTAGTCTTCAGCTTAGTTCGAGGAATGATACTCTGACGGAATTCGATTTTCAATTATCGGAAATCATCGACTTTATGTTGATGATATACACTACCTTGCACTGACGAGTGGCCAAACAGCCCGAAACCGGTCTGCAAGTGTGTTCCAATAATTGAAAATCTATTGCGGCAGTTGTATCGCCAACAGCATATGCAGGAATAACTTCAGTGAAGAATCCTGCACTGACACCTGTCGGATATAATCCAACGCCCTTCGTGGTATTAGCCAGGGGAGTAGTTGTTTTCTGATAGGTGTCAGTCCATTAACCTACTGTGTAGGGTGTTGAGGCTGGCCTGAACGAATTGTTCTTTTAGATGATTTGATTTATAGCCAGTCTTCAAGTATGCCCACTGACTATACGTGAAAGATTTCTTTCCTTTTACGAGGAATTGGGCAAATTTGGATATGCAGTTGGTTACCTCGTTCACAGGCAGATGGAGCGACGACAAACCTGTTGTTTGTTGTAGTCTTCAGCTTAGTTCGAGGAATGATACTCTGACGGAATTCGATTTTCAATTATCGGAAATCATCGACTTTATGTTGATGATATACACTACCTTGCACTGACGAGTGGCCAAACAGCCCGAAACCGGTCTGCAAGTGTGTTCCAATAATTGAAAATCTATTGCGGCAGTTGTATCGCCAACAGCATATGCAGGAATAACTTCAGTGAAGAATCCTGCACTGACACCTGTCGGATATAATCCAACGCCCTTCGTGGTATTAGCCAGGGGAGTAGTTGTTTTCTGATAGGTGTCAGTCCATTAACCTACTGTGTAGGGTGTTGAGGCTGGCCTGAACGAATTGTTCTTTTAGATGATTTGATTTATAGCCAGTCTTCAAGTATGCCCACTGACTATACGTGAAAGATTTCTTTCCTTTTACGAGGAATTGGGCAAATTTGGATATGCAGTTGGTTACCTCGTTCACAGGCAGATGGAGCGACGACAAACCTGTTGTTTGTTGTAGTCTTCAGCTTAGTTCGAGGAATGATACTCTGACGGAATTCGATTTTCAATTATCGGAAATCATCGACTTTATGTTGATGATATACACTACCTTGCACTGACGAGTGGCCAAACAGCCCGAAACCGGTCTGCAAGTGTGTTCCAATAATTGAAAATCTATTGCGGCAGTTGTATCGCCAACAGCATATGCAGGAATAACTTCAGTGAAGAATCCTGCACTGACACCTGTCGGATATAATCCAACGCCCTTCGTGGTATTAGCCAGGGGAGTAGTTGTTTTCTGATAGGTGTCAGTCCATTAACCTACTGTGTAGGGTGTTGAGGCTGGCCTGAACGAATTGTTCTTTTAGATGATTTGATTTATAGCCAGTCTTCAAGTATGCCCACTGACTATACGTGAAAGATTTCTTTCCTTTTACGAGGAATTGGGCAAATTTGGATATGCAGTTGGTTACCTCGTTCACAGGCAGATGGAGCGACGACAAACCTGTTGTTTGTTGTAGTCTTCAGCTTAGTTCGAGGAATGATACTCTGACGGAATTCGATTTTCAATTATCGGAAATCATCGACTTTATGTTGATGATATACACTACCTTGCACTGACGAGTGGCCAAACAGCCCGAAACCGGTCTGCAAGTGTGTTCCAATAATTGAAAATCTATTGCGGCAGTTGTATCGCCAACAGCATATGCAGGAATAACTTCAGTGAAGAATCCTGCACTGACACCTGTCGGATATAATCCAACGCCCTTCGTGGTATTAGCCAGGGGAGTAGTTGTTTTCTGATAGGTGTCAGTCCATTAACCTACTGTGTAGGGTGTTGAGGCTGGCCTGAACGAATTGTTCTTTTAGATGATTTGATTTATAGCCAGTCTTCAAGTATGCCCACTGACTATACGTGAAAGATTTCTTTCCTTTTACGAGGAATTGGGCAAATTTGGATATGCAGTTGGTTACCTCGTTCACAGGCAGATGGAGCGACGACAAACCTGTTGTTTGTTGTAGTCTTCAGCTTAGTTCGAGGAATGATACTCTGACGGAATTCGATTTTCAATTATCGGAAATCATCGACTTTATGTTGATGATATACACTACCTTGCACTGACGAGTGGCCAAACAGCCCGAAACCGGTCTGCAAGTGTGTTCCAATAATTGAAAATCTATTGCGGCAGTTGTATCGCCAACAGCATATGCAGGAATAACTTCAGTGAAGAATCCTGCACTGACACCTGTCGGATATAATCCAACGCCCTTCGTGGTATTAGCCAGGGGAGTAGTTGTTTTCTGATAGGTGTCAGTCCATTAACCTACTGTGTAGGGTGTTGAGGCTGGCCTGAACGAATTGTTCTTTTAGATGATTTGATTTATAGCCAGTCTTCAAGTATGCCCACTGACTATACGTGAAAGATTTCTTTCCTTTTACGAGGAATTGGGCAAATTTGGATATGCAGTTGGTTACCTCGTTCACAGGCAGATGGAGCGACGACAAACCTGTTGTTTGTTGTAGTCTTCAGCTTAGTTCGAGGAATGATACTCTGACGGAATTCGATTTTCAATTATCGGAAATCATCGACTTTATGTTGATGATATACACTACCTTGCACTGACGAGTGGCCAAACAGCCCGAAACCGGTCTGCAAGTGTGTTCCAATAATTGAAAATCTATTGCGGCAGTTGTATCGCCAACAGCATATGCAGGAATAACTTCAGTGAAGAATCCTGCACTGACACCTGTCGGATATAATCCAACGCCCTTCGTGGTATTAGCCAGGGGAGTAGTTGTTTTCTGATAGGTGTCAGTCCATTAACCTACTGTGTAGGGTGTTGAGGCTGGCCTGAACGAATTGTTCTTTTAGATGATTTGATTTATAGCCAGTCTTCAAGTATGCCCACTGACTATACGTGAAAGATTTCTTTCCTTTTACGAGGAATTGGGCAAATTTGGATATGCAGTTGGTTACCTCGTTCACAGGCAGATGGAGCGACGACAAACCTGTTGTTTGTTGTAGTCTTCAGCTTAGTTCGAGGAATGATACTCTGACGGAATTCGATTTTCAATTATCGGAAATCATCGACTTTATGTTGATGATATACACTACCTTGCACTGACGAGTGGCCAAACAGCCCGAAACCGGTCTGCAAGTGTGTTCCAATAATTGAAAATCTATTGCGGCAGTTGTATCGCCAACAGCATATGCAGGAATAACTTCAGTGAAGAATCCTGCACTGACACCTGTCGGATATAATCCAACGCCCTTCGTGGTATTAGCCAGGGGAGTAGTTGTTTTCTGATAGGTGTCAGTCCATTAACCTACTGTGTAGGGTGTTGAGGCTGGCCTGAACGAATTGTTCTTTTAGATGATTTGATTTATAGCCAGTCTTCAAGTATGCCCACTGACTATACGTGAAAGATTTCTTTCCTTTTACGAGGAATTGGGCAAATTTGGATATGCAGTTGGTTACCTCGTTCACAGGCAGATGGAGCGACGACAAACCTGTTGTTTGTTGTAGTCTTCAGCTTAGTTCGAGGAATGATACTCTGACGGAATTCGATTTTCAATTATCGGAAATCATCGACTTTATGTTGATGATATACACTACCTTGCACTGACGAGTGGCCAAACAGCCCGAAACCGGTCTGCAAGTGTGTTCCAATAATTGAAAATCTATTGCGGCAGTTGTATCGCCAACAGCATATGCAGGAATAACTTCAGTGAAGAATCCTGCACTGACACCTGTCGGATATAATCCAACGCCCTTCGTGGTATTAGCCAGGGGAGTAGTTGTTTTCTGATAGGTGTCAGTCCATTAACCTACTGTGTAGGGTGTTGAGGCTGGCCTGAACGAATTGTTCTTTTAGATGATTTGATTTATAGCCAGTCTTCAAGTATGCCCACTGACTATACGTGAAAGATTTCTTTCCTTTTACGAGGAATTGGGCAAATTTGGATATGCAGTTGGTTACCTCGTTCACAGGCAGATGGAGCGACGACAAACCTGTTGTTTGTTGTAGTCTTCAGCTTAGTTCGAGGAATGATACTCTGACGGAATTCGATTTTCAATTATCGGAAATCATCGACTTTATGTTGATGATATACACTACCTTGCACTGACGAGTGGCCAAACAGCCCGAAACCGGTCTGCAAGTGTGTTCCAATAATTGAAAATCTATTGCGGCAGTTGTATCGCCAACAGCATATGCAGGAATAACTTCAGTGAAGAATCCTGCACTGACACCTGTCGGATATAATCCAACGCCCTTCGTGGTATTAGCCAGGGGAGTAGTTGTTTTCTGATAGGTGTCAGTCCATTAACCTACTGTGTAGGGTGTTGAGGCTGGCCTGAACGAATTGTTCTTTTAGATGATTTGATTTATAGCCAGTCTTCAAGTATGCCCACTGACTATACGTGAAAGATTTCTTTCCTTTTACGAGGAATTGGGCAAATTTGGATATGCAGTTGGTTACCTCGTTCACAGGCAGATGGAGCGACGACAAACCTGTTGTTTGTTGTAGTCTTCAGCTTAGTTCGAGGAATGATACTCTGACGGAATTCGATTTTCAATTATCGGAAATCATCGACTTTATGTTGATGATATACACTACCTTGCACTGACGAGTGGCCAAACAGCCCGAAACCGGTCTGCAAGTGTGTTCCAATAATTGAAAATCTATTGCGGCAGTTGTATCGCCAACAGCATATGCAGGAATAACTTCAGTGAAGAATCCTGCACTGACACCTGTCGGATATAATCCAACGCCCTTCGTGGTATTAGCCAGGGGAGTAGTTGTTTTCTGATAGGTGTCAGTCCATTAACCTACTGTGTAGGGTGTTGAGGCTGGCCTGAACGAATTGTTCTTTTAGATGATTTGATTTATAGCCAGTCTTCAAGTATGCCCACTGACTATACGTGAAAGATTTCTTTCCTTTTACGAGGAATTGGGCAAATTTGGATATGCAGTTGGTTACCTCGTTCACAGGCAGATGGAGCGACGACAAACCTGTTGTTTGTTGTAGTCTTCAGCTTAGTTCGAGGAATGATACTCTGACGGAATTCGATTTTCAATTATCGGAAATCATCGACTTTATGTTGATGATATACACTACCTTGCACTGACGAGTGGCCAAACAGCCCGAAACCGGTCTGCAAGTGTGTTCCAATAATTGAAAATCTATTGCGGCAGTTGTATCGCCAACAGCATATGCAGGAATAACTTCAGTGAAGAATCCTGCACTGACACCTGTCGGATATAATCCAACGCCCTTCGTGGTATTAGCCAGGGGAGTAGTTGTTTTCTGATAGGTGTCAGTCCATTAACCTACTGTGTAGGGTGTTGAGGCTGGCCTGAACGAATTGTTCTTTTAGATGATTTGGCTTATCTCGATAAATATTTTTTCAAGAGTGGGTATTTCCTTTTTAAAATAAAACGAATGAACTTTTCTTCGAATGTCACATTTGGTGTCTTCATCTAAGATTTTTATTGGTCTTCCTGATTTTCTCTTGCATGGACTTACCTGGCCTGATATCTTTCTTTCTCGCAATAATTTAAAAATCGTGGACTGTCCAATTCCAGTCATTCGGACACATCGCTCAACACTTTCTTGCACAGACAAACTAGGGTGATCGTGTTTTATGCAATCATATACATTTAAAATTATAACTTTTTCGCAAACAGATAGCGGAGAATTTTTTACACTTCTTTTCTTTGGAGTAAATGTCCCCATTTTATAACTTTTTCACTATTTCTATATCACAATATCACTGTACGTTTAATTGGTGTAGTAACAATTACTATTATAACTCGAATGTTTAAGACACCATTACAATATATTTAAACCCTTTTTCTTAATTACCTGGGTTTAATAGGTATTGCATGATTGGTGGGCAGGGTCAAAAAGGGATTATTATAATGACATGGCACCTCGGAACTAAGTGTTAACCCTTTTTTGAGAAATCATGCTCAAGTATATGAACCCAAATTGCATATTAAATAAGTTTACAAGAACCACTAAAATTAATCTTAATCTTTTTTTAAGAAATTTTACTTACCTAAATACATGTAGGTACTTAGTTTTAGACCAAATTACTTCCCAAAAATGGCCTTTTATTATTATCTATGTCTGTAATTTTTAATTTACTTTAATTATTAAGTTTAATAATCCTAAGATTTGCCTACGCCCATGGACGACAACGAAATTCAGGCAAATTTTATGACACTTCATGATTTATTACTCTACACTCTTTTGAAATAGACTATAGATATATCATTCTCAGTGAGCAGAGGTAGCAGACATTTGGAAAATCCAGGAAAGCAGCACTGGGAAGCAGTGAAACGTATTTTCGGATACCTAAAGGGTACTAAAAGTTATGGAATTATATACAATGGGAGCAACGAATGTTTAAAAGCTTATTCAGATGCAGATTTTGCAGGAGACATGGATACTAGATATTCAACAACTGGCTATGTTACTTTATTATCAGGTTGTCCAGTTACAAGGACATCTCAACGACAGAAATTTGTTGCAAGATCCACGACATAATCTTAATATATTGCAGCTTCGGATGCCGAACAAGAAATAATATGGTTGAGAAGGTTCCTTCAAGAAATTGGTGTTGACGTTTCAAATCCAACGGAACTTTTTGTTGATAATAAAAGTGCTATAAACTTGGTGAGCAATAATGATCATCACAAACGAACAAAATACATAGATGTCAAGTATCATTACATAAGACATCATGTTCAAGAAAAAAATATCACTGTTGTTTACACCCAATCAGAAAACCAGTTGGCAGATATCTTAACCAAACCCTTACCACGAGAAAAATTTTCAAGAAATCGACAAGGTCTGTGGGTAACGTCTCCGAAGTGAACAAAGATTGGGAGTGTTAAAGTAATCCATTCATTTTGATTGATGTTCTTTTTATGATTCCTTGGAAATCGTTGTTGATTGAATCAGTTAATATTATTTGTTAATACATAAAATGTATCGTTTGTATATTCATGATTGAAACCTGGTTCAGTAGAGTTTACAGTTCGATTTCCTACATATTACAACAGTTACCAATATGCTTCTGACAGTTTCAGATATATCATCCGCTTGTAAAAAAATCGATGATTTCATCGATAAACACATCGATCGCTATGATATATATGCGGAGATTATAGAAAAATAGGAAAAAGATACTGATGAATTTCATAACTACTGCTGAAACGTCTTCAACTGAATATGGTGAACACTACAAAAGTTGCCCCTGGTCGAATCCCAATACCCAATGCGGTCCTGATACATGTTATTGCGCATTCATATATCGATATGTATTAGAATCTACAATGTTATAATCAACACTATTATTATTATTATTATCATTATGAATATTATGGAAAACTGTATGACTATTTGTATTTTCAATAAAGAATATCTATTGAAACACACCCTGTATATACTTTTTTCTTCATCTAAACAAAAATGTTCGTCCTTTTGATGTGCTGCACGTCACGCCATCTGTGTTTCTATGTAAGCAAAATTAAAATCTTCTTGATCCACTTCTGATGTCAACTTGGTTAACGAAAATGCTACTCAGTGTCCTTCTGGCATGTTGGATCGCACGCTAAAACGATAGAGCCCCGTTAAACTAACATGTTTTTTCTTAAATGATACACCATGTATACCTCGATACCTGTACTGAAAGTCTGCCATCATGTTTTTTTCTATGAGCCAATTTTTCTTTCATTATTATTATTATACCATTATTTTTATAATTCAACCGTGTCGCTATCATGCTTAATTTTTTACGCGCCAACTTGAACAGCTCTTACTGCCCTTATAACATGTCGGAACGCATGTTGAAACATCAGACCCTGCTAATCATCGCCGTTGAAGACGTCATTTTTCCCACGGTTAGGCCACATAAGCCACATCGCCCCCATAAACAACGCTTTATTTTATATCCGACAACACCGAACTGTTTGCGCTGCTATCTTTGAAACAGATCAACTCGCTACCATCTCCATCTCTCTCATACTCATATGACAAACCTCTCACTTCTACATACACGCTCTGACACACACACTCTTATGCAAAAACAAATTTGAGGTTATGTGCAAACATTGAGTCGTTCACGATTAATTTCAAAACCGGCAACGCTACATTGCCCCATAAACAACGATTTATTCAACAATCGACAACACCTGCTACGCAAGGAACGTAAAAACCTCTATACCATCTCCATCTCTCTTTGCCTCGATTACGTCACACGCGCCTCTCGCTCTGACACACACACACACTCTTATGCAAAAACAAATTTGAGGTTATGTGCAACCATTGAGGCAGCTTCCGCCTTGTATTTCTACTAGGATGTTTCAATGAATATAAGAATCTACATATCAAGTTTGGTTTCGAGGGAAAAAACTATTACAAGCAACATCAGATTTGACCGAAATTCCTTTCTCAACTGTACGTAAAATAGTCAAAAACAAACCTTATAAACGCAAGACGCGATTTGATGCGAGATTACCAAAACCTTTAGATGTAACTATCTAACAAAATCATTGAAAAAACAATATACGACTGTTACAAAAGCAATGAGATTCCTACAATTGAAATCATAAGGAAGAAATTGAATACTTCCGGCCATAACGTGAACTGTTGTGACAAAACTCTTCAGAATTGGATAAAGAAACTAGGATTTAACGTTTGTTTGAAGGTGATTGACAATGTTTCGTGATGAATTTCACTAGTTCGGACTTCCATTGTCTACTATATAAAATGATTTGAAATCCCTGAAACAAGTAAAAAAGAATAATTAAAAAAGAATAGTTGAAAATAACAATTACATTAAGCAACAATAAACCTGAAATGCAACGATAGTGAAATAACCTACAAGTAAAAATATAATAATTGAATAAATAAAAATTAAAGGAATGCAAAAAGAAAATAATAAAAAATAAAAAGTGTAGAGATTCCAAGTCACGTTAGTTCACGACGTTTCGATTGTTGGTATCTACAATCGTCTTCGGGTGATGACTGGACTGATTCCTCCGAGAGATGACTATTTTATAGGTCGTTCAAATACTTTCACTTTCTCTACTTTCCATTTTCCGCTTCACTGATTCCGTGAGAGATGACCGATTTGGCGGGAGTTGGTCATTTTCCGTTTGATGATGGGTTTCCATATGTTTCGTATATCTACGCTGGCCTGGCTGAATACGTTGTTGGACAACATGTATGCGGCTTCCTTAAATTTTCTCCTGAACCAATGTTCCTCTCTGTGCAAGATCTCAGCTTGGGACCACTCGATGTTGTGTTGATGGGTTGATATATGGTTGAGATATGTTGACGACACCTTCATAATATGGAACCATGGGAATACTGAAGTAGACGCCTTTCTGAAACACATCAACAGCGTGAGACCTTCCATCACTTTCACAATGGAGAAGGAAATCCACAATGAATTGCCATTCTTAGACGTTTTGGTGAAGAGGACCGACACTAAGTGGGAAACATCTGTATACCGAAAACCCACTCATACGGGACAGTATCTGAACCACGAATCCAACCACCATCAATCGACAAAAAGAGGAATCATCAAGACTCTATTAGACCGTCCTTTTGGCTCTGTAATACAAAGGAAGGTCTCGAGAAGGAACTAGACATCATCAAAAATGATCTTCAGCGGAATGGATACTCCAAAGCGATGGTAGAAAAGACTTTGGCTAAAAGACAGCAGGAGCCTCGCAAGGAAGAGAAGCCGTCACAACCAGTGCTTGCACTTCCCTACATCAGAGGATTATCGGAGAGGATAAGAAGAATTGGTTCCAAGTACAACATTAGAACCTGTTTCAGATCCGGTAACACTATCCGTAGCAGCCTCACGAAAACCAGGCCCCCAAACGCGGACTGCGATTCCAAGAATTGCATTTACCGGATACCCTGTGAGTGCGGAAAATCCTAAATTGGTGAAACTAAGAGGCCATTGAATGTTCGCATTGCCGAGCACAAGAAGCACACATAGCGAGGAGAAACCAGCAAATCAGGAATAGCAGACCATGTTTGGACCCATCAACACAACATCGAGTGGTCCCAAGCTGAGATCTTGCACAGAGAGGAACATTGGTTCAGGAGAAAATTTAAGGAAGCCGCATACATGTTGTCCAACAACGTATTCAGCCAGGCCAGCGTAGATATACGAAACATATGGAAACCCATCATCAAACGGAAAATGACCAACTCCCGCCAAATCGGTCATCCCTCACGGAATCAGTGAAGCGGAAAATGGAAAGTAGAGAAAGTGAAAGTATTTGAACGACCTATAAAATAGTCATCTCTCGGAGGAATCAGTCCAGTCATCACCCGAAGACGATTGTAGATACCAACAATCGAAACGTCGTGAACTAACGTGACTTGGAATCTCTACACTTTTTATTTTTTATTATTTTCTTTTTGCATTCCTTTAATTTTTATTTATTCAATTATTATATTTTTACTTGTAGGTTATTTCACTATTATTGCATTTCAGGTTTATTGTTGCTTAATATAATTGTTATTTTCAACTATTCTTTTTTAATTATTCTTTTTTACTTGTTTCAGGGATTTCAAATCATTTTATATAGTAGACAATGGAAGTCCGAACTAGTGAAATTCAAACTAGGATCCAGATTCAAAATAATAAACAAACGTCAAGTAGTTATGAAAAGCAAAAGAATAGTGGAATTGCGTAACAAATACTTAGAAGAAATAACTAAATATAGACAAGAACAATTTACTTATGATGTACTGTTTGGAACCTTTGGTGTAGTAATGAATATTACTGGAGCTTTTTCCCAACACCAAATCATTATTTTTAACACCTCGACACGTGTTTCGATCACCAAGTGATCATCTTCAAGAGGAAGATAAAACTGGAAACTTCGCGAAACTAAAGCTATTTATGCTATACAGATATATCATACAGGTAAACCATACAGGAATACCACACATACAGCTATACAACCCTAAATTAATTTTACAATTAGCCTTATCTATTATTTTACAATATGTCCTTATGTAAAGTTTAAATGTTATAGCTATATATAAAACAATTTTCAGCTATATAAACAAATTAATTTCACAATATTGCCTATCTAAATATATTTTTACAATGTGTCCTCATTTAGTAATCAGTAAACCCAATAATATTATTTTAACAAGCTATATATTATGCTATTTGGTATTGGTCCGTCATCGTTATTCATAATATTATTACGTTAATGGAATGGAATGGTTTTGTTGCAAAATATGATAGGCGACTGCTGATTTTTCAGGTCATCCATATTTCAAGTGTGCTTTGTGTTCCTTATATCTCACTTCAATAGATATTTTTGTCTGTCCACAATATTTTGCATCGCAGTCCTTACATTCAATTTCGTAAATTCCAGACTTTTCCGAATTCTCAACTTTGTCTTTTGGACTTCCCAAAAGACTCTGTAGTGTATGACTTGTTTTAAAAACCACCTTCATACCTAGTTCCTTGAAAATATTTTCAAAGTTCTTTTGTTCTTTCTAAAAGTCCAGATTTCGTTCATTCTTAACTTAAACTTCTTCTTCCTCATTATGTCATCTATAATACCCCTCGAGAAACCGTTAGTGGCTGCTATTTCCTGTATTGTATGGTTTTATTTTGGGAACCTATCATATGTTAGAGGTAAAGTCAAAAGACAATGCACCAAAAAATTCAACTCAGCACGTTTGTACTGAACAGAGTGATGTGAACTGTTATGAATATACCTGTACGTGCTTGTTTCTTTTCTAAATATATCGTATCCTAACCCTTCATATTGGCTCCTCATTACCAAAACGTCAAGAAATGGTAGTTGTCCCTTATTTTTTAACTCATACGTGAATTTTATTGATGGACATCTATTATTAGAAAAGGAAACAAAGTCCTCAATATTAGATTTTTTGGTATCGAATATCGCGAAAATATCATCCACATACCTTAGCCAAATCCTAGGAAAATACTTTGACTTTTATTTGGTTTCTATTTTGAATCTGCACATGAACAGGTCTGCCAGGTAGGGCAACAAGGGATTTCCCATTGCCGTTCCTTCCTGTTGTTCATATTAGCAACCTTCTACCTGAAACCGATTTTGTTTCATACACAAATTGGTAAGAGAAACGAATTCAATTTTAATGATAACGAAATGTTATTGCTACATAAGAACAACTTGTAAAAATATATTTAGATGTGAAATTAATTTTTTTAAATCGCTGAAAATTGTTTTATATATAGCTATAACATAAACATAAACATTTCATAAGGGCATATTGTAAAATAATAAGTGAGGCTAATTGTAAAATAAATTCAGAGTGGTATACTGTATGTGTGGTATTCCTGTATGGTTTACCTGTATGGGCTGCACTTTAGTATTTGGGATAACGCCCACCAGGGGGAGTGGCATATCAATCGAAAGAGGACGATGAGAGGAACAAAATGGTATGGGTTTTATCGCGAGGAAATAAGAGGAAAAAAATTCGAAAAATGTCAAAATTTTCTGACATGAACTAACCTAACCTAACCTAAACTAACCCAACCCAACCCAACCTAACCTAACCTAACCTAACCTAACCTAACCTAACCTAACCTAACCTAACCTGACCTAACTTAACCTAACCTAACCTAACCTAACTGAAAATTCAAATTCAAGTTTTAATTTTTGTCTGTCACCTCAGTCTCATTAGCGCAGTGGTAGCGCTCTTGCTTGTCGAGGCTGAGGTACCAGGTTCGAATCCCGGTTGGGGCAGGCTATTTAGCGCAAACAACGCGAACAACCTTACCTATCCCTCTCCAATGAAGGATATGTCCACAAAACCGTTAACCACAGTAAGAAAGGCAAAGTACGGTTCGTCGATCAACAAACCGGTGCACACACTCAGACAATAGAAGGAAGTTGGAAATGGTTGAAACACGATTTGGAAGAGCGTGGTTACAGTGGTGATGACCTGGCCATGCACATGTTCGAATATCTCTGGCGTCGGGAAGTCCGTCACAATAAGTTGGATCCCTTCTTAGAACTCATTAAATGTATAAAAAGTCAGTTCAAACCAAAATATATGTAATAGGATAATATCAATAAAAAATATTTTTTGTCATTTCCTCGCGATGAAACCCATACCATTGTGTTCCTCTCATCGTCCCCTTTCGTTTGATATGCCACTCCCCCTGGTGGGCATTATCCCAAATACTAAAGTCCTGCCCCTTAAATTGAAATCAATATGGGAATGATCAAAAAGTACTTATCTATTTATTTCTTATATATATATATATATATATATATATATATATATATATATATATATATATATACATACTTCTGAGTATTTCTAACTCGCACTTGAGTAGTTGTGAACCACAATAAACCCTCGCGGGTTGCGATGTAGGGTCGAATAGACCCACTTACTTGTAACCTAAGCTAACCTAACTACTTACTCATATATACACAAATACCTAAATCGTCAAGTTTTCTCAATGGAGTACTGAATACTGGCACTGGAGTACTGTATTCCCTTTCTTTTAAAACACCCCATAAAAAAAAGTCGAGAGATCGGGTGATCTCGGTGGCCAATCCCACGGCCCTAAACGCCTAAACCAACGATCATCGAAGAGTTCGTTGAGTTTCCTGGAAACTTCCTGGGTGGATAAGCTGGCGCTCCGTCCAGTTGAAACCACGAATTTCTTTATTCCTCTAAAGGCAAATTTTCAAGAAAATCTGTTACAGTCGTTTAATATTTGGAGATATCTCTCTGCATTCAGTGTGTCTTCTTCATAAATAAAAAAGCTAATGGTATATATGGTATATATATATATATATATATATATATATATATATATATATATATATATATATATGTATAGTATAAATAGCTTTAGTTTCGCGAAGTTTCCAGTTTTATCTTCCTCTTGAAGATGATCACTTGGTGATCAAAACACGTGTCGAGGTGTTGAAAATCATGATTTGGTGTTGGGAAAAAACTCCAGTAATATTCATTAGACAAGAACAATGGCAAATTTTCAATTTGGACGAAACTTGGTATGACACTCACGACACAGTTACGAAAGGGTGGACTGATGGTTCGAGAATATGTACGCCTAATATGCCGGCAAACAAACGCTCGCGACTAATCACTGTGCATTGCGGAGGAAATAAGGGATGGGTTCGGAATTCTTTGAAATTATGTGGAAAAAACTTGAGGGCTGCAATGTTGACTATCATAAGAACATGGAAGCTAATATTTTTGAGGAATGGTTTGAAAACACATTAATCCCAAATGCGAATGCGAATAGTGTAATAGTTCTTGATATCGCTTCCTATCATTCGCGACAGCTCATCAAAGTACCGAATAAAAATTTGAGGTAAGATGAAATACAAAGTTTTTCAATGGATATCAGTTTGTATTTTGTAGATAACTCTACCAAAAAACAACTACTTAAAGTTTTACAGATGAAAATATTCGAAAAAGTTTATGCCCTTGAGAGTATGCCCTTGGACACACCATATTGAGACTTCCCCCTATTTTTGTGTTTTCAATCTCATCAAGTTGATTTGAGGGAAATTGAAACAAAGCATCAAGCGTAAAAGTAATTTTCCAAAATTTGATAAGAAGGTGATAGAGCTAGTTAAAGAAGAAGTATCTAATATTACTGAAGAAGACTGGCAGAAAAGGATTATGAAAGTAATTTTTGTTGAAAAATACTATATGGAGATTGGACACTTTCATGTCAATGGTGGAAATAAATTCATTATTGATTTAAATGACGACAGTGATAATGAAACAGAGAATATGGAAGAGGAATTATCAGAAGCTTTCGAAGAAAGTTAGTGAAATGTTTTTGAAGCGATCGATTGTGTTTATATATATATATATATATATATATATATATATATATATATATATATATATATATATATATATATATATATATATATATATATATAAAGAAGATTTATCGAGTGTGTATGATATAGAATCAAAAAATAAACAATTAATGTCTATATTTATATTCTGGACCCGGATGTCACGCAGGTAGCTATATCTGCCTACGTGGTCATGTTAGATGTATCCTGGGAATTCAAGGTCTTCTTACTGAAACCACAAATGTGCGGTTGGCTCTTGTTGTTGACTCCGTGCATATGTGTTGTTTCCTGCTTTCGGCAAACAAGTGTTGCCCATCTTTACACTTGCCTGCACCGCGCTGATGAGGCAAATAGCCAGAAACACGTGTCCGCGGTTTGCCCCCCCTTTTTCGAGTGTTATGTCCATTAATTGTATAATATATATATATATATATATATATATATATATATATATATATATATATATATATATATATATATATTATATATATATATATATATATATATATATATATATATATATATATATATATATATATATATATATATATATATATATATATATATATATATATATATATATATATTTACATATACGGCGTGACTCACGGTCGATGGTAGGTTAGACGTTTCTGGAAAACGCCTGAAAATTTTACCTGTCACATTTCCTTACCAGTTCTATCGATCTGAAATATTTTCAGCATTGTGGCGTTGCCACTTCTATCAAAAAGTCCTAGCAATTATATTTTTCCAAATAGAACACCCCGTATATTAATACATTTTTGGAATCGCTCTAGTATTTCAATACTTTTTTGTTAATAATGTCCTATATCTATCTCTATCTGTTTTCGAGATAGAGATTGTGCTAAATATGGTCCAAAACATTTATGAAAAGTTGATATTTTGATGATAGTTTGGACAAACAGAGCGTGCTGAAATTACTATTATTTCCATTGTGCCTAAAAGTAGTCGAAAGTTCATTTTTTCAAATGAAATCCCCTGTATATTACTCGATAAATTGAAAGATGGTGAAAAATGCTTCAAGATGATATACATGTCCCTATACCTAAATCGTCAAGTTTTCTTAATAAAGCCGTTTTTGTGGAATAATAGTTATTCACGTTTTACCTACAAGTGTTGAAAGTGGCATTTTATTTTGTGATTGGGGATTATTGCAAAACGAGCGTCAGCAAGTGGAGCAAACTCACGAGCAAAAAAAATTACTTGTAACAAATGTATCATACAAATTTTTTTGTATAACATTACTGCTGATAATAAAAAAAATTATAAGTGTCCATGGGATTTAAACACACGATCTTTGGATTACAAGGCATATGTTACAACTACATACGCCAACTCACGTTATTTCAAGGAGGATTATTGGTTAGTCATAAAGGACTTTCTACAGTTGGACTAAATGATTTTTTGGTAGGTGTTCTGATTAAAGTGTTTCTATCAAAGAGATTTTCAATAACAGTTGTATAAAATATAATTTTTAAAGAATTTGATTTCTAGGTAGCCGTGGAAATATCAAGCTTATGACAGTTTGGTGACTTTTATCAGTAATTGATAAATGGTTATTGACTGTGTTTCAAAAAATCGCCAAAAATGAATGCAAATATTGATTATTCAAACGAAGTTCTTATGAAATTAATCATATCACTGCCAGAACTTGTAGAAAATTCAACCAAATGTATCCTGAATTAACACCAATGAACGAGAGGAAGTTTGTAAGATTACAAAATAATTTTCTTAACTATGGCTCAAAGTTTCCAGGGAACAACTGTACCAAAAATCAGTCATTTCGAGGTAAAAAGTAAGATTTTGTGGGCTAAAACATGTGAAAGTACAGACAATAACAGAATAGGATGATTCAAAATAACAAAATTGTAAACAAAATATCATATTTTCACAATAAATGCTGAAAATGTTGTCCATTACATTCGAAACACTTTGAAATGTTTTTTTGTACGCGACTTGTGGTTGCTTTTTCAATTTCCTGGGGATCCAAAACTTCAATACTCCGCACTATATATAATTTGGAGTGACGAATCAAAATTTACGAGGGATGGGTTTTTCAATAGAATGAATTAACATTTTTGGGCTGTACATAATCCTCATGTTACAAAAGAAATGGGTTTTCAAGAAAAAATTGACCTGAATGTTTTCTGTATTCTGAAGAACAATAAAATTAGCTTTTTTATTTATGAAGAAGACACACTGAATGCAGAGAGATATCTCCAAATATTAAACGACTGTAACAGATTTTCTTGAAAATTTACCTTTAGAGGAATAAAGAAATTCGTGGTTTCAACTGGGCGGAGCGCCAGCTCATTCCACCCAGGAAGTTTCCAGGAAACTCAACGAACTCTTCGACGATCGTTGGTTTAGGCGTTTAGGGCCGTGGGATTGGCCACCGAGATCACCCGATCTCTTGACTTTTTTCATGGGGTGTTTTAAAAGAAAGGGTATACAGTACTCCAGTGCCAGTATTCAGTACTCCATTGAGAAAACTTGACGATTTAGGTATTTGTGTATATATGAGTAAGTAGTTAGGTTAGCTTAGGTTACAAGTAAGTGGGTCTATTTGATCCTACATCGCAACCCGCGAGGGTTTATTGTGGTTCACAACTACTCAAGTGCGAGTTAGAAATACTCAGAGGTATTTTCAATAATCACTCTGTTATTTGAATCCCTACTTTATCACTCATCTATATATATATATATATATATATATATATATATATATATATATATATATATATATATATATAGAATATATAGAATAGAATGGAATAACGGGATCTCTCAGTCAAAAAATCAAAAACTCTGCTTTACTTTGCCAAGTAAAAATGAGTGAAAAACAATCAATTGAACATATAAATCGACGAAAAAAGTTAAACATTAACGGAGTTTTTTTTGTGCAAAGTAAAGCAGAGTTTTTGATTTTTTGACTGAGAGACCCCGTTATTCCATTCTACTGTACATTTCTCCAGTCGCTAAGTTTCTCAACTTCATATATATATATATATATATATATATATATATATATATATATATATATATATATATATTATATACCGCCTACCCGGCGGTATAGGTTATAAATAAATGTCAGATGAAATGAAATTGACATCTGAAATGAAAAATTGAAGAAGGCATAATAAACTAATTGTTATTATTTAGGAATGATAAAAAATCAAAAAAAATTGAAAAATATTTATATTTAGAGATGAGCGAGGTTAATTATTTTTGTACAAAATTGTTAAATGAAAATGTATCTAAATTTAAGAACCAATGTAAAAATCGTAGAATAGATAAATTTTATGATATTGAAGTTGAAAATTTGTAATTATGAAAATTGAGAGGTGGTAAATGGGAAAAAAAAATTCAACTTTTTTGTAAACAAGAAGGATTTTTCTCAAGGCGATGAAGGTGAACGCCACACAAAATTTGTCTCTCCAGATATTTATAAAATATTGTACAAAAACTTAACAATTCAACATAATTGTATTATATACTGTGAATTAAAAGTAAATCCAGTATTTACCTGCCTGCCAAGCCCGTTCCAGTTGTTTATTCACAAATACCAGTTCCGGAGTTAAAAAAATCACACACACACCAACGTTGGAGGAAATCAAGGTATTTACCGATTCAATTTCACATCGCAATACATGCATATATTAATGAAATTGACCAAGAACACAACAGGACAATCAAAACAAAGTTTTGCAAAAGTATTACAGTGACCTAGAATAATGAACTGACATTTGACTGAGTGCGTTCGGATATTCGCATTAAATAGTTCGGTGTAGGTTTAGGACTTTTTTAGATTTAAGTAATTTTATCTTTTGCTAATTTATATAAACTTTTGACTTCAGCATTTTACATTTATCATTAAAATCGTTCTACATCTTCTGAAATCAGTTGTGTCTTTTTCAAATTTATTCACAGGAGCATCTCCAAGTAAGATCAATTAGGGTAAGTAATTGTTGTGTTTGTGCCTGAATTCACCTGAGGTGTTGAGTAAAATCTCTATACACTGAGGTATAGAATTTAATCTCAACATAAGAGTCTAACCAATCAAAATTCACATCTCAAGAAATAATAAAAATAGTAATATTAAAAAATTTATTTTTTAAACCCACATCAACATCTTAACATCATATAATAAATTATCGCCCAACGCGGAGCTTCATTGAACAGCTTGATTGAACAACTCAGTTACTAAGTTAAATTAAAAAATATAAATAATATAAAATTTAAATAAACTCACTTGAAAGTAAAAAATTTGAAAAATGTAAACAAGAAGAATCAACAGCCTGAGCAGACAACTAAAGAATGTGTAGAAGAAGTACAGGAAATAGGAGTCACCAAAACAGAAGAGCCAGCAAGACAAACACCGATGAACACGAATGAATTGTTCGAAAGACTGGAACGAATGAGGAAAGAAGAAACTGAAAGACTGGAAAGATATGGAAGAAGATATGGAAAAATTGGAAAGAATGAGGAAAGAAGAAATGGACAGCAGAAAAGAAGATATGTTAAGACTGGAAAGAAGAAGACAAGAAAAAATTGAAAAATTGGAAAGAAAAAGGAATGAAGAGATGAAAAAGTTATTTGGAAAAATTGATGAACAGACAAATAATGTTAAGAAGTTAGAAAAAGAAATTAAAATAAACCATAATAATTTGAAACAAGAATTAGCAGAATATAAAAGGACTATTGTAGAAAAGGTAGAAAAAATTTCACAGGATGTGGAAGATCATAGGAAAGAAAGCGAAGGATAGATTGACTAGGTACATGGAAGAATAACTATTATAGAAGAAGGATTGGTGCAAGAAATAAAAATAAGGAGAGAAGAGAATGAGAATTTAAATACAAAAATTGATAGGGAAAATAAATTAACCAGGGAAAAGTTCAAAGAACATGAAAATAATATAAATGAAAAAGTAATTGATATCAATAATAAAATAAAACAAATGGAGAGAAACCTAAGTAAGAGAGGAATCAATTAGACCAATAATAGCAATAGGTAATGAAAATAAATTAATTTTCAATGGAAACATAAAAAAACAATATCCAATACCATTCATAGAATTTATAAAAAACAGATATGAAAATCTTACTTTTCAAGAAATGAAAGAAATTATTGGGAATCAATTACAAGATGAGGCATTATTGTGGTTTAATAATAAAGAAAAAAAGTTAAAAAAAAGTTCGAAGAATTTTCTAATACATTATTTACATATTTCTGGGGACCATCACAACAAAAATCGGTCAAAGATGAATAATCAGATGGAAATACAATCCAAATAGGGGAACTTCCTATCATAAATATGCCATGCAAATATATAACTCTTCTCAATACCTAAACTATAAAGTTACAGAAGAGTACACTGTAAATTCAATTATTCAACATTTTGACAATAACCTAGGGGAAATAATGATGCTTTACAATTTCAAAGATATGGATAGTTTATGTCAATTTTTAATGACACAATAAAGAAGGAGAAATAATTATAACAATTTACAAAATAGGGTGAATAATAATAACAACCAACAGGAAAACCGTAATAATGAAAACACAGAAATTATAATAATAATAACTATAACAGATTCAATAATAATAGACAACAGTATAATAACAATCGCTATAATAATAATAATTTCAACAATAACAATAATCAAAATACACAAAGAAACAACTATAACATTGAATATAACAATAATAATAATAGATTTTCCCAAAATAGATACAATAACAATAATTATAACAGATATTACAACAATAATAATACATACAGATACAGAGTTAATAGTTCAGACAGACAAAATTACAGAGACAATAGGGATTACGATGATGAGAGAAATGATGATATGTACGGACATAGGAGAAGTAGAAGCCTTGAGTGTAGAATGAGACAGCTAAACAATATACAACGGACGCACGCTACGAATGAGGTACAGAATAATAATAATGAGGTAGAAATTACAAATTAACAAAATTCTTAGTGAACTAAATAAATAACTTGTCTAATATGATTTAAAATATCACAATAATAGTAAACATATCGAGGTGCATTATGCAAGAGTATGATTTTGAGATTAAACATATTAAAGGAAGAGATAATGTAATAGAAGATGCATTCAAGATCAGATGGCAAAATCAAAAGAAAAAGAACTTTACAAATTGGGGTAAATATACAGGACTATTCAAAATCCTTTCTGTACGTGGGGATCTCGTATACGATAAGAAATAGAGTCGGTTAAATTATGGCAAAGTTGCGTATTTTAGAGACCTATTCAATGATGTCACGAAATTAAATACTGCTCTTTTGGTTCTGGAGATATATAGAAAAAACCAAAAAATCCCAAATTATTTTTTGCCTATATCTTCTTTATTCGCAGACATATTGAAAATCTGTTCACATTTTGCTATTGGCACTTGATGTGGGCTCTCAGAATATATCCATGAATCTTTTATACAGGGTGTCATCTGACTTGGGCCACCCCCATCTTTGAATTTTTAAATGCGGACTTGCATTTTTTGTTGTAGTTTTTGGATCGTAGACGTTCACTTCATACTGAGGAATTAAATTAAATTTTATATTTCTGGATTTTTCGGTAATATTCGATTATAATTGTGTGAATTATTCCCTTTTAAATTACGACCCTGGAAATTGGTTGACTGAGTTGAATAAAACTTTCACGTCTCCCTATGTATCGTAGAGTTTTTCGAGAGTTTTTTTTTTCATTTTTTAGGTAACTATTCATATTTTTTCCATTGCTCTGAGCGTTTTCTACTATGAACTTCGAATAAGAAAACCTTTTATGATTATTTGAAACATATCTACATCAAATATATATTGTATGTGTTTTAATAAGCAGAAAAAGAAATGATAGCAATAATAACATCTGAAACGAACACTATAATTGTGATGAAAATTGAAATGAAGTAATTTATATAGGTACCCAAAAAAATTATAGGCGCAATAAATGTTCGAATTGGAGTCCTTCCTTTTCAAGACAAATAATGGGATAATAAGATGGTCTGCAAGATCACCAGATATTACTATTTTAGAGTATTTTCTGTGGGGTACATTGCAAAATAGGATTTACGCTGGCAAAGAGATAGAAAATGTATAAGACTCGAGATTGAGGATTTTGAATGATTTCGCATCAATGCAGCAAATAAGTGTATTGAAGTCAATAAATAATATGAAAAACCGAGTTTAAAAATGTCTCGAAATGAAAGGACTCCAATTCGAACATTTATTGCGCCAATAATTTTTTTGGGTACCTATATAAATTACTTAATTTCAATTTTCATTACAATTAAAGTGTTCGTTTCAGATGTTATAATAATAATAATAATAATAATAATAATAATAATAATAATAATAATAATAATAATAATAATAATAATAATAATAATAATAATAATATTATTATTATTATTATCCGAACTCCTGACGACTTTACAGGCTGTATCCAGTACCATTCTGTCATGTAGACACTCCAAACTCAAAAGTCCACGACCTCCCTGTTGTCGGGGGAAGTACAACCGTGGAACGGATGATTTGGGATGCAAACTCCTATAGAGATGCATCATTTTTCGGGTCCTTACGTCGAGTTGATACAGCTCCTCCCGAGTCCACTTCACTACTCCAAAGGAGTAGAGTAAGATTGGAACGGCAAGCATATTTGTTGCAGCTACTTTGTTCTTCCCCGACAGTTCCGATGACCAGATCTGTCGAAGTTTGTGCTGATACTTGCCGCGGAGAGAGTTTTTCACTGCAGTTACCTCTTGTGAGTGGCGTTGTTCCACCCCGAGGTAAGTATACGTCTCTCCGGCATCCAGATGGTGTAGGATGCTTCCATCTACGAGCTGCACATCCTCTCCGTAGTCCCCGCATCGTCCTCTTTTGAGATGAACCATTGCACATTTGTCTATCCCGAATTTCATACCGATAGCATGCGTGTACTCTTCCACCACCCTCAAGGACTGATAGAGATCCTTCTCTCCAGAGGCATAAAGTTTAAGATCATCCATATAAAACAGATGGGTGACCTTGTGCCTCCGGTTTCCGGGGGTGCCACAGTTATACCCTCGAGTCTTTCTGAGCGCAACGGATAATGGCAATAGTGAGATGCAGAATAGAAGGGGGCTGAGGGAATCACCCTGAAATACACCCCTTCTGAAAGTGACCCACCCTGTTTGAACTCTTGCTTGACCAGATGTTATGGTGAAGCGAGTTCGCCAAAGTGGTGTCAGTTGTTCAATGCATCTCACTATGTTGTCGGGTACCGCAAGGCATCTGAGCAAATGCAAGATGAGCTCATGCGAAATTGTATCAAATGCCTTACGGTAATCGATCCAGGCCATAGAGAGGTTACGCTTATATTGTATCGAGTCCTGCGTTACACATCTATCGATGAGCAGGTTCTCTTTACATCCAGCGACTCCTCTCTTCGACCCTCTCTGCTCATATATCCGTTCGAACACTCGGTCAACTGCGGTGAGTATTCGTGTGTATAAGATGCTTGTAAACAACTTATAACACGAATTCAAGCATGTTATCGGTCTGTAATTCTTAGGAATCGACAAATCTCCGCTTTTGGGGATAAGAACGGTCCGCCCCTCGACAAACCAATCCGGAATCGGCTGCTCTCCATCGAGCCATGAGTTGAAAACTCTGGCCAGATGGTGGTGGGTACTTGGTAGTTTTTTCCACCAATAAGTGTTCAGCCCATCTGGGCCTGGAGCAGCAAAGTTCTTGGAACCAACGAGGGCCCTTCGAACGTCATCCGGGGTTATCGGGTTGCGCAGTTCATTGGGCTCAGGCTGTCGAAGCTCTCTGTTGAAAGCTTCGAACTGCGCTAGGGCTGGAGTGTCTAAGTTGAGTGGCTGCGGGTGTTCATAGATATCCTTCCAGAAGGATTCCACCTGATCAGCGGTCGGCGGATTATCCACAACACGTGGAGGCTCTTGGAATAAGCGAGAAGGTTTCTCGCGGAACCTAAGATTTTCCGCGATACTTCTCGCTCGCCTCACTAGTGACTTCTTAGCAGCCACTAGCATTCGTATCCTATCAAGGCAGTGCTGTTTGGTGGTCAGCAGCACGCCTTGGCTCAAAGTGTGATGGATACGTCGTAGATTGGCGGCTATTCGCCGCACTGCGGGCGTGAAAGGCCTGTTGGCTGCCCTGTAATCCATCACACATTGGATACGAGACGCGTGTTGTCTCGCCGACGTGATTTTAGCCTCCATCTTGTGTACACGCCGTTCAATCTTCCGAACCGCAAGGCCGGGATTTCGTCCTTCCGATTCGGAAAGCGATTGAACGACGTTATACACGGCGGTGTTGATTTGCCAGATGTCAGCCTCTTCTGTTAGAACACTATGAACCTCCGCATCCAAACGAGCCAGTTCTTGTGGCTTCAGGGGCTTGATCCTGTGGAGCGCCCTGCGTGTTCTGATTGTCGTCTCCATTGGTGGTATGGTGCTGGTCTCCTCCCCAGCCGTGCCAACGGGTGGTAGAACTGCCACTTCCACCACTTCGTTAGCAGGCTGGAAAGGAGCTATATAGCCCTGCCGCCGAAGATAGGATACGTAATCCCTAAGGTTTTGGGCGGAAAAGGCGGCATGCTCCGGATGTGTTTCACACCACAGAGCATGCAATCTCGCCATGTACCCTCTTCGCGCGGGCTCACTACTCTCGTAGCAATGCATAAGGCTATCTCTTAGTTCATGCGTCCACTCAAAACGTCCGTTTTCATTGCCAGGGTTGTCATCAGTAGGCAAATCATGGTCCGAGACCATGAGAGAGCAGGAATTGGAGCATTTCTCCTTAGGGCAGCTGCTCGAGCAGCTGATGAACTCGGTATAGTTTTCGACTCTGAACGAGGTGACTACAACTCTGTCACCGAGTTGGAACCCGTTCAGCAAAAAGCTCAGATAAAAGCCGCAGAGATCACCTTACTTCTGCAGAGACACAGGGATAAGCCGATGCATGGGGTCTTCTTCAATAACATTGAAGACCTTGGCTTATCAAAGCGCCTGACGTTCGCTTTTCTCAGGTCGAGTGGGCTGAAGTCGGAAACTGAGGGGTTCATCATGGCTTGCCAGGATGGTGTCTTCAACACCTTAGTCTACCGCAGTCGCGTGATGGGTATAGAGGTTCCTGACACAAGATGCAGGGCCTGCCGCGAGGCGCCCGAGACCCTAATGCACTTGCTATCAGCATGTCCAGCATATGCGGTCTCGGCCTATATCCATCGACATAACGCGGCCCTAAGAGTGCTATATTACCATCTACGGCACTCTTACGGTATTGACGAGACACCGGTGTTGCCCTACGCTCCGGGGGATATTGAATCCGTTGTGGGGAACGAGAAGTGTCGAATTTATTGGAACTATTCGTTCCCCACCCTCAGGCTCATACAAGCTAATAAGCCTGATGTAGTCCTTCTCGACCACCAGACCAAAACGATATTTGTCATGGAGTTTTCAGCTCCTGGCGAGACGAATATCGTCAGAAAAGAGGAGGAAAAACGGATAAAATATCGAGATTTTCTCTTCGAACTCCGCAGACTCTATCCAGATCACTCTGTCAAGATGGTCGTTCTGATTATTGGAGTCCTTGGTGGAATGATGTCTTCTCTACTCTCGAATCTCAAAATCATACCGGCTTGCCGCACTAAGGCAGAAATCTTAGCCGCACAGATGCAGAAGGCTGTCATTCTTGGCTCACTGCGTTTGCTCAGGGCACATGATTCTCGGACCCAATGATCACTTACCTCACGGTGTGGGGAGTGGTCATTGGTTGATTATGCTGGCGCGCCCTCCCGAATGTATCGGGGCTTCGGGGGATAGGGCCTGACCAGCGCACACTACGGTGAAAAAAAAAAAAAAAAAATAATAATAATAATACAGATGCAGAAGGCTGTCATTCTTGGCTCGCTGCGTTTGCTCAGGGCACATGATTCTCGGGTCCAATGATCACTTACCCCATGGTGTGGGGAGTGGTCATTGGTTGATAATGCTGGCGCGCCCTCCCGAATGTATCGGGGCTTCGGTGGATAGGGCCTGACCAGCGCACACTACGGTGAAAAAAAAATAATAATAACAATAATAAATGAGCTTTATTCATTGACATACATTATTTAAAAAGGAGAAGTAAATACAAAAATGAATGAAAGGGCGAAGTTCAGCCGAGGCTGTTTTACAACTTAACCTGGGGGATAGCATATTTTATATAGAAATATAAAAATAATTACCTAGTATACATTGGAAAGTGAGTAGTTCATGAATCTTTGTGAGACTAAGAAAAAATAAAGGTTATGAATTACAAAGTAAATATTTAAAATCTATTTAGCTTAAATAAGGTAAAATATAGCAAAACATACACAAAGGAGAGACAAAGGGAAAACCATATGAGCAAGGCATAACATGAATATATTATCTATCCAGAAGACTTCAGATATGTTTTCAACTTTTTCTTGAAATTATATATGGAGTAGTGTCTGAATTCACTGGGCAGAGCATTATATTGTTTGATAGAGTTGTAAATAAAACTACGAGAAAAGCAGGATGTCGAGTGTTTTGGAATAATAAAAGTGTGACTGTTTCGTGTCCTCGAATTATTCTGTGATTTGAAAGTTTTATATCTTTCATAAATATAATTTGGTTTTTTGTAAATGAGAAATTTATGTGTATTGACGAGTAGGCGGAGCTGCCAGGTTTTAGCAATCGGTACCCAACCTGACTCCTCGAACTTGGGGGATATATGGTTCAATTTTCTCACACCATAAGAAAGACGAATGCAATTGTTTTGTATTTTTTGTAAGCGATTTACATCAGTTTGTATCAAAGCAGGCCCGTGGATTATATCGCAATATGCTAATCTAGACAATATGAGAGTTTCGCAAAGTTTCAACTTCAATTTGGAAGTCATAATATCTCTACTTTGATAGAGTTGACGTAAGATACTGCATGAGCTACGACAAAGTGAATTTATATGTTTGTGAAATCTCAGATCATCATCTAGCCGTAAACCCAAGTTCTTGCTTTCTGTAATTGTTTGTAGTAAGTCTTTTCCAAGTTGGATTTCAATTCTTCCTTCAATTTCTCGTCTTTTGTGGTTCGGGGCAAAAAGTATCAGCTGAGATTTTTCAGAATTCAATTTCAGGTTATGGGCTATAGATAGATCCAGTAAGTTTTGTAGAGATCGCTGTTAATTTTTTCCATTGCCACCTGCCAGTTACTTGGAGGAAATCGATAATATCTGAGTGTCATCTGCATAATGATGAACTGTGCAATGATCAATTATTTTATGGAAGTCAGATATACATAGAGAGAACAGAATTGGGCCAAGGATAGAGCCCTGAGGTACTCCATAATCAACAGGTAAAGCACTAGAACACTTTCCATCCAGGCACACTGACTGAGTCCGATTTCTGGGGTAACTTTTCAGAAGATTCACAGTCCCTTCACTAAATCCGAGAAATGACATTTTCCTACACTGAATATTGTGGTCTAATGTATCGAATGTTTTACTGTACTCTAAGTGTACCATGGCAGTTACTTTATTATTATCAGTTGCTTTGAATAAATCTTGGGTGATGTTGACAAGAGCGGTGGTGGTGCTATAGAATGTACGAAATCCAGATTGAACATTTGTTACTAAATTATTATTGTAAACAAAAGAATCAATTTGATCTTTCAGAATCCGCTCGAACACCTTAGATAGGATAGGCAGTTTGCTAATTGGCCTCAAATGAGCTAATCCAGTTGGATTTTCACATTTTGACAAAGGGAGTACAATTGCATGTTTCCATGCAGAAGGAAAATGATTTGTTTCTATAGAGGAATTGAATAATTGAATAATAATTGATAAGATAATTTTCAATATACTTCAACATAATTAGAGAAATGTTGTCAGATCCAGCACAGTTACTTCATATCATTGATCTATTGTTGAGTCTGGAGTGGTGTCACTCTGCGAAATTTCAAAGTAGGTCTATTATAGGTCTGAGTATATCTTTCAATAAGTGTTTCATGATGATGAGATTTTGCAGGATGAATAATATTTGTGAAGTGGAAATTTATTTGATTTAGATCTGATAAATCCGCGGAAAGGTTAGGGCTGTGTTTATTTTTCAAAATTTCAAGTTTTCTTAGAGTACCCCAAATCAAACTGTAATTTCCGTTTCTCGAAACAAATTCTAAATAGGCTTTTTTTTCACCTCGGATTGCTCCGGTGGTATAATTACGGAGTTCCTTATAGCTCGTCCAGTCTCTATGAGATTTGGTTACTTTGAACTTTCCAAGAGCTTTATCTCTTAGTTTAATCATTTCCTTGATGTTAAAGGTAAGCTATGGAGCGGACGGATTTGTTGTTCTTATAGACTTAACTGGGGCATGGGCATTGAAAAGAATTGTTGTGTTTGTGGTGAAAAACTCTACCATTGCATCTACAGTTTCGAAGTGAAAGATTCTATCCCAATCAAAGAGGTGGAGATCATTGAAAAAATCATCTTGGTTGAAATTTCGGAAATCTCGGTAGTAAACTGTTTTGTATTTTGATGTTGTTTCCAGTGATATAATTTCACAAGTAATTGCAAGATGATCGGAGATACCAATATCTAAAACTTCAACTGAGTGTATATCATCCTTTTCTGACGTTACCAAGATATCAATAAGGGTATGAGTATTAGCTGTTATTCTTGTAGGTACTTCAATCCGTTGAGCCAGATTATAACTTTGAAGAAAGTTTAGAAATAATTCTACAGAATTATTCATTCCTAAGAGGTTAATATTCATATCTCCCGTCAAGTTCAAGGAATCGCAGTTCATTAAAAAATTTGACACCATATTTTCGAGTACGGCGATGGAAAGTGATACATTAGCTTTCGGTGGTCGGTATACAACTCCGAATATGTATTTTTTTTTCCAAATTTACTCACCGATATCCCCAGATATGTTCGAGATATTAGTTAATCTCAGAAAAAATTACTCGAAATTGTATTGAGTTTTTAAGAAGCACACTCCTCCTCCTCTTCTGTCTCTGTCAGCTCTAGCGATAATATAATTGTCAATATTAACCACTTGTAAAGAAATATTAGGACTGAGCCAAGTTTCTGAGATACCAATAGTATCTATATCATTGCTTGTAATAATTGACTACGTCAATCTACCCGAGATTCCATATAAGACTTTTTCGATTTTCATGCACGCACATCATCTGATTCCAGTTCTACAAGTGGTTTAAAAAAGTTAGTCTGATTTTTTGGGAAAAAAAGTTTTTGGCTTTCTACTACTCCATCTGATACAAAAAAAATGGATGAGAGAATCTTCCAAAGAAAGGAAGAGCCTTAGGGCAAGTGTCTTAAGGCGAAACACGTGTATACCAGTTAGGGTGACAGTGTTCCATGTGAGTACAATTTATTACCATTCATTCAAAGTAGAACTCATGTGAATGATATCTGATTCTTATTCCTCCACGAATGTTCGATATACAAAAATTAATCACTCCTAAAAATATAACCCTTTCAAATCAAATTAGTCTGATTTTTGCAACAATTTTTTATGGAAATCTGTATGGGTGACAAGAAAACGGTTTTTTTTCACTATGTTGATCTACCCAAGATTCTATAAGAGTTGCATGATTTTCATGAACGCACATCTCCTGGTTCTAATTCTACAAGATGTTTTAAAAAGTGAGTCTGATTATTACAAATTTTTTTCCTGGAATTCTGTAAGTGTGACAAAATAACTGTTATCACCACGTCAATCTACCAACATTCCATAATACTTGTTCGATTTTTATGCACGCACATTATCTGGTTCCAATTCTACAAGGGGTTTAGAAAAGTTAGTCTGATTGTTGCAACATATTTTTTTTTGGAAACCTGTATGGGTGACAAAAAAAAGGTTTTTACTATGTTAATCTACCCGAAATTCAATAAGAGTTGTGTGATTTTCATGAACGCACAAAATCTGGTTCCAATTCTACAAGGTGTTTTGAAAAGTAAGTCTGATTGTTTCAACATTTTTTCCTGGACATCTGTAAGGGTGACAAGATAACTATTATCATTATATTAATCTACCCGAGATTCCATAAGACTTGTTCGATTTTTATGCACGCACGTCATCTGGTTCCATTCCTACAATGGGTTAAACGTTAGTTTGAACATTCCAACCATTTTATTCTCGAAATCTGTATGGGTGACGAGAAAACGGTTTTCATTATGTTAATCTACCCAAGAAACTATGGAAGTTGTATGATTTTGATGAACGCATATCATCGGGTATCATTTCTACATGGGGTATTGTAAAGTAAGTCTGATATTTCCAATATTATTCTTCCCTAAATCTGTATTGTTAATGAGAAAACGGTTATCCACCCGTCAATCTACTCAAGATTCTATAAAAAATTTATACCCCAAATAGTCTATATAATTCCTCGTTCAACCTATAGTGATAGGTATTTCCAGCCACAGATATTAATGTGGGTGCTAATAATTTCGTATCCCAACCACAGATTTTTATTTTCCGCTACGTCAGCATGTGTGGCCAGAAATCTGTGAATAACTTCACGCCAATTATTCTCAACCAGTTGCCACACACAGTAACAGGAAATCAGTTCATATTTTTTAATGATGGGACAACATCCTCCCAGAAAATGGCTGAAAGAGGAAAACAAAACATTAGATGAAATTTTATCAAAAGTAAGAATAAGACAAAATAAAAAAGAACATATGTGCAAAGTTACTTCCTATATTTGAAGGTCCATATGGAACTGTAAGTGAGAATAATATGAATAGTTATAAATTAAAGTATTTAAATGAAATAAAAAATCAGAGGAATTTTTAACATTAATGATATTTATTCATATAAGCGAACATAGAAAAGGAAATATTTCATAATCATAATTGGAAGTATGAGCTTTATTTTTTATTTATATAAAAAAATAAATCTGATACTTGGGATATTTGTTATGAAATGACTCAAAAACAACAGTGTATCGAAATTTTCAAAACATCACAGAAAAATTCAGAAACAGGAATACAGCGAGGACACCCTGTACATGTATTGAAACCCACATACTCGACAGGAAACAAGTAAAAAAGAGTGGGAAATTTAAATTTCAAGATTTGTACTTGAAAATTGACTGAAATTCGAAAAACAGATAACCAATATAGGTTATAAATGTCAGATGAAATACACAGATTGATATCTGTGACGAAAAATTGAAAAAGGAATAATCCTAAATAATATTTAGGAATGATAAAAATTCAAATATTATTGTTGTGAACCATTTCCTTAGAAACGGACATCAAGTGATACTTTTGAAAATTATTTATATTTAGAGATAAGTGAGGTTAATTATTTTTGTACAAAATTGTTAAATGAAAATGTATTTAAATTTAAGAACCAATGTAAAAATCGTAGAATAGATTAATTTTATGATATTGAAGTTGAAAATTTGTAATTATAAAAATTGAGAGGTGGTATTTACCTGCCTGTCAAGCCCGTTCCAGTGATATATCCACAAATACCAGCTCCGACGTTAGAAAAATCACACACACACCAACGTTGGAGGAAAACAAGGTATTTACCGATTCAATTTCTCATCACAATATATGCATACATTAATTGAATTGACCAAGAACATGAAAGGACAATCAAAATGAAGTTTTGCAAAAGTATTACAGTGACCTAGAATACTAAACTGGCATTTGACTGAGTGCTTCTGGATATTCACATTAAATAGTTCGGTGTAGGTTTAGGACTTTTTTAGAATTAGGTAATTTTCTTTTTTGCTAATTTATATATATTTTTGACTTCAACGTTTTTACATTTATTATTAAAATTGTTCTACATTTTCTGAAATCAGTCTTTTTCAAATTTCTTCACAGGAACATCTCCAAGTAGGATCAATTTGGGTAATTGTTGTGTTTGTGCCTGAATCCACCTGAGATGTTGAGAAAAATCTCTATCTCTATCTGTTTAAAAATCTGTTTTTCCGTTAACCAGCTGTCGCTCCCCTACGAATGACAACCCTCAGAAGTCGAAACTTGTGCGAGCTAAGGATTAACCAGGTCTTACCTTTTAACGTGTGATTCCTAACACGGGTATAGGTATAGGATTTAAACTCTACATAAGAGTCTAGCCAATCAAAATTTACATCTCAAGAAATAATAAAAATAATAATAATTAAAAATTTATTTTCTAAACACACATTAACATCTTAACATCATATAATAATATAATATATATATATATATATATAAATATATATATATATATATATATATATATATATATATATATATATATATATATATATATATATATATATATATATATATATATATATATATATATATATATAGCGAAATTCATTCCCACCGAGGATGACAATACACCACACGGAACAAACCCGAAGAATTATTTCAATATATATATATATATATATATATATATATATATATATATATATATATATATACAAATAGAGATTTTATCGAGTTTGCATGATACAAATAAAAAATTAAACAATTCGTGGACACAACACTCCATAAAAGGGGGGCAAACCGCGGACACGTGTTTGTGGCTATTGGCGGTGCAGCCAAATGTAAAGATGGGCAACACTTCTTTGACGAAAGCAGGAAACAACACATACGCACGGAGCAAAAGTCAATCGCACATTTGTGGTTCCAGTTAGAAGACCTACAATTCCCAGGCGAAGTCACAACGCGGTAATGAGGTAAAGGACCTTAGTTATGATCAGCTAGACGAGTTTTTGCAATGTGAGATAAGATGTTTCGTTTGTTGAGACTTTTCAAAATAGTTGCATTAACCTTATAAAACAGAAAATCACTTTGAGAGTTTCAGTGTATACCGAGGGTTTTGACAGACGATTCAGGATCAAGGGACATATGAATATTTTTTGGATGCTCAGAATAATTGGATACAAGTGATGGATGATTTGAAGCCCATTTTCTTAACTGAAAGCCACCTTTCTTAACTAAATCTTATAGTTGATCGCGCAATAGCTCTGCTTCTGGTAGTGTTTTCATACCACAATGAGAAATTCGACACCTTTTGCAAATTTATCGTGACGAGATTTGATTGTTGCATAAATAGATTGTTTTATGTTAGTTAAGATATCATCAAGACCCGAAACTGCGATGTTTACTGTTTTACGATCGAGATTTAGAAAACTTGCGACGCTCTCTGTAATGAAATGAGCCTGAGAGCCTGCGTCCAAAAATACTCTACAAGTTTTAGATTTCCGTACTTATTGACGATATTCACAATTGCAGTAGCTAGAACTGTTTCAGAAGAAACCTGCACGTTCATATGAACTAAAACTACTCTAATTCTAATAATAATAACAATTATAACAATCGGATGAATCCATACCATCTTTAAAATCAACGTGAAAGCATTTTTAACTCTCCTGAGTGTTCAAACACAAATCTCGCCTCGTCTTCAAGTGTAAATATTTACACTTGATTAGGCATAATCAATTACTGAACAAGAAATAAAAAATGTTTATAAGATTATATATATGGATAGATGTGTTTTGATCGTTCAAGTTTAATCTGATAGAATATATTCTGATAAAA
The DNA here is from genome assembly GCF_025532065.1 of Leptinotarsa decemlineata. Classification (NCBI taxonomy): domain Eukaryota; kingdom Metazoa; phylum Arthropoda; class Insecta; order Coleoptera; family Chrysomelidae; genus Leptinotarsa; species Leptinotarsa decemlineata. The sequence goes on along the minus strand of NW_027412536.1, from coordinate 5,081,247 downwards.
AATGGATTGATTGAGTGAAAATGATTATCGAAACGAAATATTGAACAATGAAAGGATATTGAGTTGGTTAAGATAGGATAGTCCAACTGACTTACCGTGACTACTGACGATTTTGACAAGGTATCGATGTTGCTGACCGTGAATTCGTTGGATATAGATTGATAAACCGCTGCTTGGGCTGGTGTTCGCAATGGATTTTCAGCACTTGAAATCCTGGAACTGGTATGCTGCTGCTTCGGGTTGTGCAAGATTGCACTGATGTCGATAGTCCGATGTTTACTGTTCAATTACAGTTTCAAGTATAAACTTGGAAATCATTATGAATATTTTTATTCAATTTTAAAAATATCCTGCTTGAAGGACCAATGTTTTGACCCACGATTGTTTTATCGTGAGTATGAAATGTTCAATGCATACAAGAATTACAATAACTCTTGTGAAAAAATAGGATGGGGAAAATAACTGTTAAGATGTACTGTAGACAAGACAAGATTTAATTCTAACTGTACTCTTACAAGGTTTGGAACGTAATGAAATGTTTTGGGAAAGAAAGTTTTTGGCTTTCTACTACTCCATCTGATACAAAAAAACTTTCTTTCCCAAAAAATTAATCACTCCTAAAAATATAACCCCTTCAATTCAAGTAATGAAATGATTTTACAAAAATGACAATCGGTAGTTAGAGAAGGGGACAGATTCGTCATTGTGGGGATGACACAGGGTTGGTAGGTAGGATAGGTTATAATATGTATTTGCTGGCGCAGGAAAAATTAGGAATTCTTTAAGTGAACCTAAAATATGAACATCTTCAATTACACAAATTAATTATTGCGGTGACTTCCTAGTTCCAGGTTGATTAGTTAATAGAATAGAGATATAAAATACTGCAACCTTCTTTCATTCTCCAGAAATACACTTGATTAGATTTATTTTTAAAGAATTGAAGGGGTTATATATATGTTTAGGAGTGACATTCGTTGTGGAATGTTTGAAATACAAACTGAGTAGAGAAAAATATCTTTTGTATAATTCAGTGTTCATATAGAAGTATTTGTTTCGAAAGAATTTTTTTTCTTTCGTGTAATTCAATGTTTATATGAAAGTAGCTGTTCCAGGAGGACATTCTTTCAGTTTGTGTATGAAAGTTACTTCTTTTGCATGATCTACACATTCATGTATAGAGTTACTTATTTTCAAATTGATTACTTCCTTCCTTTTTTTGGAAGATTCCCTCATCCCCTTTTTTTGTATCAAGATGGAGTAGTAGAAAGACAAAAACTTTCTTTCCCAAATTATTTTTAAAGGTTATGTTGAAATTCCATGCCAAACTTCAGTTGAACTATCAGCTGTTCCAATCAGGAATTTCAAATTAATCAGAAACCAATATTTACCAGACATGCGCGTTGACAACGATTTACAAACAGTTGGAAATCTGTGGGTACTCAAGGTTGGAACGAACCTAATAGCGGCTAATTCCCAAGATGAGGGATACAAGGAACAATTAAGGAGTTTAAAGGTAGCTAGTTGTAATTTACAATATTTACATGAAAATAAGCCTAAATATTCAGGTTGTTTAGAAAAAGATATTCGAGAATATTGCATTTTATGAGGATAAGTGGATTTGAAAAGACCCGTACAGTAGAGAACTAACTGGAGAAACCCGATTAGGAATAATGAAAAATTGAATAACTTGAACAATATTAGTTAACAATACATAAAATAAAAATAATACCATAAAACAATATGTTTTGCTGTACAACTTTTGAAGCTGGCAACTCTAGGCTAAATACTGAAAAATTAAGATTCACTTGAAAAACATAATGATTTCGATAGCAAGATTTTGAGATCTTATATATATATATATATATATATATATATATATATATATATATATATATATATATATATATATATATATATACAGGGTGTCCCTGAACTTCCTCTTTTCCTCTCGGGAATGTATAGATGGGGTCAAAATATCACCAGTACTTCATATAACTTTTTTTCCTAAAATCCTTCGTTACCAAGTTACGGGCCCTCGAAGTTACAAAATGAAAAATGTTTTTCTTTGATAACTTTTCAAGTGAATATTCAAAATCATCCAAATTTTGGTAATTGACCAAACAAATGAATTCCGTCGATGAGCTTTCATGCAGGAGTCAGTTGTTTTGCTACAAAGTCAGGAACGGACTACCCCCGATGGTCCACACGCCAAAACTTTGAAATGACTGATATTTTTCAATATTTTTCAACAAAATAAGGTTACTTGGACAATTTTATGAATAAAAGTACTCGTGTGGAAAGTCGATCGGAGCAACGAGTCTTGATAAAAATGTAGTTCTACTCGACGACATCAAACCCGCTCGTCCACCATTATTTGAAATGAATAATTATCAAAGCAGAAATAATAATGATAACGTTAATTCAACAACATTTATAACAGGAATAATACAAAGTATGCTAAAATGAAGTCGTAAACAAAAAATACAGTACCTATATGGAAGTTTAAGTCACAATTGTGATAGCAGATATTTTTTCAAAAGAAATATCAAGTTCTGTAGATTCGTGGTGTTTTTAAACTAACAAGCTACTCTACTATGAAATATCGAATTCATTCCATATTTTGTATGTACATAAAACGTGTGGAATAATCACGTTTCGTGTTAATCAGTTATCTGAATCTCATGAAACTCAACATTCGAATGTTTCAAATTCTTCTTCACAGCTAAACTGTTGAGGAGTTTTACTGATAATTATAATTTTATGGGAGAAATTCTTTAACACGAATCTAAATTTAGCTGAAAAAACGCACATCGGAAAAAATATTTACTATACTAATAAAAAGCAAACGAATGAACTACAAAAACGGCTGCACATGATCAGGTGAAAAATATCCAGGGAATAATTATGTTCCATTTCTTTCAAAGATGTTGACAAAAAACCTTTTAGAAAGTTTTGATAAAAAATGAGAAACTGGAATGCGATTTTGTTTTGTTGAGTGGTGCGTTGTCATTTGACTATCATTGTATTGTCAATATTCTATAGGATATTTTGAATTTTTTTGATATGGCCGAACAGTTTACATTCAATGAATATGCAGATATGTATGTATTTTATGGACGAGCATTTTGTAATGCTGCAGAAGCTCGTCGTCTGTATTCCGAGCATTTTCCCAATCGAACGGTACCGTCAAGAGAAACATTCGAGCGTGTCGATCGCAGCTTGAGGGAGACAGGTATGTAATAATTGATAATTAATTTGAGCACGTTGTTTTATTTCGATATTATTGTAGGTACAGTTTTGCCAAAACGAGGTGGTGAGGGCGCTCCTAGGACTGTACGTACCGTTGTATTGGAGGAAAATATTTTGGAAGCCGTCGCTGATGATCCTTCAATGAGCATCAGAAATCTATCAGAACAGTTCCATACATCCAATTCCACTATTCTTAGAATAATTAGGGAACAACTGCTTCACCCATTTCACATCCAGAAGGTACATGCAATTACACCTCAAGATTTTCCAGCACGACTGGAATATGCCAATTGGTTCATGGATAGGCAAAGAGAGGATATGACTTTTATTAATCGAGTTTTATTCACTGATGAAGCAGGTTTCAGTAGAGATGGAGTTATCAACTCTCATAATCTCCATATATGAGCCGAAGAAAATCCAAATGGGATATTGCAAACCAAACACCAACGGAAATTCAACGTGAATGTTTGGGCTGGTATCATAGGAAACCATCTTATAGGACCATTCGTTCTACAGGACCGATTGAATGAAGAACGTTATTTGGAGTTCATTCAGAACGATTTGAATGGACTTTTGGAACATGTTCCATTGCAAACCCGAAGAGATATGTGGTTTATGCATGATGGCGCTCCTCCTCATTTTAGTTTGATTGTGCGTGACCATCTGAACCATATTTTCCACAATAGATGGATTGGTAGAGGTGGACCATATTCATGGCCATCGCGGTCTCCGGATTTAAATCCATTGGATTTCTTTCTGTGGGGGCATCTAAAAAGCCTTGTTTACGCTACACCTATTCACACAAGAGATGCATTGTTGAATAGAATAACATTACATTGTGAAGCCATACGAAACGACCCTGGAATGCTATTTCAAGTACAGAGAGAGTGTCTTCGCAGACTAAGAAAATGTATAGAGAGAGAAGGTGGTCATATCGAGCAGTTTCTGTAGCGGATTTTTCATTTCTGCTTGCTCTTGAGGCTCTTGAGTTTCGTTAGTTAAACGTGTTTGCATTATAAAAATTCGTTATGAACATTTTACCTATCATTTCCATTTTCCTTAAAAACTAATATTTTCGAATAATGGTAGACATCTCAGGATAAATGTTGTTGAATCAACGTTATCATTATTATTTCTGCTTTGATAATTATTCATTTCAAATAATGGTGGACGAGCGGGTTTGATGTCGTCGAGTGAAACTACATTTTTATCAAGACTCGTTGCTCCGATCGACTTTCCACACGAGTACTTTTATTCATAAAATTGTCCAAGGAACCTTATTTTGTTGAAAAATATTGAAAAATATCTGTCATTTCAAAGTTTTGGGGTGTGGACCATCGGGGGTAGTCCGTTCCTGACTTTGTAGCAAAACAACTGACTCCTGCATGAAAGCTCATCGACGGAATTCATTTGTTTAGTCAATTACCAAAATTTGGATGATTTTGAATATTCACTTGAAAAGTTATCAAAGAAAAACATTTTTCATTTTGTAACTTCGAGGGCCCGTTACTTGGTAACGAAGGATTTTAGGAAAAAAAGTTATATGAAGTACTACTGGTGATATTTTGACCCCATCTATACATTCCCGAGAGGAAAAGAGGAAGTCCAGGGACACCCTGTATATATATATATATATATATATATATATATATATATATATATATATATATATATATACGATTAAGAGAAACATGGGAGACAAAATAATGGGAGTTAATCGAATAAAATGTTTTGCTAGTAACATTACTTACGATGAACTAGTCGTAATTGATTTCAATGATCTATTTTATGAGCATTCAGTTGCGCATGTTCACAATAAACATCAACAGAAAAATAAAAAGAGATGGATCTATCAGACGATTCAACGAAATTCTGGTAATATAAAAACAATGTTTGAAAAAAAAACATAAAAAAATCTTCTTTGGATGTGGATGGAATTGAAGCAAATAGAAGCAAATCGCTAAAAAAATATTCTGCTCAGTTGATTGAAAGTGAAAATCAGTTTAAGGAAGGTTTGAATTCTTGTCACTTATACGACAACCCGATATATAAATTCAACCTACAGAAAGAATCTGAGTTGGTTAAAGTTTCTCTCCACGACGAACAAGAAACATTCTTAAATAAATCTGATGATGAACTTTTGTCACCATTTATTCTGGAAATTTCTCAAACTCCAAAGTTAGTGCTCTTTCCGATGAAAAACTATAGTAGTTGTTTACAGCTGATTCTCGGCCTCCCCCCAGTTTACAGCTGATTCTCGGCCTCCCCCCACCACTATGGCGTATTAATTGCTTTTTTATTGGTTGTTGTTTAGTAAAGTCAAGGCGATGTGACCTTGAAGTGTCTGGTGTATGGATCGTTCAGTTTTTTTTTTCGGTTCTGGGCCTCCCCCCACCACTATGACGTATTAATTGCTTTTTTTATTGTTTAGTAACATCAAGGCGATGTGACCTTGAAGTGTCTGGTGCAGGGATCGTTCAGATTTTTTTTTTCATATGAAATTTTGTGTGTGTATGTGTGTGTGACATAGTGACGTAATTACATTTGCTTGATGTGTGGGAATGCACGGTACAGGGTTTACATCCTTCAGTTATGTTCATGAAACATAACCTTGAACATGGAATTCAACTTTGAGATTAGGGAACTAGATTGCATACATGGTAAAGTCAGGGTTTGATATTGTCCTTCATGTGTACTCTGTACCTGTTTGTACAGAATAAACACACGTCTGCATACCACGAAGATCCATCGACTGATGAGCGGTTCTTCTTCACCAGTTTGGACGGTACCCATCGTGACAGAGAGCGTATACGTCTGCACTCCGTGAAGTTTCAACGACCATTGTTTGCTTGTATCGCCTTCTGTCAACACATCGAGTTGGAATTGGTGGTGGTGGTGGGGGAGCGCCTGTGTTCGACGCATCGAGTTGGCTTCGACCTTAATTGACCTTGATCTACGTCACACCCTTAACGTACGTCACAAGGTAATAAGGATAAGGCGACTTTGAGTTAGTGTTTTGGGTTTGACTTTGAATGACTTTCATTCACACTTTATATTTTCACAGCTATTTTGAACAATGTTCAAAGTCGCATAACCTTGGGGGTTGACCTTGAGATTTTTAGTCTGTTCCGGTCACATCAGCATTGAAATGACTTCTACATACCTCACATGATGTCGACAAGGTGACTTTGAAGAAGTCTTTTGAGTTCGACGTTGAACGAGCTTTATCTACTTCACACCCTTGAACTATGTCAGAAGGTGATACGGTCAATGTGACTTTGAGATAATGTTTTGAATTTAACCTTGAATGACCTTCATTCACTTTCCATATTTTCACGACATTCATTGATTCATGTGATTATTTTGACTTTGAAATGACCTCTACATACGTCACATGATGTCGACAAGGTGACTTTGAAGAAGTCTTTTGAGTTCGACTTTGAACGAGCTTTAGCTACGTCACACCCTTGAACTATGTCAGAAGGTGATACGGTCAATGTGACTTTGAGCTAATGTTTTGGATTCAACCTTGCATGACCTTCATTCACTTCCCATATTTTCACGACATTCATTGATTCATGTGATTATTTTGACTTTGAAATGACCTCTACATACGTCACATGATGTCGACAAGGTGACTTTGAAGAAGTCTTTTGAGTTCGACTTTGAACGAGCTTTATCTACTTCACACCCTTGAACTATGTCAGAAGGTGATACGGTCAATGTGACTTTGAGATAATGTTCTGGATTTAACCTTGAATGACCTTCATTCACTTCCCATATTTTCACGACATTCATTGATTCATGTGATTATTTTGACTTTGAAATGACCTCTACATACGTCACATGATGTCGACAAGGTGACTTTGAAGAAGTCTTTTGAGTTCGACTTTGAACGAGCTTTATCTACGTCACACCCTTGAACTATGTCAGAAGGTGATACGGTCAATGTGACTTTGAGATAATGTTTTGGATTTAACCTTGAATGACCTTCATTCACTTCTCATATTTTTACAACCTTCATTGATTCATGTGGTTATTTTGACTTTGAAATGACCTCTACATACGTCACATGATGTCGACAAGGTGACTTTGAAGAAGTGTTTTGAATTCGAACTTGAATGACCTTCACCTACGTCACACCCTTGAACTACATCACACTGAGAGTAGTGTGACGTACCACGACCACAATCGAATCATATAAAAGACGAGTTGTGATCGTGAACGTCGTCATTCAGTACATGAGAGCGCATCGAGATGAATTCCGAAAAAATCGCAGCTGTAGTTTGAATTTCGCTATTCTTCTGACAGTGTCGTCTTTCTTTAGCATATGAAATTGGATTACGGCTAAAAATATACATTTTTCATTATATAACTTATCTATATTGAATTTTATGAGAAAAATAGTTACGACAAAAGTTGTATGAAATTAAATTCTCAACAATTTTGATTCCTATAATTTTTTTTTCATAAAATCGATATTTTTAGAGAAAGGGTGGATGTGAAATTTCGTCATTGTATTATCACGTTTATTTTTGACTTTACGAGAAACTTCGTGATGAACAAAGTTGTATAGAATTGAATTTCCTACAATTTCGATCCCATCAAATTTTTTTCATAGGTTCGATATTTGTATCGATTTGAATCTGAAATAAGTAGGGGGTGAAATCTTATAATGGAATTATCTCATTTATTTTCAATTTCACAAGAAAAATCACAATGATGAAAGTAGTATGAAATGGAATGAAAGACGAGGAATTTTTTTCCACATTGTTTATTCCAAGATTACAAACTGCTTCTTCTAACCTTCCAATATCTACCAAACTAATTTGAATGTTTATCTGTCGTCATCGTCTTCGAATTGAAATTTACGGAAATAAATGTTGATTATGTCACCATGTCGTCAACTCCCTTCTTGATCCGCTTCTGAAGATCCTTCACACAGTTGCTAATGTGGGCGACTTCCAGCCGGTACTGTTTCGTTGAATCACCCTCAACACGGTACTCCTCATTGACTCCGACGATGTCCTGACTTCCTCTTTCAATGTTGGTTTCCACCTCTGACAGTTCAGCCAGCAAACAACTTTTCCGTTCGACTAGTTGTTCCTGTCGAACCACAAATCGTCGCTTGCGTGTGGCAATCTCTGCCAATCTCTCATCGCTGTCCCGGATCACTAGTAGCTTCGTCTTCCTCTCTCGGCATATTCTGCCGAGTTCGAGCACGTCGTTGACTAAGTTGCAGCTCCTCTGCGGTGTCGGTAAGTCCATCTTGCTACCAGAGGGTGGGACGGAAGTTTTCCGCTGAACAGTTGGCACAGGCATCGGTGGCGGAGATAGTATGGATCCGGCTCTTGGTAGATTATGCGGTCCGGTTGTGGTCTCTAAAGATGTCACGCTGGTGGGCATCTGTGGCTGAGGTACCATGGATCCAGCTTTTGGTAGGTTATGCGTCCCAGTTGTGGTCTCTGAAGATGTCATGGTGGTGGGCATTGGTGGCTGAGGTACTATGGATCCAGCTTTTGGTAGGTTATGCGGCCCGGTTGTGGTCTCTGAAGATGTCGTGGTGGTGGTTGGCTCAATGTTTAATGCAGTGGATGGCATCTGCGATGCCGTCGGTGGCTGATTTATCGTATTGACCGTCTCGGACTTTGAAACGGTGGTATCCAACGTAGAAGGGGCTCGCCACAGGGTCGAGGTCATCGGCGGCTGCCGATAAGGATTCGTCTCATCCCATATTTTCATATATTTCCGCAGCTCCGACTGCTTTGGTTTCACCTTCGGCTCCACCTGCTTCGACTTAGCGGCGGACACTCTTTTCTTATTCGATTGGGGGGCAGCAAACTCATTATCGCTACCGTTCGCTGCCTCTCTCTTGTTGGCCCTCTTCGAACCCTTCTCCGCGTCTTTGCTGGTGCTGCTCGTTTCAGAAGAGGGGGTGGTTGAACGAACATCCTCCATTCTGCTACATCCAGGTCTTGGAGTTGTCACCATCACAGGTTCTCCAGGAAGGGGGCTGAGTGGGAGTTCTACATGGAATTCCGTTAGGAATTCCACGATATTCTCTGGTAGCTCTGATCCCTGCACCAACACCACGTCTTGCAGGATATTCACCTTACCCTTCTCAGATTTGCCGGTATCAGTGAAAAGAGGCATACTCCAAGCTAGAAATTCACAAAATAATTAGAATGGAATATAATAATAGACAATAATAATATATCTGAAGAATGGTTGGTTGGATAACAGGATCAATTTTTTCTCAAAGAAACAATTGTTTTCTTGCCAACGTTTCGAATTCAATTGAATTCTTCTTCAGGGCTTTGTAATAATGTAGTTTCATAAACATACCTCCCACAAAAACTTATACGACAAGTATCGTTTCTATTACTTACCGAAAAGTAGTTTCTCCGTGTTGATATAACTATTTAGAAAAAACATTAGACATATTAGATACATTTAAAAAATAAAATCTAAAAAATTGCAATACCTTCGATAGAACACCAACGCAAAAGGACATGAATGTATAGACTCCAATTACTTTTGTTACAATGGAACTATTTACAAATAAATTTTTCGAGTTGGTAATGGGTAATTGTATATCAACCATTTGTGCAGATTTGGTCATGGCAGAACTACAAAATATATGCATAAAAAGTTAACAAGCAAAAAAAAACACCCCAAGACATGCAATCTAATGTAGTGTACAAATTGAACTGTGGAAGGTATCACAAATGCTATGTTGGTCAAACTGGACGGTATCGTAAAACACAAGTTTCAGAACGCATGACAGACTCTGAGAAACTGAATATAAGCAAAAACTCCACAGCCCTGATTGAACATGAAAAAGAATATGCATACAATTTTGATTTTGAACATCCAGCTGTTCTAGATGTTCAACCATATTTATAAAAAAGACTCTTGAGCAAAACACACACACACACACACACAACCCATCCATATATGAACCATCATGCATCAGATACTTCAAAGGAGGGGGGGGGGGTTAGAACCGGCTCAAATCTCCTACGAGAGATTTTTGAAATATTTTTCCAAACATAACTTCCACAGTAAAATCAATATTATAGGGAATTTGAAATCTAGAACAATTACCATTTCCAATTCTGATTTCCATAACAAAAATCTCAAATTGATTGAGAATTACCTACTACAAATAATTTTTCTAAGGCCCTCATTAGAAAAATAATGACAGAAAGAAGTTCCTCTTCCCAAAATACTGAGGTGAAACCCAAATATCACAAAATGTCATTTATAGAGAATTCATCTGATAAACTTGGAATGATAGTTATAAGCAATCAAATTAAAGTAGCCTTCTTAAATGAAAGTACAGTTGGAAAGGCGTCAAGTCGGGTGATCTAGGTGGTCAATAGTGTTCCCAGTTACGTCCAATAACTTTGTCTCTGAACATTTGTTGGAGGGACTATTTTACAGTATTGTATTGGTGCTCTATCAAGCTGATACCATAGGTCGTATTTAATACTTAAAGGTATATTATCTAAAACTTCACTAACCTCATTATTTGAAAGGTTGAGATAATCGACGGATGATAAATTTTCCCTAAAGAAAAATGACCCAATTATTTGGTCGTTAAGTATCCCACACCATACATTAGTATTCGACACTACCATGGCATGCATTTTATTCGACGTGATTAGGCATTCTTAGCGCCCTAGTTAGTATTTATAAATAATCTGTAAATACTGAATATTGAAATTTTAATGTAATTTCAACTCTAGTAATTTTATTAATACTTATTGCAGTTTTTGAGTTGTGTCTGCTTTTTCAAAAAATTTTCAATATTTTGGAGGAATTTTCATATTCTATCTTATTTTTACTATCACAAATTTCATGAATCAAATTCATGAAAAATTTTCTTTAAATGAATAGGTAGATACCCACTGAGTTTACGAAAATTCATTAACAGAAACAGCTGATACCATAGGTCGTATTTAATACTTAAAGGCATATTATCTAAAACCTCACTAACCTCATTATTTGAAAGGTTGAGATAATCGACGGATGATAAATTTTCCCTAAAGAAAAATTGACCAATTATTTGGTTGTTAAGTATCCCACACCATACATTAGTTTTAAAGGAATACTGATCACCATGCACATTCAACTGTGAAATTGGGATTTTTTTGGGCCCCCCATGAGAGTAAATGTGTGTACAGGATACAAGTGTATTCCTTGAAAATAATATTGATGTATTCTTCAGCTTGGATATTATTTCCTGGAAAGGACATATCGCTGTAATGCAGTTATATCAATTACATCGCGGACGCTGATTTTCGAAAATCAATACATTTCTTTAAACTTGACATCAATAATATCCATTGAAGGTGTCTACCATTGTGAGTCGTGAGAATATCCTGTTTTTTCTTCGTTAATGAAACATAAAAAAGATTCATTAGACGCCACCCCAGTGAGATTGCGTCTCCACAAATATTCCCACACATGTAAACGAATATTTTTTTCAATGCATCCAACATCCAGTTGGTGAAAGAATATATATATATATATATATATATATATATATATATATATATATATATATATATATATATATATATATATATATATATATATATATATATATATAAAAACTGCAATAAGTATTAATAAAATTACTAGAGTTGAAATTACATTAAAATTTCAATATTCAGTATTTATAGATTATTTATAAATACTAACTAAGGCGGTAAGAATGCCTAATCACGTCGAATAAAATGCATGCCATGGTAGTGTCGAATACTAATGTATGGTGTGGGATACTTAACGACCAAATAATTGGGTCATTTTTCTTTAGGGAAAATTTATCATCCGTCGATTATCTCAACCTTTCAAATAATGAGGTTAGTGAAGTTTTAGATAATATACCTTTAAGTATTAAATACGACCTATGGTATCAGCTTGATGGAGCACCAATACAATACTGTAAAATAGTCCCTCCAACAAATGTTCAGAGACAAAGTTATTGGACGTAACTGGGAACACTATTGACCACCTAGATCACCCGACTTGACGCCTTTAGACTTTTTCTTGTGGGGTTACCTGAAACAAAAAGTGTACCGAAGTAGACCATTTACTGACATACAACATCTGGAAAATACCATTCGCGAGTGCTGTGCAAATATAAATCCTCGATTTATTAAAAATGCAGTTACAGATGTCAGAAGAGGAACCATAATTTGTATTGAACGTGGACGTTGACATATCAAAATGTAGGCTATAATTGTTTGACAACCTCATTTCGATCACTAAGTAATTTTTTGTACCCATTTGTATTTTCTATAATATTATTGTGGTTTAAAATTTATAATAATAATAATAATAGTTCTATCGAATTTATTCGCATAAAAGGATATGAAAATTCCTTCAAAATTGTTGAAAATTCAATTTCATTCAACTTTGATCATTATGCTTTGACTCACGATTATTTTATAGTGAGTGAGTATGAATGTTTAATACACACAAGGATTTTTGGGGAAGAAAGTTTTTGGCTTTCTACTACTCCATCTCGATACATAAAATTAAGGAATCTTCCAAAGAAAGGAAAGAAGTAATCCTTTCTTTGGAAGATTCCCTAATTTCATGTATCGAGATGGAGTAGTAGAAAGCCAAAAACTTTCTTTCCAAAAATTAATCACTCCTAAAAATATAACCCATTCAATTCACACAAGAATTATAATAACTTTTGTGGGGGAAGTGAGATATGTGGTAAAGATGAGATTTATTATGATTGTAATGTTACAAAGTTTTTATCAGGTTCAAATAATAAAAATCGATCATACGAAAAACAAAAATTATAGAGTTGAAATTGTTGGAAATTCAATTTTATACAACATTATCGATCACAATTTTTTCGTGAAGTATTCAGCTCCAGTATCAGATGAAGTAGGGGTGATATGTGGAGGGAGGTTAGGTGTGGTTTAGATATAAAAGTGTGTCTAGTCGAAAGCTAGCATCATTCAAACAGTTTCTTCTAACCTTATATCTTCCAAATTGATTTTTGAGTGTTCTGTTGTGGTCATAATCTACGAATCGAAACTGTAAGTATATTATTAATCAGTTAACTAATTCAGTGAACCAATAATTTTTCTGAAGATTGGTTGGTTGGGTAACAAGATCAATTTTTTCTCTAAAAACAATTGTTTTCTTGCCAACGTTTCGAATTCTTTTCAGGGCTCTATAACAACGTAGTTCCATAAGTTTATATGATAAGTATCGTTTCAATTTTATAAGAATTAATAAGGTTAATTGAATTACTCACTAAAAAGTAGTTTCTTTGTGTTAATATAACTATTTTAAAAAACATTAGACATAATAGATACATTTAAAAATAAAATAAAAAACATTGCAACAGAAGGGGTAAATTATCTAGGTGTTCTACTTATCGAATTGAAATATGCCTACTTTCCAGGAAATAATATCCAAGGTGAAGAATACATTGATATTATTTCCAAGGAAGACACTTGAATCCTGTACAAAAAAAAAGCATACCTACTTCTGGTGTAGAATGTAATAGACCATACCAAACATTGGCCAATGTCGATGTCGAAATTCTGCATTGCATTACAATATCTATAATTTACGAAAGCAAATGAATGTACAATCAATGAAAAATTCAAAGATCTCAAAATTTTCAGAAATTCGCTAGATAATAGTAGAGTGTTTCTATAAATTGAAATATCTACAGTGCGACTCTCTAATAACTAGAATCAATTTAAAAAAAACAAGTCACTTTTTTGGAAAATTTATCGATTAATATTTTGAGTTGCGCTATTTTCTACGACCAAAAATATATTTATCTAGTACAAACCTTAAGATAAGGCGTTATTGGTGATTATTTTAACCCAGAACTCAAGTTTTCCAATACTATTCTTGAAGTAATTGGGTAAATATTCGTTTTGAGGGTACCCGGCGATTTAAGTGTACTTCTGTATTTTGATGCGTAGATTACGAATCCGAAAGAAAAAAGCGGCGCTCTCCCTTATTTACAAAGTAACGGCCCTTCAAAGTTCAGATAAGGGTAACTTTTCAGCCTTCTTTTTCACCATATAAACTTATGATGTACTGTTTGGAACCTTTGGTGTAGTAATGAATATTACTGGAGTTTTTCCCAACACCAAATCGTTATTTTTACACCTCGACACGTGTTTCGATCACCAAGTTATCATCTTCAAGAGGAAGATAAAACTAGAAACTACTCAAAACTAAAGCTATTTATGCTATTCAGGTACATCATACAGGTAGGTAATCAGTAATACCACCCATACAAGTGTACCACCCTAAATTAATTTTACAATTGGCCTTTCTATTATTTTACAATATGTCCTTATGTATGTTTAAATGTTACAGCTATATATAGAACAAATATCAGCTATATGAAATTAGTTTCACAATATTGCCTATCTAAATATATTTACAATGTGTCTTTCTGTAGTAATCAGTAAACCCAACAATATTATTTCAACAAGCTATACAGTATGATATTTGGTATTGGTCCGTTATCGTTATTCATAATATTATTATGTTCACTTATTTCTACACTCTCATAGGCATCTAGTTGCCTGTTGTTGTTAACTTGTCTAACTAATCTTAGAGAACTGAAGTTTATGAAATGGTTTTGTTGCAAAATATGATGGGTGACTGCTGATTTTTCAGGTCTTCCATATTTTAAGTGTGCTATATGTTTCTAATATCTCACTTGAATAGATCTTTTTGTCTGTCCATAATATT
The DNA here is from genome assembly GCF_025532065.1 of Leptinotarsa decemlineata. NCBI lineage: Eukaryota > Metazoa > Arthropoda > Insecta > Coleoptera > Chrysomelidae > Leptinotarsa > Leptinotarsa decemlineata. The sequence continues at coordinate 5,066,238 of NW_027412536.1, read as the reverse complement.
TTGCATCGCATTCCTTATATTCAATTTCGTAAATTCCAGACTTTTCCGAATTCTCGACTTTGTCTTTTGGTCTTCCCAAAAGGCTCTTTATTGTATGATTTAAAAACCACCTTCATACCTAGTTCCTTGAAAATATTTCCAAAGTTCTTCGTATATTGGTGGTATGGAACTGAGATGTATTTATCTTGGTTTTTGTCCCTTCTGAAAGTCGAGATTTCGTTTATTCTCAACCTAAACTTCTTTTTCCTAATTATGTCATCTACAATACCCCTCGAGAAACCGTTAGTGGCTGCTACTAACGGTTTCTTGTAAAATTAATTTAGGGTGGTACACTTGTTTGGGTGGTAATATTGATTACCTACCTGTATGATGTACCTGAATAGCATAAATAGCTTTAGTTTTGAGTAGTTTATAGTTTTATCTTCCTCTTGAAGATGATCACTCGGTGATCGAAACACGTGTTGAGGTGTAGAAATAACGATTTGGTGTTGGGAAAAAACTCCAGTAATATTCATTAACCATATAAACTATTTAAAAACACAAGCATTTATTCACTAGGCCACCTTTACACCTTATTCCTCCTTCCTTGACACTTTTCACTTCAACAATCAACATTTTTCCAATAAAAATGTTAAAAAATGTACGGAGCTGCTTTTTTGGTTATATATCTCTATATTTTACGTTTTTAAGGTTAATGACATAGTTGGTACGACTGATGCAAGTATTCAATTTCCAATTAAGTTTTTATAAAAAAAATATTGATTGTTGAATTGAAAAGTGTCAATTAAGGGAGAATAAGGTGTAAAGGTGACCTACTCAATAAACGCTTGTGCTTTTAAGTAGTTTATCTTATGAAAAAGGAAGATGAAAAGTTGCCTTTTTCTGAACTTTGAAAGGAAGTTACTTTGTAAATGAATGAGAGCGCAGCTTTTTTCTTTCGGATTCGTAATCTACGCATCGAAATACGTAAGTAAACTCAAAAAAATTTTCAAAATCGCAGGGTGCCCTCAAAACGAATATTCAGTTTTTTATAGTCTCTCATGTGTTCTGAAATTCGTGTTTTATTATATCTTCCAGTTTGACCAACGTAGCATTTGTGACAGCTTCCACAGTTCAATTTGTACACTACGTTAGATTGCAGGTCATGGGGTGTTTTTTATTTGTTTTAGTTGAGGAAAAATGCTTTCCAACTGTACTTTCATTTAAGAAGGCTACTTTAATTTGATTGCTTATAACTATCATTCCAAGTTTATCAGATGAATTTTCTATAAATGACATTTTGTGATATTTGGGTTTCACCTCAGTATTTTGGGAAGAGGAACTTCTTTCTGTCATTATTTTTCTAATGAGGGCCTTAGAAAAATTATTTGTAGTAGGTAATTCTCAATCAATTTGAGATTTTTGTTATGGAAATCAGAATTGGAAATGGTAATTGTTCTAGATTTCAAATTCCCTATAATATTGATTTTACTGTGGAAGTTATGTTTGGAAAAATATTTCAAAAATCTCTCGTAGGAGATTTGAGCCGGTTCTAACCCCCCCCCTCCTTTGAAGTATCTGATGCATGATGGTTCATGTATGGATGGGTTGTGTGTGTGTGTGTGTGTGTTTTGCTCAAGAGTCTTTTTTATAAATATGGTTGAACATCTAGAACAGCTGGATGTTCAAAATCAAAATTGTATGCATATTCTTTTTCATGTTCAATCAGGGCTGTGGAGTTTTTGCTTATATTCAGTTTCTCAGAGTCTGTCATGCGATCTGAAACTTGTGTTTTACGATACCGTCCAGTTTGACCAACATAGCATTTGTGATACCTTCCACAGTTCAATTTGTACACTACATTAGATTGCATGTCTTGGGGTGTTTTTTTTTTGCTTGTTAACTTTTTATGCATATATTTTGTAGTTCTGCCATGACCAAATCTGCACAAATGGTTGATATACAACCCATTACCAACTCGAAAAATTTGTTTGTAAATAGTTCCATTGTAACAAAAGTAATTGGAGTCTATACATTCATGTCCTTTTGCGTTGGTGTTCTATCGAGGGTATTGCAATTTTTTTTATTTTATTTTTTAAATGTATCTAATATGTCTAATGTTTTTTCAAAATAGTTATATCAACACGGAGAAACTACTTTTCGGTAAGTAATAGAAACGATACTTGTCGTATAAGTTTTTGTGGGAGGTATGCTTATGAAACTACATTATTACAAAGCCCTGAAGAAGAATTCAATTGAATTCGAAACGTTGGCAAGAAAACAATTGTTTCTTTGAGAAAAAATTGATCCTGTTATCCAACCAACCATTCTTCAGATATATTATTATTGTCTATTATTATATTCCATTCTAATTATTTTGTGAATTTCTAGCTTGGAGTATGCCTCTTTTCACTGATACCGGCAAATCTGAGAAGGGTAAGGTGAATATCTTGCAAGACGTGGTGTTGGTGCAGGGATCAGAGCTACCAGAGAATATCGTGGACTTCCTAACGGAATTCCATGTAGAACTCCCACTCAGCCCCCTTCCTGGAGAACCTGTGATGGTGACAACTCCAAGACCTGGATGTAGCAGACTGGAGGATGTTCGTTCAACCACCCCCTCTTCTGAAACGAGCAGCACCAGCAAAGACGCGGAGAAGGGTTCGAAGAGGGCCAACAAGAGAGAGGCAGCGAACGGTAGCGATAATGAGTTTGCTGCCCCCCAATCGAATAAGAAAAGAGTGTCCGCCGCTAAGTCGAAGCAGGTGGAGCCGAAGGTGAAACCAAAGCAGTCGGAGCTGCGGAAATATATGAAAATATGGGATGAGACGAATCCTTATCGGCAGCCGCCGATGACCTCGACCCTGTGGCGAGCCCCTTCTACGTTGGATACCACCGTTTCAAAGTCCGAGACGGTCAATACGAAAAATCAGCCACCGACGGCATCGCAGATGCCATCCACTGCATTAAACATTGAGCCAACCACCACCACGACATCTTCAGAGACCACAACCGGGCCGCATAACCTACCAAAAGCTGGATCCATAGTACCTCAGCCACCAATGCCCACCACCATGACATCTTCAGAGACCACAACTGGGACGCATAACCTACCAAAAGCTGGATCCATGGTACCTCAGCCACAGATGCCCACCAGCATGACATCTTTAGAGACCACAACCAGACCGCATAATCTACCAAGAGCCGGATCCATACTATCTCCGCCACCGATGCCTGTGCCAACTGTTCAGCGGAAAACTTCCGTCCCACCCTCTGGTAGCAAGATGGACTTACCGACACCGCAGAGGAGCTGCAACTTAGTCAACGACGTGCTCGAACTCGGCAGAATATGCCGAGAGAGGAAGACGAAGCTACTAGTGATCCGGGACAGCGATGAGAGATTGGCAGAGATTGCCACACGCAAGCGACGATTTGTGGTTCGACAGGAACAACTAGTCGAACGGAAAAGTTGTTTGCTGGCTGAACTGTCAGAGGTGGAAACCAACATTGAAAGAGGAAGTCAGGACATCGTCGGAGTCAATGAGGAGTACCGTGTTGAGGGTGATTCAACGAAACAGTACCGGCTGGAAGTCGCCCACATTAGCAACTGTGTGAAGGATCTTCAGAAGCGGATCAAGAAGGGAGTTGACGACATGGTGACATAATCAACATTTATTTCCGTAAATTTCAATTCGAAGACGATGACGACAGATAAACATTCAAATTAGTTTGGTAGATATTGGAAGGTTAGAAGAAGCAGTTTGTAATCTTGGAATAAACAATGTGGAAAAAAAATTCCTCGTCTTTCATTCCATTTCATACTACTTTCATCATTGTGATTTTTCTTGTGAAATTGAAAATAAATGAGATAATTCCATTATAAGATTTCACCCCCTACTTATTTCAGATTCAAATCGATACAAATATCGAACCTATGAAAAAAATTTGATGGGATCGAAATTGTAGGAAATTCAATTCTATACAACTTTGTTCATCACGAAGTTTCTCGTAAAGTCAAAAATGAACGTGATAATACAATAACGAAATTTCACCTCCACCCTTTCTCTAAAAATATCGATTTTATGAAAAAAAAATTATAGGAATCAAAATTGTTGAGAATTTAATTTCATACAACTTTTGTCGTAACTATTTTTCTCATAAAATTCAATATAGATAAGTTATATAATGAAAAATGTATATTTTTAGCCGTAATCCAATTTCATATGCTAAAGAAAGACGACACTGTCAGAAGAATAGCGAAATTCAAACTACAGCTGCGATTTTTTCGGAATTCATCTCGATGCGCTCTCATGTACTGAATGACGACGTTCACGATCACAACTCGTCTTTTATATGATTCGATTGTGGTCGTGGTACGTCACACTACTCTCAGTGTGACGTAGTTCAAGGGTGTGACGTAGGTGAAGGTCATTCAAGTTCGAACTCAAAAGACTTCTTCAAAGTCACCTTGTCGACATCATGTGACGTATGTAGAGGTCATTTCAAAGTCAAAATAATCACATAAATCAATGAATGTCGTGAAAATATGGGAAGTGACTGAAGGTCATTCAAGGTTAAATCCAAAACATTATCTCAAAGTCACATTGACCGTATCACCTTCTGACATAGTTCAAGGGTGTGAAGTAGATAAAGCTCGTTCAAAGTCGAACTCAAAAGACTCCTTCAAAGTCACCTTGTCGACATCATGTGACGTATGTAGAGGTCATTTCAAAGTCAAAATAATCACATGAATCAATGAATGTCGTGAAAATATGGGAAGTGAATGAAGGTCATTCAAGGTTGAATCCAAAACATTAGCTCAAAGTCACATTGACCGTTTCACCTTCTGACATAGTTCAAGGGTGTGACGTAGCTAAAGCTCGTTCAAAGTCGAACTCAAAAGACTTCTTCAAAGTCACCTTGTCGACATCATGTGACGAATGTAGAGGTCATTTCAAAGTCAAAATAATCACATGAATCAATGAATGTCGTGAAAATATGGGAAGTGAATGAAGGTTATTCAAGGTTAAATTCAAAACATTATCTCAAAGTCACATTGACCGTATCACCTTCTGACATAGTTCAAGGGTGTGAAGTAGATAAAGCTCGTTCAACGTCGAACTCAAAAGACTTCTTCAAAGTCACCTTGTCGACATCATGTGACGTATGTAGAAGTCATTTCAATGCTGATGTGACCGAGACAGACTAAAAATCTCAAGATCAACCCCCAAGGTTATGCGACTTTGAACATTGTTCAAAATAGCTGTGAAAATATAAAGTGTGAATGAAAGTCATTCAAAGTCAAAATCAAAACACTACCTCAAAGTCTCCTTATCCTTATTACCTTGTGACGTACGTTAAGGGTGTGACGTAGATCAAGGTCAATTAAGGTCGAAGCCAACTCGATGCGTCGAACACAGGCGCTCCCCCACCACCACCACCACCACCAATTCCAACTCGATGTGTTGACAGAAGGCGATACAAGCAAACAGTGGTCGTTGAAACTTCACGGAGTGCAGACGTATACGCTCTCTGTCACGATGGGTACCGTCCAAACTGGTGAAGAAGGACCGCTCATCAGTCGATGGATCTTCGTGGTATGCAGACGTGTCTTTATTCTGTACAAACAGGTACAGAGTACACATGAAGGACAATATCAAACCCTGACTTCACCATGTATGCAATCTAGTTCCCTAATCTCAAAGTTGAATTCCATGTTCAAGGTTATGTTTCATGAACATAACTGAAGGATGTAAACCCTGTACCGTGCATTCCCACACATCAAGCAAATGTAATTACGTCACTATGTCACACACACATACACACACAAAATTTCATATGAAAAAAAAATTCTGAACGATCCCTGCACCAGACACTTCAAGGTCACATCGCCTTGATGTTACTAAACAATAAAAAAAGCAATTAATACGTCATAGTGGTGGGGGGAGGCCCAGAACCGAAAAAAAAAAAAACTGAACGATCCATACACCAGACACTTCAAGGTCACATCGCCTTGACTTCACTAAACAACAACCAATAAAAAAGCAATTAATACGTCATAGTGGTGGGGGGAGGCCGAGAATCAGCTGTAAACTGGGGGGAGGCCGAGAATCAGCTGTAAACAACTACTAACTATTAAGTAACTTGAGAGGGGAATATGCGAAATATTCAATACATTGCCAGAAAGTTTCAAAAAAAAGATGATGCTAAAATTAAGGTTGACGAATTCAGTTCATCCGCCATGAGTGCAGACTCCGACTTTTTAGATATTGCCAATAAAGATATTCATTCCAAGAATATGATGCAGAGTCAAGGAAATGAAGAGTTGATGTTGAATAGTTTCACGAAAAAAAAAGATGAATGTATTTACGGAAGCTCTTTATTCGATTCAGACGTCATCTTCTCTGACTCGTCAAAGTCGGTTATAAATAACAGTATAACAGATTCATCAATTTCAATTCCTAATGCTACAATATTCCATAAAGCATTATCTAAACGCTAAGTACTTCCAATTGGAAGCAAAAATATTGATCCTTCCCAACATCTGAAAATTAAAAGAACGGATTATTCAAAATGTACATTTCTAGAAGGCAAATTTCACATTAGTGAAAAAGATTGAAATACAATAACTGTTGACGAGAAGTTGTCAAATAAATATTATTCATTTTTCTTTGGAAATAATATAAAAAAGTTCGTAAATAATAGTTGTTCAGTTGCATTCTACAGACTAAAATATTTAAAAAACCACATAATATTGTGGTTTATTGCCGAAATAATTATAGAAACTGTTAAAACTTCAAAATCTATATTTCCATTAATTCACGATATGGCAAAATGGTGCGGGTTTATTCCACGTCTCGCAATTACTGTCATCCTTACAAAATAACCGACCAAGTGAGAGGTGTGGAAAGAGACATAAAAAAATGTGTTGAAAAATATGAAACCTTCAGAATATAGAAAAAAAAATGCATTTTAAAAGCGGATAAATCTGCTATCAAGAGAGGCCACTTACAAGATATAAAATCAGAGGAGATGCTAAGAAAACCCCGCAGCCAGGCAAAAAATGCTTTGAAACGACATGAAGACGCCATGGTCGACATGTTTTTGTATAAAACAGATCACCCTACATTCATACGACAAGTTTGTTCGCCACTAAATGTGAAAATATTCAGTACCGAACAGTTAGAAGTTGCGAAAACTTCTTCGGTTAAAGTTTTGCATTTTGATGCTACAGGCGCAGTTGTTCGTAATACAGGAAAAGACCAAAAGAGAATTCTTTATTACGCTGATGATTTCGTGTGAACACGACACTCTGGCTATATTTAATTTATTTTATAAATTTAAACAATTTTGCGAAGAACAGAAGTCGTGGCCTGTATTTAAAATTTTCGTGAGTGACTTTAGTTTTGCAAGTTTGAACGCAGCATCTAAGGCATTTAATAATATAGATCTTGAAAAATATTTGCAATATTGTTTTGAACATTTGCAAAATAAAGTCAAATATTCCCAAAGAAAAAAATTGTTTTATTTTTATGTTGTGGTCATTTCATGAAAAATTTGGTTCAGTTAATTGAAGACCACACCAAAACTGTTGAAGACGAAAAAATAAAAATATGCATTAAAACAATATTTGCAGTAGCTTTCAATTTAAATAATTTACAAGAGGCTGCAGATTGTTTAAAAAATGTAACAATAATTCTCACTTCGGAATTCCGAAATGATAGTGTTGAAAAAGCTCTGTTGAAATTGAATCTTTCGAGTTTTACAGCGAAGCAAGTGATTTCAAAAGTAGGCGATGATCAGGATAATATTTTGAAGAGAAGTTTGCGTACCATTTCTCTGTTTTATAAGTTTTTTCAGATATATATATATATATATATATATATATATATATATATATATATATATATATATATATAAACATAATAAAGTATTAGAAAAGAAAGGGGGTGAGAGAAACGAGTTTTTCTTTCCTTCTTTAATAGAAGCTGTGTTGGAAAGATATATGGGATTGTTTCCACTGTGGTCGGAAGTCATCACAAAAAGTAGACTGAGTAATGCTCTGATTGAGAGATGGTTTGGTTTTCTCAAAAACCGACATTCTGAATGGATTAAGGGACCTAAAACCGACAACATTCATAAGAAAAGTTAGAGGACACGTAATGAAAATTTATAATAAAATTGATTAGGCATATCAAAGCATAGCTTATCTACAGTTCCGAAGGAATTATATTTATCAGATGAGAATTCAGATGAAAGTGTTACAAAAGCTGAAGAAAAATGGAATAGAAAGCGTAAATCAAAATTTACATATTTCTCCAGAAAATATCTAAAAGATTTGCCTAAGTATAAATCTGTAGAATCGGTTTTGCTGAATTCTTCGAAAAAACAAAAAATCATATTGAATAATTTGGAAAACGGCCTGGTGAACGATGTTACGTATTATGAAAAATTCCGAAAATGGTTATATTATATCGGTCATTATGATTTTGTTACAGGTGATAAATTTGTAACTTCTCAGGATTTCAACATATTGAATGCCAATAGCATGTTCTAAAGTATAACTAAACAATTTTTCAATATTTTGGGTATGGTAATTATTAGAAAAAATAAAAGACAGTCAGATGTGGCATTATGGATAGCTACAAATACTTTTTTCGATTTAGAAAAAAGACTCGTTTTCGGTAAAATATCTCCCTTTAAAAAAACTACATTTATTCCTTTTCAGCTACACGAAGAGAAGTGGCTTTTAGTCAAAATAAATTTTGTTGATAAATCTTTGGAAATATTCAATCCATATGGTAATACAAACATAGAAAATGAGGAGTTCCTCAAAAACTTCATCAGATTCTTGCAACTCTACAACGAGAAAAGAGCTTTGTATGTTACATATAAAAGAATCGAAGAGAAAGATTGGAAGATCATCAGTTTGAAGTATCAGTCGGTACAAATGACTTTTGAAGCAAATATTCTACCTTTATACACTTTGGATATACTCACTTCTAGAATTTTTAGTAGCCAGCTACTCTCTGAACCTTTTGATATGAAGAAATATTGTAACGATTTACAACTCTTACTATTACAATTTTCATCGGATGTTTCTAACTTGTGCCCAATATGTGGTAAATTCGAAGGTGCAGAAAATATGAATTGGGTAAACTGTGATCTTTGTAGAAGATGGATTCATTTGAAGTGCGATACAAGTCAATTCACTTTCAGTGAGCCTTTAGATACTACAGGAGTTATATATTATTGCCCTATTTGCACCAGTACTTTCAATGTGAAGTCGTATTTCAAATTAGAGCATCAGGATATCAAATCAAATGATCTCATGAAGAAAATTGACTATTACAGGTCTAATATTTATTTGGGCAATTATGTTGTGAAATCATCCCAAACAATCCGACTCTACAATTGTGGAATATTTATTTCGCACTTCATCAATTGTATTCTCAATAAGATTGAGTTAGATAGAAGTTTTGACCCCGATAATTACCGTTTAGAACTTAAAAAATACCTATTGACGAAATCAGAAAAAATGATTCCGTATTGTTTGATATGTGGTCGATACGTGGATGAAACAGAAAAATGCTTTGAATGCAAAACGTGTATAAGGATTTTAGAACCGAAATGTTTAAGATTATACTATGAGTTTGATGAATGTTGTCCTGTATGTATGTCTGCAGAAAAGAATGATGAATTGTGAATTGAAGAGGAGTGTAGTGAATAGAATTAACTCAGAAATAAACTATACAATCACTATAATCTGCGCAATCTCTGTTCAAAACTGTATCTTATCATATCTTCATCAACATTTTCCAGTTAGTCGTATTGGGGGACACATGCCAGTTTGAGAAGGAAAGAATTAAACATCTAATGTGGAAGGGGTGGTTTTTTTGTGTGTTCCCGGTATTTTGTACGGCTGGAAATTCATAGTTCAGTATATCATATCTTTATCAACATTTTCCAGTTAGTTTTATTCGGGAATACAAGCCAGTTTGAGAAGGAAAAAATTAAACATCTAATGTGGAAGAGGTGGTTTTTTTGTGTGTTCCCGGTGTTTTGTACGGCTGGAAATTCATAGTTCAGTATATCATATCTTTATCAACATTTTCCAGTTAGTCTGATTCGGGGACAAGCCAGTTTGGGAACAAAAAAATTAAACGCCTAATGTGGAAGGGGTGGTTTTTTGTATATTCCCGGTATTTTGGACGGATGAAAATTTTGAGTTCAGTACGTCATATCTTCATTACCATTTTCTATTCAGTCGTATTCGGGGACACGAGCCAACATAAGAGGGAAAAAATTAAATATCTAATGTGGAAGGGGTGATTTTTTTGTATGTTCCCATATTTTGGACGGCTGAAAATTCAGAGTTCAGTATATCATATCTTCATCAACATTTTCCAGTTAGTCTTATTCGGGAATACAAGCCAGTTTGAGAAGGAAAAAATTAAACATCTAATGTGGAAGAGGTGGTTTTTTTGTGTGTTCCCGGTGTTTTGTACGGCTGGAAATTCATAGTTCAGTATATCATATCTTTATCAACATTTTCCAGTTAGTCGTATTCGGGGACACAAGCCAGTTTTAGAAGGAAAAAATTAAACATCTTATATGGAAGGGGTATTTTTTTCTATGTTCCCGGTATTTTGGACAGCTGAAAATTCAGAGTTCAGTATAATATATCTTCATCAATATTTTCCAGTTAGTCGTTTTTGGGGACAAAAGCCAGTTTCAGAAGGAAAAAATTAAACGTCTAATGTGGAAGGGGTGATTTTTTGTATGTTTCCGGTAATTTGGAGGGATGAAAATTCAGAATTCAGTATATCATATCTTCATCAACATTTTTTAGTTAGTCGTATTCGGGGACAAAAGCCAGTTTGAGAAGGAAAAAATTAAACATATGTGAAAGGGGTGGTTTTTTTTGTATGTTCTCGGTATTTTGGAGGGCTGAGAATTCAGAGTTCAGTATATTATATCTTCATCAACATTTTCCAGTTCGTCGTATTTGGGGATAAAAGCCAGTTTGAGAAAGAAAAAATTAAACGTCTAATGTGGAAGGGGTGATTTTTTGTATGTTTCCGGTATTTTAGAGGGATGAAAATTCAGAGTTCAGTATATCATATCTTCATCAACATTTTTCAGTTAGTCGTATTCGGGGACAAAAGCCAGTTTGAGAAGGAAAAAATTAAGCATATGTGGAAGGGGTGATTTTTTGTATGTTTCCGGTATTTTAGAGGGATGAAAACTCAGAGTTCAGTATATTATATCTTCATCAACATTTTCCAGTTAGTCGTATTCGGGGACACAAGCCAGTTTGAGAACGAAAAAATTAAACGTCTAATGTGGAAGGGGTGGTTTTTTTGTATGTTCCCGGTATTTTGGACGGCTGAAAATTCTGAGTTCAGTACTTCATCTTTTCAATAACATTTTCCATTCAGTCGTATCCGGGGACACGAGCCAATTTAAGAGGGAAAAATTAAATATATAATGTGGAAGGGGTGGTTTTTTTGCATGTTCCCGGTATTTTGGACGGCTGAAAATTCAGAGTCCAGTATATCATCTCTTCCTTAACATTTTCCAGTTAGTCGTGTTCGGGGACACGAGCCAGTTTAAGAGGAAAAAATTAAACATCTAATGTGAAAGGGGTGTTTTTTTTGTTGGTTTCCGGTATTTTGGAGGGCTGGAAATTCAGAGTCCAGTATGCCATCTCTTCATTAACATTTTTCATTGAGTCGTATTCGGGGACACAAGCCAATTTAAGAAGGAAAAAATTAAACATCTAATGTGGACGGGGTATTTTTTTTTATGACCCCACTATTTTGAAGGACTGAAAATTCAGTGTTCAGTTTATCATTTCTCTGATAACAGTTTTCACTCGGACATAATTGATGACAATTCACAGTTTGGGAAGCGAACTATTCCACTCAAGTGATGGGAGTTCATTTTTCTATGACACTTTTTCTGAAAATTACCCATTCAATGAATCATTCTTCTGATGAATTTTTCACTAGGTCATAAATTCCACCAGTTGTGACCCAAAAGTGTTTTATATCTATCACATTCACGTCAATGTTTTATCGTCATTATAATACAGATTATAAAAGCTGCATGCAGTATAATGATATTTTCAAGTCGATTCTAAGAGAAAATAATCATGTTAAAAATATTGGTTGCCAAATAAGCGATCTTTATGAATCAACATTCTACTAGTTGTGTCATGTAAATCGGACTCAGGAGTGGGGGGGGCGGGCGCTAGATTTGGACGCTGGCGTCCGACGCTAACTTCACGCAAGTGAGATTTGTTGTGTAACCACGGGAGAATCAATAAGAGGAGAAAAAAGGGTGTTTGGGAAGGAACTACACGAAAATTTTTTGAAGAACCCAATAAATTGAAATACCAGTCCTATTTTGCAACCAATCAATATAAATCCTTGATAAAAAAAAGTAAAAAAAAACGTACCTACATTAAAAAAAAGAAGGATACTTACTGGAATTTCTGAATTTTCGGAAAAATTCCATTTCCAATTCAAAAGGAGCCATCCCTGGAAGCTGAGCTTGTATAAGGTATCAATCATCCTCAATTTAAATTACAAAGCCTTAAGCGGAATCCAATTTGAATGATATTTGAACAATTCCAATCTCGAAGTCAGAAATACATGTTTCCATTCACATCAGACTTTCAAGTGCGCGAAACGTATATCATTGAACTTTCTTGCACTCACTAAATTAATAATTTGATAAATATAAGAAATCTAACTGCTTTGAACATTGAATAATTGGAATTATTATTCATAGTTGTGGGTAAATATTGTTAGACTCCATCACTTCACGAAACACAGTTTTTTTTGTGCCTATTGCTACGTATGAAGGTATTATAACATCACAGAACATATTCTAAGAATATTTACTACACCTTGGATATTTATTTGAATATTTATATAGGATAAGTTATCTGGCGCAGTTTAGGGTAAGTTTAAGTTGTCTTGTAAACCATTTACTGAATTTGTTATATTTATTATAAATTTGAAACTTTGAAGCAAAATTTTCATTTTTCATAAAAGTTAAGAGACACAAAACTCTTGAAAAATCCTTTCCAACAATTCTACCTTGAGAGAGAGAGCTGCATGAGCTACCAGACTGAGCTGAGCAAACTTCGAGGATAGAGGTAGGACGTTGAAGTAAGTGTCCTCCGGAACTGTCGTCGTCGGCTATTTCCTTCGAGGGGGCGTGTCCTACGACTCCGTCCCCGCCGACCATGCGTACCGTTCGTCGTCGTTGCTGCGGCCGGCTGGCCTCCCAGACCTGAGCCCTTGGGATTTCAGGACTCAGTTCCTGTCTGGGTGCAACGGGAGGTTGGTTTGCTTCAGTTAGCTCGTTTCTGCGTATAATCTCCTTGTGGAGGTACTGACCCACCCCCAAGGCTCTCTCGGCTTCAGGGTGCTTCCGCTAGGTCGTCAGTATCCGGCTCGAACGAGATGCGAGGCGCTCCTGTGCGCAACGCACCCCTCTCCTCCCAGGGATCGCTAAATGCTCCAACCTGGGCATCGCGACGCCTGGCGTCGGACGACCTGTACTTCGGCGATAAGTTCCGTATTGCCAGCATCTCCAAAGCCTTCTTTGCTTTGGAGACGCTGTCCTTCACCGCGCCTCTCGGAACATTCGTTGTTTCGAAAGTCCTGTCCGGTGGTTCTTTCTTCGAAACATTCGTTGTTTCGGAAGTCCTGTCCATGATAGCATGAATCTCTCGTCGGGTTTGACAATGGCTTCGACATTCCTCTAGTTACTGTGGTCACAGGATGGCTGTACCGCCGGTTGTCGCCGCCGGTTAAAAATCTCAAATCGTTCCGGTTGTTGCGGTTCCGATGAAAAAACGCAGTTGGCTCGTTTTCGGAGCCGAATCTCAGCATAGGAGATAGCGTTTCCATATCTGGCATCTTGCTAGACCCTAATTGGGGTTCGCTCTGTCGATGATTTCTAGGAGAGACCGTTCTTGGAGTTATCAATTCAGCTCGCTTGTCGAGTAATTGACAAAGACTGGCCTGGTGCATGCTCCTGGTCCTGGAGAACACCTCTCCTCGGAGACGATGTCCATTTTCTCGAAGTAACGTCTCCTGACGTTCTCTGGCAAATGTTTCCTGATCCATTCGCAATGTATTCGGTGTGTTTAATTCCCTAAAGCGGTTTAATACAACATCACTATTTCGCGGAGTTTTTTCGCGATTTGAGGACTCTGTCGTTTGTGTCATGTCGAGTTCTCTAGCTACTCGACTTGCTGAAAAGCCACCAATGCCCACGGTTTGTCGCTCTGCGACCACGGGAGAGGTACTGGTGTCCTCGTGCCCTAAAGGTCTACGTTGAGTAGAGAATGTCCTCAGACTGGCCATCTCTACCGGAGTTCTCGGAATACTGTTTCCAATGAAAACAGAGTCCTGGGGGGTTCCGCGTCTGCTTGTAGAAGTCGCACTCAGGCGGCTAAGCGTATCTGACAAGGAACTAGATTGACCGAAGCTTGTGGTCTCGAGGTTTGGCACTGGTGTATTTTCTGCAAGCTGCGCTCGCGCATGTCTTGCCCCAGTCTGCATTTCGATTTCAAAATTCCCTAATATGACTCTGACGAGGAAATAGTCAGAGGGAAGGATTCACGGAAATCTAATATTTTTAAGTTCACCTTTGGATCGCGAAAGCTACTTTCCTATCCAAGGCCTACAGGGTGAACTGAGCTAGTGATTTAGGAACAAGGAGCCTAACGGTTGAACAGCACCCTAGGATGAGGGCCGCTCACAGGATAAGGTAGAAAGGTATCGCAATCCTGGAAGGTCCCAACGGTTAGGTCGAGTCGTTCGCCCGAAGGGCGTAACTAATGATGTCTTGACCCTCCCGAGTTTAATCTCGAAACACCTCGATCTTTAACACTGCAAGGTGATCGGGTGGAGTGAGACCGGGCAACTTTAGTAGGGACCTGCTATTCCTTTGCAGGATTTGGGCTGCTTTCCTCTGGCGGGGTGCCAAAAGGAACCTGGACAAACGTAAGGTATGGTTATGTGCACTGCAATAATTATCCAACCAGTAATCTGCTCCAGTATCAGCTCTGATGAATCCCAAAGTGTCCGCAATCCTAGAATCCTTCGAATAAATGTCCAGCCACTGGTCTGTTCTGATTTATTCTCTATTGGTCCTAGAGATTCCTAATTCCGGTGAAAATTCTTCCAATTCCACTATTTAATGGTAACCGCAGATCCCTGAAGACTCCTGTGTTGTGCTTTGTCTCTATTAAGTTCTGAAAAGAACCGGAGACTCGAATTCTTTCAATAAAATCCAACCGCAGCTTCAAACTTTTAAAAATCTTCGAATTTTTAAGATCGCTGCTACTTGTTCAATGTTCAGACTTCGACTAACTATCGTGGCTTGGAAATCCGTATATTTATCCTAAATAAACGGGCTCTCTTCCGCGCCACTTTCAGCCAACCAGCGATCGCAAAAGCCGTGCGATCCTGCATGACCTACTTTCAATATTTACACAACATTTCGTATGGATTTGCTAGCGTTTACGACCTGTTTTTCTGCAGGCGCTGGGCTTTGAAGTGGGAATACCGCTCTACTACTTTCCATTGACGTCTATATGCCGCTGTTTCTGTCTCATTCTTTTCGTGTATCGTTTCGCTTCCTCAATTTGCGTCGTTCGATAAATGAAATCTCACAGTCTTCGGCCTCACTCGGAAATCTTCGGAAAATCACAAAAATCCTGAATTTTCGTTTTCCTCGATTTCATATAGAACTCAGCATCCTAAGACAAAAAGTCTTATGCCGCGTCTCGATATTCCTATTCCTTCTTGCAAAATAATGCATTTGAAAAATGTTATATTTTTCAAACTCGAATGCTAATAAAAATTGAACCACG
The DNA here is from genome assembly GCF_025532065.1 of Leptinotarsa decemlineata. NCBI lineage: Eukaryota > Metazoa > Arthropoda > Insecta > Coleoptera > Chrysomelidae > Leptinotarsa > Leptinotarsa decemlineata. The sequence goes on along the minus strand of NW_027412536.1, from coordinate 5,050,358 downwards.
AGCACTAGAAACGTGATCGAGGTGTCAAACGATAGCTACTAAGAATCTCTATCGATGTTTCTTTGAAGAAAGCACGATTTCCCTATCTAGCAAGCTGAAAAAGCCATTTTTCGTAAAATCAGCTTTTCCCTATTTAAAAATTGGCGAAGGCTAATAATCTTGCAAAAGATTTTTCTATCGCTTAGGAAACGACATTTCACATCTTAATTTTCGAAACTAAGCTGAAATATCTTGGGAAAACCAATGTTTTTCCACGTTTTCTTAATGTTCATTCTATGTGGTCGGTCCTTGTACTGGAGCTCGTGATATTTCAAACTAGTTTTGTTTCACGACATAAGATAAATATCTGCCGGAGCATAGAATTATTTTCTTTCACAAAACTTTAGAGACATTGAATTGGAATCAGAACCAAAATAAATCAAATTTAAAAATAAAAGCCTGTATATATATATATATATATATATATATATATATATATATATATATATATATATATATATATATACAGTCAGTCGGTAGCAAGCGGTTCGGCGTGGATGCTTTGTTCACTCACTCGAATTGACTGCCGTGTTGGTCGGTGTTTCAAGCCCTAGTCCGAACGATCGATCTTCACTTGCTACCGTCCAACCCGTGTTAGGAATCACACGTTAAAAGGTAAGACCTCGTTAATCCTTAGCTCGCACAAGTTTCGACTTCTGAGGGTTGTCGTTCGTAGGGGTGCGACAGCTGGTTAACGGAAAAACAGATTTTAAACAGATATATATATATATATATATATATATATATATATATATATATATATATATATATATATATAGTGTTTCTCACTTCTCATGGAAAAACCCCCGTATCTTCCGTAATATTCAAGGTAGAACAATGAAACTCTCAGGACTGATGGAAATGCTCAAAATGCATTTACCACCTGAATGGGGTTGGCCAAAGTGATATACACTGTCCGCCACTCGCGATGGAACACCCCATTTTTACGGTAAAACATTAGGGGGCAAAATAGAGCTCAAAATTTCTTCAGATTCATGATCAGGACTACCAACTTACTACGAATACATTTTTTTCCTGAAAAAATTTCAGTCCTGAAAAATCCGAATTTGTCTCACTTCTTATGGAAACACCCCCGTATCTTCCGTAATATTCGAGGTGGAACGATGAAACTCTCAGGATTGATGGAAATGCTCAAAATGTACCTATCACCTGAATGGGGTTGGCCAAAGTTATATACACTTTCCGCCACTCGCATTGGAACACCCCATTTTTAGGTAAAACATATTACGGCACAAAATATTTCGCTTCCGAAACCTGAACCCCTTCATTGTATCTGGAGAGTACTCTCAGGTATGGAAGATACAGATGCTGTGAGACGGTATCATCCATTTTGAGCCTATCTGAGAAAAATGTCACAGCACCACAGATATATATATATATATATATATATATATATATATATATATATATATATATATATATATATATATATATATATATATATATATATACATAAACATATATATATATATATATATATATATATATATATATATATATATATATATATATATATATATATATATATATATATATATATATTTAGGGTATGCGGTGCAGACCACACGGCGTACACCCAAAAGTCGTTGATGACCCGCCCTATCCCGCACCTATACGGGTAATGGGCGCGACATCTTCGACATATGATGTGTGGTAGAGGATGCTCGTGAGAGTCCTCGACGGTTACTCATCAAACGTTGGAAAGGGAAATTTCCTAACATGAGTTCTAGGGGGGAGGTGAGTGCCCGCTCGCGGCTGGAGGCTAGTGAGCCTCATCTCCAACTGGCGTTGGCCTCTTAGGGGCAGCGGCTCCGCTAGCGGGTAAAGGGATACAGGGCTGCGGTAATCCATTCATGGGTGTCGGGGCTTGCGGTCCTTCCGGGCTCTAGTATCCGAGTCTAGCCTTGGAGGGCACCAAGGCAGACGCTTGAGGTGTCGGAACCCGGATGGACGGAGCTACTAGTATCCGAGCTTAGGACCACGGCCGGCCACTTCCGGGACCATATTCCCAATTGATTTGGCATGGCTGGCGGGGGCAGGTGTGCGACGCGAGCACGTACCTACTGAAATATGATAAAGAAAATAAAAAATCTAGTAATTCGAGTATCATTCAGAATTTTCCCACTTGACATTGTCAGCCAAAATTTTTATCAACTGTCATTTATTAATGTTTTTCATCTGTTTTTGAACCATTTTATATTTTATTCTCACGTTAGTAAGTTCTCCATATTTATATATTTTTTACAAGATATATACTCTTATTATTGTATATATATATATATATATATATATATATATATATATATATATATATATATATATATATATATATATATTATCGAGTGGGTATGATATAAAAATCAAAAATGAAACAATCAGTGGACACAACACTCCAAAAGTGGGGCAAACCGCGGTTTTTCCGGGTTTTCCTGCAGCTGAAAAAGCAAATGCGCCACTGGAATCAATGAAGTCGCCCCGGAGCGCCAATTAATTTTTATTGTTGTATTTATTTTATTTTTCATATAGTATTTTCAATTTTCTCTTTAATGGAATATAGTTCATGTCTTATATATATATATATATATATATATATATATATATATATATATATATATATATATATATATATGATGTGTTGTTTTTCCATTGTTCGTCCGTTGTGTACTATTCGATAGTCGACGTTTCGCATCATATTCTACCATATATATATATATATATATATATATATATATATATATATATATATATATATATATATATATATATATATATATATACCTCAAACTGCAGTTTGAGGAGTGCCTAGAAGATGACAGTACTACCAACTGTCGAAAGCGCTCGCAGATAATTAATAGAAGATATGAAGCTTCAAATCCTTTTTGTAAAATTTAATATTGAAATACTGAAAATAAAAGAAAATTAGTTGCATCATTCAAAAAAAAATATAAATATATATTCATAGCATACTCTACCATAATACAATATCCTTAAATGAATATTCATGAAATATTCCTGGAATATATATTATTGCTATGTGGGAGTTTCACTTGGGTATGTGTCTGGGAATTGGAATTGGAGTGTATGTAGGTATCTATTCAGTCTTTCATAGAATGGAAGATCTGTATTTTTCTTCTGGTTATACACCACTTCAAATCGGTTGGAAAATACATTTTGGTAAACAGGGTTCCTTTCGTTAGTAGATATCGTGGATGCATAACTGAGACTCAGATATTGCCTTCTGTAATATAATGAGGGTTCACCGGTCTCGCAATACAGGCTATAATTACTGGACTGGAGCAGAATGTTCCAGTAGCGATTATAATTGCTGAGTTATGAATGACATCAAGTTCTCTCAAAACTTATTTTTTAGCTGAGCTATGAACTATATACCCTTTGTCAATTTTGGATCGTTTCAATGCTTTATATATTCTCATCAAGCATATGTAGTCTGCTCCCCAACTTTTGTCTGCCAGTGTTCTCATGAGGTTGAGCCCGTTTTGGCAGGATGATTTCAGATTTCTGATATGTTTTCCAATTTAATTTGCGGTCAAAAGTCATACCTGAGAATTTTAAATCGTCAACATACTCCAGCGAGCTTGCATATAGTTTCCGTTCTAACTCATGCTTAGTTTTCCTCCTGGAAACAACATACATTTGGTTTTTTGTGGAGAAAATTGTAGTCCCACTGATTCCGACTAATCTTTAATGGAGTTCAGGGCTCTCTGTAGGTTGTATTGCATCGAGTGGATGTTATTACCTTTCATAAACATAACAAGATCGTCTGCGTAGAGTCTTACTTCCACTGGTTGATTGCAGTTGTTTAATATTTGTTTGATCGCTACAATAAATAGTGTTACTTTGAGAACAGATCCTTGTGGTTATCCGTTCAGCTGGGTTTTCATAGATGAATTGACACCGTTAGCGCGTACTCAAAAATGTCGATTTTTGACAAAATTTTCGATGAATTTCAACTTGTTTTCCTTAATGTCCCATTTATGTAGAGTTCTGATAATGTCATATCGCCATGCTGTGTCATATCCTTTCGATATATCGAAGGAATACAGTCTTGCCCGTTTGCAAAACCTTCATGGATGTAGGACTTTTTACATCCACTAGGTTGCCAAGTGTTTTTGCGAAATCCACTTTGTTCGGGTATGAGTAAATTATTCATTGCTAGATACCATATAAGTCTATTATTAAATATTTTTTCGAGGATTTTGCACATAACACACGTGAGAGAAATTGGTCGGTAAGATTCTCGCTTTCTGGGATTTCGAAATGGGAATGATGATTGCTTCGGACCAATTGCATGGGAACGTATTTATAGTCTATATGGGGTTGTAGACCTCTAGTAGATAAAGTTTGGCATTTTTTGTTAGATTGCGTATGAAAATCAAAGGAATATTTCTTAGTGCATCCATGGTGCATCCATAGTGCATCCATGGTTAAGGGAAGGTTCAGGGGGGATTCTTCATTTTCTCCATGGGCGATCGGGATTCCTTCTTTGGAGATTTTCAGAGATCTATAGGTATCTGTATAGTTTGGATCACTTGAGTGCAGTTCATAGTTTTCTGTTAATATTTCTGCCATATCTTCATTCGATTAAAAGTTTTTTATTATTATGTACGAGAGCATGTATGTTCTTTTGTGGTTCAATTCCAGACATTTGTCGTACCTTTTTTCACATAGTGCTCATAGGTGTTGAGCTATTGATATCTGAAGTAAATTTTTTCCACGCTTGCTTTCTGCTATGCTTTAGGTATCGCATTCTGGCCCGTTTTTGTCTGAAGTCTAAAAGATTTTCTATAGTTTCTTGCCTTTTCAACTTGTTGAATGCCTTTTTAGATGATACCACTGCCTCTTCACACTCCTTGTTCCATCATGGGAAGAGTGTGTGATTTTTTAACAGATTTGTTTTACCTATGCATGTTTCTGCTACTTCGATGATCATATTTGGGAAGTTCTCAACAGTCTTATCTATGCTTGCATTGCTGTGTACTGTTTGCGTAGTTCATTTATATTTTTCTGTATTGTATCGGAGTATGTTTGCCAATTTGCGTGTTTCAGGTTCCATTTCAGAAATGGTGTGGTCTTATATATTTCGTTATTGTCCTCAATGTTTATTTTAATGTTGTAATGGTCGCTTCCATATAAGAAGGGTAACACCTCCCAGGAAGATTCTAGCGATATTGATTGGTCACACAGAGATATGTCGATAGCTGAGAAATTTCCTGTATATGAGTCGAACCTTGTGTCATTTCCATCGTTGAGAATATTCAGGTTTGGTTCTGTTATGATACTCTCTACTATTCGACCCTTAGTATTGAGTCCCGTAGATCTCTATATGGAGTTATGGGCATTGAAGTCTCCAGTATTATTTTGGGTGTTGAGATTTGATTAATTAAATTTCTAAGATCGTCAGAACTGATTATATATATATATATATATATATATATATATATATATATATATATATATATATATATACTGGGTGTCCCACATTCTATGTGACAGGCAATATATATATATATATATATATATATATATATATATATATATATATATATATATATATATATATATATATATATATATATATATACTGGGTGTCCCACATTCTATGTGACAGGCAATATCTGATTTGTTGAAGGAGATACACAAAAATGTTTCATACAAAAGTTTTAGGAGTTCATGAGAGCTATATTTTGATATAATTTTTAAATATACAGGGTGTTTGATGTAGGTGCTACAGACCAAAATTTCATTTTTTAAAATAGAACGCCCTGTATATCATTACATATTCAGATGCTACGTTGAATTCTGATATCATTTCATGTTTGGTTTTTGAAATTCGGTTACGGCGTTTTTGAATTCTTGCTTAAAATGTAAAGTCTTGAGAACGACTATTATTTTTAAAAATATCTCATACAATTATTCTCTCTGCATCAGATCACATGAAAATTAGTCAAAATTTTGGGTGTTCGAAGTAATGGTTTCAATTTTGAGTTGTGGAATTCAGTCAGGAGTCATTTTGAATATGAAACAATTGCGAAATTGAAAGAGGTGTATTCGAAAACAAATCTTTAATTAATAACAATGTAAATAATATAACTTGATAAATCATTTCATAAGAATGGTAGGTACCTAGAAATAAGTCATAAAAATTGGTCAAAGTGATGCCCATTAGATATTATACAGGCTTCGAAACGTCGAATCACTTCTCTCGTACAAGTCGCTCTTATAATATCAGGCGTAATATCACTGCACGCTAGTCGAATTTTCATTTTCAGATCATCCATATTCAAAGGGGCAGTAGTGAAAACAATATCTTTTAAATAACCCCATAGGAAAAAATCAAGCGGTGATAAATCTGGGGAACGAGCCGGCCACCGAATTGGACCCTTATTACCAATCCATCTATTTGGGTACGTTCTATCCAGATATTCAGTAACAACCTGTGAATTGTGAGGAGGAGCACCATCTTGTTGCCACCAAATTCCTTGTCGTTCTGCTGTGGGAATATCTTCCATCAACTAGATCAAATCATTTTCTAGAAAATGTAAATATCGCAATCCATTGAGATTTTCATTGAAAAAGTAAGGTCCTATGATGCGGCCATTGAACAATCCACACCATACATTAATACTCCAAGTAGTTTGAAAATTACTTTCGCAGACCCAGTGGGGATTTTCTTCAGACCAATAGTGACTGTTATGTCGATTCACAACTCCATTATTGTGGAATCGCGATTCATCGCTCCACAAAATTTGACTGAATATGTTAGCGACTTTTATGTAATATTACCTGAATACAAGAAATGAATTCAAGTCGTCGTTCAAAGTCCGTGGGTTTCAAACCTTGTACCAACTGAATTTTGAATGGGTGGTATTTATTTTCTTTCAGAATTCTCTGTACAATAGATTTACTCACACCGACTTCTTCTGCAAGAGTACGGATAGAAACATGTGGATGAATAATAATATAAGCCAACACATTGATCTCTAAATCTTCAGTTCTAACAGATCTCGTATGATGACGATGCTTTATAGTAGAGGGAAATGACCCAGTTAGCAATTTTTCTACAACTCTCGAAAAAGTCATTCGTGACGGAATGTGTCTGTCTGGAAAACGTTCTTGGTATAGACGTTGTGCTTGACGGCAGTTTTTCTGACATTCCCCAAAAATTAATAACATATCAATGCAATCACTTGGACTAAACGCGAAAGGCATACTGTTGTTTTCGCACAAAGAACACAGTTACTGTTTTGCAAAGAATCACTGAATCGAACTGACAAGTAGATACAATTCAACAACATTTGTTACTATGGCATCAACAAGCATAAGCTACTTGATGAAATTGTGCAATATAAAGCAATTTACCCTCAAGTTAGTCACATTCTCAAGAATTTCAATATTATATTCAACTGATATTGATATCGTATCGTAGAGGTGGGAATAATGGTTTGTATTCAGTAGTAGTCTAGTTCAATTTAATAAAAGATATAGACTGGATTCGTGTACGAGTAAATAAGTTTTTTTGAAACTTTATATTTAAGGAAAAGTGCAATAACTCAACAACACCGTAACCGAATTTCAAAAACCAAACATGAAATGATATCAGAATTCAACGTAGCATCTGAATATGTAATGATAAACAGGGCGTTCTATTTTAAAAAATGGAATTTTGGTCTGTAGCACCTACACCAAACACCCTGTATATTTAAAAATTATATCAAAATATAGCTCTCATGAACTCCTAAAACTTTTGTTTGAAACATTTTTGTGTATCTCCTTCAACAAACTAGATATTGCCTCTCACATAAAATGTGGGACACGTGTTTCTGGCTATTGGCCTCATCAGCGCGGTGCAGCCAAGTGTAAAGATGGGAAACACTTGTTTGCTGAAATCAGGAAACAACACAAACGCACGGAGTCAACAACAGGAGTCAACCGCACATTTGTGGTTCCAGTTAGAAGACCTAGAATTCCCAGGCTACATCTAACATGACCACGGAGGCTGCACCGCGCTGATGAGGCCAATAGCCAGAAACACGTGTCCGCGGTTTGCCCCCCTTTTTTGAGTGTTGTGTCCACAAATTGTTTAATTTTTGATTTATATCATGCACACTCGATAAAATTTCTATATATATATATATATATATATATATATATATATATATATATATATATATATATATATATATATATATATATATATACTGATACTGGGCTTTTGGCCCATCATCAGTATGGTGCAGCCAAGTGTGAGGATGGGCAACACTTGCAAAAAATTTCATGAATAATCTAGACAAGTCGATTTTTAAACATCCTTTGATTAAAAATTTCTTGTATTGGCATAGATATGTGGAAGACGTTTTGATATGTTTTACAGGTACTAAGAGGCAGTTAGATGTTTTTCATAGATATATTAACAAAATTCATGTAAACATTTAATTCACTATTGAAATAGAAACAGACAACTGAATCAATTTCTTGGACCTAACAATCAGTAGAATGAACAACAAACATGATTTTTCAATTTATCACAAACCGTCGTATTCGGATATTACTATACATTACGATTCTACCCATCCCTATCAACACAAAGCAGCAGTTTATAATATCATGACTCACAGATTAGTCAATGTTCCTCTTTCAATAGATAATTTCGATAAAAAACTGAATATCATCAAGCGAATTGCGGTAAACAATGGGTTTGAAGCTGAATTGATAAACAAAGTACTTGCCAAGAGAGTCTACACAAAATTCAACTTAAAAATTCAAACATTCTAATGAATGACCAACTAGATTTGAATAGATCACCATTATTGAACTTGTTTTCTTAAAAACCGAGAAAGAATTATTATTGATGTAGATGTGAGGCAATATGCTTCAGGTAATCATAATTGAACAGGTACGTTATGTAGAGGTTCAGGTAATTTCTTGGAGGTAGTCTCAATTATGGTTACCTGTAGTATACTATAAATAGTAATGTAAGAATAATTTGATGTACAAATCACTTGAAAAAGCTTATGTCTTGGCGAAACATATTGTGATATATTTTTTAAATAAAGTTTGTGAAGATCGAATCGTCAGGTGTAGTTTTTGAAAATAAATTATAATGGTCTTTGTTTAGAACAAAACACAATCACTACAGGAAAAAGCGCTCTAAGAGCGGTGCATGTGCGAGAGTAGCGATTCAAGAACAGTTTTTCAACAGTGAAGTTCGAGGTGTACTGAGTTGAACCTAAAAAAGATGAGCAGTCACAGTCCGTCGCATATTTCTGACATGTACCGCTCTTGGTTGAATCAAATGTGCTAAGTCACTTGAACACCTCCCGTGAAAATATCTATGTGAGAGAGATAAATCTCCAATCATTCTTCGATGTTCCAGACTATCAAGGTTACAAGTGATGTTCGCGTCTCCAATCCAATGGTGTCTATTTTCAACCCCCAACAAATTTATCGAAGTAGATAGCGGAATTGTCTGACCTGACATCATTATATCCGGTTCGGAGATGTTTATCTTTTTAGAGAAAACCGATGCTCGGGTTTTTGAACCCATTTAGTTTCTCCCCAATTCGAAATTACTTTTCGTTCCTCGTTGCCGGTGAAGATGTGCATCCATACCCGATGTCCTGAAATCCAAGTGGAATAACCAGACAAGTGTGTCGTCAGCAAATCAATATATTGGATTCTTCATTTTTTCCAACGAGTCGTTGATATATAATGAAAAGGGGATTGATCCTGGGGAACATTAGCGTTGATGGTGAAAGTATTCGACTGATATTCATCGACGGCCACTTGCAGGGAACGTTCTTTCAGGAAGCTGGAGAGCCATAGCATCGAAGTCTATAACACCACATATTTCATAATACGACATAATGAATTTATACATAAAAACAATGTTTAGTAAGTAAGCCTAATCTAAGTCATTTTGAAAACTGACAAACTGCCATGAACAACATTCTATTTCATCATATGCTGTAGCATTTATAATCTAATTGAGCTGAACTTTCATTCAATACAACAATTGAATTAGAAATGAAAAACTGAATTGGGGACAACTAAACAACGGTATTTACCTCAAATCAGTTTTGGACAAATTAGAAAACTTATTAACTCATCACATAACTCTTCAACAGAACACAGATGGCTTCTGTTTTCGTTCGTACATGGCTTCGTCGTCACATTGAAGTAGTATTCTGTGAGTACAAACCTATGGAAACTTAAGCTCAACTGGCCACTTCACCCCAGACCCATACATAATTGGGGATGTGACCGAGACCTTACCGATTTTTGAATAACACCTTTCATGTTCAATGTTCTTATTCATGAAAAGGAATTCTGAAAGAGGTTTCTACGAATACACATCACTCTAGAACATGTTTTTCTCATATTGGCTTTTCCATTAATTGAGTTTCACCTTTCCGAACATAATACAAACAATTGATTTTCAGGGCGAGGAGTAATGCCGAGTGTGAAATTAGCTTTAGACCATGTAAACGAGCATTCTGCCATTTTGAGAAACTATAGACTGCATATGTGGTGGAATGACACTATGGTAAGTTGATTAATACTTTATATTCAATGATTTTAAGTCCATGCTATTCAAAAATGTTATCTTCGTTGATCCAACAATTTCGTTTTTAATATTTGCAAGACAAAAAGCTAATGATAGTTATTCTTTCTACATCAAACATAATCGTGGATTAGAAACGCGATGCTCTCACACAAGACTCCACAAAATACTGATTCAAAACGTTCCGCAAAATCGGAACTGACGAACTACTTTTTTTTCGAAAACAGGGTATTGAAAAGTTATGAGGATATACCTCAACATCATCAGAATCGGCAAGTTGATTCTGTAACTTCAGCTGATTGAAGAGAAATAGTGAGAAGTCTTGTTGCATGTCGACAATGGGCGTTTTTTGTCAGTAATATTGATGTAACACAAAAAGAAAAAACAACAAGAATTTCAACTAGGTTTCCGCTAGGGGAATGAGTAGAGCTGCCTGATAGTGGATGGTAGATAGCCCGGTTCTCAAGCAAGCAAGAATTCACCTACAATACTTATACTAGAAGGTCAACACCCACTAGAAGTCTGAATGTTTTTGATTTTAAACGAGACAAAGTTGTCGACCTTCTATTAATAATAATGAATACACTGGCCTGCTACTTGCCGAAAATCTATAACACTATCCATGATAATGATTATACAATTTTCACAAATTAAATTTTTATTCTACACGCATTTCGCTAACACCGTACCTTCATACACTGGTAGTTACCTCACTCAATTGTTTAATGGTGAATGAGAAAATAAGTAGATTTCGAAACGCACTCACAATACCATTTCTTGGAAAGAAGGTGAATTTTGAATAATAAAATGAATAATTCTTGTCATTGAAAAAGAGTTTTACAATGGTGAGTGGTTAACCACTTGTTGGCAGTTCAATAGAAAATTTTAATGTTTGTCCTTATTGAGATCCAGAGATTAAATCCAATCTGCTGGAGCAGTGAATTAAAACTGGTAAGAAGCTAGCGCTCAAAATGAAGACAAGCCTATTATTTCTATACATAGCTGTCAGTTATTCTCATGGCAATGTGCAATTTCATAATAAAAAGTGTGTGTTATTAATTATTCATCTTAGATTTCCAAAGTGAGTATCTTATGATGTGAAGAAATATATAAATGAATCATTTTACTGTGAAAAGCCTTTTATTCACCCTAATCAAAAGTTTTACATTAAATACCTCATTTCATCGCGCCTTCTCTTATTTTCAATTTCATTAGTAAAAAGTACTCTGAAATTTCATGAAATATGTAGTTTACCCACATTACCACATTCGCAAGGTTACTTTTTATCGATTCGGTTTACATCCTTCCAACAAGCATGCAGAGCCCAATTAATTGTAATAGAAATTTAATTCAATATTAATTAACGAGTTGGTGGTTGGTAATCACGACACGACTATACCTTCGTATACCTTCACAATTCATCATAATGGAGTGGTACTACTAATTTGGTATTGAACCGATATGAGTATGTAGCAACTTTTTCCATAAAAACATTTTTCCTGAAGTTAATTGAAAAAAATTGTTATACAACAATCGTAGCTAGAAGATTCCATAAAATGATCAGTATATAACAATCAAATGGGGTATTTTAATTAAACATTAGGTAGAAACATAGAATTATTTTGATGGAATAATACAACAGGATCATTTCGCAAAATGGAACTACCTATTCAAAATAGATATTACTGGAGTTTTTTCCCAACACCACATCGTTATTTTTAACACTTCGACACGTGTTTCCATCACCAAGTGATCATCTTCAAAGAGGAAGATCAAAACTAGAAACTAATGCGAGCTAACCCTATTTATACTATATAGGTATCCCAAAAAATAATAAAAAATATGGTATTGGAGTCCTTGGTGGAATGATGCCCTCTTACTCTCAAATATCACTGGGCCTACTTAGGGCACATGATTCTCGAACCCAAATATCACTTATCCCACGATGTGGGAAGTGATCGTTGGTGGGCGCGCCCTCCTGAATGTATTGGGGCATTAGCGGATAGGGTCCGACCACCGCAACCTCAGGTTAAAAAAATTCACACCTCTAGTTGTATGGAATGAGGAGTGCCAAATTTCTGAAACTATTCATTTCTCACTCTCAGGCTCATACAGGGTAATAAGCTTGATGTTGACCGTCAGAGCAAAACGATATTCGTGGTGGAGTTTTCAGCTCCTGATTGAACGAACCACTCTGTTGAGATAGTTGTTATGATTATTGTGGAGTCCTCAGTGGAGTGACCCCTCTTTTACTCTCGAATCTTCAGATCATGCCGGCTTGCCGCACTAAAGCAGAAATCTTGGCCAGACAAATGCAGAAGGTTGTCATTTATGCTTCATTGCATCTGCTTAGGGCATCTGATTCTCGGATCCAATGATCACTTACCCTACAGTGTGGGAATGCTCATTGGTTGATGATGCTGATGCGTCCCTCGAATGTATCAGGATTTTTGGTACAGGGCCCGACCTGATCAACCTTCAGAAAAAATAATAATAACATATTCGGAAACAAACATTTAACCTCTTCTAAAGTGGAAGATATGGGGATTACGGATAGGATGTACAGCTCGTAGACGGACGTATCTTGCACCATCTAGATGCCGGAGATACGGAGATACCTCAGGGTGGAAAAACGCCACTCATATGAGGTTACATAAGTGGAAAACTGCCTCCGCGGTGAGTATCAGAAAAAACTTCGACAAATCTGGTCATTAGAATTGTCGGATGAGAACAAAGTTGCTACTATGAATGTGCTTGCCATTTCGATATTAGTGTACTCCGTTGGAGTAGTGAAGTGACTTGGTAGGAGCAGCTACTATGAATGTGCTTGCCATTTCGATATTAGTGTACTCCGTTGGAGTAGTGAAGTGACTTGGTAGGAGCAGCTGTACTGACTCATGGCAGAATGGTAATTGATGAAACCTGTGAATTCATCAGGAGTTCAGGTCCCCTTCTCTGCATGGTTCAAAATCATGAGAGAGCAGGAATAGAAACATTTCTTTTCAAGGTAGTAGATACAAGAATAGTGAGCCAACGCCAAGAGGTTACATGGCGAGAATGCATGCTCTGTGGGTGCCCCGTGCATAATCTGTTTCCAGGCCCTGTTTCCAGTTTACTGAGTATTCAAACGGATATATGAGTAGATATGGTCAAAGAGAAGAGTCGCTGGTTGTGAAGAGGACCTGCTATCAATAAACTCTCAACGCAAGAACGATACAGTAAAAGCGTCAGCGTATCCTCTCTTTGGCCTGGATCAATAAACGCAGGCATTTGATACAACATCGCAGAAGCTCATCATCTTACATTTGCTCACATACCTCGGGTACCCGATAGAATCCGACAAAATAGTGGGATGCCTTGGACAATCCCTCCTGAGGCAACACAAGGATGAGCTACTGCACGGGATTTCCTTCGACAATATCGAAAAACTAGGCTTACCAGAGCTTCTGACCAGGTCGAGTGAGTCTCTTCAACACTTTAGTCTACTGTAGTTGCGTGATGGGTATAGAAGTTCATGATACCAGGTGGTGGACTTGCCGCGAGGCGTCTGAGACCCTAATGCACTGTCGGCATTTTCAGCATATGCGGTCTCAAACTTCATTCATCGATATAACGCGGCCCTTACACTGCTGTATTACGGCCTACGGCACTATTGTGGTATTGACAAGACACAAACGGTTGAAATATCGGGTTTTTTCACAATTAATAGTGCTGAAATTCAAGAATAAAAACGAAGTTTAACTCGGTGGGAATAAAAGCTACTTTGTTGTCTTCAACTTAACTATACAACTCTACTTTGTTATGTTAGAACTGAGCAGACTAATTTCTCGGAATGAAATGAGTGGCGGTATGTGGAATGCTAACGCTTGTATTGTATCGAAAGTATACTGGATTCGACGATGAATCATATGGAAGGGGATATCAAACAGTACGATGAATAATCCGATGAAGTGAAGAAGGTAGAGAAAGGAAGCGGAGGAAGAGCTCTAAGAATTTAATTCAGTCACAACAATAGCAAGCGAAGTGTTATAATTCTGTAGTAATTTTGAAGTATAAATGCTTTGGTTTATATATTTGTGAGTCATTGAATAAAGTGCCATTTATTCAAATAATTCAGATACTCAACTTTTGATACAAATGGCAGATATCGTGACTCATTTTATAAAAGTGAGTCTACAGGGTTGCTCAAGCTGCCTAAACAGTTGATTAATGTCGTTACTCACATGTTGACCATTGTAAAAGTGACCATGATTTAATTATCACAATTTAGTTATGACAATCTAAACATTTTTTGAATGGAAAACCAACTATTTCACGTGAGTGTATGCATTGTTTCGCGATTCCTCTCCATAAACTATAGGAGTTTAATAATAGATACTGCGTGATTGAAATTTAATTTCTATTTTTGAACAAAATGTTAACCGGCTTTGTTCAAAATCAGAGATCATGATTATATTCTCAAACATTGGAGTCAATGGTGAATAAAGCAAAACTGTGTTTATTTCAAAGTAGTTGATAGGTATGCAGAATAGAATTGGCATATTATGAGGTCGGGAAGACAGTTGCGGCGGATTTTGCGTTTCTATCGAGTCCGTTCTCTGTCATCCCAATCTTTTTTTATGCACCACCTTCAGGGTTCCAACTAAAGAGGCCTAAATATAGGTTAGTATAATAATTGGTTATCAGAAAAACTACTTCATATGATCATAAAGTTGTTCACAATGAATTTACAATGTGAATAATGCTCTTGAATTAGCTGTAACCTCAAGAAATCTCAACAAATCAGCTCATCTGGCTGACAAAACTAGATATTTCGGAAGAACCTAACTAAAGAAAACCAAAAACTCTGTATAATGAACTGTAATCACTCGACTTATTTAATAATATAAGTTTTGAAATTGCACAAATCTGCTACTCTAAATCTAGAATATCAATTGAAATTATTTTGATGAACAAAATTTCTAAAATCGATATAAGTTCAGAAACTAATGAATACAGGCAACTTTTAGGTAAAAATTCAGGAATATAAATAGGATTGGCATTATTTCCTGTCCCGTTTCATCTTGTCCCGTTCCGTACTGTTTCAATCCACAGTCCATTCTGTCACGCCACGTCTCGTCATGCCATCACATGCTAATTCATTCCATCATATCTTATCCTATTCTTTTCCCCATTTTGGAAAAGTTATACTAATAATTTTGGAAAAACGAATTTCATCACTTTTAATATAATTTCGAATAAAAAAAGTATCATTAAAATCATAAATTGATTTCCAGTTTTCACGAAAGAGAACAGTGAGTTTCTGTATTTTTTGTTTCCTTCATATATTCATATCGCTCGAAGCAAATAAAATAGATGAAATATTTTGTCAGTCTTTTTTGGAGAAACGAAAGTGATTCGAAGTGGTCCCCACTTTCAATGAAAGCAGTAGTTGATTTATTTCGATCATAAACCCTTCTTCCACCTTTGGCCTAGACCATGAATGGCGTTACCCTATACAACCTTGAGCTATGAGCACGTCATATGATCTTGAACACGGAGTTCGACTTTGACAATCGAATTTGTCCTCGAAGCATGACCTTAAGCCTAAGAGACTTCGAATGAAACCTCATAGATTTACCTCGGATAGGAGTGAAGAGAGGATTGTGCCTTTATAAGATCAGTCAATCAAAGCGTTCAGTCCGCAATATGAGCCATATGTTGCGTATTTCTACGCTGGCCTGGCTGAATACGTTGTTGGACAACATGTATGCGGCTTCCTTGAATTTTCTCCTGAACCAATGTTCCTCTTTGTGCAAGATCTCAGCTTGGGACCATTCGATGTTGTGTTGATGGGTCCAAACATGGTCTGCTATTCCTGATTTGCTGGTTTCCCCTCGCTGTGTGTGCTTCTTGTGCTCGGCAATGCGAACATTCAATGGCCTCTTAGTTTCACCAATATAGGATTTTCCGCACTCACAGGGTATCCGGTAAATGCAATTCTTGGAATCGCAGTCCGCGTTTGGTGGCCTGGTTTTCGTGAGGCTGTTACGCATAGTGTTACCGGATCTGAAGCACGTTCTGATGTTGTATTTGGAACCAATTCTTCTTATCCTCTCCGATAATCCTCTGATGTAGGGAAGTGCAAGCACTGGTTGTGACGGCTTCTCTTCCTTGCGAGGCTCCTGCTGAAACGTCGTGAACTAACGTGACTTGGAATCTCTATACTTTTTATTTTCTCTTCTTTTTTCATTCCTTTATTTTTATTCTGTTTTCATTTATTCAATTGTTATATTTTTACTTGTAGTTTATTTCACTATAATTTCATTTCAGGTTTATTTCGCTTAATATAATTGTTATTTTCAGCTAACCATTTTTAATTATTTTTTTTTAGTTGCTTCAGGGATTTCAAATCATTTTATATAGTAGACAATGGAAGTCCGAACTAGTGAAATTCATCATGAAACATTGTCAGTCACCTTCAAACAAACGTTTTCGATAGCGGTTTCACTTGTATATACTTGTGTATATAAATACTCTCTACTCATTCAACGGTTCATGAATATCTATGAACTCAAGGTCAAGTATACTTTTTTCTCATTGGTTATTCCGTGTATGCAATTCTTTCCTTTAGGTCGTGCCTTCACACATACTGCCATCACACTGACTCAACCATAAGACCCCTTTTCCACTCTCCGACTATGACTTGGCCTTGAGATGCATGTGACGTCACATCATCTTGAGTTACATCATCACCTTAGAATCCCCTCTTAACTCCCTGCCTACATTTTGACTTTGAAAGCCAATACGATTCAATGAACGATTTGATAATCTTGGGTCGCACGACTTTACGCGATCTTGAGCAACATGTGAACTTGAAGTGACTTTGATAACATCGAGCGACCTTGAAAATTGAGTCTTGGGATCCTGTCCTGTGACCTTGAAAATTAAATTTGACCTTGATATTCTGTCCTCGAGATACAAGAAGAGGCTTTCATACGACATGTGCTCAAAGGATGTATTGCAGTGCTGTTTTCGACACTTTGACAGCTAGGTGTACTTGATTCGAGGCACTTATACCCTCCCAAGACCCAATGTCCATCAGGACGATACACCGAGTTTTTCGCCTCTCAGAATTCAAATATCAA
Organism: Leptinotarsa decemlineata; assembly: GCF_025532065.1. Classification (NCBI taxonomy): domain Eukaryota; kingdom Metazoa; phylum Arthropoda; class Insecta; order Coleoptera; family Chrysomelidae; genus Leptinotarsa; species Leptinotarsa decemlineata. Next base: position 5,032,589 of record NW_027412536.1, on the reverse strand, counting down.
ACAAAGCGATGTGAGTCCCACAGTACATCGTAATGAACATGCAGATAAAAGCATATACTGAATTACAGACGAATCGCGCCAGTTTGAACGTGACTGAACCAATTTATTGTTGAGGTTAAAATGATGTTTTTTTTTCTGAGGGCAGAAAAAAAAAACATCAGGAGGTAAATAAATACTTTTTGTTGATTTTAATGTCATTTTTGAGGATATAGTTATTTGTTGATGTATTTTCATGTGGCCGAAGTTGATAATTACTCTGTAACGGTACCAATTTGTTCCACAAGGTATAATCATTCGTAAACGCCTGAATAACAATTTTCAAGCACCCGTAGGTCCCTCTCTCCTTTTCGTTTGTAAACTGGTGGGCCGTGAGATTACAGATTTGAACTATTGTTGTTTACTTTCATTAAATTAATAGACAGTACCTTTCCTATTGTTATTGAAGTACTTTCAATGTAGATGGAGTGCGATGTACCACCCTGCTCCAGTCTTTAAATATCCCTTTCAAACTCTTTTTAAGTATATTTCGGCATCCTATTGGCGAAAGCTTGCTCATTTTGAGTTTTTTTGTAGAACCGATCCTTATGAAAATATATTTTCATACTTGCAATACACCTAGTAGTCAAGGTCATAATTAAAGATCAACTACCGTATCCCTGAAGGAATGTTGATATTTCATTAATTATTATATTTTGATTATCTTAGCGGAATTGTCTCTGAGAGGAAATATTCCCCATAGTATTCATCCCTGCTTTTCCAATCGTTCAGTAGATTGTTCCAGTTTGGAAAATGCATTTAAATAATTTGATATTCTGAAACAGCTCTATTCGACTGCCCATTGGTTCATCACAGCTGTCCATGACGTATGGTCATGCGCTGGAATTCATATTATTCCGTTTCAATATGATGATCCTACGGATTCCATTTTTGAGGTTGCTTTGTGAATGTTCGAAGAAGACCCGCCTGGAAAATTTGTTTATAGAAACATCTCTTTGAGGATTATTTCCGAGGGTCTTCACTTAGTGAAAACAGGGCCTAGTTTTGTTTGCTTGGGTATAGCATTTGATGTAAATTGGCCTTTCACTCTCTTTGGAGGATAAAAGAACTTCACGACCTGTTGTCGTTTCATAACTTTCTTCAGTTGGTATTCACCATACAATCGGTTGATAATTTACTGGAAAAATTGAAGACATTGCCCAAAAGATTGTGAAATAAAATTCCGACTGGGAAAATCCTTCCGAAACTTGAAAGGTTTTATGGGGCAGTGCGGAAGCTGCATTTTTCTTTCATTTGGAACATCCGTTAGCCGAATCTAAATGAGAGCTGTTCACTCAATAGTGGAAAAAATATAGAATAAGGACTTTGTTTTTTTTTCCTGAATTCAGTGGAGTCAGGGGCTTCAACCTTGAGTTTGGCACTTCAGGATATATCAAGCCACGCAAGTAGACAGTGAATGATTCATCGTTTTTTTTTTAAATATTTCTTTTCTCGCCACTTGCCATAATACCTTTATACAATATACACAATATATTGTACAAAGAGTAGAAATTAGTTTCATACTGATGGTTTTATTTTATGTTTGACATACGTGATACGCGCCTTTCGCTCTGGATCCAAAGATAGCGGCTGTTTAATTTTGGGGTTATTTATGGTTTCTTTTGGTTATCTTGAAACCTACATTGATTTCTACCACAATTGATTCTGACTAATAATATTTCAACTCCAAATACAAATTGTATGTACATAAATATTATTTATTGATATGAATTTATATACTGAAAAATAATATGATGTTTTCGTGAAGTATTCATAATGAACCAGATCATTATGTAATTTTTTTTCTTATTGATGATAATTCAGTCCATTATGCCAATTTTTTTGTGACAGATGTGCTTAAGTTCATTTGGTAATTTAGGAACAGGGTTCAGATAAGCATTCGGAAGGGGTAAATTACCTGGCGCCCACAATTAAAATTTAACTTGCATATTTTCCCCCCACTCCCGTCTTCACTCAGTTAGCCGGAGCCGAATTCTTGGGCTGTCACAGTGACTACCCAACACCGTAGCGTGATCGAGCGTTACAACTCTTTTAGTTTATTTTTTTTATGGCAATAACAAATACAGCTTGCCATTTTAATGAACGTCAGGACTTGCTGCCATCTATTTATTTCGTTTCAGATGTTTTTGGTAATGACGATGATAAGATTGTGGAGTGCTTGGATGCAGATGATTTCGAAATTGAGGGAATGTCAGATGATGAGCATGGGCATGGCATGGCGGTGGAAGTTCCCAATGCAGTGAGTGAAGAAAATGAAAGTTACGATTCAGAAAGCTGGTCGGATTCTGACAATGAGCTTCTGGTGAACGTTAAAAAAAATTCAAGCACAAAAATCAGGTACTCTGCGAATGGCTTGGAAGAAATCTGAGCAGTTTTCGGCACTCGACTTTGTGGATCAAGAAATTCCCAGTACATGTGAAAATCGAAAAGATTTCAGAATTGAAAACTACATCAAATTATATTTTGACGATTCTGATTTTCAAAATATCTGTGACTGTACAAATTTGACATTTATGGAAGACAAGGAAAGCAATGAATATCACCATGAGGGAAGTTAAAAGATTTTTTGGAATATCGGTATTGATGTCTTGTTTGAAATATCCCCAGGTGAGAATGTACTGGGCTAAAGCTATTAAAGTTAGTTCCGTAGCCAATGCCATGACGCGAGATAGATTCTTCACAATCAGAGCTGATTTAAAGGACATTGTTGATGTAAATGTATCTCATGTAGATAAACAGAAAGATACATTTTATAAAATTTGTCCGATAATATATCGCATCAGAAATGGATGTCTTTCTTTACCAAGATACAAAAATGTGGCGATTGATGAACAAATGATTCCTTTTATAGGAGTTGGTCAAATTTTACAATTTGTGAGGGGCAACTCAAATCCATAAGGATTGAAAAATTTCGTTTGTGCAACTCCGAAAAGTCTGATTCTGGATTTTGATATCTATCAGAGAAAACATACAATGTTGGAGACCGAAATTGCTAATTTGGGTTTTGGGCCATCAGAAGTTATTAGGTTATCCAAAACACTGGCGGAAGGCTCACACGTTTTCATTGATAGGTACTTCACAACAATACCACTTCTTGAACACATGCTTGCTAAAAATTGTGTTGGAACAATAATGAAATCAAGAACACCTGCAGCAGTTCATTTGACGGCCGAGAAAGTTATGTCGCGGTTGGGTAGGGGTTCTTCGGAACAAACTGTTCGAAATGATGGCAAAGTGAATGTAGACAATTGGTGCGATATGAAATCTGTATTTCTCGCATCAACCGCTTTAGGAACTGAACCACAAGATGAATGCCGTAGATGGTCCAAGAAAGAATCCTGTTATCTCGCCATAAAAAGAGCAAATATCGTGAGGGATGTGTGGGTGGCATTGATCTCATTGATAGGATGATCAGGTATTACAGAATGAGTATTTTCACGAAAAAATGGACCGTAAAAACAATCATACATTTATTTGATTTGGGTATTGCCAACGCCAACCGAGATGATAGACAGCAACTTGGTGATAGTGCGAAAACAATCATGAAGTTTCTTGATTTCAAAATTTTGGTGGCAAAATACCTTTTGGAAGACTCAACGGGAAATTATTCTGAAAGTAGCCCCATTCCTCAACAAGTAATCAGATATGGGCCTAGGGGTTCAACAAGAACATCACTCGAAACGCCAAGAACAGGTACTAAAAGAAAAATTGAGCGTTTTCCAAATTCGGCTGGAGATCTCAAAAATTCAGCCCGCTGCAAAAATACAGGCTGCAAAGCAAAAACACAAACGCTGATATTTTTGTCACTATGCCCTGTTGTCCATTATAATGGACGTTTTGTATTTTGGTTTTTATGGTTGTTGTTTGTATGCCATTTCATTGTAATTTCAGTTTTGTGCTGAATAAAATTGTTTTTTGCAGCTATCTTTTTAATTTTTCACAGATGTCAGGAATTTCAAATCAATGTATATCATATTAGACAATGAAAGTTGAAACTGATGAAATGCACCACGAAACATTGTCAACCACCTTCAAACAAATTAACAGAACTATTTTGTCGTCGACACAGTTTTTTTTATCCTATTGAATTTTCTTGTCCTATTTTTATTTTTCTTCGATTGTTAATTAAGAAAACATAGACCTTAAAATGAAATACAGAAATTCCTAAATACCTGATGAAGTGCTATGTGATTTTTGCAATGGTTGAAAGAAATCCAGTTGGTGTCTAAGTTGAGAATTCCAAGATGGTTATCGAAAGAAAATTATGATCAGTTTTCAATTCACATGTTCTGCGATGGTAACAGATATGCTTATGCGGCTGTTATTTCCTTGAGATCAGAATCAAATGAAAGTGTTTTATCCAAATTATTCAAACTAAAACTAGAATATCTCCTGTTAAAACTAACCATTTCTTAGTTAGAAATTCTAGTTGCTACAATTGGAACTAGATTTCTGAATTCTGTTCTTTTCAATTTCCAGAAAGAAGATATTCCTGGGTATTATTGGACAGATTCCACAACTGTGTTATCTTAGATTCACAGACAAGATTACTGAAAACCGTTTGTATGGAACACAACTCAACAAATTCGATCGTTGACTGATGAAAATCATTGACTTCTTGTTCCTGGTCATATGAATCCAGCAGATCTATCCTCTAGGGGTTGTTCTCCTAAAAAATTGATTCAGTCGCGATGGTGGAATGGTCCTGATTGGCTAAAAAATAAAACTCATTGACCTGAATAAGATTTTAATATTTGTGGAGATGAAATCGATAAAGAAAAAAAGGAGTTAGCATTCCTTCTGAATATTGCAAAAGATTTTTCAATATTTCATCAGTATTTTTGAAAGCATCGAATGATCGTCAATCAAACGGGGTGGATTTTAAGATTTATATTCAATTACCGTCATCCGAAAAATAGAAGAAGGGGTTTACTATCTCCAGATGAATTTGAGAATGCAGAGTTTGCTTTGATAAAACTGATTCAGTTAAAGTTATTTGAGGGAATTGAAGATAGAAGTATATTTTATTTATATCCTTTTGAGGACGAAATTAAACTAAGAAATCTTAAAAAGATGTTGTAAATGATTTTTTAAATATTTTATTATTTCCCCCAAAACATCCTGTATCTGAGAGGATCATCATGCATTTTCATTTGGAACGATATCGTGTAGGAATACAAAGTTCACTGGCTCGAATACGGGAAAGGTTTGGATCCCCAAAGGATAGAAAATAATAAAAGGTGTCAACAGGAAATGTTCAATTTGTCGAAGGTACAATGCAAAAAAATCAACGTTGCCTACAGGTAGAATGAGAGATGTTGCAATATTCGAGATCGTTGGAATAGATTTGGCTGGACATTTGTTCCTTAGATTTAAAAAAAAGGTTTGGATATGTAATTCACTTGCGTGATTTATCGTGCAGTTCATCTTGAAATAGTTTCAAATCCATCGAATGAGATGTTTTTATCGGCATTACGCCGTTTAATAGCAAGAAAAGGAAGACCTTCAGTCATTAACTCCGATAACGGAAAAAAAATTGTATGAGCCGATAATTCACTCATCACTCAAAAATGTAGACTGGGCGATATTGGAACAGAAAGTACGGCTCTGCCGAACTCTAATAACCTGATTTGGTCCCCAGCGGGGCAGTCACAAAGTATGTGCTCTGCTGTTTCTTCATTTTCCAAATAGAGGCGACACCCACTGTCTTACAACAGTCTGAGTCTCTGAGAAAGGTTAATGCAGTAATTCCAGAAATATATATATATATATATATATATATATATATATATATATATATATATATATATATATATATATTTCTGGAATAACTGCATTAACCTTTCTAGATTTTATATATATATAAATATATATATATATATATATATATATATATATATAAATATATAAATATATATATATATATATATATATATATATATATATATATATATATATATATTTATATATATATATATATATATATATATATATATATATTTATATATATATAAAATCTAGAAAGGTTAATGCAGTAATTCCATGAAAATCAAAAAATGAATAGATAAGTACTACTTGGCAAGTTGACTTGGGTGTTACACCAATAGGTGGGTCCACTTATGTTTCGCTTGCGTTCACGCAGCTATTTTTATAAGTACTTTCTTGGTTTTTTTTCATTTTGTCTTCAATCGAAGACTGCCTGCCCGGTACTGACGATGCCCAATAGGCTGAAATAGCTGTCTACCGGTGGCTCTCAGATATATATATACCGGTAGTCAGCTGTTTCAACCTATTGAATGGCTCTTAAATTGAAATCAATATGGAAATGATCAAAAAAGTACTTATCTATTTATTTTTTGATTTTCATGGAATTATTTTCCAGCAGCTTGACTGGAAAAATTAACCTCTCTAGATTTTATATCAGCTGCACCGCGCTGATGAGTTCAATAGCCAGAAACACGTGTCCGCGGTTTGCCCCCCTTTTTGGAGTGTTATGTCCACTAATTGTTTCATTTTTGATTTTTACATCATACACACTCGATAAAAGCTTTGTCGGTATATATATATATATATATATATATATATATATATATATGTGTATATATATATATATATATATATATATATATATATATATATATATATATATATATATATATATATATATATATAGAAAGAGAAGTTAATATCGGACATAGCACTCATGAAAGTGGCAAACCATAGACACGTGTTTCGGGCTTTTGGCCCATCATCAGTATGGTGCAGCCAAGTGTAAGGATGGGCAACACTTGGTTACCAAAAGATAGAAATACAAATGCACGGAGCCACCAACAGGAGCCAACCGCACATTTGTGGTTTCAGTAGATAGATCTCGTGTTCACAAGAAAACTATCAAAATCACCACGGAGGCAGCTATAGCTACCTGCGTGACATCCGGGTCCAGGAAATTATACAAATATGAAAGTTATTGAGTGTCTTGATATAGAAACAGAAGTTAATATCGGACATAGCACTCATGAAAGTGGCAAACCATAGACACGTGTTTCGGGCTTTTGGCCCATCATCAGTATGGTGCAGCCAAGTGTAAGGATGGGCAACACTTGGTTACCAAAAGATAGAAATACAAATGCACGGAGCCACCAACAGGAGCCAACCGCACATTTGTGGTTTCAGTAGATAGATCTCGTGTTCGCAAGAAAACTATCAAAATCACCACGGAGGCAGCTATAGCTACCTGCGTGACATCCGGGTCCAGGAAATTATACAAATATGAAAGTTATTGAGTGTCTTGATATAGAAACAGAAGTTAATATCGGACATAGCACTCATGAAAGTGGCAAACCATAGACACGTGTTTCGGGCTTTTGGCCCATCATCAGTATGGTGCAGCCAAGTGTAAGGATGGGCAACACTTAATTACCAAAAGATAGAAATACAAATGCACGGAGCCACCAACAGGAGCCAACCGCACATTTGTGGTTTCAGTAGATAGATCTCGTGTTCACAAGAAAACTATCAAAATCACCACGGAGGCAGCTATAGCTACCTGCGTGACATCCGGGTCCAGGAAATTATACAAATATGAAAGTTATTGAGTGTCTTGATATAGAAACAGAAGTTAATATCGGACATAGCACTCATGAAAGTGGCAAACCATAGACACGTGTTTCGGGCTTTTGGCCCATCATCAGTATGGTGCAGCCAAGTGTAAGGATGGGCAACACTTAATTACCAAAAGATAGAAATACAAATGCATGGAGCCACCAACAGGAGCCAACCGCACATTTGTGGTTTCAGTAGATAGATCTCGTGTTCGCAAGAAAACTATCAAAATCACCACGGAGGCAGCTATAGCTACCTGCGTGACATCCGGGTCCAGGAAATTATACAAATATGAAAGTTATTGAGTGTCTTGATATAGAAACAGAAGTTAATATCGGACATAGCACTCATGAAAGTGGCAAACCATAGACACGTGTTTCGGGCTTTTGGCCCATCATCAGTATGGTGCAGCCAAGTGTAAAGATGGGCAACACTTGGTTACCAAAAGATAGAAATACAAATGCACATATATATATATATATATATATATATATATATATATATATATATATATATATATATATATATATATATATATATGAATGAATGAATGATGTTTATTGATAGTAAATGAACATACTAAACTAATACACGATAAATACAATAAACATTACAATGAACCAACAGAAGTTGTTGAGAGCTTCAACAACTTGTACGTGGTAACACAACACATAATTACATTTTTTTAATAAATTTAGTACACTAAACACAATATTCTATCACATAGGTTGTATATAAGTATATAAGTACAATAATGAAATTTAAAAGATTTATATAACAAACAAGGAGAATAAAAGGTAAAATTTGAATAGTAGAAACAAGACAGCATCATTATATTATAGTTTACCAGTATTATTTTGACAATCCCCTCAACGATGTGTAGCCATATTTATGATTATTATCATTATCATTATTGTATCTCAATCAACTCACGAATCTCTCTCCTGGATCTACTTCTGATATGAGCAATGAGGCTTCTTTTGAATTTTCTTACATTATTTTCACTTCTGACATATTCCAGTAGGTTGTTATAAAATTTTACTCCAAGGTATGAATAACTCCTTTCTCCGATATTTCTTCTCATAGTAGGTGCAACACATCTATCCTTATTTCTTGTTTCATAAGTATGAATGATACGTTGCAATTTGAATCTGTTTGAGTATTGCCATATGTTGACCTGCATATAAAACAGCTGTCGAACGTCAAGAAGATTTGCTTCAGAAAATAGTAATTCAGTGGCGTACATTCGATGTTTGTTCAACAGAATTCTCAGAAATTTATTTTGGGACACTTGTAACGTATTACAATATGTTTTTGAAACACCGCCCCAACCTATAATCCCATATTTCAAATGTAATTCCACAAGACTCTGATACACTATGACTTTTTCTCTTGAATTCAAATATTTTACTATTTTCTTATATCTGTACAGTGTGCATCTCAGTTTTTGTATCAGATAGTCAATGTGGATATTCTATTTAAAACAACCATCCAACGTAATTCCTAAATATTTTATTTTATTTGTTGGTCGTATAACAAATTAATTTTATATGGTAATATTGTAGTTTGGGAGGGAAGATTCAAAATTGCTAAATGGTAGATAAAATGTTTTTTTTTTAATTGATTGATAGAAGCCTATTATCTAACCAATGATTTTATTTTTGTGAAATTATTTTCAATTTTCAATTTCAAGTCATACCAGTTCGTGTCTTTATATATTACAACCGTATCATCGGCAAAACTGGTTATTTGGCCATCTTCTTCTACTATGAATAGATTATTTAAATAAATAGTGAAAAGCAAAGGACCCAACACCGTTCCCTAAGGTACACCACATGTTACTTTTTGTGTTTTGCTCAATTTATTTTTAATTCTAACTTGCTGTTTTCGATTTTCTAAATAACTTTTGAATAAACAATGTGCTGTGCCTCTAATTCCCATATCTTCTAGTACTTCTAGAAGTATTGAATGGTCAACGGTGTCGAATGCCTTCGCCAAGTCTAGACAAATACCTATTACTGGTTCTCCTTTATCTAGGCTATCGTAAATAGTGTTTGTTAAGGAGTGTATCGCATCTTGAGTAGATTTATGTTCCCTAAATTCGAATTGAGAGAGCTTCTGATTTATATCTTCAATTTATTGTTTTTCACTCATTTTTACTGCCCTGAAGAAGCTTCCCATTAGAAGCGAAAGCTTGGCAAATTAAAGCAGAGTTTGATTTTTGATTTCTCGGTCGCTAAGATTATCCACTTATATACAGGGTGTTTCAGAATTCGACGGACAAACTTATACCACGTCATTCCTCTTGCAAAATTATGAAAAATGAGGTAGGACATGTGTGTCCGGAAATGAGCCATTTCAGAAATACAGGGCGTTGAAGTTGCAAAATAAAAAGACCCTTTTCGTCGTAGCTCCCGGACTAAAAGGAATAAATTAATGAAACTCAGCAAATCGATTACGAGCTAAAATGTGCTTCCTCCAGTGGTATGTTTGCTTCAGTATCAGTAGCCAGTGGCGTTCCAGCGGGGTAATAGCTTATATTTCCCCCCTTATTTTTTACGCCACTGACTTTATATCCACAACCGTCTTTTTTTTTAATTCCTTGATCAATTTTACGTAAAAACCAAATGAACATTCACTATGAAAAAACCAGTAGTTTTCGAGAAAAATTGAGTTGAACTGATACGTGCATTCTCATATGGGAATATTAATAATCGAGTAAAATAATCGAAATTCCAAAACCGAAATTATTTGAACTCTTTCATCATTCTACAATTCATTGTGTGCTTGAAAAATTATTCACTTCGGCAACATATTGCGGATTTTCTACCATTTTACCAACTTTTTTTGCAGATATGTTGTGAGCCCGCAGACCTACTGAATGGCGTTACCTCGAGATTTATTTTTTAATAAAATGTTCCATCCAAACGATTTTCAAAGACAATTACGAATAGTTGGCAAAACTGAACTCAGAATGTTTTATCGAATTATCTTCTCTCACTGGGTAAAAATCCAAGTTTTATCGATTAACCAAAATACCATTACTTGTTTCAACCTTAGCCATCTACAATGTTTCCTGGGCATATCTATTATAGTTTTGTTAGATAACTGTACCGATATTCTCGAGTTCTTCAGCCACTGGTTGAATAGTTTCAGAATACATTCACGTGACTTATAACAATCTTTGATCCACCTAAGCAATGAGGATTACTTTATTCATTGACAACAATAAATTTGTTAGGGGGCTGTGGAAACGAAATGAGATTCGTATGACACTTCCAAGTTAACGTAGCTGTCAGAAAGTGTTTGATTGTGTATTTCGTATAATAAAAATGAATTTTACATTCGAAGAGTTAGCGGACATGCACCTTATTTATGGAAAATCGGGACGAAATGGAAGGTTGGCACAAAGAATGTATCGTGAAAATTTTTCTGGAAGAAATAGAATTCCTAATTGGAAAACGTTCGAAAACGTGGACAGAAGACTCTGGGAAACAGGAAGTTTTTTAATTACCAGAAGGAATGCAGGTATACAGAGAACTGTAAGAAATTATATCACAGAAGAGGAGATATTGAACTATGCTGCTGAACATCCGTCTGAAAGTAGTAGATCTATAGCTAGAGTGCTGCATGTGTCTTCATCATCTGTTTGGAGGACTTTGCATGAACAGCAGTTATACCAATATCGACTGAGAAAAGTTCAGGCACTGAAACCAGAGGACTATCCAGATCGAATTGAATTTTCTCGATGGTTTTTAAGTATGTGGAGAAATAATCCGGAATTTATCAAGCAAGTGTTATACACTGATGAGGCAAAATTCACAAGGGAAGGTATTTTCAATTCTCGCAATAGCCATATTTGGGCCGAGGAAAATCCTTTTGCTATTCATCCTCATGGCCATCAAACAAAATTTTCATTGAATGTTTGGGCAGGAATAGTAGAAAACCGTTTAGTTGGTCCTTATCTTTTACCAGATAATTTGAATGGGGACAATTATAGCACTTTCTTGGGAGAAGTATTGCCTGAATTGTTAGAAGATGTTCCTCTGAATATCCGGAATGGAATGTGGTTTCAGCACGACGGTGCTTCTGTTCATTTTTCGTTAGCTGCTAGAGAGTACCTAAATCGGAAATTCGGTGACAATTGGATTGGTCGAGGTGGACCCCACAAATGGCCTGCCAGATCACCAGATTTGAATCCTGTTGACTATTTTCTTTGGGGTCATATGAAGTCACTGGTTTATGAAACAGAACCAAAAAGCCAAGAAGAATTAGTCGCCCGCATTCAAGCTGCATCGATAACGATTGCCGAAAATTTAGAATCATTTGAAAAAGTGCGATTTTCTATGTTGCGCCGTTGCAGATCGTGTATAAGTGTTGACGGAAAAAATTTCGAACAATTACCCTATTGATTATTCATCAGATGTTCTCATTATTATTCAAAAGCACATTTGAATTTTCAATGTAAATTTCAAAAAGAAATTCGTGTTTATGACTCACTGTTCTAGAATTTCAACAGTATTGTTTCTTATCACATTATCTAAAATATGTGTAGAGAAGGTATATTTTGAACATGATATTGCTACTCAAAGATGAATTATGAGTACCGATATCCAATTAAGAGTTATGTAATTAGCTGTAAATAGACAACTTCCATTTCTTCATTTATTTAAAAAACTTCATTTACTGACTAGAGTTAGCGGAGATCTTATCAGATGGTTATTCAAATAAATTGACTTCTTCCAAATACATTTCTTTTTTTCAGGCGTATAATTAGAGTCTACTGGTAAAATTTTGTTTTTCGGCTTCATCTGTGAAAATTTGAAAACACTGAGAATGTTTTTCATTTTCTCATTAATGAATATTCTTCAAGATATTTACGATTCTACAAAGAAAAGTGTGATTTCACGAATGGGAAAGACAGGATAATTGTGAACAAAAAAAATTTTCCCAAAATCCAGAATAATGGTGTTATTTTAGGATTATTGGAGCCTAACTCAGTCGAGATTCCGAATGATCGCAAATTTTATTTGGGGTCACTTTTTTTCAGATCACAAAGTCACTCGAAGATCTGAGAACAATGAAAACATTTCAACAATGAAATCTATTGACAAGCACGAAAATAAGTCTCAAGAGTTATGATTTGTCATTACAATATGCTAAACATAACAAAAATTGGTACGATGATAGAAAACCCACAATAATTACCATCACTTGCAAGCGCTAAATTAATGGTAAAATCATAAAAGAGTTCAAATAATTTTGGTTTTGGAATTTCGATTATTTTAATCGATTATTCCCATATAAGAATGCACGTATCAGTTCAACTCAATTTTTCTCGAAAACTACTGGTTTTTTCATAGTGAATGTTTTTTTGGTTTTTACGTAAAATTGATCAAGGAATTCAAAAAAAAGACGGTTGTGGATATAAAGTCAGTGGCATAAAAAATAAGGGGGGAAATATAAGCTATTACCCCGCTGGAACGCCACTGGCTACTGATACTGAAGCAAACATACCACTGGAGGAAGCACATTCTAGCTCGTAATCGATTTGATGAGTTTCATTAATTTATTCATTTCAGTCCGGGAGCTACGACGAAAAGGGTCTTTTTATTTTGCAACTTCAACGCCCTGTATTTCTGAAACGGATAATTTCCGGACACACATGTCCTACCTCATTTTTCATAATTTTGCAAGAGGAATGACGTGGTATAAGTTTGTCCGTCGAATTCTGAAATTGATCTGATTCTGAAAGTGGTCTCAAAATTTGAGCTTCGCACATTGCGTTACTATCAATTGGGTACGAAATTACATTTTGACATATATCAATATTATAATTTAAGTTTTTACATGAATTTAGATTTTCAAATGCAGCATACAGCACTGAATCATCATCTTTTGCTATAAATTTCTTGTTTGTGGGTAAAATGTGATGTAACCCTGTTCGATTATCTAAAATTGGAATGGGGTACAATCTATAAACAGTATATAATTCAGGTTCTACTAGTGGTATTTTTAAAATAAGGACAAGTCTTGAATCTGCTTGAAAAGCTTGTAATTCAATTATGTCAAGATATTTTGATATTGAAGAAAGTCTTGTTGGTAAAGGTAAATTGTTTCTTTGTATTGTTTGAGCAATTTCCTGAAGGGACGAAACTAAATCGTTTGGCTTTATAATTGATGTGTGAATGATATGAAGTCTGGCAAAAGTAATTGCGTTCAGCATATCATTTAAATAATCTTCTAGAAATACATAACTTTCTAAAAGTTGTTCGCAAATTTGGATGGCTTTGAACCTTGCGTTTATTAAAGATACTCTGTCGGATAGCGTATATATCCATGCTTCAATTTGAACTATATCTTCATTAAATGCTTGTTCATCAACCTGTAATTGTCGTATTGTAGTATTGAATTCTTTAATTACAGAGGTTGTGACTGAAATTTGGTTTTTTAATAAATTTTCAATTTGGTGTTCATCTTTATAAATCTTGTTAATACATTCATTAAAATATTCGCCGTCACTGGCGTCAAGGTTGCCGGTTATTGCTTTCCATACGGAACCTATTCCATTTAAAAGTCCTCGTTTATATCGCTTATTATTCTTATTGTAATCATTCGCGTCTATTTGCGTCTCTTCATATTTCAATTCTACTGAATCAGCTACTTTATTTAAAAGGCTAATATGTGTGCTTATCTCTGAACTGAAAGTTTTCATTCTTAAATTGTTTGTTTCAAATAGGTGAATGAGATTACTTAAAATATTTCGATTATGGGCAATGGCTTGTTTTACAGGTGCCATGTCTTTTACAACTAATAAAGTCCATTTTTCATTTGATATTTTCATGCTTCCGGTTTCATGGTAATAAATACCTATAGTGTTGTTCACAGGTACTAGCATATACTGGGCGTTGATTATTTGAATCGTTAGTGCCAGTAGAAGAATCATTCTTGATCTGAAACAAAACTTGGTTTCAGTCTATCGAAATTGACTTTTGTTGTTTGGTTAGTTTCAGGATTTCTCAGTAATGCTGAGTTTTTGAAAATTTCTATTACTTCAAAAGGTCCGTTGAGTTTATTTTCTAACTTATTTTTGATTTGGGATTCTTTTACATATACTTTGTCACCTAAATTGTAAGTTTTTGGTTCATGAAGTAAGTTACTATCAAATCTTACTTTAGCTTTTTCTTTCTTTCGTTCAGTATTTGTGCGTGCTACTTTGTAATAATATTCCATACGGTTATTAAGATCTCTGACATACTTCGTCATTAGGTCTTTTTGATTATATAAGGTTTCTGGGGGTCTACCGGATGTGTGTCCGAATATTAATTCGTAAGGACTAAATCCGTGGGTTTTGTTTAAACTGTTGTTATAACATATAACAGCATAGGGTATAATAGAAAATGGGTGGTCTTTGGGGTTTTCTGCTAGATTTACTCTTATCATTTCCATTAGGGTGGCATGGAATCTTTCAAGTGAGCCATTTGATTGTGGATGGTCAACACTGGAAAATGTTAAATTTAATATTATAGAGTAAACATATGTCTTTCAATAGGTAATTGTTAAATTCTTTTCCTGAATCGGCATGGATTCTTAGTGGTGTTCCATAATGTTGGAAATATAGTAATATTGTGTTTACAACTGATTTCGCTGTTTTATCAGATATAGGGTATGCTTGAGTGAATTTTGTAAGTTCATCTCAAATTGTAAGGAGATAATTCTTTGTTGGAATTTCTAAAATGTCTATATTTATTCTTTCAAAAGCTGTTTTGGGGGTTTCCGTGATTACTAACGGATTTTCTAAGTTTTTCCTGCAGATTTTTGTTTTTTGACATACCTCACAGGCTTTAATAAAATTTTCAACATCTTTTGTTATACCGTTCCAGTTGTATTTTTGTTTTATTCTTCGTAAAGTTTCATTTATTCCACGGTGTAAATTGTTTTTACCCTTATGAAACTGGTCTAATATTATTGGAATCTGATCTTTGTCAGGGGTCGTTACAATGTTTTGACATATTTGGAGTTTTATGTCATCTTTGTCAGCTAAAATATAGGATAACATTTCTTGTATTGGGAATCCTACATTTGTTTCGAGTTGGTATACTTTGTTTGGTACAAATAAATTTTGGTCTTTGTATAGAGAGCTAAACAAATATTCTATTGCTCCGTCATGATCAAAAGGTAATGGGATCAAGTAATATTTTCGATCTTTCACCGTTTTGCTGGACACAACATTGATTTTATTATAGAAGAAATCGGGATATTCTTCAAAAATGTCTTCAAGTATTTTGTCATGGATTTCTGTAAGTTTATTTCTTTGCAGAAAAACAATTACATCTTTATGTTTTTTGTCTAAAAATTGGTCATTAGTAAAAATGAATTCAGAATAGTCAATTAGTGATTTTGATTCATAAAGTTTTGTGAAGTTTTTCAATTCTTCAAAAATTGTTTCTTGACCTATTTCAGTTTCAGTATCTGAAATTTCTTCGTTTTCATTTTGGTTTTCATTTTCGATTGCTTCATTTTCAATAGCGAAAATTTTTGAATGAAATTTTGCGCATTCTTTGAAATAATTTACTTTAATTCTAGATAAAGCGTCTGCGTTTTTATGTATTTTTCCGGGTCTATAAATTACATTGAATTGATATTCTTCTAATTTTAATCGCCATCTGGCTAATCGGCTGCCACGTTAAAGGGCGATGGTCTACTATAAAATTAAATTTTCTTCCATAAAGGTAGGGACGAAAATGTTTAACTGCCCATACCATAGCTAATAATTCTCTTTCTATGGTAGAGTATTTTGTCTCGGCTGGACATAATGTTCTAGATGCATAGGCTATAGGTAAATCTTTTCCTATGGGTCCTTGAGATAATACTGCTCCTATTGCAAAGGAAGATGCGTCTGTTGTTAAAATAAAGGGTTCATCAAAGTTAGGGTATATTAGAATTGGGGTTGACGTTAATGCTTTTTTCAATTCTTGAAATGCAATTTCACATTCATTGTCGAAATTAAATTTCACATCTTTTTGTAATAAATGTGTCATTGGTTTAGATATTTTGGAAAAATTTGGGATAAATTTTCGGTAATAACCTGCTAAACCTAAAAATTGTTTTATTTCTTTAACGTTTATAGGCTCTGGAAAGTCTATTATGCAATTCACCTTTTCTGGGTTTGGTTTTACTCCATTTTTGGTTATAAGGTGTCCTAAGTATGCAATTTCTTGTCTTAAAAATTCGCATTTGTCGGGTTGTATTTTTAAATTAGCTTTTCTTAAGCGTTTGAATACTAGTTTTAAATTTTGCAAGTGGTCGTCAATTGTTGGGGAATAAATTATTATGTCATCCATGTAGACTAGACATCTTTCGTTTCTAAGTCCGGTTAATATATGGTCTAAAATTCGTTGAAGGGTGGAGGGTGAGTTTTTCATCCCAAATGGCATTCTCAGGAATTCGTAGAGGCCATTTTCTACGGAAAATGCAGTTTTTTCTATGTCTTTAGGATCCATTTCAATTTGGTGGAATCCTGATGCTAAATCAAGTGTTGTAAAGTATTGACACTTTCGTAATTGATCTAAAAGGTCTGAGATATTAGGTAGAGGATATTTATCGTCTACTGTGATTTCATTTAATTTCCTGTAATCAATTACAACGCGCCATTTCTGTTTTCCAGATGCGTCAAGTTTTTTAGGTACTATCCAAACTGGGGCTGACCAAGGTGAGACTGATGGTCGTATTATGTTTTGTTCTAATAATTTTGAAATTTGAGTTTTCACTTCATTTTTATGAATGTGTGGATACCTATAAGATTTTGTTGAGATGGGTTGGGCATTCTCTTTTAGTTTTACAGAATGTTTTATTTCACTCGTGAATGTTAAAGGATCTCCTTCTATATAGAATATGTCTGAGAATTCTAAACAAAGGTTCTCAATGAGTTCTTTTTCTTCTTCATTTAAATGTTCTAAACGAAGCAAACTTTTTATTTCTGTTGAGCGAGTTGGAAAAATTTCACTAAAATCATTTTGAATTTCATTTTCATTAAATTTTTCAAATTGTAAGTCTGGGAAATCAATGGATTTTTCAATTGCGTTTCCATTTACAACTGTTACTAAAAATTCTTTTTCATTTATTTTTACAAGTGCAAACTAAGAAATACTTCTGTATTTCTTAGTTTCGATTTTAATTTAAAAACTTTTTCTACTCTTGGTTCGATTTTTATATTATTGATGGGAATTTCATCTTCTAAGTATTTGTAATAGTCGTATTTACTTTCGAAAAAATAATTATCGGGTCATACTCAAAAATATCATTTATTTCAGCTTTATTTTGATTTTGTTTCTCTTCAGATTTTTGGTCATCTTGTTTCTCTTCAGATTTTTGGTCATCAATCATTTCTGTTGCTTTTATTAGCGGGATTGTGCCATAATTTAATTTTAATTGTTGATCTTTTATATCTACAACTCCTTCAAAATGTTCCAAAAAATCACATCCTAAAATTCCGTCAAAATCGATATCTAAATCGTGAATATAAACTTTGTGTTCAACTCTATTTTTTCCAAATGGTAATAATACAGATTCATTAATTGTTACTTTTCCTTCAGTTACTCCTGTTATTTGAATATTTTCTTTAAATCGTTTTGAATAATTTTCTACAGTTTTCTTTTTGAAAATTGATATTCCTGCTCCGGTATCAATTAGTATTTTAAAATTGCTCAGACTGTTTATGTAATAAAGATTGCTTAGGATCGGACTTATACGAATAATTGTTCTTTGTTCATTGTTCGAACGGGACTGATATTCGTTTTGATGACTGCCGCAAATTTCTCGGTTATCGGCTGTGCTACGCATGATGGGTCTATTAATAACTTGTCTGTATACTGGGTTTGTCGTAATTGGGAATTGATATTGTCTGAATGACTGTTGGTAGTTCGTATACATGGGTTCTCTATATGAGGGTTGTCTATAGGAGGGTTGTCTAAAGACAGGGTATTGTGAAAATCCTCATAGAATTGTTCTTCTTCATATTGATTTTGAAAATAATTGTTATCATCATAAAATGAATTATTTTCCGAACTGTATTCGTCTTGGTTGTCATTATAAAGATATTCGTTTTGGTCATACTCATTATCGTAATTATAATCATTATAATCGAGATAATGGGTCCTCATGTTATTATTTGTTTGATTTTGGGGATTTTTCTGAATTACTATGGGTCTATTTTGTGGTTGACCGTAATTCTGTTGTCTGTATTGGTTTGTTTGATTAGGTTGTGTACGTTGTTGTACTGGAAAGTTGGGTCTTGGAATATATGATTGTTGATAGTTTTGAGGTCTTTGAAAACCTTGTTGAAAGCTTTGACTTTGATTTCCAATGGGTCTTATTGGATTTTGGCTTTGCATATAATTTCTTTGGAAATTATTTTGGGTGTTTGCCATTTGTCTTGGCTTGTGCTGACTTTGATTTGGGGGTAAACGTGTATTTAATCTTTGATTTTCAAAGTATGAGAGCTCTATCTCACGTTTTATTCTAATTGATGCTTCTAACATCGTTGTTGGGTTACTTGCTCGTATAATGTGACCTAATTTGGGTTCTAATCCTGTCAATAAAGTATTTAATATCATTGACTCGATTAGTACTGATTGTGCAATTTTTTGTTCGTGAGTCAAGTTTGAGGCTTGAATGCAAGATAACATTTTTGCATTGTGACTTTGTAGTCTTGAGAAGAATGTCAGTGCATTTTCTCCATTTCCTTGTTTTATTCTCTGTAGATCTTGAATTAGTGACGTTAGATCTCGCGTATCACCAAAGTGAGAATTTAATAAACCTCTGATTTCTTGATAAGTTCCTAGGTTTTTGGAATTTATCAATTGAGCAGCTTTTCCTCTTAATTTATTTCTAATATGTATTGTGAGTAAAGTTTTTTGTTGGGTCTACGGCCATGCGTTCGGCATGATCGCAAGCATTTACGAAATTTCCTAGCGAAATTGAATCACCATCGTATTCGGGAACAATTGAAAATATTTCAGAAAGTTTGTAGGGTTCAATTGGATCATAATTTTCTGCCATTTTTAAATTAAAATTTGAACAAGGGTTAATCAAAATTTCAACTTCAATTGTGATGATAATTCAAAGTGTACTCACGCTTTTCCTTATCCTAGTTTCTTATTCTATTCTTCTTTGTTTTTCTTTTCGTTGTGGTGCTTGGTGTGGCGGGATGAAATCCTACTTCATGAGCTCTGGCTACAGCAAGATGAGCAGCGTTCGACGACTTACGCGTGTTTCCTGGAGTGATTTCTTCACAACGGATGGGCAACGGCGACGACTTATGCGTGTTTCTTGTTGCTGAAGAGACCGTCCTGTCCACTGGGGTTGGTGCTTGTTCTTCTTCTTGTCGAAAGTCTGGAGACTACCGTTGTTTGGATAACAGCGTTTCTCAAGATCCTACCGACTGCGCCAATTTGTTATGTGGTTCACACTGAATTTATATTTTTAAAAACAAACTTTATTGAATATAATATTTACAATAAAGTATTAAATGTTACAAAAATGATTCAAGAAATCGACGAACTTGGATAGTCGCGAAGTGATTCAAGAATGAGGCGTCCTCTTGTTTTCCCATATTTATAGGATCAGGAACTGCTGATGTAGATATGCGTTTCTTCGAATGTTCTAGAAAAACCTTGGAAATGTGCTGAATATGCTGAGTCATTTCCGGGGTAACTGCGTAGTGGCTGATGCTATGTTTGTTTATTATGGTGCAATCCGTGGACAAAGGGTGCATTGATTTTTCTAATATAACATATATATATATATATATATATATATATATATATATATATATATATATATATATGGATCAAAAAGAAATATTACTATCCAATATCCAAAATAAGTGATGAATTCAAAAAAACGAACAAGAAAACCAGGTTAGTTTCAGTTTGAAACAGTTTATCTCGAAAACGGTTGAAAATAGAAATAGTATTATCTGAACAAAGTTGATCTAAAATTGGATGTAGAGCTCCAAAATGTTTAAATATAGGGTGTTCCATTTGAAAAAATTGAGTTCCACTCATTTTTTCATGAGATCAAAGTATCTGCATTTTTTGAAGACCCTGTATGAGGCAAATGAAAATATGAGTCGGAGTGAAGATC
Organism: Leptinotarsa decemlineata; assembly: GCF_025532065.1. Classification (NCBI taxonomy): domain Eukaryota; kingdom Metazoa; phylum Arthropoda; class Insecta; order Coleoptera; family Chrysomelidae; genus Leptinotarsa; species Leptinotarsa decemlineata. The sequence goes on along the minus strand of NW_027412536.1, from coordinate 5,011,784 downwards.
CTCATAGTATCACTCCACTCCATATCAAATTTGATCGTTTTAATGCAAGAAAGTTCAAGATTATCAGCATTTATAAAAGTTCATGTTTGGTAAAAAAAATATCGAAATTTATTTATATCTTCTAAACGGTGATAGATAGGTATAGGGAAATAGTATATGAATTTGTTGACAAAGTGATAATGAATCATAATATGATATTATATACGGGGTGTTCCATTTGAAATCAAAGAAGCCGCTACTTTATAGTAGAAGCGACAACGCAGCTTCGTCTGAAATATTTTAGGCGTGTAGGTCATATTGATTCATGCATACTGTGAAATTTTCAGGTTGATCCATTGAATAGTTTGTCAGAAACGGCTAATTAACGCTCATCATGAAAAGCCCTGTATATAATGTGTGTGTGACCCATTTTTAATGGAAACACCCCCCTAAAATTTGAAGTTGTAAACCGATTTTAATAATATTTTTTTGAAATGTCAAGTACTAAAAGGTCTACCTTGGGACAAAATTTGAAATGTTTATTAAAGTTTCAGGGCATACTACGATATTTTTTCTTAGTTGAAAATTCGGATTTTTTTATCAGCGCGGTGCAGCTAAGAGTAAAGATGGGCAACACTGTATTTTGTTTCCTATCAATAAAAACATTATTATTATCATTATAATATTGCATCAAGAAATGCTACCTATCCAATAACGCAATCGCCTACCACTTCGACGAAATTCGCTATGAAATGTGTGGTGAACAAGTGGTTGTTGTTTGAAAACCCTGCATAACCACGACAATGAAAACAATGATATCATTCGGACAAACACATACAAATTCTTCACTACCCATCGGATGGGGCCTTGAAGTGCATAATCAAAATATATTGGATTCCGTCAGGAATGTATTCAGTGGTGAATTACTCTTGAAGTATCTCATGGGTTTTGCTGAAGATTAAAATAAGGGTTTATCGAATGTAAAGCAGAAGTTCATTTTGATTATAGCATGTTTATTCAAAAAATCATTCATTGGGGAAGTCGATGCAGATTTGGAAATTAATAAAATGAAATGGAGACACTTTGTGCCAGAAGATCACCAGAGACTGACGTTATTGAACTCCATCAATAAAAATGGTATGTAGTGTGTAGTATGTTTATCGTATGTAGGACTTTTATGAATTATCCACACTTCGTGATACATCCCCAGATATATGGGCTATGAGCTAAAATCTGGATTTTGACAAAAAATAAGACTCACTAGCCTACTATGCATATACGATAAAGCTATGAGTGGACCGATGATTGATATTGGTAACGGCCGATTTCATAAAGAAACATAAAGGTTACTTTAACTTTAAATGATACTTTAATAAATATTTTTGATTTCATAACCAAGTTAAAGTGTCCTTTAAGCCAAAAACGTCCTTCAAAGTTGAAGTGTCGATTTCTCTACTTCAACTCGCTAAAGTGCCATTTAACTACAACATAACCTCAATTTTAATAATTGTTATTTGTTGTGCTACTCGCTACGTTTGCTAGTTTTGTGTTCGTTTAGCCATAATAATCATAAAAATATGAATAATTTTGAAACGTCTGGCTCAAGTTCATCTGATCAAGAATTTATTTATACTAGAAGACCAAAAGTGTATAGGAAAAGAACAGACTGCTTCGAAAAATATGATGAGCTTGACTTTTACCAACGTTTTCGCTTAAAAAAACAAACTGTTTTGTATCTACTAGATGAAATAAAAGAACAAATTCAGTTACCTACTAATAAGTAAGTTGTAAAATTTGTATTATTAACAGAATTATAAAAAAATTTATTTATTTTTTAGAGGTGGGTGCATTACACCATTACAACAATTATTGTTGACTTTAAGATTCTACGCATCAGGAAATATGCAAATAATCGTATCAGATTTTATGGGAGTGTCTAGAAGTTCAGCTAGCAGGATTATCAAAAAGGTGTCTATTGCTATTGCCTCACTAGCCCGACAACACATTCGTATGTATGAAAATAAAAGGGAATTGGAAGAAGCAGTTGAAAAATTTTATGAAATAGCTTCATTTCCCAAGACCATTGGAGCAATTGATTGCACATTAGTTAAAATTGATTCTCCCGGTGGAAATGATGCAGAAATATTCAGATGTAGAAAATCTTATTTTGCATTAAATGTTCAGACAGTAAGCGATGCTAAATTGAAAATAAGAGATATTGTTGTGAGATGGCCAGGATCGGTGCATGACCAAACAATTTTTAATAATAGCAGTTTAAAGCAAAAATTTGAAAATGGTGTATTTGGTCAGTATATGCTAATTGGTGACAGTGGATATTCTCTAAAGCCATATCTTATGACTAAGTTACAACAAACTAGAACACCTGCTGAAAATTTATACAATGAGTCTATAATAAGGACTCGAAATGTAGTAGAGCGTCAATACGGTTTATGGAAAAGACGATTTCCCGTTTTGAGGTTTGGCATGAGACTAAAACTAGAAACCACAATGGCAGTAATAGTCGCAACTGCAGTTCTTCATAACATTGCCATTGATATGAATGATAACTTTACTGAAGAAGATGAAATAGAGGAAGACGATGAGGATGTATTACCCCCATGGAAAATAATCCAAATATAGCAGAAAATATAAGGAATTTGATAATTAATGAACATTTTGCTAGATTGTAAATACTAATAATAATTAAAAATCAGTTTTATGAAACATTTAATTTATTTAATTGTTTTTCTTTTAATTTGATTTCTAAATCCAATAAAGTCATTTTTTTTAAATGTTCTTCTTCTTCTCTCTCCCTTCTCCTTGATCTCTCCTTCTCCTCTGCTTCTACCGTTTTTCCAAGAAGCTCCTTTTTCTTTTTATAATAATCTTCTTTTGCATTATATAACGGGTTTATTTTGGTTGGGTGTAGTTTTCCGTTGGCTTTTCTTTTTAAATTATTAGGTGCATAACTACTCCAATCGATTTTTTTCTTAATATGCGTTTGCTGGGAACAGACAAGAGTTATATAATAAAAATTACAACTGTACCACACACAATTCAAAACTCACTTTTTTACTAGACATGCTCCCTGAGGGTGTCACTGATGTAGGAGGTGATATCTGGTTCTCCTCCAATACAATTTCTTCAGTAAATTCAGGTACTATCTAAAAGCAAATGTACTATTACATTTTTTGAGGTCTTAACTTAAATATTAGCTTTAATCAGCATAACAAATTAAAAGGTTTGGGAAAAAAAGTTTTTGGCTTTCTACTTCTCCATCTTGATACAAAAAAAATGTAGGTATCTTCGAAAGAAAGGAAGGAAGTAATCAATTTGAAAATAAGTAACTCTATACATAGATGTGTAGATCATGCGAAGAAACAATTTTCAGACACATACTGGAAGGAAGCCCTCCTGAAACAGCTACTTTCATATGAACATTGAATTACACGACAGAAAAAAAATCTTTCGAAACAATACTGAACAATGAATACTGAATTATACAGAAGATACTTTGTAATGTAATTCAATGTTTATATGAAAATAGCTGTTTCAGGAGAACTTCCTTCCAGTTTTTATCTGAAAGATGTTTCTTTGCATGATGTACACATCCATATATAGAGTTACTTATTTTCAAATTGATTACTTCTTTCCTTTCTTTGGAAGATTCCCACATAATTTTTGTATCAAGAAGAAGTAGTAGAAAGCCAAAAAATTTCTTTCCCAAAAATTAATCACTCCTAAAAATATAAACCCTTCAATTCAAAATAAAAGGTCTTTCCGAACTATGGATTAGTAGTGAAAAAAATCTATAACTTACTGATTGCGTAGAAATCTCTGATATTTCATCTTTGGCTTCTCCTGCTGCAATTATTGTCATTTCTGAATCCTGTAACAATATATTCAGAATAATTAATATTATACAAGTATGTTCCCAAGACAAAAAATAACAAATTTATCTTGACAACTATTAACAGGTTGCTAATATATTATCATTTAAAAAACGGTTTATTTACTTACAACAAATTGTTGAGGATATTCTTTTAGAAGTTCTTCCTTCAAAACTGAAGATGATGCATCCATTCCAAGATCCTATAATACCACATACAATTAATATTTAATTTTATTGCCCTAACCAATACAGATAAAATCATGAAAGAAATACTGTTTTTAACCATTAACCAAATTTTAGTTTGGTTACTGTTAAAACAAAATGATTTGGTTATAAAAAAATGTAATTACATTTATGAAATCGCTATCCAAGCTGTTATTCAAACCCACCACCGTTTTCATATTTATTATATTTAGGGTTGCTTCTGTTACAGGATCTAAATCAATTTTTATTGCGGGACCACCCCCTGTTCCCGTCATATATGATTTTTGTTTCACCACATCCTTTCTAGGTTTTGTTTTCAGATTATCAAATTTTGCTTTAATCTGAGATATACTTCTCACTTGTATATTTCTGGAGTTGAAGCTGGAAAGTACTTTGCGCCATGCCTCTTCCTAAAATCATATTTAAATTTATTAATATTGAGGTATCTAACTACATAAATATATATAGTTTTAATTTATTATTTCAAGCTCACACCCTTCACCCTTGATGAAGTAAAATTAGGGTTATGATTACATTAACATGTATTCTACAATAAATAAAATACACACAAAAAATTGCTTGTACTTGTAATACATACCTTTTCTGCATTCGTTACTTTATTAGTAGTTTTGCATTCTAAAATATGCTTGAATTTTTCAATTTCTTGTATTAAATTCATTTCTTCCTCCCGAGAAAAATTTGACGAGCGAACTTTCTTATTATTATTTAACATTTCCATTTCTGTCCAAATCAATCGTCCTCACAAATACAAATAACAAAAACATCAAACACCACAACTCTCAACCTTACTTATTCAAACTGAACTGAACTTAAATACTCGTCAAATATGACAAATCTTGTCAAAATCCATGAATTCCAGGTTGACCAACATCTTTAAAATTACTTAAAAGATACTTTATGGAAAGGGCACTTTAATATTAATTATGAAACCAAATGACGGCAACAGCTACTTTAAAGGGGACTTTAGTGTAAAGTCTCCTTTCGGTAAAGTGGACTTTACATATTGATTATGAAATCGGCCGTAACTTTCACAACAATCCATTATTTATCATCGACTGTTCCCGCTAACCCGAAGCTATGAAGTCATCCACTCTGGATATCAAAATAGAATTCGAAACAAGCAAGGTGAAGTTTCCAGCAAACACCAAAGTGTATGCTCTGTTCAGACTGTATTGTAATAAGACTGACATGTAATTCACCATGAAATATTCGATATTGATAAATATTAAAACACTCAATAATTAGTTTCAGTCATTCATTCACCAAATGACTAGATATATACAAATATGGATTGAAACAATGATTTCCTTTTTAACTCATTTGAAATATTTACAACATCATCATTTGATGATTCTTCCAGTTGTGGAATGGGAGTTGGGACTCCGCGGTTCTAAATGATACTTCCCTATATTCTGCGGCAGATAGGCGCTCACAACTCGCCCAAATTCCTGCTTCCATACGGATATTCATGACACAATACAACACCACATACTTCTCACTAAGCTCTAAAAAGTAATTTGTATGGTAATTTTTTTGTAGCGTTCAAAAATCGATGAAATGAAATCTAAAATAAGAATGAAGGTGTTGATCTTTGGAGACAATATTTTCAATAATGGAATAACACTTTGCTCCAGTCGAAAGATTCATATTGATTTCTTGAAAAACTCGATTAATAACAAACTTTTGTTTTTCCATCATGGATATTATCAATAATATTCAATCATTACATCATTCAATCAATACATTGGAGTCAACACTCCAATGTCAACCTTCAAAACATCACCTTTTATTGAAACAGAATTTTTCCTACAGACTTTGCTTCATGTGAAATATTCATATTGACTTTATGAAAAACTAATTGATTACTGACAATTGTTTGTCGCTAGATGCATGATAACAATATATGGAATGAGTTGATATACTGACAAATCTAAACAGTTATGGAACATTTCAGATGGAGTAGTAGAAAGTTAAAAACTTTCTTTCCCAAAAATTTCAGAACTATATAGATATTAAATGTCATTCTATAGCAGAGCAAACTAGTTCATATTAATAATAAACATAATGAAACAATTCTGTTCAAGTGAATATTTGATTTATCGGATGTGAAACCTATTTTTACCATTTACTTTAGAGATGTATCGTTGCTAATAAACAATGGCACCCACACAATGGGCTATTGTCTATCCTAATACTTTGCAGAGTACCGGTGTGAAGTTAGCAGCCAAAGTCAGCAGCTTTTTTTTCCGGAAATACCAGAATGGTTAGTAGCGTACCGAAATCGTGATAATGTTTTTTGGGTTTCTGATGTGCCTTGACGTGAAAGCATATAGCTATACTGTATATTCTGTATCAAGGCAAATCTCTTCGGCCCCGTCCAAGAGGGTTAACACACCCCCTAAATGAAAAAAATTCTTGAAGTATGAAGGAAACCAAAAGCCACTTTGAAATTAATACGAATGATTTGTATCATTATATTCTTTTCTCGGTATGAATGAAAATCTCTTCGGCCCCGTCCAAAAGGGTTAAACACACCCCCGAAATGAAAAAAATTCTTGAAGTATGAAGAAAACGAAAAGCCACTTTGAAATCAATACGAATGATTTGTATCATTATATTCTTTACTCGGTATGAATGAAAATCTCTTCGGCCCCATCAAGGAGGGTTAAACACTCCCCTAAAATGAAAAAAATTCACTTGAAGTATGAAGGAAACGAAAAGCCACTTTGGAATCAATACGAATGATTTGTATCATAATATTCCTCACTCGGAATAAATGAAAATCTCTTCGGCCCCTTCCAAGAGGGTTAAACACACCCCCAAAATGAAAAAAATTCTTGAAGAATGAAGGAAACGAAAAGCCATTTTGAAATCAATACGAATGATTTGTATCATTATATTCTTTACTCGGTTTAAATGAAAATCTCTTCGGCCTCGTCCAAGAGGGTTAAACACACCCCCGAATTGAAAAAAATTCTTGAAGTATGAAGGAAACAAAAAGCCACTTTGAAATCAATACGAATGATGTGTATCATTATATTCTTTACTTGGTATGAATGAAAATCTCTTCGGCCCCATCAAGGAGGGTTAAACACTCCCCTAAAATGAAAAAAATTCACTTGAAGTATGAAGGAAACGAAAAGCCACTTTGGAATCAATACGAATGATTTGTATCATAATATTCCTCACTCGGAATAAATGAAAATCTCTTCGGCCCCGTCCAAGAGGGTTAAACAAACCCCCAAAATGAAAAAAATTCTTGAACTATGAAGGAAACGAAAAGCCATATTGAAATCAATGCGAATGATTTGTATCATTATATTCTTTACTCGGTTTAAATGAAAATCTCTTCGGCCTCGTCCAAGAGGGTTGAACACACCCCCGAATTGAAAAAAATTCTTGAAGTATAGAGGAAACAAAAAGCCACTTTGGAATTAATACGAATGATTTGTATCATCATATTCTTCACTCGGAATAAATGAAAATCTCTTCGGCCCCGTCCAAGAGGGTTAAACACACCCCCAAAATGAAAAAAATTCTTGAAGTATGAAGGAAACGAAAAGTCACTTTGAAATCAATGAGAATGATTTGTATCATTATATTCTTTACTCGGTTCAAATGAAAATCTCTTCGGCCCCTGGAGGCTTAAATACACCCCCGAAATGAAAAAAATTCTTGAAAGATGAAGGAAACGAAAAGCCACTTTGAAATCAATAAGAATGATTTGTGTCATTATACTCTTTACTCGGTTTAAATGAAAATCTCTCCAGCCCCGTCCAAGAGGGTTAAACACACCCCCGAATTGAAAAAAATTCTTGAAGTATGAAGGAAACAAAAAGCCACTTTGAAATCAATACGAATGATTTGTATCATCATATTCTTCACTCGGAATAAATGAAAATCTCTTCGGCCCCGTCCAAGAGGGTTCACACCCCCAAAATGAAAAAAATTCTTGAAGTATGAAGGAAACAAAAAGCCACTTTGGAACCAATACGAATGATTTATATCATCATATTCTTCACTCGGAATGAATGAAAATCTCTCCGGCCCCGTCCAAGAGGGTTAAACACACCCCCAAAATGAAAAAAATTCTTGAAGTATGAAGGAAACGAAATGCCACTTTGAAATTGATACGAATGATTTTTATCGTTACATTTGATATTTGGTATCGAGGAAAATTTCTTTGGTCTCGTTCAAGAGAAATATGATAGTATTATTTGTCTTCATTGCCAAAAATTGGGAAGAGAAATTGAGAATTCTGAGTTCTGTTGTCATAACTCCACTAATAAATATTATATTCGATTATGAAACCTAATAAATTCACAATTTTCATATTATTCAAATAGAACAGGTTAGTGATAAAGATGAAGGTGTATCTTAGATATGAAATTGTCGAAGGAAACTTTATAGACAAAATTCACATGGAATAATACTTAAACTACTAGAAAGCATGTGTGTTTGGTTTTTCTTCTGTCTCTTCATTTGAGGTTAACAAAATAATTTTATTTCCCATAATAATTATCTTATTATTTCTATTTCCGGGAATGTGTGAAACCTCAAGGGCTTCTTGTCCTAGAACCAACTTCGAACAATCGATTCCTACAAAAAAAAATTTTTCATCAAGCATTATGGGTTTCATTTGTGAAAATATTGATTCGAATGATCTGGACAATTAACCAACTGCAAAGCGTCGAATAAAATCGTAAATGACTTTCTAACAAAATGTTCCGAAACTCACTGGATAGTAAATAATGAACTTTTTTATTGACATCTCGCTTGTCAGTTCGAAAGTTCTTCGAACTTCTATTGTTGAAGTTTTATAGTTTGTCTTTTACATACACTTTCATTAGCCGATGCAATTCTTGGAGAGTCACCCTGTAGGAACTAGTGTAAATCTAGAAAATCCTTTGCATCCAAATCATTTTTCAATCAAGTAAACACTACTGATAGAAATCAGTAGAATTGCATTTTCAATTGATATTTTGAAGAATAAAGTGTTACCTTACATAGGGCTATAATCTCAATTCAACTTTATGACAGTAAAGCTACTTCAAATATTCTCAAATATGAAATTTGACATCAATCTAATAGTTAGAACTCAAGTTACAGCCATTAATATCACGTTAAAAAAATTGTAAAACGCACCTAAGCCACGTAATGTCTGCTGATAAAAGACTGCTACAAGCAAGCTACATCTGTTCATCGCGTCGCGTCGGCTGAACCGTGATAGAGTCTCGCTCTCTGAATATACCTTATGCTTACTTCGCTGACTGTGGCCTAACTTCAGTATACAATTTTTGTGCTTGACTATCTTATTTTTAAGAAGTTAACAAAAATTTGCCTTGTTTTATTTTCAAATTCGTATTGTCTTCCTGTTCAGTAGATTTAAAATCATCAGTTTCTTTTTAGTTTTTACTTTGGATGAGTTGGTATTTGATTTTATTTTAGTCAGTTCATTCAGTTGATTGTTTCAAAAATGGGAAGTAAACATTTATCTAAACTAAAGCTTTACGATTCTATTGCCGAAGAACTCAAGCAATATTGTCCTTCGTATGATTTTGACCAGAAATTTAATGAACTAATAACAAAGAAAATTGCATTGTCCGTGAAGAATAAGAAATATCAGTTCCCAAGCGTTATTTCGCGAATTATAAATGATACTGAAAGTTTCAAAATGTATTTCCATCAAAAATACTTTGAAAATGATTACTCCGGAAAAAATTCATGCAACCAGTTGGAATTATCTTTATTGAAGAAAGGATTCGATAAAAAAAAATTGCAAAAATTGGAGGAATAAAAATTCTCTCTATGAAAAAATTTGTGCAGATCTTTGATTGAAAAACTCCATCAAAAAGAGAAAAAGAGTATATAACACTTGGCGTATATTTCATTCAAAAATCCATGTTGAACCCAGTTTCACGAATGCCGAAGATTTGAATGAATCGAATAATTCCGGATTGTCATTACAGGAAATTATGCCCTTAAATGTTGTGAATAATCGTCATACAATATATAGCGACGCTTATAGTAGCAAAGATGCATCAATTCGTATTTATAGTAAAGATACAAATAATAGTAGTGTGATTGAAAATGAAAACGGATCCAGAAGTGATTTTGAAAAATTATCATCAAAGCAATGTTTCTACGAATCGATCCCGTTGATATCGAATAAAGATATCCCATCTTCCAACAGACGATATGCTGAAATCGCAGATGTCACAGAATTCGACGCTAATAATACTGAAAATTTGAATTTTCCCTTACCGTCGAATATAGAAAGTGCTTATGATTCGCAAAAATAATCTCTCAATGTAGTAAACTCTTCGGTAAACAATTGTGCTTTGACAGAAAATGAAAGTAATATTGCCTCAACACTTCAAAACGGAAAGTGTCAAATCACCCCAGAGGACTTTGACATTCCAAAGGAATTGTATAATTTGTCGAGTCCATCTTCTGACGATAATATTTTACCAATTGATTCCAGAAATATCAGTAGAGAGACAGAAAAAACAAATAAATATATCACATTCAAGGAATGCGTTATTTTAGAAGGGTCGTTTACTATTGAGAGACATATATGGAAGTTGATATTTACAAATGGCAAACTAAGCAAAAAGTATTATCTATTACATTCGCAATAGAATTAGGAAATATGTCAATAACGTTTGCTTGATAATTTTCAAATTCGTAAAATTTAACAAGAAAAATAAATCGATCAATATATTTGGGGTATGCAAACACAATTCATATAGATGCAAAAATTCAAAATCACTATTCTCGATAGACATGTGAATGTTTACAGTTCTTCTTTAAATTATAATCATACCAATTTTTTAACTGGTAATGTGACAGGCCTGGAAAGATTAATGGTAAAGAAAAAATTGTTCAAAGAAATGCCATCAAATTACAAAAAACAAATGTTACTGACCGCCAATGAAAAAATACTTTCTATGGGAAAAAATTTACAACACATTAAATCTGATACCGTTGTGAGAAAAATTAAATCTGAAGCCTTAGCTCACTTTGACAGGAGCAATGATGATTTGTTGGACATAATTTTCATGCAGAAAGATCATCCTGAATTCTTCAAAGAAGTTTGTGTTCCATTCAATGTCAAACTATATAGCGAAGAGCAACTAGAGGTTTTAAAATCTCAGAAATCAGGTGATCAATTACCCTTGATATATTTTGATGCTACCGGTGGAGTCGTGAGAAGTCCAATGACTCAAACAAAAAGAATTTACTTTATACGGCGGTTATATTACTCAAGAAACCTGAAAGAATATATCCCATTTTCTCTATGATATCATCTGTACATGACTCAAATACAATTTTCAAGTTACTTCATGACTTCAGATACTTCTGTGAATGTAGTAACATTTGGCCAACATTTTCTGGTGTTGTATCAGATTTTTCCTTTGCAAAGTTGCATGCAATATGCAAAGCTTGCAATAGGTGTTCATTTCTGGAGTATCTTCAAACGAGGGAAATGATCCAGCATCAAAACCAATAAGAGTTCACTTATGCTGTGCTCATTACATGAAGATGGTTTCCAAAGATGTAGATATTGAGGCAAAAAATTATCACCAAAAAGGATTTTTTAAAGATTTAATAGCATCTGCTATATTGATCAACGATTTGAAATATTTTGACAGATTTGTAGAGAATGTGTACATTTTGTTAAAATCCAAATATGTCTGTAGGAGAACAAAAACTGCCGAATATTTGGTCAGTGTCCCATCCTCAATAAACTGCGAAACGTATTCGTTTAATGCGGAAAGTGGGGAAAAATTAGAATCTGATTCTATTTATCCAAAATCGAAAGGACTTCTGAAATCCTCTCCTCATTATCAAAGATTTGTAATGCTAATAAAAAATATCGAGTTGAAAAATGAAGGTGACACTGAGAACGTGTATTATAATGAGACATTTTTTCAACTCATGTTACACAAGTATTTATCTTTGTGTCCAATATGGAGTGCCTTAATGCTTGAAGAAAAATATTCACTCAGCAATTCCGTTGTGGAAAACTATTTTGGACAACTAAAGAACATTAAATTGAAGGAAGAGAAAAATTTAAAATATTCTCATTTTGTAAGAAAATTGAGAGAAGATGTATTATCTATGAATATAGAATGTAATTTAGGGATTGGGAAGTCTCGTCTGACGAAAGGTGACAACACAGACGAAAAATATTGTGAAGAACGTTGGCAACGAAAACCGAAAAAAAAAATGCAGGAACACATTTCGAAGGAATGTTTTTAAAAAAGAATTACTTTTTAACTATTAGCGACAGTATTATTTTTCCAGAAGATGACAATGAATTGCCACAATGTGCTTATTGCGGACATGGTATCATTAATGAGAAAACAGATTGGGTCAAATGCGATCAATGTGAAAGATGGATTCATCAAAAATGTGATCAAGATATACGTGATGTTAAGAAATCATACGAAGGAACTTTTGTTTGCAAATTATGTTTGCGAAATCCAATGGATATCAAAAATTCTTCAGTCTCCAAATTTGTAATGCTCCGATAAAAATGTGTGACATTTTTGAATAATCTGAAGTTAACCAAAACAGAGAGAAAAACTTTAGAGAATATTACTCGAGAACAAAGAAATTGCTTGAGATGGCACGAAGAAAGAAAAATGAGAGTCACGTCGTCATATTTTGGAAGGATATGTAAGGTTAAGAAAGTCGACTCATTCAGAAATATCATCCATACTATCTCGAAACAATCACCTAACAGATGCCCGGCGGTACTACATGGAATAAAATATGAAAAGTTAGCAATAAGAAAATATATCGACATGACAAAGTTACTTTACCAATCAGCTGGATTATTCATTCATGAAGATCATTCATTTCTAGCTGCATCTCCTGATGGTTTGATCGGAGACGATGGTTTAATCGAAGTGAAATGTCCATTCGCTGCCAGAAACGAAGATCCTTTCAGATATCATTTCAAATTTTTGAAAAAAGGTAATTCTGATATGTTATATGATCATATTTATTATTATCAAATACAAGGTATCCTTGAAATAACGAAAAGGAATTGGTGCGATTTGGTAATTTTCACATTCCGTGGGATTAAAATCGTTAGGATTTTTCGATCGAAAAGCTTTTGGAACATTATGTTCAGGAAATTGAAAACATTCTATTATTTCCACATGCTGCCAGCTGTTGTTCAGCCCGATGATACAATCCCAATCCCACTTGATTTTCGAAAATGGACAACATGTATACAACTTCAGTTTTTAGATAATGGTCTAGTAGCAGACATTGATTATTATAAGGAGTTACCCAATGAGAGAGGATACGTTGTCATAGTAAATCAAGCAGTAGATTTTTCTATCAAGGAACTTCTCATAAACGACTTTTCAACTTTGAATGAAGGAACATGGCTTGATGGTTTTGTCATCGATCATTGCTTGTCTATTCTGAATAAAACAAACTATTATCAGATAATTTCTGTTGCTAAGTCATCAATAATTTTTAGAGATACCGAAGTTAACAGTAATTTCATAAACAGTGTCAACTTCATCAAAAATGAAGTGATAATGCCAGTCGCAAGTAATCAACATTTTGTATTAGTCAAAGTAAATTTTTTGGAAAAAAAACTTACTGTAATTGATCCATTCGGGAAAGAAAAACGTATTCGTGAATTATATATGATGAAATTTAGGCACTTTCTCTTTTCCAAAAAACAAAGTGCTGAAAGCTGGCGATTTGAAATTTTAAATCACATTATTCAGAAAGATGGGTTCAACTGCGGAGTGTACATAATTTATTTTTTTTTCTATGATTGTACAGAATCAACATTTGACAACTGAATGCTATATGAACATGTACCGGCAAGAATTAAAACGGTTACTGTTGCACAGTTGTTGTGACATGCAACAAAAATGTCTGTATTGTTCGGGAAACATTGAGGCAAATATCGAAAAAAACATTTTCAAATGTTACTCATGTCGTAGACTAATTCACTATAACTGCCTACTTTTGCTTTCTGAAATTGAGAAAGGAGTGACTTTGAGTGAGAAAATGCTAAATGATGTATGTGACTTATGTCGACTTAACTAACTTTGGTGTAAACTAAAAAGCTTTGTTTCACTTGCTGAATAATCCCTAAGAAATCATTATTTTTTATATATTATGATTGTATCCCTTATGTCCAGAAATAATGAATTATATAATAGGCTCCAGAATATATGATGAGATTGGCCCATACTTGATGAAAATCCATAACTAACGTATTCAAAAAACACTTTATTGTGAGATTTTCACTAAACAGTTTTACAAAAATGCAACACGTGTTTCGCCATACGATAGCTTCTTCGTGCGTGTCTTTACTAACTAGTAAAGTTAGTAAAGGCACGCCCGAAGAAGCCATTACACGGCGAAACACGTGTTGCGTTTGTGTGAAACTGTTTACTGAATATATCACAATGAAGTGTTTTTTGAATACGTTTGGCCCCAGAATTGCTGCTGAGAAGCGATATATACAAACAGAAAACAAGTCTCCACGATTTTTCAGAATTTACACCATGCAAATTTATCGGTGAATAAATAAGCTTTGTTATTTTTGGTTCATGAAGGAAGCAGTGAGTAATACACAGTTAATACACAGTTTTGGCACAACCTCCTGATTACCTTTTCAGATTTGGACGGGGCCGAAGAGATTTGCCTTTATACCGAATATAGAATATAATGATACAAATCATTCGTATTGATTTCAAAGTGGCTTTCCGTTTCCTTCATACTTCAAGAATTTTTTTCATTTTGGGGGTGTGTTTAACCCTCTTGGATGGGGCCGAAGAGATTTTCATTTAAATCGAGCAAAGAATATAATGATACAAATCATTCGTATTGATTTCAAAGTGGCTATCCGTTTCCTTCATACTTCACGAATTTTTTTTCATTTTCGGGGGGTGTGTTCAATCCTCTTGGACGGGGCCGAAGAGATTTTCATTTATACCGAGTAAAGAATATAATGATACAAATCATTCGTATTGATTTCAAAGTGGCTTTCCGTTTCCTTCATACTTCAAGAATTTTTTTCATTTTGGGGGTGTGTTTAACCCTCTTGGACGGGGCCGAAGAGATTTTCATTTATACCGAGTGAAGAATATAATGATACAAATCATTCGTATTGATTTCAAAGTGGCTTTCCGTTTCCTTCATACTTCAAGAATTTTTTTCTTGGGGGTGTGTTTAACCCTCTTGGACGGGGCCGAAGAGATTTTCATTCATACCGAGTAAAGAATATAATGATACAAATTATTGGTATTGATTTCAAAGTGGCTTTCCGTTTCCTTCATACTTCAAGAATTTTTTTCATTTTGGGGGTGTGTTTAACCCTCTTGGACGGGGCCGAAGAGATTTTCATCCATACCGAGTAAAGAATATAATGATACAAATCATTCGTATTGATTTCAAAGTGGCTTTTCGTTTCCTTCATACTTCAAGAATTTTTTCCATTTTGGGGGTGTGTTTAATCCTCTTGGACGGGGCCGAAGAGATTTTCATCCATACCGAGTACAGAATATAATGATACAAATCATTAGTATTGATTTCAAAGTGGCGTTCCGTTTCCTTCATACTTCAAGAATTTTTTCATTTTGGGGGTGTGTTTAACCCTCTTGGACGGGGCCTAAGAGATTTTCATTTATTCCGAGTGAAGAATATGATGATACAAATCATTCGTATTAATTCCAAAGTGGCTTTTCGTTTCCTTCATACTTCAAGAATTTTTTTCATTTTGGGGGTGTGTTTAACCCTCTTGGACGGGGCCGAAGATATTTCCATTTATACCGAGTAAAGAATATAATAATACAAATCATTCGTATTGATTTCAAAGTGGCTTTTCGTTTCCTTCATACTTCAAGAATTTTTTTCATTTTGGGAGTGTGTTTAACCCTCTTGGACGCGGCAGAGATTTTCATTTAGATCGAGTAGAGAATATAATGATACAAATCATTCGTATCGATTTCAAAGTGGCTTTTCGTTTCCTTCATACTTCAAGAATTTTTTTTCATTTTGGGGGGTGTGTTCAACCCTCTTGGACGGGGCCGAAGATATTTCCATTTATACCGAGTAAAGAATATAATGATACAAATCATTCGTATTGATTTCAAAGTGGCTTTTCGTTTCCTTCATACTTCAAGAATTTTTTTCATTTTGGGAGTGTGTTTAACCCTCTTGGACGCGGCAGAGATTTTCATTTAGATCGAGTAGAGAATATAATGATACAAATCATTCGTATTGATTTCGAAGTGGCTTTTCGTTTCCTTTATACTTCAAGAATTTTTTTCATTTTGGGGGTGTGTTTAACCCTCTTGGACGGGGCCGAAGAGATTTTCATCCATACCGAGTAAAGAATATAATGATACAAATCATTCGTATTGATTTCAAAGTGGCTTTTTGTTTCCTTCATACTTCAAGAATTTTTTTTCATTTTGTGGGGTGTGTTCAACCCTCTTGGACGGGGCCGAAGAGATTTTCATTTATACCGAGTCAAGAATATAATGATACAAATCATTAGTATTGATTTCAAAGTGGCTTTCCGTTTCCTTCATACTTCAAGAATTTTTTTCATTTTGGGGGTGTGTTTAACCCTCTTGGACGGGGCCGAAGAGATTTTCATCCATACCGAGTAAAGAATATAATGATACAAATCATTCGTATTGATTTCAAAGTGGCTTTTCGTTTCCTTCATACTTCAAGAATTTTTTTCATTTTGGGGGTGTGTTTAACCCTCTTGGACGGGGCCGAAGAGATTTTTATTTATACCGAGTAAAGAATATAATGATACAAATCGTTGGTATTGATTTCAAAGTGGCTTTCCGTTTCCTTCATACTTCAAGAATTTTTTTCATTTTGGGGGTGTGTTTAACCCTCTTGGACGGGGCCGAAGAGATTTTCATCCATACCGAGTAAAGAATATAATGATACAAATCATTCGTATTGATTTCAAAGTGGCTTTTCGTTTCCTTCATACTTCAAGAATTTTTTTTCATTTTGGGGGGTGTGTTCAACCCTCTTGGACGGGGCCGAAGATATTTCCATCTATACCGAGTAAAGAATATAATGATACAAATCATTCGTATTGATTTCAAAGTGGCTTTTCGTTTCCTTCATACTTCAAGAATTTTTTTCATTTTGGGAGTGTGTTTAACCCTCTTGGACGCGGCAGAGATTTTCATTTAGATCGAGTAGAGAATATAATGATACAAATCAATCATTCGTATTGATTTCAAAGTGGCTTTTCGTTTCCTTCATACTTCAAGAATTTTTTTTCATTTTGGGAGGTGTGTTCAACCCTCTTGGACGGGGCCGAAGAGATTTTCATTCATACCGAGTAAAGAATATATTGCCACAAATCATTCTTATTGATTTCGAAGTGGCTTTTCGTTTCCTTCATACTTCAAGAATTTTTTTTCATTTTGGGAGGTGTGTTCAACCCTCTTGGACGGGACCGAAGAGATTTTCATTCATACCGAGTAAAGAATATATTGCCACAAATCATTCTTATTGATTTCGTAGTGGCTTTTCGTTTCCTTCATACTTCAAGAATTTTTTTCATTTTGGGGGTGTGTTCAACCCTCTTGGACGTGGCCGATGAGATTTGTCTTGATACAGAATATGCAGTATAGCTATATGCTTTTACGTTAAGGCACATCAGGAACCCAAAAAAACATTATCACGATTTCGGTACGCTACTGACCATTCGGGTATTTTCGGAAAAAGAGCTGCTGACTTTGGCTGCTAACTTCACACCGGTTCGCAGAGTTGACTTTCCCACACTTCGCAACATGTATTCTCTATTATCGTTCGGTCAATTTCATCGTGTTTAATCTCTGAAGTATACATACAATGTTGATTTACAATTATCATCGGTAATAAACACCGTTATTAGGCTCCTACACAATGGACATTTGTCTATTATAAGGGAAGGGTGTTTTTAACAACGGTTTGAATTATGACCCATTACAAATTCTACCACCCAATACTCTCGCAGAGTGGATTTCGGAACATGTATTTTTTATTGCGTCCAATCACTTTATGGACTCTAATAAGACAGCGTTTAAAAATCGAATTGGGCACATGAAATCTAAAATTTGAAATAAATGTGTTGATATTTTTGGAGACAATATTTTCAGTGATGAAAAATCTCCTCTGGTTGTTACTGGAAATGAATCCAATATTCAATAATTTGACTCAAAAGTGTAGAATCTTTGAATGTAGAAATTTGTAATCATATGTAAAATAAATTACCATGACAAAATTTCAGTATGAATTTCACGAGATGACCCAAGACAAAACTCAGTTTTCAAGGTCGCAACTCGAAGTCGCTTGATGTTATCAGTCACTTCAAGGTCACATGCTGCTTAAGGTTGCGTGATGCTGTCATTTGACGTGCGACACAAGGTAATCGACTCGTGGTGGCTTTCGAAAACAAATCATAGGCGGAGAGTTGAAAGGGGGTTTCATGGTGATGATGTAGATCATGTGACGTCACATGCATTTTAAGGCCAAGTCATAGGCGGAGAATGGAAAAGAGGTTTCATGGTCAAGTGACTATTGAAAGTAAATAAAGTAATATTGAACTAATGAAAGTAAATATTGAAAGAAATGTGTGAAGGAACGACCCTGATAAAAAATTGCATACACGGAATAATCTATGAGAGGAAAGTAAACCTGAACTTGGGTATGTAGATATTCATGTACCATTGACCATGAGTACAGAGCATTCATACAAACAAGTATAAACGAGTGAAACCCCTATCGACAATTTCACAACTATGAAGCATGAGTGCCCCGAATCGAGTACACCACACCCTTTACTGTCAAAGTGTCGAAAGCGGCACTGCAATACATCTTTGCACCGCTGGATCCTCGATCTCACTGTGTGAATCACGGTACCCGTTTACTCAGCGAACAAGTGTAAAATGCCAACCGCTAGGTGAATCAAATCAAATCCTTTATTTTCCTGTTTGATAATTTCATAAGTAATTGTATTAGGAATAGTCAGTAAAACTAAAATTATAAACTACTACACTAAAACTAGAAGCACACACGAAAACGCATGCACACACCACACATACACTTACGTTAAATAATCATCAACACTGTAATACGCATTCAGAACTAAAAAAATTTTAATCTTTGTTTTGAACATCTCTAATGTTTTACTTTCTTTTATTTCAGTTGGTAAAATATTGAACAAACGAGGACCTGCAACATTAGGACCTTTAAGAGCAATCCGCCCTCGAGCTAGAGGAACTTGATATATTTTTTTTGGCCTAGTGTTAATTGTATGAGTAGAGCCTATTAAAGGAAATTGACTTTTATTTTGAAAAACGTAGACACAAATTTCCATTATGTACAAGCAGGGTAAAGTCAGTATTTGTAATTTCTTGAAAAAAGGTTCACAGGACTCCATGTAACTTATACCAGTGATACTTCTGATGATGTTTTTTTGAGCCAAAAAAACTTTGCCTGCGTTGGTTGACCAACCCCAGAAACGTACACCATAGCGCAATCTCGACTCCACTTCAGCATAGTATATAATTTTTAGTTGATCTAGACTGAGAATATAGCTAAGATTTCGTAGCTTGAATGCTAAAGAATGCAATTTTGGTATAAGGCCATCACAATGTACTTTAAACTGAAGATTTTTGTCAATTTCAACACCCAAAAACTTAGAACTTTTTGACAATGGAAGCAGCTGATTATTCACATCAATATATAGTGGGTCAAGAATTTTTTGATAATTACAAAATTGAATAATTACTGTTTTATTTGGATTGAAAACAAGCGAATTACTGGAAAACCACCAGTTCAATGATCTCATTGTTTGCTCGCATTTTCGTTGTATACTTGTTTGATCTAATTGTCTCGATCTTGAAATGACCTCCTGGGGATCATCATCCACCCTCCCACCATTGGCTCTTTTGCGGACTGAACCCTTTGTTCGACTGATCTCATAAGGGCACAATCCTCTTCCCACTCCAATCTGAGGTAAATCTATGAGGTCACATTCAAGGTCACTCAGGCTCAAGGGCATGTACCAAGGACAAATCCGTGTTCAAGATCAAGATCATATCACGTGCTCATAGCTCAAAATCATTTAGAGTATTTGGGTCATATGACGTGTCATAGCTCAGGGTCATGTAACATCATTCAAGGTCAAGGTCAAATGGTGGGGGGAGGATTGGCAAACTCAAACGTATAAATCGATAATGGTGAAATACGGTATAGACATTCGAACCCCGACTTCATTCTATCCGATTTGAAACAATTAGATCAAGTATAATGATTTTTCAAATAAGACCCCATGTATTGGATTATACTTATACAGGGTGTCAATTTGAAAACTTCCCACCCTCAATATCTTCCTTGCAGTTGAAAATATTTGGAATCGTAAAAACAGGTCAATGTTATTGTCAAGGGGGGCACTTTCAAGAACTATTTGTGGAACTATATACTGGTAAGAATATTAGGTGGGATCGTTCCAACTCTTTATTAGGGGTAACATTAGCCATTAGCTTCAATACATTTTCATCAAAAAGTAGTCTGAAAGTCAAACGTAGATGGTAGTAAAGTTGTGTTTAGTAAATGCTGAATTTTCATCCTCATCACAGAAAGTGTTCAGATAGCTGTCCTTTTTTGCCGTTTCTGCTGTAAAAAAGTTCTGTTTTCAGCCAAAAAATTGGTTCCCAAATTTGAACGATGTGGTAGTATGGTGCATACAGTTGTACCTGTTGGGCTATTTAGTGATTACTCTAATAAGTGTATGAAAGTGTAAAAATGGTTCACATTCCTAAAGATAGAATTGGAATGATTATAATTTGTGGAAAAGTTGGAAAGTGCGCACGAAGGGCGGCATGTCTTTTTAACAAAAGACATCCAAATCGTAATGTAAATCACCGGTATGTGCTTGATTTGCTCGATAATTTTTACGAAACTGGCTCCTCACGATCAGTATCAGAATAGACGGGAATGTTATGCGAGACTGTGAGAAAAGGATTGAAAACGCATAAATTTCATCCTTATGAAATTCAGATTCTTCAAGAGCTCCACGGTGGTGATTATGATAGATGAATAAAGTTTTGTGAAATCATGTAACATCAAGTCAATGCCATCCCTAATATTCTGTTAAACATCTGTTTCAGTGATGAGTGTTCATTTTTTCTGAATGGCAATGTTAATAGACGAAATTGTCGCTATGGGAGTGACGAAAACCATTATTTCTGTAAAAAAACTGGACTGGGAATCTGTACGTTGAAATGCTTGAAGAGACTATCGTTCCTCTTATAATTCACGAGCTAGAAACCCAATGCGGAAGGTAATGAACTTTTGAAGAAGGATCTGTTATATTTCCACCTCATTATTTTCTTCCCGTTCGACAGGGGATGAACGAGATATTTTCGGATGGATGAATTGGCAGAAAGAGAGCAGTCGAATGGCCTCCGAGATCACTGTATTCAACACCCTCATGTTTCTTTTTCTGGAGGCATCTTGAAACCGTTGTTTATAAAACACAAACTTCTGATATTGAAGAACTTAAAAGATGAATTACAGCAGCATGCCAGTCAATTTCTAGTTAAGTTTTCTGTAATGTTAGAGGGAGTTAAAAAACAAACACACTTCATTACTGTTTACAACAAAATTGAGTACATTTCGAATAGTTCCTGAGATGAGCGTAAGTAGACTTTATGTTTGATAAAATGTCTTTCTCGCAAATTTAATTTCATTTTGTAAAAGGATAATAACCAACAATAATACATTTATTCCTTTCATTCAAGGGTTGGAACGGTGCCACCTAATTTTCTAACTATTTTTAATAAAAGGAGTCAATACAATAATGCATCTCACAACAGGCAAATTCTAATTACATGTGTAAGTTTAGAACGCTATTTTTTGAAAAACGCTCATCGAAAAATGATAAGTCAGGGAACCATTGAAAGCAGAATTGGACGCCAATCAAAATGATGTGCCACTTGACCCCATTCCCATTTGAAATTCTAACGGTAGCATTTACCCTTTCTAGGGGGTTGAACCACAAGGGCTACAAATAGTCTTCGAAAGTGTCCCCCTTAACGGTTAAATTGACCAGCTTTTTTGATTTCTCATATTATTTACTGAGAGGAAGATATTAAGGGTGGAAAGTTTTCAAATTAACACCCTGTATATCCTCCAGAGTTCAAGTGGACAGTATGCGTAGTATTTTCCAACATTACATCTTTTTGACCTGAACATTTTCAAACTGAAAATTGATTGCAGTGTATTTATTCCACAGTGTAATGCTGCAGTGGGTGTGAAAGCATTTTTTGACATGATGCATAGTGGTCCCCATAAGCTGATGCTCTTCGGAGGTGCCTGTACCCACGTTACCGATCCGATAGCCAAAGCTTCGAAACATTGGCATCTCACTCAGGTACTCTGTTGTCTATATTTAATCAAAGATAGTTACAACATACTATTTATTTCAGTTATCTTATGCGGATACTCACCCGATGTTCACAAAAGAAAATTTTCCAAACTTTTTTCGGATAGTACCGTCTGAGAACGCATTCAATTCTCCAAGACTGTCACTGCTGAAGCAATTCAACTGGACTAAAGTGGGAACAATATATCAAAATGAACCTCGGTACTCTTTAGCACATAATAGGTTGGTAAAATTCGATTCAAATTGAAATGATGTTAAAGAGGACATTGTATACATAAGGTATAGTTCAAGTAAACGATATAGTGCAACCTACCTTCCAACAGTTTCCCTTTAATAATATAGTAAGAGAATCAACGAATTTTGTTATTCAATAATCATTTCTGATTATATAAGAATATATATAATGAATATTTCGTATGCAGCAGGCCAAAAATTTAGTGTACTCTTATAACACAGATTCCAAGCTTTCGATAATCTTAATTATCATCATCAGGGATGCTACAATAAGGATAAGAAACAGTCATATTTATAAAATAATAATTCAAGCCAACTTACAGTGTATGTGAGGTTATGTGGCAGGTTGAAAGAAGTATGGACGTAAACATATATGAAAAATTACTAAGATGTCACTTAGGACGTTACAGACAAACAATATATAGTAGATTTAATGATATATCATTATATTATCAAATTAAAAAAAATACCACCTGTTCCTTGAAAAAAATGGGATATGACATGTAATCCAAATTAGCATGCGCTGTATATGCCAATAACGGGGCTCAAAACGAATTGACATTCGACATCAACAAAATTGTTTGATCTTGGCATAAAACCTTAATATTGTTGCAAATTGATTTTCGGGCAATGTCTGGCTGTAGACATCGCATGTTTAGATTCCATTACATTTTAAAACCAAGTAATTTTGTATTTAAACAATATCTGGAACAATTTTTTAGTAAAACTTATCCTAATGGATTTTATATTAAACAGTAATAATGAGAAAGGATGATGATGTATTGTATTATGGAAGATTCAATCTGTGAGAAGAATACCATCAGATGAGATTTGATGATTTCTTGTTTTGTGATTATCCATACAAATTAAATAAGAGTAAATTTCAAAAATCATCCAATACGAACGGCCAATACTTCAGCCCACGTGGACTAGCTGGCAGTGATTTTATCTCTTGTATTAGTTTTTTTGGCCTTCGAGGGCGCCGATAGCTTTAAGTATCCACAATAAAGATTACTTCGACTATACATATATGTATCTTATGTATACAATGAGAAATGATTAGCCTAGGTGCAAAAAATTGAAAGTCACAACTTTTATCACCTCATCGTCTTTAAGATTTTTTTCTCAATTGAGGAAATACATAATAGTCGGACTGAGTCAGATCTGGTGAGTGTTCGTGTTTCTAATCACGAATTCTTTGAATGGCAACATGCAATTTGTGTGTAGCGGTATTGTATTGCATTAATAATATACTTTTGGACAACTTTCGCGTCTTCTCTCTATAATTTCTCTATAATTTCTCTTTAAAATTATTTCTCGTAGAGTGGTCAGTAACATCGAATAATAATAATACCCATTTATTGTTTTAGCCCTGTCCAGAAAATAAATCATAATTACCTCTTGACAATCACAAAATACTGAAGCAAGAACAATTCCACCAAGTTTTTGAACTCGTTATTCTTTATGCCTTAGAGAATCAGATTGTCTCCATTCTTTCGATTGCTGTTTTTTTCTGTATCGTAGAAAAGTATCTAAGTTTTAGCCACAACAAATTGCATCTTTTCCAAACCGAGCACAGATTCTTCTACTCTTGCGGGCTTTTAACCAAAATCAAGACATTTGGATATCAGTTTCGCAGAAATTTTTCTCTCTCAGAATAATTCGACGATTTGATGAAATGATTGCAGTGATATTCACGGGAGTGGATACAGAAAACGCCCTTTCCGATCGGAATTAACCTCTTTTGAAGCTTGCAATCCAAGCTAGTAACAAAAATTAACAATTTAATGTAGTTTCGACAATTTATTTCGATGGTACGCCAAAGTACTAAAATAGTGCAATTCTAGAAAAATATAATGCACAACTCATTTGAAAAGCATATTGCTGTTTTAAAAACAATATACAAATCTGATATTGAAAAGGGCGTTTTCTTTCATTGTTGATCTTGTGTATCATTATTACATATTCAAAGTAAAGGAAAATCTTTGTCTAAAATTGAATTGAACTCTTAGGTTGGTAGCTGAACTGGATACAATGAGTTATCAAGTCCTTGAAACTCAAAGTTTCACAAATGAAGTGAACAGCGCCCTAATGAAATTGAAGGAAAAGGATACAAGGATAATTTTAGGTAAAACCGATTTGTTCGGATCTTTTCATATTAATCAGTTATGAAGGTAACGTAATGTTCTAGGGAATTTCAATGAGAGATGGGCTAGGGAAATTTTCTGTGAAGCTTACAAACTGAAAATGTTCGGAAAAAAATATCAGTGGATCATAATGGGAACATACGGTTATGAATGGTGGAAAAAGTTAGAGCCTCAATTCAACTGTAGCCTAGAAGAACTTGAGAGTGCGTTGGATCAGACAATCCTCACGGATCTGTTACCATTATCAACAAGTGGAGAGATAACCATCTCTGGAATAGTAAGTAGAAACTTATTTGGAAGACTATAGCTCTTTGTTAGCCCGATTTCAGCAGATAATAATCTCAAAATATGTACAAGTAAAACGAGAGTAACCGATTAACCAGCTCATAAGAAATTAAACAGTAGGTATGTGGTATCAGATATTTTTATATTTTTTCATTTATATTTTTTCTTAAGTTTTTGTTCTGAAAGATTACTTCAGTTCAAAACAAATGTTTTGAAGAGTGTTGTGAACACCTTTTTTAACTAATAATAAGTTAGCATAAATTCATATTGAAACAGAATTCATAATAAACTGATGAATTCAAAGTGAGTAGTAATGGTAAGCCGACGCTTAATTATTTTTTCACCTAACCTCAATTCGTTTTTTCGTAAGAGGTGTGTGTGTGTAAGAGCGAGAGGATGGACGTGTGTGTGAGCGTTAGAGGTGCCTTGTTGACGTATGAGTATGGGAGAGCTGATCGGTTTTAAAGATAACGTGTGGACGGCAAGCCGCGCAAGCATCACAGGTGCGGTGTTGTCAGTTGTAAAATGAATCGTTGTTTATGGGGCGATACATTCTACATTCATTTTTCTTTCATTTGATGTGCTACAAGTTGAGATTCAACTGTCATTAATGAAATTGTGACTTAGTGTCCTTCTGACATATTGAGTTATTTTGTTTTTTCTCTGTCGATGAATTCTGCGTATTTTCTTCTTTTATTTGACGTGCTATACGTAACGATCCGATCATTATTAGCAAGTATACAACTTAGTGCCCTTCTGAGTGTTGCGCCATTTTTTTGTGATTACTCATTTATTTTAACAAATCATCATCAAACATTTTCTGAAGTGGTGGCGCTTCCAATACAATTTTTTTATCAAGTCGTTTCCCTAATTCCTCATGCTTTATTTTGAAACCGGCAACGCTACATCACCCCAAAAACAACGATTTATTTTACAACCGACAACACTGAACCTGACATGTTGATATTGGCGGCGTCCAAGAATACCCAACACAGAGAAGCGACATTAACGTCGGATCCTTTGATGTTCGGTGTCCCAACTGCGAACTGAAGATTTTGAGTAATACACAACCTGGTTCACTGAGAAAAATGACCTCTCAGCGATATACACTAATAACAATACATACTCTTACGTTCTAGTACAGTACGTGGGCTTACTGTGAAATATAAAATCATAGTGTGAAGGGAATCTTACCCCATTCAATTTTTATATTGCTAATTGAAAAACTTTCGCTGTATTAATAGAGAATATTCAACTATGTTGCCAATTTATTATTATTTATGATGAATTGGCTTTAAAGAAATAAATTAAATTACTTTATTTTGTGAATCCAATTCATTAGATAAAAAATTAAAATAAAGTTACGATAATAGAATAATGCTTATATTATATAATTATTTTATATCCTCTGAAATGAATAAGTCCACTAAGGATGAATAGAAGTGACTTTTGTTATTTTATGTAATCTCAACTTAAACTTTCATTAACAACATCGATACAATCTGAGGGTTTTAATTAAGTAAGGTTCCGAATAAAAAAATAATGAAAAGATATTTTACCAAAACCTCTTAATTTAAAAATGTGACGGAATCTATTGATATCTCTATTAGTATATTTGATACTATAAAAAATGTCCATTCTCACGAATAGCTTAATTATGTACATTTTTGAAAAATTTTCACAAGGATGAAGAAAATCTGATATATAAAACTGATATATAAAATTGAAGAATTCATCAGGTGGTGAGCGCAAATTTCCAAACATGTTTTTTTCCGTAGTATAAGATTTAAAATAGCTCAACAGACGATTTACATCCAAAGTCCTGCACTTCGTGCTGAAAGACTGACACACATAACATGTATGAACTTGAAGAGATTTTTTTAAAGGTATCAACAAACGTAAATGAATGAATTCTGAGTACATACATCTTCATTTTTATAATCATAATCCGGAAGGGCAAGGGCTGAAGAAAAGTGATTCTCATCTGATATGAACATATCATTTACGTTTGTGGACTGTATACCGATTAATAAATCATCTAAATCATTCTTACAATTCATATGATTGGAGTGAAAATAATTTTGGCAAAACAACCTGAATGACCTTTGAAACTGTATGGGGGTCGGAATAACATTAATTCCGCATTGTTGTCTTACAGCACCAAAAAAATTTTCAAGACAATCTGAATTGAGTCGTCTCGTTTTTAAATATTTATAATTTGATTTGGAAAGCTTATCCCATATTTGAATTACACAATTCATGGAAATAATCCAACATTTTCTAAATCTGACTCGATTTGTGACATTTTTGTCTTCTGAATTGAATATTTCAAGATTTTTCAAAAACGTTATTGTATTTATAGGGATGTCGTAAAGAACACGAATTCAACAAATCAAAAAGGTTATCGAATGTCTCTATTACGTGTATTGTACCAAAAAAAGAAGCAGGAAGTAAGTTCACTGTCATGAATGCATTCATTCCACTGGCAACTGTACGGCTTAGAACTTGTGTTGTGAGACTCACTTTCATTTTTTCAAAATTGTTTAGATTGATATGTGATTTGGTAAGATTTGGTGCGAATCTATAAAATTGCCAATGGCTTGCTCATAAAAGGAGCGCACAAAAAACCAAGATGTACTTTTGCCTTCAAAATGAAATGAATGTTTTAAAAAATTGTTTCTAGCGGCTTTCATCAAATGACTTGGATCAAAAATATAAACAAGTTTTTTTACCACCGAGCTCAAATTCAGATTCTTCTAAAGTGACCCCTAATAACTTTGACTTTGATTCATAAAAGTTAGAGCCCATGTCACTCACAATGCCATCAACATGCAGACCTATATTGGATAATTTAGAAATGCACTTATCCAAAATATCACGTAAATTTTTTGCTGGTAGCTGTGATTCAATGAAAAAAAGAAATCTGTTTCCAGGGAGAATAAAGTCCTTTAGCCATAATAACGTGAACATTTCTACATATGGAATTCCTCTCATTTGCCTCTCAAATATCTTCGAAACCAATAATTTCATCACATTCTGTATCAAAAAACAGATTGGATTTTAAAGCCATCTCATCTGTAGATATCATACATCGCTTGTCCTGTTCGAGCATTGTTTTAATTTTAATTTCAAGTGCCTTAAATATTGCTGAATTTTCTACTGTTTCTCTCACGATGGATTCTTCAAAACTAATTATCTCCAGAAAACTCTTACTTAAATGGAATAATTTTAATGTATACCGAGTTAGGTAGATACCTTTTATAACTAACTACCTACCTCATTATGTTTGCTCAGTGCTCATAGACTAATGGAGACAACTAAGCCCGAGAATGACGTGGAGACAACCAAGCCGACGCATGCGTCTATAAAAAAGGGACACAAAATGGCCGTCTTTGTCGCTTCTCTGTGGTAGGTATTCTCGGGCGGCGTATCACCTCAATACAATCTCCATTTCTCTTTGCGTCGACTACATCACACGTATGATGCACTGTTTGGAACCTTTGGTATAGTAATGAATATTACTGGAGTTTTTTCCTAACACCAAATCGTTATTTTTAACACCTCGACACGTGTTTCGATCACCAAGTGATTATCTTCAAAGAGGAAGATTATAACTATGTTACGTGTCTCTCTCACTCTTACAAACACACACCTTCATATGAAACATCAATTCTTCCCCAAATCCAAGGATTTTCCTATCTTCTACGAGGAAATGTTACAGTTTTCCTAAATTTCAACGGAAACCAAAAAAATGTGGTCAAGTATAAAGAATAAGTCAATTTCGGTCCCGACAAAACAACAGCTATACATATCAACAATTCGCAATTACTTCCAATATTCCACGTTGGTGTCAAGGCTAAGGACAAAGCCTACCACGTCGACGTCCTGGATTCGATTCTCATACCGATAAACTTCTCAAATAGGACCACTTGACTGGTACGTGACAAGGAGTCTCAAGGGAGCCTGATGGGTGAGGCGGAGTCCCAAGGGGGCCCGTTTCAAATCCAATGTGAATCGCTACTTTCGCACAGGCACTGCTCTGAGAGCGCCTTGAGGATTTTTCTGTAGTGCTTGTGTTTTGTCCTTGAAAATGACGTAACTTGATTACGGCACATGCAACTCAAAGCCAAGTCATAGGCGAAGAGTGTCTGCTTAGTCTATTAAAATTATCCTAGGTATGTATATTTTACAAGAGCCTCATGTCTACAAACCTTGCTGTGAATTTGGTTTACACAGTTAGATCGTATTGCACTTTATTAGAACTTTTGTTTCCAAAAACATAGGAATTTGTTTTGTCTTAAAATTGCAACAAAAGTTTGGGCTTACCCATTTGCTCGACGCTGTGTTACTTTTCCTCCCGAGAATGAAGTTTACTGCCCGACGCGTAGGGGAGAGCAGTAATCATTCAAGGGAGGAAAATTCACTTTACCCCCATGTTATGCATATGATTTTTCCGCCTCCCTCAAATTTTTAAATAATTTATTCATGAAACTACCAAAAAATAATTCATTTATGAAACTTACAAACAAAATTTATTAAAGAACTAAAACTGAGAAGTAGGTACAGTATAACTCATAGGGACGGTATTTTCATATTTGCATCCTACATATTTTTAATTTCTGCTAGAGTAATTATTTATAGTGATGTTAAACGTGCAGTTTTGAGCAGTGGTTTAGAACTGAGAGCTGTTTTCGTAATATTTTCACCAACTATATTATTATACAGCTGGTATCCCTCGGAAATACTCGTACTTGGCTGATTACAATCAGTTTCATTAACTTTAATTACTCACATAATTAGGTTCGAAATTTTTTGCTTTTTTGCAAGAGATTGCTGCACATAGCCTTCAGCGATATTTGTACTTCCAACCTCCGTGTTGCTTTAAAGTAAAAATGTCTTCTCCAGAATTTGCAGGTAAACTTGCCGAGGTTCTTCTGAAACTATGCCCGGTATATTAGTACTCTGCCCTCGGACTTGGATCGTCCGCGCGGTAGATATTGTCCTTAGCCTCTACACCAACGTACGATATTGAAAGTAACTGCAAATGTTGGGTATTTACAGCGTTAGTTTTGTTGGGACCGAAATTGACTCATTCATTATACTTGCCAGCATTTTTTTTTATTTCCGTAGAATGTAATCGTCAATATCTTGTTGAAGATAGGAAAATATAATTAGATTTGGGAAATAATTAATATTTCATGTAAAAATGTGTATGTGTGTGAAGGAGCGAGAGACGCGTATGACGTAATCGATGCAAAGAGAGATGAAGATGGTATGGAGGTTTTTCCGGTTGCTGGCGCAAGTAGGTGTTGCCGGCTGTACAATAAATCGTTGTTTATGGGGCAATGTAGCGTTGCCGGTTTTGAAATTAATCGTGAACGACTCGATGAAAATTGGAAGCGCGAAAGTGATATATTAATAATAATGAATCAGATTGAAGAACAAACATTACAGATTAATGAGGCTGAATCGTTTCAAAGTGCGATCCCTCAATGTTACAAGGTATCTCAAAATACATCATTGAAAACAAACATGGCGTCGAAGTGTACAGGGTGCGTCAAAATACATCATTTAAGAAAAAAACATAAGTTTCACGAGGCTGTAAGTTTTCAACGTGCGATCCGTCAATGTGTACAAGGTATCTCAAAATTAATCACTGAAAACAAATATCGCGTCAAAGTGTACAGGGTGCGTCAAAATATATCATTTAAGAAAAAAAATTGTCGGTTTAAAATATGATATTAATGTGTATACAGGGCGTTTCAAAATACATCATTTAAGAAAAAAAAAACATGTGGGTTTAACAGAAGTCTAGCGTTTCAACGTGTCAGAAGGACACTAAGTCTCGTATCTTTGTTAACCAAGTTAGCATCATCAGGAGAAGAAGGAGATGGCACCAAAGGTGTCGAGGAGTTACGTATTGTGGAGTTAACATTCGAAAATGGGGAAAGCGACCATTTTACAAACGTTTCGACTGTTTTGCGAGCGTTTTCGATCGTTTGCGTGCGTTTTCGATCGTTTTTCGTGCGTTTTCGACCATTTTCCGTGAGTTTATTCGTTATCGTTTCATCGTTATTGTCGTAACGGTTTTTCGTGTTTCAATATGACAGTCATTTATCATTTAACGCGTTCCGCTAACCAAGTAAGCATCATCAGGAAATGACTAAAGTCCATGCTTTTTCATATGCGAATTTTCAGACTCCTGAACGGAACCTTGTGGAACACTCAACCATACTTCTGTTAGAGTAGTGTTGGTCAGCTAATCAGAATGGAGAAATCAAATATCGCTCGATTGATTGTGCTAAATGAAATTGAACTGGAAAATGTGGGTCGAATAATAATAATGATAGAGATAAAACATTAAAACCTTGAAAGTGACGTAGTCAGCGAGGGAGGTGGTGGCGTGGGTGAGGGTTTGTGGAAATTAATAAGTTATTACAAAAAATAATAGCGCAACTGTCAGAAGGGCACTAAGTTGTATATTCACTAATAATGATCGAATCGTCGCGTACAGCACGTCATATGAAAAGATAAGAAATGCAGAATTCATCGACAAAGAAAAAGCAAAGATGACGCAACATGTCAGAAAGGCACTAAGCCAAATCTTCGTTAATGATAGTTGAATCTCAACGTGCAGCACATCAAATGGAAGGGAAACGAATACAGAGTGTACCGACAGAGAAAAAAACAAAGATGGCGTAACGAATATAATATTCAACGCCTAATATGAGATAGCATAGGAAGAATTGCAAATTCAACAAAAATCATTGAACAAACTTGGAATTGAGTTATGAACAACTATAAGTTCATTCCAATTGCAGAAGCTTGATTCAAAACGCAGAATTTATTGACAAAGAAAATGAAAAAATCATCGTATACTGAAACATAGTATATTTGGACTCCTTAGGGTGAGAAGGTTTCGAAGCCATCAAAAAACGACCACTTCCGGTCGTCCGATTTCGATGATTTCGACATCAATGGATTCGTTTACATGCCATGAAACATATTTAATCATTTTTCGAAGTCAAAAGGAGCGTATAACCTATTTTCATTAAACTAGCAGCAACAGACCGATGTCGGTACTCATTTCAAATGATTGTATTTGTAGATTATGAAAAGTATAATATACAGCGTCTAATGTGAAATAGCATAGGACATTCGAAGAAAATCATTGAACATACTTGGAATTCAAAGTTGTTGGGCTATGAACAACTACGAGTGTGATTCAATTGCAGAAGTTTGATTCAAAACTCAGAATTTGTTAAAAAAAAATTAA
Source organism: Leptinotarsa decemlineata (assembly GCF_025532065.1). Lineage (NCBI taxonomy): Eukaryota > Metazoa > Arthropoda > Insecta > Coleoptera > Chrysomelidae > Leptinotarsa > Leptinotarsa decemlineata. Next base: position 4,979,289 of record NW_027412536.1, on the reverse strand, counting down.
AAATCATCGTATACTGAAACATATGGTATTTTTGGATTCCTAAGGGTGAGAAGGTTTCGAATCCGTCAAAAACAGGCCACTTCCGGTCGTCCAATTCCAATGATTTTGACATCAATGGATTCGTTTAGATGTCAAAAAATATAGTTATTCATTTTACGAAGCCAAAAGGACCTCATAACCTATTTTCGCTATACTAGTCGCAACAGGTCGATGTGGGTACTCATTTCAAATGATTTAATTTGTAGACTATAAAAAATATAATATCGAGCGCCTAATGTGAAACAGCATAGGAAGAATTCCAAAGAGAATCGTTGAAAAAACTTCGGATCGTCACGTAAATCATGACAAATGAAAGAAGAAGAATCGCAGAATTCATCGACAAAAAAATGGTGCAACATGTCAGAAGGACACTAACCCACATCTTCATTAATGATTGTTGAATCTCAACGTGCAGCACATCAAATGAAAGGGAAACGAATGCAGAATTTATTGACAGAGGAAAAACAAATCTGGCCCAACATGTCAGATTGGCACAAAGCCACATTTTCGTTAATAATTGTCGACGTACAGCACGTCAAATGAAAGAAGAAATGCAAAATTTATCGACAGAGAAAAAACAAAGATGGCGCAGTATGTCATAGGGATACTAAGCAACATCTTTGTTGATGATAGTTGGATCTCAACGTGCAGCACATCAAATGAAAGGGAAACGAATGCAGAATTCATCGACAGAGAAAAGAAAAACGGAGACGATGCCAAGAGGGCACAAAGTTGTATCTTCACTAATAATAGTCGCATCACATGTAGCACTTCAAATAAAAGGGAAAAAAAGCAGAGTTCATGTGTTTGTTGCGCTATTCAAATACAAGGTGACATGGATCAATGTCAATGCTGAATAGGCATATAACATAGACTCTTTGATTTTCTTTTGTTTCATTTCAGAATGTGTCATCACTAATTTTTATATTCACAACCAAGGTGACATTGATCACTGTCAATGTCGAATCTGCATCCGGAAACATGCAGTTTCTCAAAGCGACGAAACAAAGGCTCTTTGTTTCATTTTAAAATATGTCATCACTTATTTTACTATAAATACGCCATGCATGGCGAAATGGGTTAGTTGCATCCGTTGAAAGTGACACCAGTGACAAGTGCACCGATTCTATTTGAAAGTAAGTGTTTTAAGTTTGACTTTTTCCTCAGATGAATTCATTCAAATGTTATTTAAATGAAAGTTGGTGAGAATTGTTGAATCATTTGATTTCCAAATTTGTCTCGATATATACCAGGTGTCCCACATTTTATGTGACAGGCAATATCTGGTTTGTTGAAGGAGATACACAAAAATGTTTCATACAAAAGTTTCAGGAGTTTATAAGAGCTATATTTTGATATAATTTTTTAATATACAGGGTGTTTGGTGTAGGTGCTACAGACCAAAATTCCATTTTTTTAAATAGAATGCCCTGTATATCATTACATATTCAGATGCTACGTTAAATTCTGATATCATTTCATGTTTGGTTTTTGGAATTCGGTTACGGCGTTGTTGAGTTATTGCACTTTTCCTTAAATATAAAGTTTCAAAAAAACTTATTTACTCGTACACGAATCCAGTCTATATCTTTTATTAAATTGAACTAGACTACTACTGAATACAAACCATTATTCTCACCTCTACGATACGATATCGATATCAGTTGAATATAATATTGAAATTCTTGAGAATGTGACTAACTTGAGGGTGAATTGCTTTATATTGCACAATTTCATCAAGTAGCTTATGCTTGTTGATGCCATAGTAACAAATGTTGTTGAATTGTATCTACTTGTCAGTTCGATTCAGTGATTCTTTGCAAAACAGTAACTGTGTTCTTTGTGCGAAAACTCCAGTATGCTTTTCGCGTTTAGTCCAAGTGATTGCATTGATATGTTATTAATTTTTGGGGAATGTCAGAAAAACTGCCGTCAAGCACAACGTCTATACCAAGAACGTTTTCCAGACAGACCCATTCCGTCACGAATGACTTTTTCGAGAGTTGTAGAAAAATTGCGAACTGGGTCATTTCCTTCTACTATAAAGCATCGTCATCATACGAGATCTGTTAGAACTGAAGATTTAGAGATCAATATGTTGGCTTATATTATTATTCATCCACATGTTTCTATCCGTACTCTTGCAGGAGAAGTCGGTGTGAGTAAATCTATTGTACAGAGAATTCTGAAAGAAAATAAATACCACCCATTCAAAATTCAGTTGGTACAAGGTTTGAAACCCACGGACTCTGAACGACGACTTGAATTCATTGCTTGTATTCAGGTAATATTACATGAAAGTCCTAACATATTCAGTCAAATTTTGTGGAGCGATGAATCGCGATTCCACAATAATGGAGTTGTGAATCGACATAACAGTCACTATTGGTCTCGAAAAAATCCCCACTGGGTCCGCGAAAGTAATTTTCAAACTATTTGGGGTATTAATGTAAGGTGTGGATTGTTCAATGGCCGCATCATAGGACCTTACTTTTTCAATGAAAATCTCAATGGATTGCGATATTTACATTTTCTAGAAAATGATTTGATCCAGTTGATGGAAGATATTCCCATAACAGAACGACAAGGAATTTGGTGGCAACAAGATGGTGCTCCTCCTCACAATTCACAGGTTGTTACTGAATATCTGGATAGAACGTAACCAAATAGATGGATTAGTAATAAGGGTCCAATTCGGTGGCCGGCTCGTTCCCCAGATTTATCACCGCTTGATTTTTTCCTATGGGGCTATTTAAAATATATTGTTTTCACTACTCCCCCATTGAATGTGGATGATCTGAAAATGAAAATTCGACTAGCGTGCAGTGATATTACGCCTGATATTATAAGAGCGACTTGTACGAGAGAAGTGATTCGACGTTTCGAAGCCTGTATAATATCTAATGGGCATCACTTTGAACAATTTTTATGACTTATTTCTAGGTACCTACCATTCTTATGAAATGATTTATCAAGTTATATTATTTACATTGTTATTAATTAAAGATTTGTTTTCGAATGCACCTCTTTCAATTTCGCAATTGTTTCATATTCAAAATGATTCCTGACTGAATTCCACAACTCTCATGAACTCCTAAAACTTTTGTATGAAACATTTTTGTGTTTCTCCTTCAACAAACCAGATATTGCCTGTCACATAAAATGTGGGACACCCGGTATATATATATATATATATATATATATATATATATATTTGATTGATGCAACTAATTTTCTTTTATTTTGAGTATTTCAATATTAGATTCTACAAAAAGGATTTGAAGCTTTATATCTTCTATAAATCATCAGTCATCCTGGTGTCTCAACAACTGTTGAGACAACAGGATGACCAGTTCAGTTTGAAGGCTGCCTAGAAGATGACAGTACTACCAACTGTCGAAAGCGCTCGCATATATATATATATATATATATATATATATATATATATATATATATATATATATATATATATATGTTGGATGATTTCAGTCAAATGTTTTACATGTCGTGGTTTGTTTGAAATAATATTCGCATATATTGTGAAACAAAACATAAAACTTTAAGTTTTTTATTTTTCGCAGATGGATTTACAAAAGTTGAATGAAAGTTCGGTCGTGAAGAGAAAGCCAAGTATCAAAGTAGCAGATATTCACTGCCAAAATCGAAAAAGGAGAATTTGGTGAGGCGGTCTTGTTAGATTTGGGAGATAAAGTATCATTTTTGCCACACCGAGTGACGGAGGCGTATCGCCCTCACAAGAATTTTCATCAGGAAAATACGCTATTGTGTTCAAAGGGTTGATGGACATTGGAAAACCGAATCGTGTCGTTTCATTTGAAATTGTACGAAATTAAGGTTAGTACTGTTTCCAATTTTTTCTCCATTTAATATGCAAAGAGTTTGTGGTTGTATACAGTATTTTTCGTTCGGCTTTAAAATTCTAATTCATAAATATGATCTGCATAAAGTAGTGTTTTCATACAAAATTTTCTCTTCATTTAGTATTGTTAATATAGACTCCTTTTACTTTGTTGTTTTACTTTATCAAAACACCGTATACATTTTCTATTTTATTTTGTATTTCCAACTTGACGACACTACATTCCTCTACAACCTACATCAAGGAACACAGAACTTAAAATAAACTTCATTATATGTCAAGGCAGTGCAGCCAAAAGCATAATACAAAAATCACCAGTATTAGGCATATTTTAACAAGTACGTGCAGAATATGTGTTTTAAATTCGTTATTCTGAATGAAACTTGATTTTTTTTATTTTCATTATAAGTGTAGCAATCACTTCATGAAAGACATTACCCTCTCTGTTGACAAAAGTATTTTTTCAGTGTATATTTGTACTGAAAATCGAATTTATTTTAGAATGATACATCATCAACGTGTGCAGTATCAGTCAGAGTCATCTCAACAACATTCAAAACAGTCATAGCAACCTTTCCAGAACGAGTTTCAAATCTCAGCAGTTTCCATTTTTTTCAGTCTATAGTGGCACATTATGAGGCTAGAATTCGTCGATATTCAGGGATTTGTTGGACAGACTGCGCCTATTCAATATATACACAACCGTAGTGAATTTGGAAGATTTTGAAGATTCATGGTGGTGTATTCCAAAATTGGAGAAAAACACGCCATTCTGTATGGGTCATTCCAAAGGAAATTTGTTCAGCTGCAGTCTCAATAACGTTGATATTTTATATAAATGGCTTTATAATTTACTACAAAAATAAATAAAATACATATCACACACATCTTTTTTTGAAAATGAAAACTTACCTTATACAGGGAGAGTTGTCAAAAATATGCAATAACAAAAAATTATATACCAGATTTTATAGAGATGAATAAACATCATATTGAAAGATACAAGGTTGACAAAAACAGGACATTTTAGAAATAAAGAAAATAAGTTTTGTCATTTTAAATTCGGATTCGTTGGGTCGATATAACAAAAAGTGGCATTTCATATCTTGAATTTTATTCAGGACATTATTGTAGATTATTGACATTTGACATTAAATTTCAATTATGGTATTTGGATTCATTTCGTATTGTAGTTTTTTCGAAATTCCCATTCAAAATAGCATCCTTTGATATAGATACCGGACGAATCTATTATCTTTAGATAACCTGAGTTTCATTTGTTCGGAGTTCTGAGTTCTTGGACATACAAACATAACAATGTAACGATACAGACAAATATGAAAAATCGTCATAAAATAATTCAAATCCATTCAAGTGAATACATGAATTGAAAGATATTTTCAACCTTCGATATTCTGAAACAAAAACACACAGTATTCACAATTCCATCTTTCGTTATTGCAAATTCATAGTCATCAAAATTGATACGATTATAATATATATAGGAATATAAAACTATCTTCAAATACAGTTGCATGAATGCACATCAAGCATTTTGTCGTAGTACGGTGACCGGGGGCAAAGTTACAATTTCAGCTTGATATGAATGTTTATAAATATTAGGGAAGGTCAAGATCATCAACAGGAGCGATTTACATCAGAAATGATGTTCGAAGCGGTTCGAAACACCGTGGGTATGTACGAACAAAAACTTCTCTAGAAATGAGCGGCTGTCCCCAAATAAGTGAGACCTTTTGAGGCCAACTATGTGTTAAGTTTCAAACTACTGAATCATGATACAACGTAATATTTTATACATTCATTAAAATATACTCAAGGTTAAAACATACATGTATCAGTTACATAAAACATATACGGTTTGAAACACCGTGGGTATGTAAGAACAAAAACTTGTCTAGAAACGAGCGGCTGTCCCCAAACAGGTGAGACCTTTTGAGGCTAACTATGTGTTAAGTTTCAAACTACTGAATCATGATACAACGTAACATTTTATACATTCATTAAAATATACTCAAGGTTAAAACATACATGTATCAGTTACAGAAAACAACAGGTTCAGCAAAAATATTCAATATCGGGGACACATAATACCGAAACAGTATTCAGTTTCAAAAATACTTCTCATTTACTTTTACGATCGTGTTCATAACATTTACTATCGTAACTACGCATACCAGTTTACTTAACTAAGATAGACTAGGGCAAAAATTCAATAAAATGTGAGACATTCGTTCTCAATGTCTTCACGCTAGACAAAACATAAGAAAATTTCAAAAGGTTCATCCGTCATTTATAACATTTCAAATATGATACCAGTACTTAATACAACCTTGTAAGCGTACATAAATATACAACAATGACTGCAAGAGAAACATTGAAACACATTATTAACAAGGCACAAAGTTTCATAAAACGCAACAGCAATAATATCAGTGATCATTACGTAAAATGTCAAGTCCAAAATCCATATCGAATCATCAATACAATAATAAATCGGTACATATTCAGGTTCATTCCATTTCATAGATACATATACATAATACAGTGAATCATGGTCAAATTCAATTCACAACAGTTATATCAACAAAACCCAATAATTCATAAAACAGGATAATTTACAACACATCATATCAGCAACTCAATAAGCTTCCGTGATCAGGGAGGATTATCAGATTAAACAATTTAGTATCTCGATGGGCGTTCTTTACTCACTCGTCAAAGGTTCATAATAGTCTCGGATGGAAAAGTTAAAAATATATTTTCTTACGATTTTCCTCTTACTCACGTATTGCTAACATCCAAGTCAATACCACAAGTTGGTACTTATAGTTCGGCAATATTTCTTGATTCCAATTTATCGAATCACTTTGATCGGTTATTATTTTTAGATTCTTAGTTTCGGAATATTATTATCTCAAACATTACGGTTATTTACAATGCATTATTTTTCCGGAATTATTCACTGATTACTGCATTTTCATTAATTTCCTGAATTTCACTGTAACTCTGGAGATACGTTCTGCTCGAAGGATTACACTGATCTGATCAAACTGAACTATCTAACATTTTTAACTGATTTCGCGTAAACTTTCACTAACGGGGAGGGTCTCATCTCGACTAGCCAAACTAGACTGACTCAATGAAAATTTCATTCTCGTATTTATAGCACGAATAATGATGCAATAATTTGAACACCTGCAACTCACAGCTGCGCGACTTCCTTTGTTTAACGCGGGTTTCCGACCCCATTATTTATCGTTTTGATGTCTATTATGACAACTTAATGATTATTATTACTCGCCGACAATCTTTGATTTCTTGCCGGTTGGATAAGCCCTAATAATTACGACACTCAAATCTGACCCAACATTCGACTCTTTTCACGTTAGTTCAGCTTGACCTAATTTCGGTGCATTATTCGTTAATTAAGATGAACAGTTATCGGTTCATCACATACTTATTGCCTATTCAGTTTTGCTAATATTTTTCTATTTTAACTAAATCATACGAAGATTTCGGTCTGTGCAATTAATACAACACTACATTTATTTCCTTTTTATTTATTTTCCCAGATTTCAAATCAGACAATTGAAGTCGGTATCAGTAATGAACATTTCCAACCACAAACTATAGAAAACGGTTAAGATTTTCACGCGTCACTATTTTCCGGGTTTGAATGCCGTGAAATTTTTTAATTTCTTCCTGGCGTTCCACTGGCGCGAGTGGCTAGCTTCCCCAGAGGTTTATACATCCACTCAAGTGGATGTAAAGCGAAAAACCCCTGCTGCTGATAGTGGATTATTTTTGTCTGTAGCTGACTTGAGGCTTTGTTGTATATTCTTGGTGGGTTTGTGAGGAGGTATAACATCAGAACCACCAAAAGATCCATGGAAACAAGGCTGCAGGAGCATGAATGAAACTGCAGACTAGGCCAAATGGACAGGATAGCTGTGGCAGAACACGCACTAAGTGAAGGAAACAACAGGATTCTCTTTGAAAATACGGAACTTATTGCCCCCCACCAGGGATACTACAGCCGACTGGTATGGAAGGCAATAGAGATCTATAAAAACATGGATAATTTCAACAGAAAAGAAGAAGCTGTGAACCTCAATCAAATAGAAAATCCCATTCTAAGAAGTTCAAAAATAGCAAACAGCATGACGACAAGTAGAAAAAGGTCAACGAATGTTATTAACAATTCACCAAATTCAGGTACAGGTATTATCACACCAAACTACCTTAATCAATATAAACACGGTTTACAGAATTCACCTAAGCCAGTTACAAGTATCAGCAGATCAAACTACCTGAGAAGTCAACATAAATACTCGTTACGTAGCCGGTTTATCCAGTCATCGGAGATATCAACTCGGAATGTATAAATCTCTAAGGAAGCTAGTCACTCATGCCAGCGAAACGTCAGGAAGAAATTCCAAAAATCCACGGCCTTCAAACCCGAAACATAGTGACACTGAAACTATAGAAATGTTAAATTGATAGATTTTGATTTTCCTAAGTCGACACCACTACATGTTTTCAGCTTGGAGTAATTTTTTTCATTTTAATAATATAACTTGAAGATGGTTTGGTTAGTATTAAAGATTCTTGCTAGATCTTCTGAAACATCACACTGAAAGTTTTCTTCGAGATGCGACAGAATTTGTTGAAACCAAAAATTATCTATAAATCGTTTTTTTAACCCAATTTGTTATGTAAGGAAAATATTCAAATGAATGGTACCTATCCACTTCAATTTCAAAAATATTTGTATACAAAATGAATCTGAAATTTCTATTAGGTCTACGTTTTGTCACATCATTATCATAAGTGAAAATCAACTATATTAAAAAAATAGTAAGGATCAATTTTTTTGAGGATTTTCATTTCAGTCAAACTAGCAGAGCAGATAGGAATGATTACGGGAAACTCATTCGGCAGAGTGCGCTGAGTGTTTGTCACATTGGTCATTAGCTGTCAAAGTTTCCACCGTTATTTATTGATTTATTTGAAAGTTTCTTATTTAAATTGCTTGCAATTCAAGACGTATTCTACATGACGTATCGCCCAGTTGAAGAAGGAGTTGCAGAGGAGAGGTGCAACCCTGGGAGGGAAGAAAGCTGATCTAGTGGAAAGGTTCATAATTTTGCATATTTGAACAAGTCTTTCATTATAAAGACAGTTTTTTGCATCCAATTTGCTCCCAAGAAATATATTAATGAAAAAAAAAACACATATTTTGTGTTTTTTTCACTAATAATCAATAAACATTATTCTAACCTCAAAAACATGCAAGTTTTAAGGTTCAATTTTGTTTTCAGATTAGAGGCTTATGATAGACATTTTAATTTCGAGAATATCCCTCAAGAGAGACCTGTATAATAAAGAACAGATTTTTTGTTCATTAGAAATTTATCATTGGAAAATAATCTGAATGAAGTTGGTGTTTGTGTGGACCGGCTGATTAGGTGGCTTTCCTTATCAGGATTATCTTCCTCGGGGTGGAAAGTAACTTCTGAGGCAGTTTATTGTTGAGAGGTCTAGGTAATTGATATCTGAAAATCAAATGGAATATAGTGGTGGTTGAGCAGTCAATATAATAAATTTATTTATTGGATACTTACCATTGAGAGGAAGCTGATTATCTTTATCTTCGAAAATTCCAGATGATTCACTACTAGCTGGCCAAATCACGTTTAGTATTCCTTTTTTCTAATCTCAACATCCGTGGACTGATAGAATTCGAAGTACAGCGAAATATGGAAGGTACAGCTGATTTTTTTAAAAATTTTCTTTGGAGTGAAAATCCTATAAAATTTTATAAAATCAATATCACATATAAGTAGGTAGAATGAATCCTACTTACCAGTTGACTTTGAAGTAGTCTCAAAATCAGAATCTTTGTAATGTTCACCACATAACCTAGAATGATCAGTACATTTGAACTTCACTATCCTCAAAGATTTTTCCCATTTTCTTCTCATAACAGTATCTTCAGGAAACTTATAAACTCCCGAAAGAAGCACAACGACCCATTTCTCTGAATAAAAACGAAAAATCACAAATGTTCCCATATAACCAATGTATCTTTTGATGACAAACACTTAGCGCCCCCTATATACAACAAATTGACAGCTTCCCCATTCTCAAACCTTCTGAAAATCCCCTAGTACTCTCCTTATTGTCATACGCTGGAAATAATATTGAAAAATAATAATAATATGTTATTATCAACTAACTCTTGGTCACAGTAAAATTGTTTCCCATATATTTTTCTAATATGTGTTAGAAATCACACGTTAATCCTTAGCTCGCACAAGTTTAGACTTTTGAGGGTTGTCGTGCATAAGGGTGCGACAGCAGGTTAACGGAAAAACAGATTTTAAACAGATTTTTTTACAGATGACTTGTTTACTTTATGGTAATCGTGATCACTTCAATGAAATGAATAAAAAACACTTTTGTCTAAATACCACTGGTAGATTTTAATTATACGACCGGTTTCGGGTTTGATCCCATTATCAAGTATAAAAGACTCTTGATACTTGATAACGAGGTCAAACCCGAAACCGGTCGTATAAATAAAATCTACCGTGATATTTAGACAAAAGTGTTTCTTTTTTCATTTCATTCGAGTCATATGTTTTTCAGTCAAAAAACTACTGCTAAGGCGTGAGGAGTAGTTAAAAATCTAACACAAAAGCAAATGCTTCCTACATCATAACTGCAATATTTTGGTGTTGGGAGAAGTAATTTTTACTCTAATTTTGAAATACCTGATTGTTTTTAGACAGCTGACGAGTATAGAATGGAATACGACTCCAGGAGAGGTCAAGAGTATTCTAGATTTCATGGGTACACTTATGACGGAATTTGGGCAGTTGCTTTGGCTATACAAAACGTAGCGCACAAAGTAAAATATTTTCGGAGAAACGAAACGGTGAATGATTTTCGATATCGTGATCCGATGTGGGAGAGACTTTTTTTAGATGCGTTACACAATACTAGTTTTGAAGGTGATAGAACGAACCAATCACAAACCTTCTAGTAACTAATTTTTTTGACTAGGTGTAACAGGTCCAGTGAGATTTTACGACAATGAAAGAAAAGCTAGCATACTTTTAAAGCAGTTTCAAGACGGAAAAGAGATTAAAGTAGGGGAGTACAGTGCTGCAACACAACATTTGGACCTTACCCTCGGGGCACCCCTAAAATGGATAGGAAAGTAAGTTCAAAGCAGGAAGCTAAAGTGAAAAACGATTTCGCTTCTTACATGCTACACAATAAAATGAAATATTGAGTATTTTCATCAAAACACAATTTCAGGTATCCTCCTAAAGACAGGACGCTGGTCATAATTGAACATACAAGAGTGAACAAAACCGTTTATGCAATATTAGCAACACTGGCAGTTTGTGGAATAATAATGGCAATCGTCTTTCTGGGTTTCAATATAAAACACAGGAATCAGCGCTATATAAAAATGTCTAGTCCCCAACTCAATAATTTGATAATAATTGGCTGTATGCTTACATATACTAGTATCATATTTTTAGGCTTGGATTCGGGACTATCAAGCATACGTAAGTACATTTACTAAGCAATGAATTGTGATGTACTGTTGTGACTAATTATTTGAATTTCTCGGGATTTACGTCGTCCTAGGACCAGCAACAATTTTCATGGAAAATCAATCATCTGTTTGGTGAATATTTCAAATCAAAATAAGTTATAATATTACTCCGAAGAGTTGAGTTAGTGATTATTTTGTTGATTAATGACGTTAATCAATGTCACAAAAGTAGAACTTATAATATCCCTTCAGACTGAACTGCGACATTTGCTCAGGGATCTGAAAATAGCAATAATGAATAAAACAGGATTATAAATGAACTGATTTCAAAAATCTCAAAAATTCTAAAGAAAAAAAAATCAATAAATGCATCCCTAATAACAACCCCCAGACCTCCAACTGTAATAATATATACGTTAGATATATTATTTTTTGGCAACTGTTAGATACCAAAACATCTTTCAAGTACCGGATGAGAAAATAAATGAACCCGTCTGGGATAGTCTACTATTGGAGACAAAGGAAATTTCAAAATAACCCTGTAGTGACATATAGATATCAATAACAGGCTTACAATATCAGAGATATCGGGGACCATTCGGTAGTTCCTGTGGACTTATTCGCCGAACATGTAGATAACGTTAAGAGTACCAGTCTTGGAAATGATTTCAGTCATTTTGATCGGGTGGGACCATCCTGGGGGAATTTGAACCCCATCACCTAACTGAATGAAATTTGAAAAACGAAAAAGAATCAAGTCAGTCTTGCGCGGACCTGCGAGTAGTTCGCAGCCTTTTGACAGAGTCGCTACGATCCCCCGGGTAGGGCTGATCATGTTGCGAAGGGTTTCAGTATTGCTAATTATTCGTGGTTAGGTGAATTGAGGTAAAGAGGATCACGTACGAAATCAGAAGTAGGTCAGTGGAATTTCCTACAGAGTTTGAAAAAGTATCGTGTAGAGTGAAATACGGTTTCGAGAAATGCTCTCGATATTTGGGAGTTATTCGCATTTTGACTTGAGGTAAAAAGTCAGCAGCTTACAAACTCAGAAGTAGGTCAGTTGGACTTCCTATGGAGTTCTGGGTATTGTTGAAAATACCATATAACTATGAATTGGGTTCCCTTTTTCAATATTAAGAATATTATTGGGTTATACCATCTTATGCCCATTATACAGATAGAAGCGATTGAGTGGGTCTGTTGATAGTTCCTCATACTTGTGTTTCATTTCAGAAGAATGAACCTGTAATTTTTTTCGAATTTGTTAGTTTTAATGTTTTCACATGGTAATAACTATATATTTCTTTACTTTCATGTTGCATACAGTTCCAATAATATTCAGTAAATCAGGTATAAGAGAAGAGTGTGTATATGGATCGATACCATATACAGGGGGATGTTTTATTCTTGTGCGAAAATAATTAAGATAATCATTATATATTTAGGATCATATATCAGTAGTATTCTATCGTAGTGTGTATTCTATCGTTGCCCAAAGAGATCACACATTTTGAAAAAACAATTTTTTACTTGTACGTGTTGTTGAATGCTATATCCGTCTATGGCGACTTGGCAAAACAGACTGAATGAATGACAACTAATTTGACAGATATAGCTTCAACAAGATGTCCGTTATCAATTGTCAAAGTTCGGAAGTCCCTGTTGGAAGATCCTATACTTCGTGGAGTGAGGAAGTCGAGATGTGAATACTGTCGCACGATATCAGACTCACAGTCAAACATTGTTCCTCAACTGTCCCCATATATCAATATCCGCAGAAGAATGATATAATGACATGACTGGGAAACACACTAACAGAACTTGATGAATTGGTTAATTTAAAAAAGCAATTTCTTGATGCAGATATGAATTAACAAGCAATACGGCTACTAATTCTAGTAATCGATTGAACCAAATACAAAAAACACACTTCTTCAGATTCAAAATATCCGGTACTAAACTGAAGACTCAGTTTTAAACCGATGTGATATTTGCTGCATTCGTCATTCCTTCTAGTCTCATTTGAAGTAACGATGACTGTATGTAATATGATTTCCGATAATGGATAGAGAGTCTGTCTGTGATTAGAATACTCACTCCTAGTCATCGGACGCAGTTCACTTATCCATGATAGGATTTTCGAATAGATACTCTGATATTTTTCCGTAATTCCTCGTTGTAGAAACTTTATTCCACGCCAAAAAATGAGTGATTTAGGTACGGCAATTAAACCTCAAATGACAGTCATGTAGTTGAGAGAAAGATTTTTGGCTTTCACTTCCACAACTTTATATAAACAAGTTTCCTGTGGCTGAGATTGAATCAAATAAGCATATGAATGTCTTTACATACTGACATCGTGACATGAGTACATTTGTCTCATCTGTGGCATAAAGTATGGGATGGCTTCCGTGGATTAAAAAGAGTTTGGGTTTTTGTTGAACGTTTTATTGGTGTTGAATAAAACCAAGATAATGCAAACATCAGTTTTCATAACACACACAAAAAGCTGCTGTTTTTAATAATAACTTAACTGTCTCTTCTTCTTCTTAATATATCCACTACAATATAACACATTTTACCAATAGCCTAAAAGTGTTCATTTCCACATCCTCCCACAATTCTAGGCATGTTAATAATCTATCAAATTTAGCAATTATCTAAAGTAATGAATTTAGTTCTTGCTAATAGTTTGGTCAAAATGTCAGCTTGTTGCTGGTCAGAACTCATAAAATTCAAATTAACTTTTCTTTGAGTCAAACATTCTCTGACAAAATGATGCCTGACATCAATGTGTTTTGTTCTTTTTGATTCTAAAGTGGATGCCATTTTAATACATGACTGATTATCCTCAAATATTTCAATTGGATAAACATTATTATTTGAAATTTCAAAAATCGTTTGGGCCAGAAACAAGCTTTCAGTTACACATGCTGACAATGCAATATATCCTGATTCTGCACTTGAGAGTGCAACAATATTTTGTTTTTTAGATTTCCAATATATAACATTTTCATTAACTTTAATTACATAACAAGTTATGCTTTTTCTATCATTTGGATCATTTGTAAAATCGGAATCAACAAATGAAATCAACTAGACTCTACAAATATTGTTTTTTACAAATCTAAGTTTATAATTTTCAGTTAGTTTCAAATATCTTAAAATATTTCTGAGATGAATCCAATGTGATTTATTATACCTAATTATTTTGAAACTGACTAAAATATGATATGCTGAAACTCAAATCAGGTCGACTATCTAACATAATGTTAGGTAGTTAATTCTTTATAAGGCAATTTTTCATGAACAAGTTCATTTACATTTCTCTCATTATTATCTTTACATATAATACTTTGTATTTTTGGTTGAATTGGAATATCTGATGGTTTGCAATTATACATTTTGAATTTTTCCAAAGTTTTCTTGATTAATTCTGATTGACTTATAAAAAGCTCATCATGAAATTTTTCTATTTCCTGACCTAAAAACATCAACTTCTCATTTATGGGTAAATTTTCGTTTTCTGGACACCCGGCGATTTTGAAAAAATTTTTGACTGTACTTACGTATTTTGATGCGTAGATTACGAATCCGGAAGAAAAAAAACGGCGCTCTCCCGTATTTAAAAAGATACGGCCCTTCAAAGTTCAGAAAAGGGAAACTTTTCAACCTTCTTTTTCACCAAATAAACTATTTTAAAACACAAGAATTTATTCACTAGGTCACCTTTACACCTTATTTCTCCTTCTTTGATACTTTTCACTTCAATAATCAACATTTTTCTTATAAAAATGTTAAAAAATGTACGGAGTTGCTTTTTGGTTACATATCACTGTATTTTACGTTTTTAAGATATGGTTGGTACGACTGATGCAGTCAATATTCCTGAAGTAATTCAAATGTTTTTTGCCTTCATTCTTCAGCTCGTAAATTGGTTTTTGGCACTTTTCTTAAAATTACAACAAATGTACTGAGCTTTTTTCTTCGGTATTTTCATAATCCGCTTTCTATTGCATCTATACCATAAAGTGTCATAATTTAATTTGCACTCTTCATTGCAATTAGTACAACGAATTGTTGCTGCAAACACTCCTACTTGAACCAAATATAGAATTAAATTGTTTCTTACTTTCACTAAATTATGAATTTCATTCAAATTCATTTTGTATTTTTTCCTCACGTCAAACTAAAAATTCAAATCTACGAATTTGAAATAGTACGTGACGACAAATACCAACCGCTTTTTTCTGAAATGTCACTAGTATCTAACCTACAAATAGGAGAAGCATTCTTTTTTAAATTAAGTTTTTTATAAGAAAAATGTTGATTATTGAAGTGAAAAGTGTCAAAGAAGGAGTCATAAGGTGTAAAGGTGACCTAGTGAATAAATGCTTGTGTTATTAAATAGTTTATTTGGTGAAAAAGAAGGCTGAAAAGTTGCCCTTTTCTGAACTTGAAGGGCCGTAACTTTTTAAATAAGGGAGAGCGTCGCTTTTTTTTCGGATTCGTAATCTACGCATCAAAGTACGTAAGTACAGTAAAATTTTTTTCAAAATCGCCGGGTGTCCACAAAACGAAAATTTACCCATTATAATAATATTTGAAAATGCTGTAAATTATCTTGTGAGAGTTGGCACAAATGATTGACGTTGGCTTGATTCCTTCAAGTTTTTAGAATATCGATAGAAATGATGGATTATGGTTTAGATTCTCATTAGCAGCCATTGAATTTAGTTAAAAAAGTTATTTTTTTGACCTCGTTTAACCTTTTCTTTCGTTTTCATAAAAATGCATAGCAAATCCACCGATGCCTAGCTGGTATACGTTTATCATAATTGTAGTATATGTGCTTAGTACTTTCCGGTTGTTAGTGGTGTCGCTAAAACATGTACTATGAAATGACAGTTGACATCGACGGAAGAACAGAGTTGTTGGCTTTGTTAGGTGAAACTCTCAGAGCAACAATATATGTAGAGGCGCCATACCCATTTCAACTACTAGTTGTTTATATTGGAACAGATGTTCCAAGGTAGATATACCTAGGTAGATAGGTAGAAAGGATAGGTAGATACCTATCCTTTATTGCTGAGTTTGTGGACGGGAGGGGTGAGACGTAAAGATTGGATTGTTTATCGAGGGCCGGGAAACAGTGGCGTGGCAATAATTAGTTGACACAAAACAATAGGTATTTTATTACAGTAAGAATACATCACTAGTTTTTGAACAAAATAGTCTTCGTCAATAATGACCCTACTCTATTTTCTCTACTATTCTCCAATATACAAGTTTCATGGGGTAATCTTATTTCAAAATAATTGTTTAAAATCAACTTGAAAACTGGTAACAATGGTTACTGAGAGGTTCATCATCAAAGAAATGGGCAGCAAAAATCTCAAGGACATTACTACTCATATTTTGTAAAGTATTTACAATTAATGTACCATTTTTAAAATTATTACATATAATGGTAAAAATATCTAAAGAGCTTTTTAACATTCTCAGACATTTTTCACCTTCTTTACACAGATTTATAACAAATTCAGATGCTTTTGTCATTAAACCATAAGTTTTTCTAACTTGTAATCTGGATATATTATCACTACAATCTAATAAATTCCGACAGTCAATACAGTGAATCTTTTTCTTAATCCGTTTTACTACAAAGCCTGCATTATAGGTTACAACATAATTCACATAAAAAGTTAAATTCCTAGCATTTGAAGTGATATAATCATGATCATCAGTTTCACTAATCCATTCTGTCATTTCTCGGTCAATGTTTTCTGAATCATGTTGGACTATTGTAAAATTCGAACAATGTAAAATATTTTTGGTTGGTACGACTGATGCAGTCCATATTCCTGAAGTAATTCAAATGTTTTTTACCTTCATTCTTTAGATCGTAAATTGGTTTTGGTGGTGTATTACGAATTTGAAATAGTAGGCGACGGCAAATACCAACCGCTTTTTTCTGAAATGTCACTGGTAACTAACCTAAAAATAGAATAATGTCACCAGGAGAAGCATTTGTTTTCAAATTAAGTTTTTTTATAAGGAACATGTTGATTATTGAAGTGAAAAGTGTTAAAGAAGGAGGAATAAGGTGTAAAGGTGACCTAGTGAATAAATGCTTGTGTTTTTAAATAGTTTATTTAGTGAAAAAGAAGGCTGAAAAGTTGCCCTTTTCTGAACTTTGAAGGGCCGTAACTTTTTAAATAAGGGAGAACGCCGCTTTTTTCCTTTCGGATTCGTAATCTACGCATCAAAATACGTAAGTACAGTCAAAAATTTTTTCAAAATCGCCGGGTGTCCACATAACGAAAATTTACCACAACACAAAATTGAGGTAATCTGAAATAAGCATCCGTACGAATGGTATGAACGAGAATTCACGAAAACGACCGATCTGATCTGAGTTTATTATGGTCCTGGCCCTAAATAAATGAACAACATTTGTATATGTACCAGTCAAAAGAAGGATAAAAAAGTCCATTCTATATATTTTATTGCTCCGAGGTGAAACTTACGGAAGCCCGGTCACGACATACAATGCTACTGATACACTGGTACAGATATGTGACGTCACTTGTGGAACGTACATAAATATTACGTCACTTGTGCAACGTACAGAGATATTATGTCACATTGGTATGCGTAATTTGAAATATAATGAATGGCTGATTTTCTAATCCTTTTTTCTATCCATTTATATATGTTAATAGAGTAGTAATTGAATTAGAATCAATGATTGGTAGCAGTGCGGTGGTTTCGTAATAATTTATTCAAGAAATATTTCACAGAGGGTTACACTCAGCCTGAAATCGTGCTTTTTTTGTTCTTTCACCATAATTTATGCATTTCTGTTAGGCAGTTACAAAGAATATTGAAAAAATTGAATCTGAAACGAAAAAATGTTGAAGAATCACCCATAGAGGATGTGGTTTTTGGGGTGTTAGAAAGAAATTGAAGATGGTAGTGGAACCTGCCTAGGATACAAATCGTTATGGAGGAGGTTAAAACTGGTGTATGGTATCCAAGTTTTATATGGCAAATATGATAGATTGAAGCTATTTGGTTATGCAATCCACGGAGCTATAGATGGATTTTTCAGAAAAATATTGTGGCTACGAGTAGCTTCAAGTAATAACAATCCTAGGATAATATTATTTAGAAACAATTAGACGATCGAAAGTTGTGCCAACATTGCTAAGAACAGACAAAGGAACAGAAAATAGCATAGTTGGATGTTTGCAGAACTATTTAAGGTTTTATCACAATGATAATTTAGCAGGATTCAAGAGTCATATTGAAGGAAAGATAATTTCCAACAAACCTGAATGTTTCTGGTCCTGGAACTATGTATTTACGTCGCTTTAGCCTTCTACGTGACCTTGCCTCAACACCTTCCGGATCAGCTATCCTTAATATTTCCAAAACTCTATTCCTTTTCACTTGGATACCATATACCAGTTTTAACTTCCTCCATAACGATTTCTATCCTAGGCAGGTTCCACTACCATCTTCAATTTCTTCTAACACCCCAAAAACCACATCCTCTATGGGTAATTCTTCAACATTTTTTCGTTTCAGATTCAATTTTTTCAATATTCTTTGTAACTGCCTAACAGAAATGCATAAATTATGGTAAAAGAACAAAAAAAAAAGATTTCAGGCTGATTGTAACCCTCTGTGAGATATTTCTTGATTAAATTGTTAAGAAACCACCGCATTGCTAACAATCATTGATTCAACATTAATTACTATACTATTAACATGATATGAATGGATAGAAAAAAGTAATAGAAAATCAGCCATTCATTATATTTCAAATTACGCATACCAATGTGACATAATATCTCTGTACGTTGCACAAGTGACGTAATATCTCTGTACGGTCCACAAGTGATGTCAAATATCTGTACCAGTGTATCAGTAGCATTGTATGTCGTGACCGGGCTTCCGTACTCGGCCGTGTGTTGGTGCGGGCTCGGTGCGGTTATGTGTGTCCCGACCCTAATCCTGTACATCATTGTCAATAAGTATGTAAATGAAGCTTGTAAATAGAATTCATTCTGTGGTAAATGATAACACATGGCGCCGTCCGAAAAAGAGGAACTGAAGCTATAAAAATGGATTTGAAACCGCCATATTTTAAGGTCGGAGATTCAAAAGCCGCCAACTTATGGCCGAAGTTTAAATAATCTTTTGAGGTATTCCTGGTGGCTGCTGGATTAACGGAAGCTGATGACAAGATAAAGTGCCATTTATTACTACACAGCATGGGACAATAGATGTGTACAACACTTTTGAGTTGAAACCAAATGAAATTGATGAATTTGAAGTGCTGGTTATCAAATTCAATGATTATTTTGTGCCCAAAGTCAATGTAACATATGAAAGACACAAATTCTTTATGAGAAATCAAAAAACTGGAGAAGGGTTTGACAACTATGTTACAGAATTGAAATCTCTTGCAAGTTCATGTGATTTTGGAAAATTAAAAGATACACTCTTGTATTATATGTATTATATGTGGCATAGAACACATTGAATTAAGAGAAAAGCTATTAACAGAGCCTAATTTAACACTAAATAGACATGTCGATATTTGTCGAGCTACTTTAGCAACAGAGAGTCACATTAAGGACATATTAAGTGAAGCAATAGCTATAAATAAAATTAATAAGCACAGAAAAAAAGCAAGAAGATAAACATCCAAACAAAGAGAAGACCATAAAGGACTGTACGAGATGTGGGTATACACATAAAGTGAATAAATGTCTGGCATACCAGCAGACCTGCAAGAAGTGTAATAAACTGAATCACTTTGCTAAAATGTGTGGACAGAAACAAGTGAAAGAAGTTACAGCGGAGAACAAGAAAAAAGAACTAGAAGATGAAGAGAAAGACTCATTTGTCATAGGTTCAGTACATAGTAATAAATCAGAAGACTGGGTAGAGGTGGTACAAGTTTGTAAAAAGCCAAAGGTATTTATAGAATTTAAGTTAGATACAGGAGCTCAAGCAAGCATTATACCAAAGCGTGTTTTTGAACAAATCCCTTATGTTAAACTACAAAAAACCAAAACTAAACTCAATAACTACAATGGCAGCAGCATAAATCACCTGGGAGAGTGCACATTACACTGTATTCTTTCAAACAAAAATGGATTTGACCTAGATTTTATTGTAGTAGACACTTTAAATCATAAAAAAAAACTAATAAATAGAGTTTATTCTATGATTTTCACTATAAGGGTTTGACAAAAACCGCCACACGTGTTTCGCTATACAATAGCTTCTTCAAGCATAACTGTCCAGCATAGTCCAGCCATTTTAAGACTAGAACACTGTAAAATGTTAGGGTTGATCAAAAGAATTAATAATATTTCAGCAAGTAATGTTTTAGCTCAATATGAAGATGTGTTTACAGGTATAGGGCATTTAAAACAAAAACATAAAATTATTTTGAAAGAAAATTCAGTGCCAGTAGTCTTTAATGCTCGCAAGATTCCTATATCTATTAAAGAGGAAGTAAAATGTAAGTTAGATAGGTTGGAGCATTTAAAAATAATTGAAAAAGTCAGAGCCCACTGACTGGGTACATCCATTGGTAACAGTAAGAAAGCCCAATGGAAAAATTAGACTGTGTCTTGATCTGGTAAATCTAAATCGAGCAATTAAAAGGGAATATTATCAAATACCCACAATTTAAGAAATCCTAGCTGAACTTTCAGGAGCAAAGGTTTTTAGCTTACTAGATGCAAATCAAGGATTCTACCAAATACAATTGGATGAATCCAGCGAAAGGTTATGATCTTTTCAACACCTTTTGGGAGATACATGTTCTTCAGGCTTCCGTTTGGGATTTAATCTGCACCGGAAGTGTTCCAAAAACAATTTAAACACATTTTTGAAGGGCTCGAAGGTCAAGTATCATACATAGATGACCTGTTAGTTTTTGGAAGAAATCAAGAACATGATTATTGTATATGTAAATTCTTGTTGAGAAATACGTAATACTTCATTACAAAAATGCATATGACAAAAGTGATAACAGAATGTTACACATCGTTAAAATATGACCTATACAGTGTGAAATATAAATGAACATATACAACATATATCTTTCCCTTAATTTAGAGGTTTATTCTTTGCACAGGTTTTCTCACTCGCGTTCCTCTCCTTACTGCTTGATTGCTCTTCTCAGTATTTGATGTGTTCGTTTGTTGATCTTTATTGCGATCCAAATTTTCTATTGATGAATAGTCAGAAATTGATGCTTCATTCTCCGGTAGTGAAATAGAAATCCTTTCCTGTTGTTCATTGTCTATTTCCGTTGTTTCCTGATTGGAGCTTTGAGTGGTAGATATGTTAATGCCTTCATTGGGTGATATATTTCCGTAAGAGTAACATCGGATATTTCTGTAATTATCCGACCAATCTACCTCCGTTGGCGCTATTTGATCCAAATGTCGTCGCCACAACTTACCATCAACCTTGATGTAATAATGCAGTGAACCTTCTCTTTTAACAATTTTTTCGAATTTCCATTTCGAGCTTTTATCATAATTCAGAACTCGAACTCGTTGACCAGGGATGAAATACTTCATTTGAAGTCGAATAAAATTTTTGTTGTCTTCATTTTCAATGTATCTGAGTAAATCAATTTTTGTACGAATTTCTCTTTGTAAAAAAAGCATGGCAGGTGACATTCCCGTAGTTGAATTTAGTATTTTTCTATATTGCATTAAAAAGTTGGCCAATTTACAATCCAAATTGTCTCGGTTAGATGTCAATTTCCTCAGTGCATTTTTCATTGTTTGGAAGTATCTTTCAACCTGGCCGTTTGTTTCCGGATGATATGGTGCTGAGTACTTGTGCAGGATACCATTACTTTTCAAAAACAGTTTAAACTCTTGAGATCTAAATGTTGGACCATTGTCGCTAACTAAAATGACTGGTAGACCATAACGAGCAAAAAGATTACGTAAAATGGAAATTGTTCTTGAAGCTACCATAGAAGTCATGGAAATGATCTCTGGTCATTTAGAAAATGCATCTATTACTAGTAGGAAATATTTACCCATGAAAGGACCAGCGAAGTCAATGTGTATTCGTTGCCAGGGAGAGCTTGGGTATTCCCAACAGTGAGGTGGTATCTTCATCGGTTTATTTTGAGCACTTTGACATGGTATGCAACTTTTGACTAATTGCTCAAAATCGGAGTCAATTTTTGGCCACCAGATGTAAGATCTGGCTAGCGCTTTCAATTTCACTATACCTGTATGAGCTTCATGTAGTTCTTTCAGGATTTTTCTCCGTAGTGTGGTCGGAATAACCTCCCTTGAACCTTTTAAAATAACTCGATGTGTAAGTGAAAATTCCAAATCATTACCAACGTATCCAATTTCTGTGATTCTCTTTCCTTCAAGTAAACTTTTGCAGACTTTCATAAGAATAGAATCCGCTTGCGTTTCTTTGGCAATTGTACTGTAATTGGTAATGTGCTACTGTATCAATGGAAGTATGTATTGTGTTTGCGGTTTCTGGTAATCTAGATAAGGCGTCTGCATTCGCATGCTTTTCTGTTGATCTGTATGAAATTTCGTAATCAAAGTCTTGTAAGAATTGAGTATAATGAAGCATTCTAGTAGCCACCATACTAGGAAGATGCTTCTCTGGATGAAAAATGGACACTAATGGTTTGTGGTCTGTGATCAGTCGGAATTTTCTCCCATAACAGTAACGGAAAAATTGATTGCAATCGAAGTAGCTTCCTTTTCTATTTGGCTATAGTTTTTCTCTGATTTACTGATTTTACCAATTGCAGTTTCAAAAACTGCACTAAATTCTTTTCGTAATTCATTCAAAATTTGAGATTCCGAATTTTCTGACCAATATACAGTGTCACCGATAAAGTCCGCATCAAATGGGAAACTTTTTTATTTATCGTTTTATGTGAAATTTGATTTTGGCAGTAGATTTTGCTTAAGAAATGATGTCAAATGGCGTCTACAAAATAGGTCACGTGATTTCCTTAACCTGTCAAAATTGACATTCAATAAAAGAAACATCGAAAAATGACATTATTCTTCAAAATATCCAAAAATATCAAAGGATAAAAACATTTTCTTTTGTAATTTCATACCCACACACCAAGTTTCAAACATATAATAAATATTTTAGATTTTCACTATTTTTCCGCATTCCTGCTTTTTCTACCTATCAAAATTTAAGCACACCTGTACTAAATCATTTATTTCAACTAATCGTCACCGAATTTATTTTTTTGTAATATAATAATATTTTAAGAGCCTCTTTGATGTTAAAAACAGATTTTGAAAAATAAAAGTTGTCAAACTTGATGCAAAGTTCATCTAGTTTCAACGGGGCTTTCCAAACTATACAGTACTTGAGTTTTTTAATGAGCAAATGGCCTCACAATATGAATTAGAACAAATCGGAACATTAGGAAACAATATCTTAGAGTGTTTATTGTTTTTTCAACAAAAAATACAGTGGAATTTAATCTTAATTAAAAGGAACTGAAAATAAACATGTACCTATACCTAATAGTAAAAAAACACGAAAAAAAGACTCAACACATCAAATACACTACATTTCTGTATTCCGTCGCGTTCTATACAGATAATTGTCCTTCTTGATACATCTTTTATTGAGTTGCTGATACTCACAGGGTTTATGTTTAAAATAGAGTTTCTAATAACAGTTTCTAGGTGATTCACGTCACGAAAAGGTCTTTGTTTATAAACGATTTGTTTTAAGTAACCCCACAAGAAAAAATCTAGTGGGGTTAAATCTGGCGACCTAGGCGGCCATATTTGCTCCATATTTCGCCCAATAACTTTGCCCCTAAACATTTCTAATAGTTTCTCTTTGACTTGTCTTGATCTATGAATAGGAGCCCCGTCACATTGATACCACAGACTGTGTCTTATTTCAACCGGCATATTGTCCACTCAGTATTTAGAAATTGCAAATAATCCTGAGAAGTTAAATTGTGTCTAAAAAAGAATGGTCCCATTACCTGATTATTTAAAACACCGCACCACACATTTGTTTTAAATGAATATTGGTCCCGACATTCTATCACAAAATGAGGATTTTCCTGAGCCCACCACCTACAATTCTGGGAACTGACTACGCCGTTCGATAATGAAGGTAGCTTCGTCGGTCCATAGGATTTTGTAAGAAAATTTTCTGTTTGATTCTACTTCTCCTTGGTACCAGAAAGAGAAATCTAGTCGAACATCGAAATCTCTTTCCTTTAAGGTATTTATAAATTTGGGTTTGTAGGGTTTGAATTTATTTTTATGTAAAATTGCTCTTACGCTTTCTCTTTTAACGCCAGTTCTATCTACAATATTGGTAATACTTGATTTTCCCTGTTCGATAACATCCAGGCAGACAGCCAACTGAACTTCATCATTATTGCGTGATATATTATGACGTTTTTTAAAAGTATTTTCAACTGAACCAGTCAGTTTAAATTTTTTTAAAATCCCTCTTACAGTGGATTGCTGTACATGTCTACCAGGATGTCTTGCGTTAAAAATATCAGCCACTTGTCGATGCAATGTGTTTTCACCACAAATTAGCACAATTTCAATTTTTTCTTGATATTATTTTAATTTTCATACATTACATTGAACTAACGGGCATTAATTTATTCAGTGACAGTGACGTTTTCTAAAACACATTATGTAGTTTCATATTTTTTCACAGCCTACCCAGTTTTTTTTAAATTAGTGTTGTTAGCGGAGTAGGTAAATGTAAATACTATGAGTTTTTTTCTTTTATTGAATGGGCTTCAAGAATCACGAAATGATGTTTCCTGATGTTCCGTTTTGTTCTAATTCATATTGTGAGGCCATTTGCTCATTAAAAAACTCAAGTACTGTATAGTTTTGAAAGCCCCGTTGAAACTAGATGAACTTTGCATCAAGTTTGACAACTTTTATTTTTCAAAATTTGTTTTTAACATCAAAGAGGCTCTTAAAATATTATTATATTACAAAAAAAGAAATTCGGTGACGAGTTTAGTTAAAATAAATGATTTAGTACAGGTGTGCTTAAATTTTGATAAGTAGAAAAAGCAGGAGTGCAGAAAAATAGTGAAAATATAAAATACTTATTATGGGTTTGAAACTTGGTGTGTGGGTATAAAATTACAAAAGAAAATGTTTTTATCCTTTGATATTTTTGAATATATTGAAGAATAATGTCATTTTTCGATGTTTCTTTTTTTAAATGTCAATTTTGACAGGTTAAGGAAATCACGTGACCTATTTTGTAGACGCCATTTGACATCATTTCTTAAGCAAAATCTACTGTACCTGTACCTGATGAATTTCAGGTGGAATAATTTTTATATCTTTGAGCCATTCACGACCAAAAATAGGTTCTACGTCACCAGGTAATATATATAGGTTAGCCAATACTTTTTGTCCGCAATAACTGACTTCAAAAGTTGAGTATCCAATTGGTTTTATTATTTCTCCTGTGTAAGTCTTCAAAGGAAGTTCACTTGTGTGAATCTGTTGGGAAAAAGCTCCTTAAATATATCATAAGATAAAGAAGAAACTGCAGCTCCGGTATCGTATTCCATTTCTACATGTTTATCATCTAATTGAACATCAAGGAGAAATTTATTCGGTTTTCGCTTAGATTCTGGTAACACACGGTCTATGATATTGTTGATGTAATAGAATTCATCATCAATTCATCATCATCACTAGAACTTGGTTGAGTTACTGGATGTATCTGATTCTGATTATTGGATTTCACAAATTTCTTGGTAGTATTGACACTTGGATGATTTGTCATTGGTTTTCCATTTCTACAAACTGCATCTAAATGTCCAACTCGACCACACCTTCCACAATGTGAACGAACGTGTTTACAGACATTTGCTAAATGCGATTCATCACCACATCACAAACAAAAATGCTTGAACGGATTCGGAGATGACCTTTTGAAGTTTTGACTGAATTTCAGTTGATTTTGAGATATTGACATCGAAGATGATTGCAATGCTTGAATTTCTTTCGAATCTTTGTGAGCCGATTCCATTGCTAGTGCTGTTTGAACACAATCCGAAAAAGTATTTTTAGGTTCTTTCAGCTGAATTAGTTTTTCCAACCAACTGGAGTTTTTCAGTCCACTAATAAATTGCTGCCGTAGATGTTTATCAGCGGTGGACGCATTACAAGAAAGACATCGAAAGTCACAATTTCTTGATAGTTTCTTCAGATCTGCTACAAAATCGGAAATGATTTCACCTTCTTGATGTATTCTTCTTTTGAAACGATTTTCTTCCGCGATTACGCTGGGTTTGAGATGGAGATGTTCTTTAATTAGAATTTGGAGAGAATCATATGATTTGGTTTTCGGATCGTCAGGACTAGTCAAATTGTATAGAAGTTGTAATGTTTTTGTACCCATGAAATGTATCAACCATTCTTTCTTCTTATTGTCAATCTCTGCCAAATTACCCGTGAAATTTTTCATATTGAAAAAATTCTCTAGTCTCTTGATGAAAATGTCCCACGTTTCCGTTTCTTCGCACAAAGGTTCTAAAGGAATAACTTCTGGGGAACTGGATTTTTGTGAACATTGTAATGATTCCGTAAAAGTCTTAATCAGGATACTGAATTGTTCAGAATCCATTTTATTCTATCCCGTCCTCGTCTCCACTATTGTATATGTAAATTCTTGTTAAGAAATACGTAATACTTTATTACAAAAATGCATATGACAAAAGTGATAACAGAATGACAGACTTCACTGTCTACACACATCGTTAAAATATGACCTATACAGTGTGAAATATAAATGAACATATACAACAATGAAATTTAGTAGTTGTTCTGAACAGAGCCAGACAAGAGGGAATTGAATTCATTAAAAGTAAATGTACATTTGATGTAATAAAGTTTGTAGGTCATGTTATAAGCAGTATGGGGGTGAAAGTTGACAATGATAAAATAAAAAGTATAAATGAAATGCCATTGCCTAAGAACAAAAAGGGACTTGAGCAGATATGGGGTATGATCACTTATGTCTCAAAATTTGTACCTAATTTATTTGAATTAACGAATGATCTGAGACAGTTGTTGAATAGAAACGCAGTTTTTCTGGGGGAAGAAAATCATACTGAAGCCCTAAATAAATTGAAACAAGTGTTATCGTCAACTCCTGTGTAACAGTATTATGACGTAAATGAACCAGTCATATTGTCAGTCGACTCCTCAAAAAATGGTTTAGGTGCAGTTCTGCTGCAAGACAATTTACCAGTGATTTATGCCTCCAGGGTACTGACAGAAGTAGAGAAGAATTACGCTCAGATAGAAAAAGAGCTTCTTGCAGTTCTGTTTGGGTGTACTCGTTTCCATCAGTATATCTATGGCAAAAAAGTGTCTGTGAAAAGTGACCACAAACCACTAGTTTCAATTCATAAAACACCATTAATCATTACACCCTTAAGACTAAAACGAATGTTGATTAAGTTACAGTTGTATGACTTAGAAATTACTCATAAACCAGGCTCACAGTTATTTATTGCTGATTGAGTCGCAATTTTCTAAATGAAGTAATTGATAAAGACAAGTCTTATTTAAATGAAACAGAAGCCCAGATTGATTTAATCGAAAAAATCCTACCTGTGTCTGATAAAAAAATTCAGAAAGAAGTCAAAAATGACAAAAACCTAAATAATTTAATGAAACTAGTAAAAGAAGGTTGGCCAAGTGACAAAAATAATTTGTCAGATGAGTTACAACCATTTTGGGGTCATAGACATGAAATAATAAATCTGAATGATGTATTATTCAAAAACAATAAAATTATTGTACCCATCAAACTGAGGAATTAAATGCTAAAGATTATACATTTTAATCATCTTGGTATTACAAAGTGCCAGTTAAGAGCAAGACAATGTTTATATTGGCCCAACATAAACAAACATTGAAAACTTTGTAAACAATTGTGATACTTGCTTAAATTTTAGAAAATCAAACTCAAATGAACCACTAATTCAAACAGAAGTTACTGGAACTCCTTGGGAAACAGTTGGCACAGATGTTTGTGAAATTAAAGGAAAAAACTACTCAATTGTAATTGATTATTAGTCTAAATTTATTGCAACAGGACATCTAGAAAAATTAGATACTAAGCATACTATTGACCTATTGAAGTCATTTTTTGCATGACATGGCATTCCAAAAATTATTAAATCTGATGATGGAACTAATTACAGTTCAGAAGCATTTAAAGCTTTTGTGGAATCATGGCAAATTAATCATGTAACTTCCAGTCCAACTAATGCCCAGTCGAATGGCATGGTAGAACGTTGTATCCAAACATTCAAAAATATCATGAAAAAAGCAGAGTATGATAACAAGGATCCATACCTTTGCCTTCTTGAATATCGAAATACACCTATCGACAATGACATTCTATCACCCGCTACATTATTATTTAATATAGAAAAATAAAAAGCTTACTCCCTGAAGTTGATATCTTTGACAAAAAAGATTACTCAATTATAAATAGTTTTAAAAATAGGCAGTATAGACAAAAATTAAATTTTGATAATCATGTTAGAAGTTTACCAGAATTAAAGGAAGGGGAAAAAGTAAGAGTTCAAAAACAAGATAAATCAGAATGGGTCTCAGGTAGAATTCTAAATAAATTGGAGAAACCTGGAACTTATCTGGTTGAACTTAATAATGGTAGTGTAATAGAAAGAAACAGAAAGCTCTTGATGAAAGACACAAAAAGTAAGAGGACTCCTGAATTAGATTGCAAATCCAAGGTAGTAGATAAGAGACCTAAGCGAAATACAATACAACCACAAAAATTGTCAGATTTTGTATTGGACTAACTACTAAATTTAAATATTGTAGAAATGTATATTGTAAATAATTAGGCTGAGTTTACCTTAAAAGAGAGAGGTGTAGTATATGTGCATAGTACTTCCGTAGTGGTGTCGCTAAAACATGTACTATGAAATGACAGTTGACACCGAAGGAAGAACAGAGTTGTTGGCTTTGTTTGGTGAAACTAGACACGTTGTGCATGAAAATGAAAAACTGTAAAATATAAGGTTAATCCTGTACATCATTGTAAATAAATTCATAGTGTGGTAAATGATAACACAATAATAACTGATGATTTCACAACAAGAATGTTCCATCAGATATCATAAGTTTTCTTTGAATAGGTGAAAAGTTCTCAATTCAGAAAATTTCGGTAGTTCAGCTTGTCGCTCAATTTAGTTCTTCAAAACTTTCTCATAAATATTTCGTAAAATATATTCAAAATAATTTTTGATGTTGCATTTTACAAACTCTTTTCAGAAGCTTTCCCTTACATCTGCACTGCCCGAGCATGGACACTCATGGCTGGATTTTCATTGGCTTTTGGTGCAATGTTCAGTAAAACTTGGCGGGTACATTCGATTTTCACAGACGTGAAGCTGAACAAAAAAGTTATCAAGGATTACCAGTTGTTCATGGTTGTTGGGGTCCTTCTGTTTATAGATTTGGTTATTATGACAACGTGGCAGGTTGCCGATCCATTTTATAGGGACACTAAGCAGATGGAGAGATATGTAAGTTTTGTTATGCTGATAACGTTTTTTTATTAATTTCAATATACCTATAGCCTCATCCCTCTAACGAAGATATTATCATCATTCCCGAGAACGAGTATTGTGCTTCAGAACATCAAACTCTTTTTGTTGGATCTATTTATGCATATAAAGGACTTTTGATGGTGAACCACCGACATCAACAAATGGAGAATTGGATAAATAACATTAATTTTCAGATATTTGGAGCATTTTTGGCTTGGGAAACCCGCCATGTTTCTATACCTGCACTGAACGATAGTCGACACGTTGGTTTATCGGTCTATAATGTTGCCATAATGTGTATATGTGGAGCTGCGGTCGCCTTGGTTCTTGTCGATCACCAAGATGCGATGTTTTTGATTATAGGTAGGTAAATTTGATCTGATGTTCGTGATGAGAATAGTTAGATAGTTACTGTTTTCAATCAAAACGAAATATTTCGTCATACTTTCGCACATGGATTTTAGTAGTGTATTCCCAAAGTGTTTCTTTTTACTCGAATACGTATATTACTGACCAAAATAACAGTTTTTAGATGTGACGGAAGCTGTGATTGTTATAGCTATATAGAGCAGACATAAAATAGCCCCACATTTAACTTTTGAATGGGGCATGATATCAAATTCGGACAAAATTTATATAAAAACGAAGCATTTTTAGTAATGTTTCACAAAAAAGCTAATGGTGTGATATCACTCGCCGCAGGGTAATGTCAAATAGAAAGGAGGTCTTGTGATATTTCACTCGAAAGGTATTTCAATTCTTCATACAACGACTTTCATCGTTTTGAATTTGGATAACAGATTACGGAGATTAGGAAAAATGATAATTCGTTACTTTGCAACCCATAGAGTATTGAAACAGTTCCAAACTTATGTGAAGGTGGTTGACAATGTTTCGTGGTGTATTCCATCTGTTCGGTCTTCCATTGTCTAATATAATATAAATTGATTTGATAACCCTGAAAAAAATCAAACAGATTAACCGAAAATAACAATTTTATTAAACAAAAAACTGAAATTACAAAGAAATAACATACAACAACCAAACAAATAAAAATTGAAATATAAAAGCTGAAAAAATTGAAAAAATTAAAAATATTATTAAAAAAATTAAAAAATAAAAATTAAAAGATTTCAAACCAAGTTATGTCCCAACGTTTCGATTGTTAGTATCCACAATCGTCTTCGGGAGATAACTGGACTTACTCCTCCAAAATCTGACTATAGGTCATTCGAGTGCTTTCACCCATCCCCTCTTTCCGCTTCATTGGTTTGGCGGGAGATGACCGTTTGGCGGGAGTTGGTCGTTTTTTGCTTGATTTTAGAGGTTTCCATATGTTACATATCTCTACGCTAGCTTGACTTAATGCGTTGTTGGAGAACATATACGCGACTTCTTTGAATTTTCTCCTAAACCAGTGTTCCTCTTTGTGGATGATTTCAGCTTGAGCCCAATTGATGTTATGTTCCCAACCAGCAAAGTTGTTTTATAATCCCATGGTGTTGCAACAGTTTTATTTTACTAGTATTTTATAATCACTTCCAAAATGCTAATTGATTATATTAGATGATCGGTGAACACAATACAGTTGTAGGCAATAAAAGAGTTTTATAAATTTGTCATAGAAACGTTTATGAAATAAAATCAACAAACCATTATGAAATAGTCAGGAACTTATCACAGAAACGTTTTTGCAACTAATTTATAAAACTTATTTTCCTATAAAAGTAAATTGTTATGTAGCAGTTTTATAACACTTTTCTGTGAGATTTTCATGATAGTTATGAAACTATTTCAAGCTTATTTTATAACTGTTTCCTGTAGCTTTAATGAAATTATTTCATTAGAATGCTTCCAGATACTATTTTATTTTAATCACCATATTGTCACTTCAATGATAATTTCCCAACTATTTTATAATATGGTATATTAACTACAATTCAAAAACACTAATATAACTGTTATAAAATCAAACTGCTTTTGCTAATATACAGGGTGTCCCTGGACTTCCTCTTTTCCTCTCGAGAATGTATAGATGGGGTCAAAATATCACCAGTACTTCATATAACTTTTTTTCCTAAAATCCTTCGTTACCAAGTAACGGGCCCTCGAAGTTACAAAATGAAAAACGTTTTTCTTTGATAACTTTTCAATTGAATATTCAAAATCATCCAAATTTTGGTAATTGACTAAACAAATGAATGCCTTCGATGAGCTTTCATGCAGGAGTCAGTTGTTTTGCTAAAAAGTCAGGAACGTACTACCCCCGATGGTCCACACCCCAAAACTTTGAAATGACAGATATTTTTCAATATTTTTCAACAAATTAAGGTTACTTGGACAATTTTATGAATAAAAGTACTCGTGTGGAAAGTCGATCGGAGCAACGAGTCTTGATAAAAATGTAGTTTCACTCGACGACATCAAACCCGCTCGTCCACCATTATTTGAAATGAATAATTATCAAAGCAGAAATAATAATGATAACGTTAATTCAACAATATTTATCCTCAGATGTCTACCATTATTCGAAAATATTAGTTTTTAAGGAAAATGGAAATAAAAAAATTCAAAATATCCTATAGAATATTGACAATACAATGATAGTCATATGACAACGCACCACTCAACAAAACAAAATCGCATTCCAGTTTCTCATTTTTTATCAAAACTTTCTAAAAGGTTTTTTTGTCAACATCTGTGAAAGAAATGGAACATAATTATTCCCTGGATATTTTTCACCTGATCATGTGCAGCCGTTATTGTAGTTCATTCGTTTGCTTTTTATTAGTATAGTAAATATTTTTTCCGATGTGCGTTTTTTCAGCTAAATTTAGATTCGTGTTAAAGAATTTCTCCCATAAAATTATAATTATCAGTGAAACACGAAACGTGATTATTCCACACGTATTATGTACATACAAAATATGAAATGAATTCGATATTTCATAGTAGAGTAGCTTGTTAGTTTAAAAACACTACGAATCTACAGAACTTGATATTTCTTTTGAAAAAATATCTGCTATCACAATTGTGACTTAAACTTCCATATAGGTACTGTACTTTTTGTTTACGACTTCATTTTAGCATATTTTGTATTATTCCTGTTATAAATGTTGTTGAATTAACGTTATCATTATTATTTCTGCTTTGATAATTATTCATTTCAAATAATGGTGGACGAGCGGGTTTGATGTCGTCGAGTAGAACTACATTTTTATCAAGACTCGTTGTTCCGATCGACTTTCCACACGAGTACTTTTATTCATAAAATTGTCCAAGTAACCTTATTTTGTTGAAAAATATTGAAAAATATCTGTCATTTCAAAGTTTTGGGGTGTGGACCATCGGGGGTAGTCCGTTCCTGACTTTGTAGCAAAACAACTGACTCCGGCATGAAAGCTCATCGACGGAATTCATTTGTTTAGTCAATTACCAAAA
Organism: Leptinotarsa decemlineata; assembly: GCF_025532065.1. NCBI lineage: Eukaryota > Metazoa > Arthropoda > Insecta > Coleoptera > Chrysomelidae > Leptinotarsa > Leptinotarsa decemlineata. The sequence continues at coordinate 4,945,671 of NW_027412536.1, read as the reverse complement.
TTTGGATGATTTTGAATATTCACTTGAAATGTTATCAAAGAAAAACATTTTTCATTTTGTAACTTCGAGGGCCCGTAACTTGGTTACGAAGACTTTTAGGAAAAAAAGTTATATGAAGTACTGGTGATATTTTGACCCCATCTATACATTCCCGAGAGGAAAAGAGGAAGTCCAGGGACACCCTGTATATTTGCTACCACCAAGAATAAAATACAGCATTTAAGAACAACCAGCTGACATCGATTCCTAATCACAGCTTCGAAAAATTCTTCAAAATTTTAGTTATGTTAAGTAAGAAAATTCAGTTATTCAAGTGGGACACAATGGATATCGTGATGAAAATTAGTTCTTTAGCAACTTTTAAATATGTGATTTTTATTGAGTATAGGTACCCCATAAGTAAATTCAATATTTTTAAGGCATTGGGTTTAGTAACTCAACCTTATTATTCACAATTTGGATGACTGTAAAATACAAAAGGTTTGCACTTTCAAGTTCAGTTTTTAGTTATCTATTTAGAAAACCTGAGTATTTTGTTCTTTAAGTGAAGCAGTTTCGTGGTACAACCCTTTGAATGATGATAAATTCAGGTACCGCAAGGTACCATAAACCACGGAGTCCCATAAAAGATACATAACTCTCGCATTTCAATACTTTCTGTGACAACTTGTTTGAATGAAAATAACCCTGCTTGCTTTTTGGGTAGAATAGAATTGATAATTTCTTCTTGTTATGTATCGTCATTCTTCAGCTTTCGCTCTAATAGTTCTTCAGCAATTTGGTAGGTCATGAAATGACTTCGTTTTAGTTTATGGATTCGTATTAGCTCATCTGCATCAATTTTTGGCTATGAGAGTTGATTATTTACCCATGACAAAGGAACTATGGTGAACATGTATACCTAAAACGTAGATAAAATGAGTCAAATCCAGCTCCAAACAGACAAAACTATCAACTGAAAATATAGCCCTGAGTTATCAAATATCTGGTCAATCATTGAAGCTAATAAAAATATATATTTTCTGACATCAAAAAACTCACCCGTCATTTCCTCTAAACACACGATAAATTAAATATCAACAATATTTCATCGGCGTTCATATAGGTTACGTTTAATATCACCATGTATTTAGCATTAGACAACGGATATTTATCATAAAAAAGGTAATATGTGATGAATAAAAGTAATTTATATTATAAGAGTCACCAAAGTGTCGTTTATTAGCAAAAATGTTGCCAACTAACTTATAACTTATAGTTGTGTACCGACAGCAGAGCCACAGTGAAGCAGAAAGGCATACAAATATTAACAGTAATATAAGGTGACACTCTAGCAAAATACTCCCATACTTTTAATACATCGTAGCTTTCGGTCAAAAATATATTGAAAATTCATTTTTATAAATTATAATTCATTGATACATTCTGTCAATAACTAATAATCAGTTTTCATTGTTACTGTATTCAATTCTAATTATTCATCCTCAATTTTAGACACTATGATATGCATATATATGTGTATTATAAGTTATATTTTCAATTTGATAATAATTCCATTGTGTGGATACTGTAGTGGATTTTTGTGTTTGTGTCCTGAATATATAAAAAGAAATAAATAATTACTCAATGGCGGCCATTTTGAACATTTATTGGGGGGTATATAATAGTTTTAGATTCAGTTCGAGGTGCTTCAAATAGACGAAGAAATGACTTGGTGTTCCATAAAAAACTTTCTGGAAGCTTTGAGTCGCCCTGTATATTGGAAATACTAAAAAAAGTGCTTCAATTTTTTTTTGCGAAAAACAGGAAAAGGTAATTATAATGGTTAAAACCCGTCGTTTAGCCTTTATAATCGATGAAAGAAACTTTTTAGCCAAAACATCCCGACAGATAATATTTATCGAAACTACATGTGAGAAATCCTTTATTTATAAATAGTCAGATTTCGGAGGAATAAGTCCAGTTATCACCTGAAGACAATTGTGGATACTTACAATCGAAACGTTGTGACATAACTTCGTTTGAAATCTTTTAATTTTTTATTTTTTAATTTTTTGGTACTTAATATTTTTTAATTTTTTCTAAATTTCCAGTTTTTATTAATATTTCAATTTTTATTTGTTTGGTAATGATAATGATAATAATAAGAATAATAATAATTTTCATTATCGTGTGAGACAATCAAAAAGGTACATTGTGTAGGATTAGTCAGAAAAGAGCTTGAAAGTATAACTAAAAATGAGACAGTTTACTAAGAGTAATGCATTCATTGAAATTTTCATTTTATTATTCAATCATTTCCTGAAGGGAGTAATAGGTTTTCTCTAGTAGAAAAGACTTAAATGTGATTTTGAAGCTGTGGATAGTACTAGAGTTTTTCAGTTCAAGTGGTAACAGATTAAATAATCTGAGCCCTATTACATTGGGGGAATTGTAAGTCAGTGCATTTTTACAATATGGCATATGAAAGTCTGTCTTGTACCTGGTATCAATAGAATGCACATTTTCATTTCTTATGAAATAGTTACGGTTATCATATATAAAAACATAATTCGAATATATACAGGCATGGCAATGTTAGTATTTCAAAATTTAAAAAAATGATTTTACAGCTTGTATTTCTTGAGACTCCAGCTATATATGTTATAATCTTTTTTTGGGCGACAAAAACATCTTTGCATGAAGAGGAAGCTCCCCAGAAAATAATACCACACCGAAGACGCGATTCAACTTGAGCATGATACAGCATAATCAACTGTTTCTGGGCTAAAATATTACGAAGGTTTCTAAGAAGATAATTCATGGAGTTCAATTTTGATATAACTGTTCCACAATGAGTTTTCCAGCTGAGAAATTCATCCAAGTGTACACCTAAAAATTTCACGGTAGAGCACGGAGAAATTTCATCATCTTCAATTTGCAAGTTGAATCTGGCTATTTCTTTTTATCTAGCATGAAATCTTATCAAACGTGTTTTTTGATTATTCAAATGTAGGGAATTTTTCTTGAACCAGGTGTTAATTTTTGCAGGATTGTTACCTTTGGTTTGTAGATTTTGATCTATTTTATCTGATATAACCAGTGATGTGTCATCTGCATATAGTGTAAAATGAGCATATGTGGAGATGGATTCCATATTATTTACATATAATAAAAAAAGTATAGGGCCCAACACTGATCCCTGTGGGACACCTACATTAATATCCACATAATTGGATGTATATAACTTTCTCACATTATTATTATCACTGATAATACTGACATATTACTTCCGTGTTGAGACAAACGTTTTCAGCCAGTTGAGTGCATTTCCTTGTATGCCAATATTATGGAGTTTTATATAAAGATTTTCGTGATCAACACAGTCGAATGCCTTACTGAGGTCACAGAAGACCCCGATAGGGCACTCGCCCCTGCCAATGGAATTCAAAACGTTACAATATAAAGAATGAATTGCATCGGTTGATGACTTTGAATTCTGAAAACCATATTGGTTTTTGGATATAATGTTGTTCTCATTCAAATAAACGTTCAGTCTATTCAAATATGCATATTCAAAGATCTTAGAGAAAACAGATGGTACTGTAATTGGTCGAAAATTTGTCATGTTATTTTGATCGCCTTTTTCATTTATGGGAATGACTTTTTCCGTTTTAAGAAGATTCGGAAAAATTCCTGTACAGTATAAAATATTTATCAGATATGTTATAGGTGAGATAATAGAGCCTAATTTTTTTCTTAATAGAAACCCTGGAACTTCATCAAATCCAGATGAGTAGGTGTTTTTTATTTTTGACCATAAAAGCTTGTATAATTCATCTTGATTATAAGGTAGCAGTGAGAACTTATTTGAATGAGTATATTTTTCTAGTGGATTGAACAAGTTTGTGGAATTCTGCGTTTTTTTTAATAATATTTAATGGGGCATTTCTGGAAAAATTATTGAAGCTATTACAACTGAAGTTGGATCTTCAATCCATTCGGCGTTTTCATTCCTTATTGATATGTTATTGTGAACCTTTACTTCTTTTGAGAGTTCCGATATAACCTGCCATGCTGATTTTGTGGGGTTATCTGAATTGGTGATTTTTCCTTGGAAATACTTTTTTTTTGGTGGATTTCACTAAACTGGTGTGGATTTTTTTCTGTTGAATATAGAGTGGTTTCATTTCAGCAACAATCTGTGAAAGGAAATGAATATTTTTCAAAGTTTCCGTTGAAGATCATTTTTGATGATGTCTAGTTCCTTCTCGAGACCTTCCTTCGTATTACAGAGCCCGAAAGCACGGTCTAATAGAGTCTTGATGATTCCTCTTTCAGTTGATTGATGGTGGTTGGATTCGTGGTTCAGATACTGCCCCGTGTGAGTGGGTTTTCGGTATACAGATGTTTCCCACTTATTTATTTGTATTTCTTTATTTTTTGTTCAATCGTTTTAATTTTACTTGTATTTTATTTCACTATTATTTCATTTCAGGTTATTTTTGCTTAATATAATTGTTATTTTCAGCTATTTATTTTCAATTCTTATTTTTCAGTTGTTTCGGGGATTTCAAATCATTTTACATATTAGACAATGGAAGTTCGTACTAGTGAAATTTGTTGTTGTATGTTATTTCTTTGTAATTTCAGTGTTTTGTTTAATGAAATTGTTATTTTCGGTTAATCTTTTTGATTTTCTTTCAGGGTTATCAAATCAATTTATATTATATTAGACACTGGAAGTCCGAACTGATGAAATAGTTCCAAATATAGTTATCACAGCTTACGCAAAGTGCTAGAGAAAAAAAATCCCCGAAAATCACATTTATGTTTTTATTTCAATTCACATTTTTTTAAAATTAACTATGTAACTAGAAATTCACACCGTGTTATCATAGTAACGAAGAATATTGTAATAGCTCGACTTCTGCCACTATTGATACTGAAAATTCGCTTCACTTCATTTCGTTTGAATTTTCAACAATTGTCTGCTCTAGTAAGAGCAAATAACAGAAGCAATTCCTATTTATGCCTACGCCAGCATTATTTTCATGATAATCCGCTCTGTCGAAAATATTTCAGGATATTCATATAGAAATTTCGAAGAACTGAAAGTGTAGCTAGAGTTAGAAGAGCTGGAAAAAATCTATCTCGAACGAGAAATAGAAATCGTTGCGTTGTCTCAACAACCACTGTGAAGAATTTTTTCAGAAAACATGAGTTTCACCACTATGGACTGAAATTATTACATGAATTAAATGAAGATCCTGACAGAAGAATGCCGTTTTGTGAGATGATTATTGAACGCTTAATTAATAATAATAATAATTTTATTGCAATTCAATCTACAAGTGTACACAGCAAAAGTCAAACTTTCGAGAAGTTAATTCTCATTTACCCTGGAATTACCAATTTTAAAATTAACAGATATTAATGTATCATCATCGACAAATTACAGTTGAAAATTATATAAATTAAAGAGTTTTTCAAAAATATTCATGATAAACAATATTTACATAGCTACTTTTATTAATGATTTTCGTAACAAATTTCAAATTAGCCCGCAGTTAAACGAATAGTAGCATTTATGTCTCAAATAAGAAATAACTGAACTTCTGAACTTCTTGAAGACTGTGATATTTTTAAGTTCCTTCGGTAGAGAACTATATGCTTTTATTGCCTGATAGTAAGCTCCTTTCTCATAATATGTTGAGTTATGGCTGGGAATAGCTAGTTTGTTACATTGTCTGGTGTTGATATGCATATTATTCGAATATTGACACTATTTCTGGGAAACAGGTATGGATATTTCTTACAAAACAGACAAGACCCAAGAAGTACAACGAGGGCACTGTCAAAATATCAAGTTTACAGAAGAACTCTTTACAAGAGCTACTTTGATCTAGATTTAGGATACATCTCAGGATTCTTTTTCGAGATAATTGCAAATCGAAACTGCATAAAAAGTATTTGTTTTAGTGATGAATGCACTTTTTGAAAGGAAATGTCAACAGCCAAAATGTGTGATACTAGTCAGACATAATCCGACATATTTTTCGAGGTCACACTCAAATACCTGCGAAAATAAATGTCTGGACAGCAAGTCATATTGCTGCTGGTCCTATGTAACTCGGAAAAAATTTGACCAGTGATTTATATTTGGAAATTCTTCAAAACTGTATTCACCCATGGATTAGAATAATTGTGGCCAACAATTAAGATGTATTCGATAATCTAGATGCTGTCCGTTGAAAAAGTCTGTTTGTTCACCAGATTAGACTCCTTTTGTTTTTTCTTTTAGAGCTATCAATTCGAAAGTTTATGTTACGCAACCTGGGACAATATGGAAACTTAGAGTTACTCAGAATTACTGAAATTTATGCCGGCATCACCACAAAATGAGTTAGAAAATATACTGTTTTACTGTCAGAAAATTCAATGAGAACCTTTTGAACATGTGTTGAAATTATTTTTTTAATATTCAATGAAAGTCATTTTTGGTGGAGGGAAAAAACAGTTTTTTTATCGACCTTTTTTGAGTAATTGTTACCTTCCACAATCTGAAAAATAAATATTTCAAAACTTCTTTGACATCTGTCAAAGCTATCAAAAAAGGAATAAATGCGAATATATTCGAATTTTTTTATCCATTTCTGAAGATGGAGGCAGATTTTGGCCTCCGAAACGTAAAAGATAAGTATTATTTCTTAATAATTTTTTTTGATAGGCAAAATTGTTAAATACGACAAGTTACTGATAAATAGAAGATTTTTTCTTTGTGAAAAATACTTTGATTTTTACGCAGTAACTTTAAACTAAAAAGTTTGCCCTTCTACACTTGTATAAAGTTCTTCATTATAATTTTCATATTTTTCAGATTGTGGAAGGTAACAATTACCCAAAAAAGATCGATAAAAAAACTATTTTTTTAAATCAATTAGTATCGTTTCATGCTCTTGAAATTAACACTTTTCTATTACAGAAGATGTTACTAATACATTTATTTTTCCAATGAACATTGATTTAAAAAAATCTGACATAGGGTGGCGGAATTACGAAATTTCTAGTCCCAAATTCAAACATCAATAATTCCGCAACCTGTTAACGAAATTCAAAAAAGTATAGAGAATTGAAATACCTTCCATACGAAATGTGACAAGACATCTTACAAGTACTTTTTTACAAGTGCTTTTTTATCAAAAAGCACTGTATATTTGAGGATTTATTACTATGCTCTGAATACTTTGGATATCACTATATTATGATGAAACAAAGAACTCAGCCTCGTCTATCTATCAGTCTGAATGAGATAAATTCATAAACTACCAAACGGATTTTCAAATGGTTTTCAGCAATGAATGGAGTTATTTAATAGAAAGCTTTATATGTATAATTCATTATTGTCTTGGTTGAATTGGTTGAGATATGAAGATGTTATTTGTGTTACCCGTGTGAGATAGCTTTCATCGAAAACGCTGAATAAAGCTTGTTGCCCACTTGTCCTGCACAGCACGGCGCTGTCCGTTGCCTGATGGCGACGGGTACCTAGTAGCATCGCTCACTTGTCCAGCTACAACCAGCATTCTGAAGTGCTGTTTATTCGATTTCGAACGAATTTCAGTTGACATCAAGCGGTGACAGAAACATGTCTATCACTAGCAGTTCTGACGAAGAAGTCGTCATAATAGTGGCCGCATTATTGAATGTAGAAGAGAATAGTCACAAAAAAGAATGTTGTGGCTCCATCCCATTTATCAAAAGGGGGCAAATCTAGTGGAGTTTCATTATCAGTATTTCTAAATGACTCCAGGCAAATTTTCTGAAATTCTGGATATTCTAGAGCCTGCCTTAACAAACAACTCAATTTTTCCTCGTTCATTTTCATAGGTACCGCCTGACATTGTGCTGTCAACTGAAGGGATAGCAAAACAGAGACAGACACTTCCCAGGCACGTTTGGACAAGTTAATGCTGGCAAGCGCTGGCCGGCGACGCGCTCACTTTGCCAGTCCGTAACAGTACGTACCGTTATTTGCCGGAAGGACGCTCTTGACTGTGCCGTGCCGGGCTAGTGGACGGTTGTCCATTCATTTTCATTGTTCCAATCCTACCCGTATTTTGACGGAACGGGCCGTGCTGTGCTGTGCTGTGCCGGACAAGTGGGCGACAAGCTTAAGAGATCCAGTTTTGCAGAGTAGTTCTTGCTGATGGGATCTATCTGTTAAGATATCGGTCTATATACATTCGACGTACTTCTGTAGCATTGCCGTTAGCACGTCCATCGTTCATAAATCAAATGCATTTGAACTAATTTGGCATTATTCCTACTTATTTGATGAGATAGTGTTTAATCCACTAAACTAAACTATTTTACTTCGGTCGGTTCCATCCAAATAGATCACCCTTCTAAGACTGATATATGTAAGATGAAAGAATGACTAACTGTCCCCCGTCACCTAACGATAACACTCAAATACGCCTCAATATACCTACTTCTTGCGCTGAATGTGTCAAGTTCGCAAAAGTGAATAAAGTAAGTGAAATCGTCAACATCATGGGGACACATCAAGTAAGAGAATCATGCTTAGTACATACAAAGAGGAAATTAGAAGGAAACTAAGGAAACTTCATTCGTACTCGTCAAGTGAGTAGAATCGCTTCAACGTGTGTATAATGTTTTAGAAATCAACCAGAGAACAGGAAAACAATAACAGTGATGTCTGATCAGTGATCATCGGCAGAGGCAATCTACCGTGTAGATATCAATATGGCCAATTGTTAGTGAAAAACAAAAAAAACATGATCGATAATGGCTCATTCCAGACAATGCTCCTAAGGTGAATCCGGAAATCTGAACGTTACTCTCAACAACTGAGTTGAAAAAAGAAGGATTTCTTATAGACTTTCAAACCACATTAAGCGAGAGTTTATCAGCCTTGAATGCAACTATAATAAGTGTACTGTCTGATGAAAATGCTGAACACTCTAACCAAAATAGGTAGGTGCCGGAAAACTATTATGCAACGTACATAACTCAATTTCAAACCATGGAATATTTCTTATTGCTCCTCATTTTAACCTGAAAATTCAGAAAGTTGCAGTTGTTCCATCTCTTCGTACCGTAAATGTTTGGAAAAGATTTCAGTGAGAAGTGCAAAGCAATGAAAGCCCTGGAATCTATGGCAAAACGGCTGAAAGCTCAGCCATCCACTTCAAAAACTTCAAAGGCCCTGCCTCGCAAATACATTGGAAATATTACGAAAAGCAGGGAAGGGGGTCATTTCTCTAGCAGGCACCACAACCTAGAGGAGTTCGCGAACAGAAACCTAATGGGTTAAGGGATATAAAATTCCTTTTGACACCTCAATTTTCCAAACACAGGTACTCAAGCCGCCAACAATCCCACCTAACCAATTGAACTTTCATCACGAAAATTCAAACAGACTGATGAAAATGGACGCCGTTAAGCCAGAAGACAAATGTAGACAATTTTTGCCCGACTCTTCGAAGACTTTAGTGACCGCAGTTTTCTCACAGCCCCTTGTTGAGAAATGATCCCTCATAGCCCCTTACCGACTCTGAGAGATGTAATTCGACCTGGCGAAGCAAAACATCCAGAAGCCTACAAGATAATATGTCCAGTGGGGTCTAATGACTAATGGACCTCGAGAGTTTTAAGGGGCTGTCAGAAAACTGCATTCACTAAAATCTTCGAAAAGTTAAAATGAAATTTCAAAATGGATGTTCAATTTTACCGTAAAAGGGGAACGCGGCAAATTTCCGCAGTTCGATATCCAGAAGCTGTGATGCTTCTAGAAACCGTGATGACATGTGCGCCGCAGATGTGCCGTTTCAGGACTGGTAGGCCGAGTCCTGAAGGAGATTTGGTTTTATGTTCAATTTTTATTCGGTTATTTCCTGAGGTTGAAACCGAATGATAGCTGTAGATTGATTTTGAATCTCAAACAACTGAACACTTTTATAACGGCTCCTCATTTTAGGCTAGAAGATATGTGAACTGTAAAAAATCTGATATCAAAAAATGGTTTTTTGGCATCAATAGATTTGACAGAAACATATTTTTCCATTCTGATTATCACTGATGGAACTGAGTCAAACTCAATACTTGAAAATAACGAAATTTCTCAAGTTCCTTGGACATTTAGTTTCTGTTTGCCCTGCGGTGAAATATAGATGGCTCTATACAAAACTATTTGAGAGGCACTAATATTTGGCTTTGAGGGCAAATGAGGGAGATTATGATAGTGTGATAAAAATTTACAGTGAGTTGAGAAAGCAAAACAGGACCTGAATTCTCAAGAGTATATGCACATTTTGACTGAAATTACATGGAAATAACATACAAGCTACAACCAGAAAATGAAAATTGAAATAATAATAAAAGCTGAAAATTGAAAAATATTAACAGAAATGAAAAATAAAAATTAAAAGATTCCAAACCAAGTTATGTCACGACGTTTCTATTGTTAGTATCTACAATCGTCTTCGGGTGATAACTGGACTTATTCCTCTGAGATCTGACTATTTATAGGTCATTCGGGTGAAAGGTGAAAGCACTCGAATCAGATCGATCCGAAGATGATTCCGAAGATCAACGTGTTGTTGGTGTTTTCGACTACATCGATCTTTTTCACTGTTGACAACTTTCCTACCAAGTTGTGGAGCTCGTACATTTCGTCTAAGTTGAGTTTGGAGAAGTTTTGCGTCTCGTAGATATTCGGGGTTTCCTCATTGTTGATTTGGATTTTTGGCAGAATCAGAGGTTTTCCCTTTTGATTTTTCATGTTGTTGAAAAACGTCTTGTGGATTATTCGGATTTCACATGATTTGGGTATTTTGACGAGTGTGGACGAGTGTGGGGATGTTAACTTCGATATATCGATCAGCTCTGCACTTTGAGAAAATTATTTCTTCTCGTACGGGGATGATCAGCACTTCCTCTTGGGTGATTTGTTCGACTATGGATTCGCCTACGTTGATTGGAATGGGTTGGCAATTTTTTGTGATATTGCCTTCAATCAGCTGGGTTGTGCACAGGTCCTGTGGGTAGTAGTCTTCGATACAGAAATATGTTTCCTCCAATAATGGACACATGTTTGATTCAAATTGATTTTTCGAAGCTGCTCGTGCCAAATAGGGATATTTGAGGACAAAAATATGGTGGTTTTGGACAGGTGGTAAAACATAAAAATTTCGTTTCTGATAATTGGAACATGAATTGAAAAATTCAATTTCGTGTTCAAGATGTAACTTGTGTGCCAAAGAATTGATAATATGACAAGATATTTTCGAATTTTGGAATTTCGCTTTCATCGTAAATTTGACTCAAGTATTTTATCATTTCTTCCAGATCTGAACTGGATATAATTGAATTATGCAGAGCATTCAATTTTGCGAAGGTAATTGCGTCTTCTAGGTTGTCAATGAATGTTATGAAATTTTGGTAGTCCAAAATGATCTGAGAAAGTACACCTTGAAAACTGATATAATTTTTGAGATCGACAATGGTTTTTTGAATGCGAACTGGAATGTTTTCAAGCTGTTTTCGAGCGCTTCTTGATTTGAATTGAGCGTTCGAATGGTACGATTATAATGATTGATTAATTGTTTTGATATAGAGAGGTTTAAAGATTCAATTCGTGAATGATATTTTCTTGATTTTTTTTCCAATATTGCAATGGTTTGATCGTAACGCTTTCCGTCATCAGCGTCAAGTGTTCTGAAAAGCCATTTATTGATTTTGCCAATTCCATTGATCATACCACGTTTAACCCGAATATGTGGTTGAAAGTTGTCCAGTTTTGTCCGAGTTGTTTGAATGAAATATTCAGTACTCTGAAGCATATTTTTGGATAGACCATGGTAGGAAATTGGGTTGGTAACATTTTCCTTATTGAAATTATTTTTGATTACATTGAAATATATTTTCAATTTATTTATTTGATTGATAATTGGACTCAAATCGATGTAGTAAAGAAATGTATGTTTACTATAGATAATTTTTGCGTTGCCTAATTGTATGGGAAGAATGGGGTTATGAATGGTATTGATTTGAATGTCTTTGTCACATAGTACTTGAAGTATTACAGTGTTAGAGTTCCCTGTAACAAAGTTTTTTTTGTTAGTCTTGGACTTTCGGGCAATATTTTTGTGATAGGTTCCTTTGTTGGTTTTTAGCTTTATTTTTGTTTCCTTGAGTATTTTAGTCTTATTGAATTTGGGTTGATCTTTTTGTCGTGCTTTATCCTGATATATGCTACTTGTTGATCAGAAAAATCGAAGGGTTCATCTCGGTTTTCATTTCTCTTGTATACATTTTTCCTTGGTTTGTTGGTTTGTTTGTTGTATAGATTGGTACAATTTTTGGGAAGTGTCTTTATGGGCTTGAACGTATTCTGAAATTATAATATGATCACTGAGATCGAATGGATTCGTATTATTGATGTGACCGTTTACTACTTCGAACGGGATGAATTTTGTAACACTATGAATTGAGTTATTGTATCCTAGGAGGGCACGTTTCATCAACTGCTCAGGGAAAAGATTCTTGTTTTCCTCTCAAACATCGATGATGTTCGATCAAGGTCGAGTGAAACCTCTCAACAGGGTAATTGGAATTGCTATTTTTGGGAATTGTATAATGAAGTTCTATTCGATATAATCTACAAAAGTTTTCTAGTTCTTTATTTTTGAACTCAGTACCAGAGTCAGTGGTAATTTTTAGCGGTAACTCATGATGAGAAATGAAATTGAGAAGGTTTTCGTGAACTACGACACCGGTAAGGGCCCTTAAGGGGTATGCTTGACCATATCGAGAAAAGTAATCGATAATTGTAGTAAAACTTTCGTTCGATATCGTGAATGTATTGATATGAATATGTTCGAATGGTTTTGAAGTGGTAGGAGTGAGATTGAATTTGATGATTGAGGGATTTGGATCATATTTATTCTTTTGACATATTCCGCAGTCATTGACAAAATTTTGGATATTATCAATCATTTTAGGCCAATAAAAACGTGAACTCTGAGATTGTTTCATTTCATTGATACCTCTGTGACACGTTTTTTTCGTGTGGTAAAGTTGAAGTTTTTCTTCTTGGTCATTTGATTTTTCTACATCAGTAAAGAACGTGAGACATTCGACAATTTTGAAAGAGGAATTTTTGAAAAGATATCGTATCGTATTGCTGAAAAGCCTTTGCAATGAAGGGTCCTTAAATTGAAGTGCGTACGTTTGTTTTGGATCGGTATATTCTTTGAGTAATTTGACGATGTTATTTTTGTTTGTTTTTTCTCGGTAGTGTGACATATGACCAAAAATTTTCAAAAACTTTTTCGATCCTGCAATTCAGTTTTTCTATATCCCCAAGTGTGAGGTTTTGCATGTGCTCCTGAAGTCCGGTGCTGAATATGATGATGTCATCCATGTAGACCATGCAGATTTTATTTTGCAAGTCTTAGAGGACCTCATCCATTACTCGTTGAAAGTTTGACGGTGCGTTTTTGAGACCAAACGGCATCCTCAGGTACTCATAGTGACCATGATCCACATATATGCGGTTTTTTCGATAGAATTTTGGGCCATTTCAATTTGGTGGAACCCACTGGCCAGATCGAAATATCGAGCACGTCTCAATTTATCCAATATGTCATTAATATTGGGGATTGGGTATCGATATCTATAGTTTTTTCGTTGATTTTACAGTAATCAACAACTATTCTCCATTTTTGTTTACCAGATGAATCAAGTTTTTTGGGCACGATCCAAATGGGGGACGACCACGGGATGCAGCTGGGTCGTATGCTATTTTTCTCAAACATATCGTTGATCTGACGTTGGACTTCTTGTCTGTAGACGTATGGATACCTATATGATTTGGTGTGTACCGGTATTTCATCTGTAGTCCTTATCTCATGTTTGATTTTTGAAGTAAATGTCAACTCGTCTCCTGGTTTGAGAAAGATATCAAAATATTCTTTGCATACTGTGATTATAGCGGTCTTTTCCTCGGAATTCACTTGGTCAATGCGAATTAACTTTGCGATATTCATATCAGCTTCGTTTGATACGGAATGATCATCTGTCTGTTGTCGGGGTTTGTGAAAGATTTGAGGGTGAATATTTCGTATGTCGAGGATACACAGTGGGTGACAGGTAGGGGTTCGAGTAATTTTACTGAAATCGTTCTATTGGTGGAGTTTTGAATTTCAATCGGGGCATATCCGTTTTTGGCAATAGTCAATATTTGTGGAATAATGAGATTATTCATAGTTCCTTCGATTGTCAAAATTTCGTCTTCATACACACTCACTGGCAGATTTTTTATCATCTTTTCCAGCGGGTTTACTGAAAAGGAAACACTGAAATCTGAAGGTTGTCTGAATTTGAAAGGTATTTTTTCCTGTCAATTTCTTATTAATCAAATCGATATCGAGGTTCATGTTTATTAAATCTGTCAGTCCTGAAACGCCATCGAAATAGTTATGAAAATCGAATAAGATGAAATCAATTTCATAATCCGTATTAAATTCAGAAAAGGCTGGTATTGAAGCTTGATATCTGACCTTTTTACAACCAGTTGCCGTTTTTATAATGGTATTGGAGCGATATATTTTATCTGGAAATAATTTTTCAATTATCGAAGGTTTCATTATCGATCGAGAGCTTCTTGTATCGATAAGTAGTTTTAATTTTGGGTTTTTGGTTTCTACATATATGCATGAGAGATTGATTTCAGCTAGGTCGACTGGTCTCGTTGGCTCGCCGTCTGAAAATTTGCGATTTCGTCAGGGTCTGAAATGTCATCGTTTGAGATACAAGGTTGTTGTTGATCGAATTCATTTTCGGAATATTTGCTTTGTTCAGGGCTTTCGTCTGCATTGGGATGTTCATAATATTGATATTGGTTGGTAAGTTGATCATAAAAATCAATAGGGTTTTCATATTCATTTGAAAATGATTCCTCTGAAATGAAATTTGGCTTTTGATTATGTTAGAAGAATCGTGGTTGGTTTTGGAATTGGTTTGAACCATGTTGCGTTCTGAAGTTGGTCCTGGGGTCTAGCCGGTATTGAGGAATTTGTTGGTGGGACATCCTAGTGGGGTTTTTAGAAGTAGTCGACATGGTTTCAGGTTTTGGCAATTGATTTGGAGGAATTTGTTTGGGTTTGAAAACATTTTAAGGGGTACCAAACACTTCTCGATTAGTAGGATATTTTCGGGGTGGTAGTTGCCTGGGTTGGACATTTATTGGTTGATTGGGTCAAATGGGTCTCAGAGAAAAGTTTGGGTTCAAAAAATTGATGTTGGGGTAATTGAATTGTCTTTGTGATTGATTTGGTATTATTTGTTGAACGGTGGTGTTCGTTGGGGCATTGGTCATGTGGGTATGTCTGTTGGTATGAGTATTGAATTTGGTTCTATAGTTATCTTGGGCGGTGCCATATAACTTTTCACATACGCCATTGTGTCTTCAAGATAATTTGGGTTTTTAAGATGTAAATTATTTCTGAGAATACCTGTACATCCAGCATTGAATGTACCAAGTGCAACCTTATCATAATGTGTTATTTGACAAAGTTTCTGTTCTCTACTCAAATTAGAATCATTACTGATTCTCTGTACCACGCTACTTCTAATCAGTTGCAACCTACTTTCGAAACTGAGTAAGTCTTTACCTTTATGAGGTCGACTCCTCGTAAGTTCCAGAACGAGACAATCTATATTCCTACGGTCAGAAAAACACTAATTCAGAGCATTTTTCAAACTTTCCCAAGTATTGAGTTCTGGTCGATTTCCAACCATGTATTCTGCTTTCCCAATCAATTTTTCCTAGGTGCATTCAAAGACATGTTCGTTCAAAGATGCATCGTTAAATATTTCATAGGTATTAATCAATGAATAACACCTATCAATAAATTTATTAAGTGCGTTACTGTCACCATCGAAAGGTTTCAGATTATTATGTCGAGACTTGAAAAAATCCCAATTCATTTGAACATTTTGTTGCTGTGGTGGAGCCATTGTTATTATTGGTAATAGTAGTTCAGTTTCAGAATTACTTTCGCTATCTACTGCATTTTCTTTACTGATAAATTACCTAGTCTATTCAAAATATCGTCAAGTTCATTCATGAATCAATATTCAATCAATAATTCTGTATTATTGACTTCAGATTCGAATTTATTGAAATTTTCTTAACAAAAATTCACAAAATCGATTTTTTCTTCTTAAATTACTAGTCTAGAATAGACACCGATTTTGTTCGCAATTGTTAGGAATGCCTCACTGGCTAACAACGATATTGAAACACTTATAACACCACCAACTTTATAACATTTATTAGTCTATTCAACAACAATGTCAGTTTCAGACTGCCCCACTTAAACATATTTCAACCCACAAAGGAATGTATCATCCTCTTATGTAAACCTATCAGGTGATATTCAGGGCTGTCCCATCCAGTACTCCCAACAAGATAACGTCCAGGGCTGTACGGAGCTCTGATTCTAACGCACTCCCTAACATTCGGCCATCCTGCTACCCCATTTGGCCTCAAATGGGTTCAAACACCCATCAGAAAAATCTGTAACAAACTTTCCAATTAAAACCTATATATTCAACTTATTTTGTATATGTGTATGTGTCATAACTTAGTTTACTCCCTAAGTTATTTATGTCCGTTGATTTAATCCCCAACTTCTGTGTATGTATGCGTGTATGTGTCATAACTTAGTTTAATCCCTAAGTTATTCATGTCTGTTGGTTTAATCCCCAACTTCAACTCCCAGTCATGAATTTAGTTTAATCCCTAAATTATGACTGTTTCTTTTCATAACTCAGTTTAATCCCTGAGTTATCCTTGCCAGTTGGTTTAATCCCCAACTTTAACTCCCAGTCATTAATTTAGTTTAATCCCTAAATTATGACTTTTTTTTTTTTCAAAACTCAGTTTAATCCCTGAGTTATCCTTGCCGGTTGGTTTTATCCCCAACTTCAACTCCTAGTCATGAATTTAGTTTCAATCCCTAAATTATGACTGGATTTTCACTCGCCAATTGTCGTCTCTCACTGTGAACGGTTTGAGATGTTCCACACCGATGACTCCCTCGTAACGGTTTGCGTTTTGGCACCTTTATGACCCTGATTCTTCACATACTTTATATCTATCATTTCCTAAATTCTGTTTTATCTTGAATGGCCCTTTATATTTTTCGACTGATTTCTTACTGTTTCCATCATTTTTGAAATTAGTTACTTTTACGAGCACCCAATCTCCTATTTTGTAAACCGGAGCTGTTGTTCGTCTCATATTGAAAATTTTATTCTGCCTTTCACGATTTTCCTCCAAACTTTTTGCAACATCCTGCCTCAATTTGGTTACGTCAATCGCTGGGGGTTCGTGGACATGAGTGACGTAGAGCTCATTCCTCAAGTTCAATTGAAACCCAACTAAAACTTCACTTGGTGTCGTCTGTATTGTTTTATTGAAGGTACTATTGATTGCTAACTGAATTTTAGATATGTTTTTGTCCCAATCTTCTTCCTCCAAACTAGCACTCATTGTTGCGGCAGCGTCTACAATTGTCCTATTGTATTGTTCCACCTGACCATTTGCGCGAGCATTGCTATAGAGTTTTGATAATGGCGAATACCTCGTTCATCGCAAAAATTTTTAAATTTGTTGGATGAAATGCATTTCATCCAATGGGTTCAATGGTACTCCAAAAATGGCTATTAATTAACGCAATTCGTTCAGAACCGGAGACGTCTTGGTATTGGGAAGAGCACTCAGAATTGTGATCCTTGTGAACGAGTCGACCATAACAAAAATGTATTTGTTGCCGTTTCTACTTTCAATAAATGGACCAACATGATCAACATGGATTGTATGAAAAGGACGAGGACATTTATGAATGGAAAATAAAAATCCTGGCTTTTTCCCAGCGGGCACTTTATGGTACTGGCAGTGTAAGCAAGACTTAATATATTTTTTTACAAAATGTCGCATTCTAGAGAACCAATATCGTTCCTGCAACCTGTGAAGAGTTTTCTCTACAGAAAAATGTCCCAAATCATCGTGATTAGCCTTTATTATCTGCCATCGACAGTTTTTCGGAACAAACCAACGCCGACCATACTCAGTAAGCTTGAAAACTTTTCCTGCCCTTAAATCATAATTATAAATAATATCTCTACTTACATCACCTGACTCCAAATTTTCTTTAATTTTCACAATTTCAGGATTTTTGGCTTGAACAGCCGCCAACCAATCACCTTCAGATATTTTCATAATAATATCTGTTTGTATACTTTCGCTAGTTACGCATGGATTGCGACTCAAAGCATCCACGTGAACCATTTGATTTCCCGATTTGTGAATAATTTGAAAATTATATTCCTGTAAAGAGAGGACCCATCTGCCAATGCGTGGGTTTATATTTTTTTTTTCAATTGTTCCACGAACAGCATTACAGTCAGTTCTGATGATAAATTCAGTACCCAATAAATAATGACGAAACTTTTGTAGTACGGACACTATTGCCAACAACTCTAACTCGAATGAATGAAATCTTTTCTCGCTCTCGCTTGTTTGCCGACTATAAAATGACACTGGCTGCTCTCCCTTGTCGGTTATTTGCATCAGAATGCCACCGATTCCATCTCTACTTGCATCAGTATATACAACGGTTTGACATTTTGCATCAAAAATAATCAAAACGGGTTTATTAATCAAAATATTTTTGAAATCCTCAACAGTTTTTGAATGTGCCTCCGTCCACAGCCATTGACTATTTTTTTTTAACAATTTTGTTAGTATACTAGCTTTTTGTGCAAATTTATCAATGAACTTTTTAAAGTAACTCACCAAACCGAGGAACTAACGTAATTGATGAATATTTTGTGGAGTAGGAAAATTTTGTACAGCTTTTACCTTATTGTTACCAGGACGAATACCTGATTCATCAATTTCATAGCCTAAAAAGAGTATACTGGTTTGTAGAAATGAACATTTGTTCAAATTTAACGTTAAATGATTTTCCTTTAAAATTTGGAAGACATTTTGTAAAGTTTCAATATTTTCTGCCTTAGTTTTAGTTGCAATCAAGATATCATCGAGGTATATTATAATTTTATCAAATCTTAAATTTCCAAAAATTGAACGTATAGCTTTTTGAAAAAATACGGGTGCATTACAAAGGCCAAAGGGCATACGTAAAAACTCGTAATGCCCATCCGGCGTAACAAAAGCTGTTTTTTCTATTGAATCCGGGTGCATCTGAATTTGATAGTAGCCATATTTGAAATCAAGACTTGTGAAAAATCGGCATCCCTTCAATCTATCTATCAAATCTTCTATACAAGGGAGAGGAGTTTTTTCTTTAATAGTGATTTTGTTAAGCTCTCTATAGTCGACACACAAACGTTTTTCATTATTTTTCTTATCTACCAACAAAATAGGACTAGCAAACGGAGAACTGCTTTCGCGAATTATTCCTGCTTCTAATAATTCAGACACCAACTTTCTGACTATTGGTTTTTCACTTTGTGCCAACCTATACGGATTTTGTGCAACGACTTTCGGGTGACAAAGTTGAATTTTCATCAAGAACTTTTCAATACCCTTAAGTGATTTGAGAGAAGAAGCTACACAGTCACTATTTTCACGTAACAGGTCGTTTATCTCTTGATCAGAGTGAATCGAAATTTTTAAAATATTTTCAACTTTCTCTAGAGGTTCCTGTGCATAACTGAATGTTAAGTCATTGCCTACTCTTTGGTAATTGATTGCAATGTCTTCAGTAAAATTTCTACCAACTATACACTGACAATCAACTGACAAAGAATTGATAACATAAAATCGACAAAGCAATGTTATCTGATCGATTGTTACAGAAGCCTCGACAATCTCGTCTACCTTCGTAATGTTATGTAAAAAACCTGATAATAATGCAGGAACTGATAGTTTGCACACTTTTAGTCCAAGCTCCTGTGCCAATTCATGTTCCAAAGTAGAACAGTCACTACCAAAATCAATAAAAGCCAAAAGGGAAGTGTCATTGATTTTAATTTTTCGATAGAATTTATCTTTATTGGAACTCTCGATCACATTAATTTTTTGTGGTTTTTCTATGAACTTCTCTGATTTTACCTCGGTCTGTCTTTTTTGTGAGTAACAATCGGCTTCGATATGACCTTTTCTATGACAAAAATTGCACTTCCTCATATTATAACTTTTATACTCGCTTCTTTTGTGTCCCCGTTTAGTACAATGAAAGCATTTAATTTGAGTGCTTTGTATTTTTAAATTTTTATCATTCTTCCCAGTAGGTTTTGGCTGTTCTAATTTGATATTTGAAGTATTGTTATATATTTGTTTGTGACTTGGCCCTGACTCAGAATATGTTCTGTCCCTCAAATAACTTGCTAAAAGATTGAGATCTGTAATATTAGCTGCTCTCACAGCCGACGCAACCGTGTCATCCCCGATTGCGCCAACAATGAGTGACACTTTATCAGCGTCTGAAAAATTCGCTTTCAATGCTTCTATTTTAGCTAGGTGATCGAAATGAAAACTGTATAATAATTCCCCCTCAAATGGTTTGTGATTCGCAACTTCCACAAAAAATTTATGGGTGTTCCTAACAGACTGAAATGTGGTAGAAAGAATTTTTTTCCATTTAGCCCACGAATAATTCGCCCAACCGATTTCCGTTTGAATATAAGTTTGAAACCATTGTGATGCAGTATTTCCAAGTTTACTCAAAGCAATAGTTTTTGTTGTATTATCGTCCCATTTAAAACATGTTGCATGTTGATCCACAATACTTATCCAGTCTCTAACCGAATCAGACTTTGGGTCAAATTCACAAATTGTAGAAACATTTTTCGACTCACCTCTTTCACAAAAATCAAAATAGGTGCTTCTTACCCTGGACCTCCGACCTTTACGTTTACCCGATTTCTCTCTATGTGCTCGTCGTTTGCGTTCACTGCTGCTAGACGACTCTTCAGAACTTGATGAAGATGAAGATTCTGAGGAACTCGACCTCCTACGGCGTTTTGTTGATCGCCGTCTTGCCATCTTCAAACATTCAACGTGGAGCGTAAGAAAAAAAAAAAACGACGTAGATCCCACTTCTGAGATGTTAGGAATGCCTCACTGGCTAACAACGATATTGAAACACTTATAACACCACCAACTTTATAACATTTATTAGTCTATTCAACAACAATGTCAGTTTCAGACTGCCCCACTTAAACATATTTCAACCCACAAAGGAATGTATCATCCTCTTATGTAAACCTATCAGGTGATATTCAGGGCTGTCCCATCCAGTACTCCCAACAAGATAACGTCCAGGGCTGTACGGAGCTCTGATTCTAACGCACTCCCTAACACAATGAACTGCCCTAAATTATCTTCACCGAAATCCTTATGCAGAGGGTTCAGTAAAGGCGAAAAGGAAATTTGGCACTTACAGTTATTTTGGTGGTCCAAAATCTTGTAGTCATCAGTTCCTCCTCCAATGATTCTTTGAAGCCTCCAGAAGTAGGGTCGTTTTTTGGTCCGTCCGGTACAATCCTCGATGGATCACGATTTTTCGAATTTGTGCTTAAGAAGTAGACACTCCAAGTCGCGAAAAATTATTTTTAACGCACTGCACAAATCCTACCGACTGCGCCAGTTAAATACTTTGAACGGAGAATTGTGTTTTTAAAAAAATTATTTTATAAATTTACAATTGAAAACGACTTACTCTATCAAGAGTTACAAATAGAATGATTAAAAAAAAAAACGTTAACTGATGAACATCGCCTCGCAAGTCCAAATAAGGATTTCTTGGAAAACCGCTGTCAGCAGATCATGTTTCTGTGAGAGCAGCAATCCGTGGGAACGGTCGTTCCTTAACTCATGCTTGAAATTGTTGGCTTGCAAATGTTTGAATACTTCCACCCAACGAGTTTCCGTGAAAACATTCGGATTATTCAATTCAGTTACTTTCTGAAATGTAATGTAGTTACAAATCGATAAAAATTCATTAAATACACGTATCTTTATTACAGTCAATATACTCCTTTTCATCCAGAGATTTGCGAACGTCTTTTCATGCAGGGGCCTTTTTTAAATCTGCCCAATGAAATATCTCCATTTTTTTGATGAAAAAGCAAGTCCACTGCTCCAAATATTCATGACCTATTTCATAAAGTTATATGGCTGTCCTTTCCACAAAATCTCCATGTATGTCGGTACCATTGTCTTTCAATTTCACCATTAAATACTGACAGTAAATGGAAAAAACTGATTGGTCTGCGTCTGAGTCAAATTGTCTTTTAGTTGATTTCTATTGCAGCATCAATTTCCGATACAGTCTGACCTTCAAGTTTCAATACAGCTTAATGAAAATTTGCTGGCTGAGCGTGTAAAAAATAAAGCCACAATTCGGATGTGGTATCGTCAAAAAAAATTCAGTAGTTTTTCAATGACTGATTCATAACCCTTTCCAAAGTAGGCATGAGCGCAAGCCCTCTGGTTTCACTATAGTCGAGCAATTGTTGATATTCCGTTTCAGTTTCGTCGCAAAACTTTATATCATTTTACCAATTTCAGATCATTGTGAAAACATACGAATTTTAATGTTTCTATACTGTTGAATTGCTAACGAATGAAGTGTCAAAACTTGTTTTTGAATCAACTTGCTTTCCACGGTACTATCCAGATTTCCAATCATTAAGAGAATTAACTGTATTTCTAGTTCTATTTTTTTTTCTCGAAAACCAATCACGATACAACAAAACTCTTACGAGACCACTTATAATTGAATTTGTTTAGTTGTTCAACTATGTCAAAGCAAATTACATCATTACAAGCCTTTTATTACTGCTATCAAGAAATCACTTTTCGAAACTAAAGTGATTACTTGATTTACACCCTGTATAAGTTATATTTCAATCGATTATGTGTTTGCAAATAAATATCTTTTGTTGGTTCTTTGATGGATAGCAGTGTAGTAATAATAATTGTGTTTCAGGAGTATTTGTGATGTTTTGCACAACAGCGACTCTATGGTTAGTTTTTGTTCCAAAAATGCTTGAATTGAGGCGAAATCCAGGAGGTCCGGTTGATAAAAGATTTCGACCAACTTTGAGGCCCATGTCTAAAACCCGCAGAGATTCAAGTGTGTCCGAACTCGAAACCAAACTGAAGGACGTGAAAGGTTTGAATTCCAAGTATAGAAAAACGTTACTGGACAAAGAATCTGAACTACAGGTAGAAATCTAATGAATGTCTTATGCAGAGATAGGATTTTTTCTTTTGTTTCAAAGATGCTGGTGAGGAGATTAGGAAATGAAGCTAAGGAAATTCTCGATTCAAGAGCCGATTCTTTGAGTGAAACGAATAGGCTATCAGTACCACTTATACGAAAAGAACCTCACAGTGCAACAGAAACTAGTGATATCACCTCATTATGTAGTCTAAGCTCCCAGGATTATACTTCCCTACAACACACCGATAGTCAAAAGTAAGACTAATACAACACACACACACACACACATATATACAGTGCTAGTCAAAAGTCCCCTCCCCCCCTCGTATCTTTGGAACGGGTATACTTATAATAATGAAATTTGGAGGGTGGAAATAAACGGATGTAGGCTTTTTAACTGGTCATAACAGGTGACGCAATAGTCATAAATGACGTCACAAGGCTACTGTGACCAAAAATTTTAAATGGGACCTTATGGCAAGTGACAGCTCGTTTGAAAGGTATTGAAAATACCTATTCAGTTATACCAATTTTGTTTGGGTTTCGGCTGATTTTGATTGATAAATTGAAGAAATACGAAAATTATTGTTTCGCATTTAATTAATAAAGATTTTAAAGTACGCCTCTGGTTCATTGTCAAAAAGGTTGACGTGTTTGAATTATCTACTTGTCAAAAGTGTTTATACCTTGAAAATTTACCTAAGCTATTGTTTAACGAGACGTTTAAGTGTTTACATAGGCAAAATGGTACGTACTGTAGCCGACAAAGTAGCAGTTATCTTAATAATTGGTGAATGTAGAAACAATTTCCATGCAGCTGAACGACTGTTTAATGAGAGGTACCCCGATCGCCCTATATCGAGGGTTTATTTGAGGGAGCTTCTTCGGAAGTTTGAAGCATCAGGTAGTGTTCAAGATGCCAAACGATCTGGTCGACCAACAATTAGTGATGACAAAAAAATTGACATACTTGGAGAAATGGTAGTGAATCCTACTTCTTCCACAGCCCAAGTTGCGCCTATCTGTGAAGTCAGTCAAAGGACAGTACATAGGGTGTTGGCTAGAAACAAATTTCATCCATACAAATTAAAAATGGTGCACCAACTTTCAGATGATGACCCCGACCGAAGACTAGAATTCTGTGAAACTATGTCCGATAAAATGAACCAACAACCAGGCTACATACAGACAATTTATTTTAGTGACGAAAGTACTTTCTTTCTCAATGGAAATTTTAACACTCAAAATGTGAGGTATTGGAGTGACACAAATCCTCACATCTTTCGTGAAAAACATACTCAATTTCCAGAAAAAGTAAATGTTTGGGCAGGTATTTTGGGAAACCACATAGTTGGGCCTCTTTTTCTCAATGCTAACTTAACCGGTGAATTGTATCTGGAGATGTTACAAACTGATATTGAAGCGTTAATTCTTGAAATTCTAGAAGATAATCCAGATGAATTCGACAACTTGGAAATAACGTTTCAACAAGATGCTGCTCCTGCACACTATTACGGTGCAGTAAGACGTTACTTAGATGAAGAATATCGTGGTAGATGGATTGGACGACGAGGTTCGATCGAATGGCCAGCTCGGTCACCGGACCTTACACCATTAGATTTTTTTCTATGGGGGTACTTGGAATCTAAGGTTTACGCTACAGCACCTGACAGTATTGCCATTCTGAAACAACGAATTGTTGAAGAATGTAGGGCAATTTCCGCTGACACACTGGGACGAGTACGACAAGAGTTTAGCAATAGGATGCAGTACTGCCAGGAAGTAGATGGAGCACATTTTGAACACTCATTATAAGAACTGGTTCTTAAATCTTTATTAATTAAATGCGAAACTATAATTTTCGTATTTCTTCAATTTATCAATCAAAATCAGCCGAAACCCAAACAAAATTGGTATGACTGAATAGGTATTTTCAATACCTTTCAAACGAGCTGTCACTTGCCATAGGGTCCCATTTAAAATTTTTGGTCACAGTGACCTTGTGACGTCATTTATGACTATTGCGTCACCTGTTATGACCAGTTAAGAAGCCTACATCCGTTTATTTCCACCCTCCAAATTTCATTATTAGAAGTATACCCGTTCAAAAGATACGAGGGGGGGAGGGGACTTTTGACTAGCACTGTATATATATATATATATATATATATATATATATATATATATATATATATATATATATATATATATATATATATATATGTATATATATATATATATATATATATAATATATGTATATATATATATATATATATATATATATATAGATATATATATATATATATATATATATATATATATATATATATATATATATATATATATATATCTATATAGATTCCATATCATTTCTAGAAACATGTGGATTTGTTTTCTGATGGCATTTCAGGTTAGCTTCCCAAATTTCTGCTACCGCAGTTGTCGGTTGATTGGTCAAACCACCAACACTGACATAAAAACTTGTCAAGTTGACTTGGGTGTCACACCAATAGGTGGTTCCACTTATGTTTCGCTTGCGTATTCGCAGCTATTTTTATCAAGTACTTTCTTGGTTTTTCTCATTTTGTCTTCAATCGAGGATCGCCTGCCCGGTACTGATATATATATATATATATATATATATATATATATATATATATATATATATATATATATATATATATATATATATATATATATATATATATCGATATATATCGATTTAATTCGTGAGGTTGCAGTCAATAGCTGGGCAACTACAATAATAAGATTATATATCTTGTAAAAAATATATAAATATGGAGAACTTACTAACGTGAGAATAAAATATAAAATGGTTCAAAAACAGATAGAAAAACATTAATAAATGACAGTTAATAAAAATTTTGGCTGACAATGTCAAGTGGGAAAATTCTGAATGATACTCGAATTACTAGATTTTTTATTTTCTTTATCATATTTCAGTAGGTACGTGTAAATTTTGCTGAGACTATCAATATCAGTTCGTTTATTCATTGAATTTTCTTCGTTATTAATATGTATCATTTCCAAAAATATTCTTTTCGTTGTATTGGTTTCTCTATCTAAAATATTTGGATTTTCAAAATTCATTTTATGATCCTCCGAATTAACATGTTCTGTTAATGCACAAGAATTAACATTTCGTCTACAGTCGCTCTTATGGGAAGTGATGCGACTACTTAGAGGTCTAGATGTTTGTCCTATATATGTTTTAGAACAATCCATACAAGAAATTTTGTATACTAAATTGGATTTTTGTTTATTTGAAATTGAAGCTTTTACTTTACTGTATAATTTAGATATAGAAGTGACATTTGTTTTAGATATTTTGAGGTTATTATTTCGGAATACATTGATTAATTTCGGTGTCAATTCTTGAATATATATATATATATATATATATATATATATATATATATATATATAAATATAAATAAATAAGAAGGTTATTGAGTGTCTTGATATAGATACCGAAGTTAATTAACAGACATAGCACTCAAGAATGTGGCAAAACATAGACACGTGTTTCGGGCTTTTGGCCCATCATCAGTATGGTGCAGCCAAGAATAAGGATGGGCAACACTTGGTTTGCCACCTTCTTGAGTGCTATGTCTGTTAATTAACTTCTGTATCTATATCAAGACCCAATAACCTTATTTGTATTATTTCCTGGACCCGGATGTCAAGCAGGTTTCTATAGCTGCCTCCGTGGTGATTTTAGTAGTTTTCTTGTAAACACTAGATCTATTAACTGAAACCACAATTGTGCGGCTGGCTCCTGCTGGTGGCTCCGTGCATTTGTAGTTCTTCCTTTCGGTAACCAAGTGTTGCCCATCCTCATACTTGGCTCCACCATACTGATGACGGGACAAAAGCCCGAAACACGTGTCTATGGTTTTCCACCTTCTTGAGTGCTAAGTCTGTTAATTTAACAATTAGTGGACATGACGCTCCAAAAAAGGGGGCAAACCGCGGACACGTGTTTCTGGCTATTGGCCTCATCAGCGCGATGCAGCCAAGCGTAAAGATGAGTATATATATATATATATATATATATATATATATATATATATATATATATATATATATATATTGCATAGTAGTCAATTGTTTCGTGATTGTCTTTACTGTGCTCCTGGAAACTTAATAGACTTATAGCATGCCGGTCATACATTATAAAAGCTGAATTAGTATCATTTAAGGAATAATGCAATGAAATAAATAGTTTACATAGTTTATTGAATTGAACATAAGCTATCCAATAAAAAAACAGTTGTCTTGTTGACGTGAGTGGTTTGTGTTCGAAAACTAGGTGTTATGGCATTAGTGTAGGATGAAGCTTTTAGATAGACTGTAGAATAAATTTTAACAATTTGATTACACAACTACAATTCAGCAATATTTATTGTCAAAAATCAAAAAATATAAGCGATTCTTTTCGAAAAAATCTGATCCAGTTGATTCATATAGTTTTGAAATCATTTATGTCGAAATTATGACGAAATGGGATCGTCGTTAAAAAAGTTACGAAAGGTGAAGAAATAAAAAAAAAATCCGATTAATTATCCCAATAATTTAATTTTGGAATTTCCTTCAAAATTCTGACCTCCACTACATTCACTGTGTTTTGGATTATCATTGTCCACAATTTCATCGAAATCTGTTCATTCATGAAATTTCAATAAAGGTGGGCATCTTTCTATTATAATCTCAACTATCATGCCTCTTTCACAACCCTTATTCATCATCATCCTTAGAAATTGAAGAAAAAAGGCACAACGCGTGACACATCAGTAATTTGATAATTTTATCAGGAATTCACCCATGTAACTGTTTGCTACGTAAACTTTCATTTTGGCGCTATCTTGCAGCAGAACCGATGTCATCAAGTAATTCCAGAAATACTCATACAGATCAGACAACGTTTCGAACCTTACTTATACAGGGCATTTTTTAATGTTCCCCCTTTTATTTTTTGAACGGGTCAACTCAAATAATTGAGATTTGGGATAATGAAACTAATGCATGAGTACTTCATTTATAAGTGAAATTGTCAAAAAAAATTTCAATATAGCGACTGAGCGTCATTTGGGAAAAAAATTAAATGGAAAGGGGGGTAGTAGGAGATTTGAGCCGGTTCTAAGCCTCCCCCCACCACTATGACGTATTAATTGCTTTTTTTTGTTCAGTAACATCAAGGCGATGTGACCTTGAAGTGTCTGGTGCATGGATCGTTTAGAATTTTTTTCCTATCAGATTTTGTGAGGACTGATCTGAGCTTTATAAAGCATAAACAGTTGCTGAGGTGTGTACAGTGTTATGGTTCACAACAGTGTTCCATTTTAACCCCAACAAACTTATCAAAGCAGAAAGCGGAATTGTCTGTCCTAACATTATTATATCCGGTTCGGAGACATTTACCTTTTTGGAGAAAACCGATACCTGGGTTTTCGTTGCATTGATTTAAACCTGGTTACTTTCCTCAATGAGATATGCAACCTCCTGCTGCCGGTGAAGATGTGCATTCGCAGCCGATGTCCTGAAATGATGAGACAAGTGTGCTGTCGTCAGCAAAGCAATATATTGGGTTCTTGCTTTTTGTTGTAGACGACAATATGGATCCCTGGGGAACACCAGCGATGATGGTGAGGTATTCGAGAGGTATCCATCGACGGCCACTTGCAGGAAACGTTCTTTCAGGAAGTTGGAGAGCCATACACAAAAATGATCCAACAAGCCATAGCACCTAAGTTTGTCCAAAAAACCCTCATCCTTCAAAATCATATAATCTAACAAGTTATAGCCACGTGATCTTTGCTTGTTGTGTTTATTCTGCATAAAAGAAAATCGTTTATTTTATTATAGTAATTACTAAGATTCTTTTTTAGAATTAAATATAATGCAATATGATAATGATAACTTGTATAAAAAGAATGATATCAGGTGTGTCTGTGTGACATAATGACGTAATTACATTTGGTTGGTGTGTGAGAATGCACGGTACAGGGTTGACGTCCTTCAGTTATGTTCATGAAACATGACTTTGAACATGGAATTCAACTTTGAGATTAGGGAACTAAATTGCATACATGCTAAAGTCAGGGTTTGATATTGTCCTTCATATGTATTCTGTACCAGTTTGTACAGAATAAACACACGTCTGCATACCACGAAGATCCACCGACTGATGAGCGGTCCTTCTTCACCAGTTTGGATGATACCCATCGTGACAGAGAGTGTACACGTCTGCACTCCGTGAAGTTTCAACGACCACTATTTGCTTGTATCGCCTTCTGTCAACACATCGAGTTATAATTGGTGGTGGTGGTGGTGGGGGAGCGCCTATGGTCGACGCATCGAGTTGGCATCGACCGTGATCTACGTCACACCCTTGACATACGTCACAAGGTAACAAGGACAAGGCGACTTTGAGCTAGTGTTTTTGCTTTAACCTTGAATGACCTTCATTCACTCTCTATATTTTCACAACCTTCATTGAACAACGTGGCTATTTCGAAGCAACTTTCAATTTTGAAATGACCTCTACATACGTCACCCGATGTCGACAAGGTGACTTTGAAGAAGTCTTTTGAGTTTGACTTTGAACGACCTGAACGTCAGAAGGTGACGCGGTCAATGTGACTTTGAGGTAGTGTTTTTGATTTGACCTTGAATGACCTTCATTCACTTCCCATATTTTCACGACCTTCATTGATTCATGTAGTCATTTTGACTTTGAAATGACCTCTACATACGTCACATGATGTCGACAAGGTGACTTTGAAGATGTGTTTTGAATTCGACCTTGAATGACCTTCACCTACGGCACACCCTTGACGTACGTCACAAGGTAACAAGGACAAGGTGACTTTGAGCTAGTGTTTTTGTTTTAACCTTGAATGACCTTCATTCACTCTCTATATTTTCGCAACCTTCATTGATCAACGTGGCTATTTCGAAGATACTTTCAATTTTGAAATGACCTCTTCATACGTCACACGATGTCGACAAGAAGAAGTGTTTTGAGTTCGACCTTGAACGTCCTTCGCCTACGTTACACCCTTGAACTACGTCATAAGGTAACGCGGACAAGGCGACTTTGAGGTAGTGTTTTGGATTTGACTTTGAATGACTTTCATTCTCACTTTATATTTTCACAGCTATTTCGAACAATTTTTAAAGTCGCATAACCTTGGGAGTTGACCTTGAGATTTTAGTCTGTTTCGGGTCACATTAACATTAAAATGACTTCTACATACGTCAAATGAAGTCGACAAGATGACTTTGAAAAAATCTTTTGAGTTCGACCTTGAACGACCTTCAACTACGTCACGTCCTTGAACTACGTCAGAAGGTGACGCGGTCAATGTAACTTTGAGGTTGTGTCTTGGATTTAACCTTGAATGACCATCATTCACTTTCCATATTTTCACGACCTTCATTGATTCATGTGGTTATTTTGACTTTGAAATGACTTCTGCATACGTCACATGATGTCGACAAGGTGACTTGAAGATGTGTTTTGAATTCGACCTTGAATGACCTTCACCTACGTCACACCCTTGAACCACGTCACAATGAGAGTAGGGTGGGGCGCTACCACAACCACAACAGAATCATATAAAAGACGAGTTGTGATCGTGAACGTCGTCATTCAGTACATGAGAGCGCATCGAGGTGAATTCCAAAAAAATCGCAGCTGTAGCTTGAATTTCGCTTTTCTCCGCAGTGTCGTCTTTCATTAGCATATAAAACCGGATTACGGCTAAAAATATACATTTTTTATTAAATAACTTGTCTATTTTCAATTTTATATGAAAAATAGTTATGACAAAAGTTGTATAAAATTAATTCTCAACAATTTTGATTCCTATAATTTTTTTCATAAAATCAATATTTTTTGAGGAAGGGTGGGGTGAAATTTTGTCATTGTATTATCACATTTATTTTTGACTTCACGAGAAAATTTGTGATGAACAAAGTTGTATAAAATTGAATCTCTGCCAATCTCTTGTCGCTGCCCCGGATCACCAGTAGCTTTGTCTTCTTCTCTCAGCATATTCTACCGAGTTCGAGCACGTCGTCGACTAACTTGCAGCTCCTCTGCGGTATCGGTAACTCCACCTCGCTGCCAGAGGATAGGCCGGAAGTTGCCCCATGAACAGTTGGCACAGGCATCGGTGGCGAAGGTACTATGGATCCGGCTTTTGGTAGGTTATGCGGCCCGGTTGTGGTCTCTAAAGATGTCGTGGTGATGGTTGGCTCAATGTTTAATGCAGTAGATGGTATCTGCGACCGTCGGTGGCTGTTCTTTCGTCTTGACCGTCTTTGACTTTGAAACGGTGGTATCCAACGTATAAGGGTCGAGGTCATCGGCGGCTGCCGATAAGGATTCCTCTCATCCCATATTTTCATATATTTCTGCAGTTCCAACTGCTTTGGTTTCACCTTCGGCTCCACCTGCTTCGACTTGGCAGCGGACACCCTCTTCTTAGTCGGTTGGGGGGCAGCAAACTCATCATCACTATCGCTCGCTGCCACTCTCTTATTGGTACTCTTTGAACCCTTCTCCGCATCTTTGTTGGTGCTGCTCATTTCAGAAGAGGGAGTGGATGAACGAACATCCTCCATTCTGCTACATCCAGGTCTTGGACTCGTCACCATCACAGCTTCTTCAGGAACGGGGCTAAGTGAGGGTTCTACAAGGAATTCCGTTAGGAGTCCACGATATTCTCTGGTAGCTCTGATCCCTGCACCAACACCACGTCTTGCAGGATATTCCCTTACCCTTTTCAGATTTACCGGTATCAGTAAAAAGAGACATACTCAAAATAAATGAAATATAATAATAAACATTAATAATATATCTGAAGAATGGTTGGTTGGGTAACAGGATCAATTTTTTCTCAAAGAAATAATTGTTTTCTTGCCGTTTCGAATTCAATTAAATTCTTCTTCAGGGCTCTATAACGATGTTGTTTCATAAACATACCTCCCACAAAACTTATACGATAAGTATCATTTCAATTACTCACCGAAAAGTAGTTTCTCCGTGTTGATATAACTATTTTAAAAAACATTAGACATATAAGATACATTTAAAAATAAAATAAAAAAAATTGCAACAACTTCGACAGAACACCAACACAAGGGGACATGAAACAAACGAATGGCTTCATCTGTGATTCTGAAAAGGTGGTGTCTGTTTTTTGATTATTGACAGAAAGAAAAAGAGTGAAAAAAGGGGTAAATTATCTAGGTATTCTACTTATCAAACTTCACTTTTCATAGAAGTTTTTTGAATTCTGTATAGACTCCAATGACTTTTGTTACAATGGAACTATATACAAACAAATTTTTTGGGTTGGTAATGGGTAATTATTGTATGTCAACCATTTGAGCAGATTTGGTCATGGCAGAACTATAAAATATATGCATAAAAAGTTATCATTTTCATTGCCTTTTTTTAAAAGATATGTTGATGATATTGTTACTTCTATTCCAAAAAAAAACAAACTAAAATATTAGATACTTTTCATAGTTTTCTTCCAAAACTGAAATTTACTCTTGAAATGGAAGAAAACAATTTGTTACCTGAATTGAAGGGGTTATATTTTTAGGAGTGATTAATTTTTTGGGAAAAGAAAGTTTTTGGCTTTCTACTACTCCATCTTGATACAAAAAACAAGGATGGAGTAGTAGAAATCCAAAAACTTTCTTTTCCCAAAAAATTCGTTACCATTTCTTGATACTAAAATAATTAAAGATTTGAATCAAATTTTAAAGGTAGACGCTATCATAAACCAACTTTCTCTGAGAGATTTTTGAATTATTTTTCAAAACATTTCCACAGTAAAATCAACATTATAAGGAATTTGAAATCAAGAGCAATTGCCATTTCTAATTCTGATTTCCATAACAAAAATCTCAAATTGAGAATTACCTAGTACAAAATAATTTTCTTAAAGCCCTCATTAGAAAAATAATGAGAGAAAAAAGTTTCTCTTCCCAAAATACTGGGGTGAAACCAAAATATCACAAAATTCCATTAATAGAAAATTTATCTGATAAACTTGAAATGATAGTCATTACGAATCAAATTAAAGTAGCCTTCTCAAATGAAAATACAGTTGGAAAGCATTTTTTCATAACAAAACAAACAAAAACATCCCAAGACATGAAATCTAATGTAGTGTACAAATTGAACTGTGGAAGCTATCACAAATGGTTTGTTGGTCAAACTGGACGGTATCATAATGTAGTTAATCCGGCACGGTTTTACTATTATTATTATATATACGTATCCCACTGAAACATCTACGATTTCATAGCTGGGTCACCAATAAATAATACGTCATTAACTGTCTATCATGTCTTGGTAACCCTTTCGCTATTTTCGTGTTTGGTTTATTCAAATAAAATTTGGCAGCTACTGTCACCAGATGCGAATTTCTCCACATCAAATTTTGGATGTCAGACAAGTCCGAAAGAGGCTTGAATTTCGCCTCCTGCACTAGGAGGAGGTCTTTAGTTGCATAGAGAAAAGATCTTGAAAGGAAAATTCGCAGACACTTCTTTCCACGAGGTTACTATGGTAGATTTTGAAATAAAAGCCTGCTTAAAACCTTCAGAAGAAACTATATTCAATAATAAATAAAAAAAAAATCAGAAAAAAAAAATGAAGAATAATAACCATAGATAAATCTAAAAAAAAAAATTAAACTCAATATTCGTGCCTTCGCCGGAAATTATTACTATAATATACGAGAGTGATGAAATACTCTAACTTGGCCGATGATTTCTGACCGCTAAATATCTATAATGCAATTATTAGGTCCACTCTGTATACAAATTTATTATAGCTAACTCCTTTCCAAAATCATAGAATGGTTAGTACACAACATGTATAATTAACTCACCGCTGCCTTTTTTCCTGCTCGTCCCCTATTTTAAAACTTTTGCACTACACTGCTCGATTTCCGCTTCAGAATAAAAGACTACCCAAAATCACGCTAACTGCCTGTTTTCAAGAATAAAAAAAATTAGATTCCACCCAGGAAAACTATCTCCCAAAACAAAATTTACCGCCCTTGATTGACCGTCAAGAGAACCTTTCAAATCCCTAGTTTTCGAACCTCCTCAAAATTAACGCGGACCTACTTCATAAAACAAAGACTTTCACACCAATCCCAGACCACTACCTTACGCGAAGAGCTCCCAGAACCCTCTCCCCTTCTTCCTCTCAAAAAGCCAGCAAATTCAAATCACGAGTCTCCCGCCCCTCGCGTTTCTCAAACCGTTTTCTCTTCATCGTTTCCCCGTACGACCTAGGTCCTTAAAAACATATTTCGATGAGTTCTCAAAACTTTCCATTCATGGGAAATGTATATGCCTTATCGAGTTACGTGATAATTATCTCTGACTGGGCATCTTTTCAAGCCGATGAATAGTGTTTATCTTAACACTCTCGGTCCCTTGGCCATAATTTAACGTTTTATGAGAGACAGTTACGGCGTTTAAAAATAATCTGAATTGAAGAAATCTGTCTCTTTCCGAATTTAGAATTTATATTACCATACATAGCTTTCGCTAGGTATTACATCACTCTCCCCTACGAAAAAGTTCTGGGCATACACAATGCTATAACTTTTACAACTAACTTATTCTAGACAATCACAACATATAATGACACGCAAGAATCAAATAGACAAATATAGTTTAGTCAGCGCAACTGACTTCCTTCAAATAAAGCAAGGATAATCAACAAATACACAAGAAAAATATCAGTTCTGAAAATGTTTTATGCCTATGGCTATCCCTGTACAAGACTTTCAAACCGTCGCGTACATATGAGGTAATACCACAAAAGCTCAGATGCAGCTGAATATTTTTTGTGGTTGTTTTCGAATACTTACTTTCCGTGTTAGGAATCATACGTTAAAAGCTAAGACCTCGTTAGTCCTTAGCTCGCACAAGTTTCTCAACTTCAAAGAGTTGTCGTTCGTATGGGGGCGACAGCCGATTAACGGAAAAACAGACTTTAAAACAGATATTTTTCAAACAGAAGTCAGAAGTGACATTAAATAATGCGAATTCATTGTACATTATTCCAATTTTCTACCGAATATCATTCGCGCATTGAAAATCAACCGAATATTTCTGAAAAATCCTTTTTTTTAATAAAAAACCACATTCGGTTATTTTTTTCGTTGTTTCAAATATGGTCCTCCTCCTTCGGAGTCCGTCAGTTAAAAAAAAAAAAACGTTTTTTCAGAATTATCGGTAGTTTTCAATGTCCTTGTCCACGATAATGGGTTAGTAGCAAATTACAGCGACAATTTTTGCACGTTGATTAATTGTATTTATTGACTTGGTTGTCAAGATGACACTGAGGCCACTGTGAAGTATTACATAATATTTGTTCAACATTTTACGAAATAGTTAAAAAAATAATTACGCCAAATTACATTCGTGTTAATAATTTTTTCGATAATTTGCTATTAAAAAATCCCAGTCATGTACTTCGTCCACTCGTGAGATTTCTATAGCAACAAAGATTGGTATATCACCTGTGTAATCACTGTTGATAAATTTTTATTTTCCACGAAAACCGATTTTATGAGAACAAAAGTATATATTAATTAATGAAGAAATGAGAATTGAAACTTTCTGTTTTTTAGCACTTTTATTTGAAACTAACGTTATTGCAGTTTCGTCCTATAAGGACATTTTCAAGGTAATGAACCATTGTTAGTTTTATTGTCGTCCTTTCAGGACGAAACTGCAGTAACGTTAGTTACAAATAAAAGTGGTAAAAAACATAGAAAATTTCAATTCTCATTTCTTCATTATGATTTCCTACCACATAGAAATAACGGCTACATTCATCAATTTATTTATTAATTAACAATGAAACAAAAATAATACAAATTATGAAACAACAACAAAAATTAATTGGTGCTCCGAGGCGACTTGATTGATTCCCGTGGCACATTTGCTTTTTCAATTGCAGGAAAATCCGGAAAAACCTGCAGTACCACATCATCTGGAGATTTTGATCTGCTAACTTCATCTGAAGATCTTGATCTGCCAATATCCTCTCTTTCATAAAATGAAATGTAGGCTTCAATAAATTCTAAATATCGCCACAATATTTAATGACATAACTATCGTCAAACTTAAACCAGTCCGTTTGGCCAATGCGTAATAATGACCAGATTCAACACCAGATCTACAGTGGACAATGACTACATTAAGATTATAATAGTGGTCTCCTAGATTGAAGTTTTCATTTATTTTGCATCTTGGTAAGAGTTTGGTGCTTCCACCAGATGTTGAGTCATGTTTGAAGAGCAACACGTATAAAACAACAAGTATAGCTGGTGCCTCAGCTATACGGACTGGTTATTAGTCATATCGGGAAATGCTGGTTGGAGTTCCAGAAAGTCACATACGTTTCTGCTACCTCTTGAACATGTAACGTAACATGAACGTAATCTTAATTCGGTTTGTTTGAATGCGTTTGCCAAATAAACGAGCTTGAGTGATGAAAACTAGAAATTATCAGATGAAATTTGAAGAGTGAGTAATATTTGGAAGGATTATTTATTTTAGCAATTTGGATGGTAGCATGTAAATATATATTTTTGACAAAACAAGTTCAATTGAAAACTATAGGAGTGTGTTGATTCAACTGGCCAGAATAAACTAGTGTTATCGATTAAAATATGAAAAACGTCACATTTGACACGTGAAAAAATAATCATACTGATTTTGGTTTGTCATTTTTCAACATTTGATCAATTACATCGCTTTTTTCGTTTTCAATCACTGATTGATTATTGAAAGTGTATATATCTCCAGTGAATTTTTTTTGTTGATGTAGCTTACAGTTTATTCGAATTGCTCAAGAAAGTTATGACAAGCATAGAAAAATTTTATTTTCATTAATACATAACAAGAACATATGATCATACCAATTGTTTTCGGACGAAAAGTCCCCGATATTACAGGGACAGGCCTGGTTTTAGTGGAACAGATTACCAGAAATGAACAGAGAGAATAGAGAAAATTCAAAGTGTTAGAGAACGGTGAAAAGTTGGACCTGAAGATATTGCATGCAAAATGTGAGAGCCTAAGTTTGAACCCAAGTGCAGTTTTCGATTTTCTAACTTAGCCACTTCCGAAAATCTTTCAATTTATTTATTTGGTCATCCCTGAGGCTGGACCCTACTAAAAAAGTCTTCCACTCAGATTTTCCCGATGTAAACACACAATGTCCCTACTAAAAAAGTCTTCCACTCAGATTTTCCCGATGTAAACACACAATGTTCCTCTAAAATATTAACCATTCAGTCTTCAGCAGTTTTTA
Organism: Leptinotarsa decemlineata; assembly: GCF_025532065.1. Classification (NCBI taxonomy): domain Eukaryota; kingdom Metazoa; phylum Arthropoda; class Insecta; order Coleoptera; family Chrysomelidae; genus Leptinotarsa; species Leptinotarsa decemlineata. Next base: position 4,908,004 of record NW_027412536.1, on the reverse strand, counting down.
GTAGACATAAAAAACATTCAAGAACTGCGAAATATGAAAATGGAAAAGCCTTGAATATGATGGAATCGTATCCCAACTCTCACCCTACACAAAAGTCCTCGCAATGCGACATGAATGATGTCTTTACTCCAACACACAATTTGACGATCTTCTGAAAAATACATATAATTCATTTCATTTGAGGTACTCGCATCCTCACACAAATTCAAATGAAGTCCTCGCATCGTCACACAAATTAGGTCTTCAATACAAAATGTGATGTTATTTGAAATATTCCACTTGCTTTTTAATATATTCAGAGTCCTCGTATCTACACACATCTACGAAGATGTCCTCGTATCGATACACAAATTAAGTCCTCTCAAAGGCAGCTATCTCACTGGCATTTGTGTGAATTTTTGAATTTGTGTGTCCTCGGAGGATATGCAGAAATTAGGTAGGAGTGTGTTCATCAATCGATTGTTGCACGCCTAGCGGTGTGTTTGGTGAGGTCTGAGGTCGTAATAAAACGTAGAATACTAAAATGAAGTCAAAAGGTTGCGAGGACGGGGTGTATGTCCTCGCATGATAAACTTTCCTCACAAGACCTATCTGGTACGGACGAAAGTCCTCGCATGGCTACGAATGCCCACTCACACACACACACACACACACACACACACACACACACACACACACACACACACACACACACACACACACACACAAAATCTCATATGAAAAAAATTCTAAACGATCCATGCACCAGACACTTCAAGGTCACATCGCCTTGATGTTACTAAACAACAAAAAAAGCAATTAATAAGTCATAGTGGTAGGGGGAGGCTTAGAACCGGCTCAAATCTCCTACTGGGGGTCTTGTGACACATCTTTTTGAAACTCCTGACAAATGCTTCATAATCCTAGAATATAATGTCAATATCTTGAACGACTACAAAATGGCAAAACTTTTAATAATTGCCCGAATACATTGTCATTTAACTACATGGTATGAGGTACCCCCATTAAAAAAAGCCCAAAGATGTCAAATTTGACGAGCAGGCTGGCTATTCTGTAGGACTTCGACGAAAAGTAGTACCCAAATAGTTGTGTGGTGCTACATCTTGTTGGAATACATATCGAATTCATTAGGATTTGCTTCGACGACTTCAGTGATGAGAGGGTTAACAGTAGTTTCCAGCATATTCAAATACAGTTCCCCTGTTAAATTTTCATCAGTAAAAAATGGTCCTACAATATGGTTTTCCAATATTCCTGCCCGATCGTCATTTTTTTCTGGATATTGGGTATATGTTTCACGGAAAAAGTGAGGGTTGGTGTCATTCCAATAACGGAAATTTTATCTGTGAACATTGCCGTTTAAAAAAAATTTACATTCGTCTCTAAAACAAATATTGTGGAGATAGGTAGGATGTCTTGCAATGGTTTCCGCCATTATTTCGCAGAATTTTGTTCTTCGATTCAATTAATTAGTGTACCATTTTAATTTTGTTTGGAAGATACCTATTTCTCTTCAAAAGTCTCCACGCAGTAAAAGGAAACACCTCACAAACATTCACAACGGAATAAGTAGACTGTTCAAGATTTACTACCATCTCACCAATTATTTGCACTTGTTGTTCTTCCGGAATGGACGGATGACCTGGGGGCTATTTGTTATGTACACTATCTATAGTTGTGAATTTGAATACAAGTTCCCTCAAATATTTTCTACAGATAGGACGATTCGGAAAACGTTCATTGAAAATTCTTTCGATATCGTGAAAGTTACGCGTCGCACCGACAATAAAAAATCTTTTCAATTTTTTCTTCCAATGGACGAGAATTGACCATTTTAGAGATTGTTGACTAGCTATCTTTCTACCAGTAAAACCGAAAACTAAAAGGGAATATTTTAACTGAACAATGATTTTCATTGTCGTACTGACATTTTTTGTCATTTTTATAAACAAAATATAACTTAACAAACCTTATCGGGTTGTTGGAATTGCCATATGGCGGATAAAAAGAAATATTTGTAGAAATGTCGCTATTGATGTGTTTGTCTTCAGGAAATTATTAAATGTTCCGCCATTTTGTAGTAGTTGAAGATATTGACATTATATTTCAGGGTTATGAAGCATTTGTCAGGAGCTTCAAAAAGATGTTTCACAAGACCCCACTTTTTATTTAATTTTTTTCCCAGATGGTGCCCAGTCGCCATCTTGAAAGTTTCATCTGTCATTTTCGCTTCAAAATTTCAATTTTTTGAGTTGACCCGTTCAAAAAATAAAAGGCGGGGGGTATTGAAGAAATGCACTATATACATATTTCAAAAGAAGTATCATAATTTGAAATGAATAAAGAAAAATTGAGCGACAGCAAAAAAGCGCAAGAGTCATGGCTGATTTATTTGAGAACATATAACTCTATGATTGTAGATAATTTCGTTGGTCAATTAAAATCCACGATGAAGTGCACACATTGTGAACACTCATCTGTAACCTTCGATCCTTTCTGGCATTTTTCACTCCCCATACCACAAAGAACTGGCCAATTTAGTTCTCACACAATGCTTGGATTTCTTCACAAGAGAGAAAACTTTGGATGGACATGAAAAACCGACGTGTTCAAGTTGCAATGAAAGAAGAAAATGCACTAAGTCTCTATCGATCCTTAAGTTTCCCCGTATTTTAGTCATTCATTTTAAAAGATTTTCTCAAACAGAAAGATTTAAAGATGGTTAGATATGAATAATTATGCAGAAGAAAATGTGACTTTTTGTCGTTATAATATATATGCACTTTCGAATCACAGTGGGTCTACCTACAGCGGACATTATACAGCACTCTGCAGAGATCCTTATACTGGCACGTGGCACGAATACAATGATTCACACGTTTCACCAATTTCACCAAAATCGCTTGTGGGTGGAGATGCATTTATGAAAAGGAGGAAACAAGTTCGCACTTGTGAGCGTTTTGACATGTTATTTTTGTACTGTTGATTTTAATGTTATAATGAATAGATATTGTTGATTCTTGAATAGTAAGAACAGTTGTTTTTCCACAAGCGGGTGCCAAAATCAAAATTCAGTATTAAACAGCCACAGGGATGAATTCCTTATAAAATTAATTTCTAATGATGTGACACATTACTTTTCCTATTCGAATCCTAATGATGATGGTCATGAAGGGACGGGGGTGAGGTATTACAGTTATAATAGAAAGATATTACCATTGAATTCAAAAACGACTTGTTTTTGAATTTTTTTTTAAGTTTCTCAACGATATTTGATATATTTCGTTTTTAGTGACGTACACAGTATCTCATGTAAAAAATAATCATTATTACAAACAAATATTACAAACATTAAACGACATATTTCACGAATTTTCTGAAACTGAAACCTGCTGAATCTAGTGGAGTAGTAGAGCAGTAGAAAAAAGATGTGGAATTGAATTGGTGGGATAATCACATGGCATATATTTCAAATTCCATTTCCTTATAACTGTTTTAATGAAGAACGCATTTCGAAGTATTTTCGACATAAACCATTTCAAAACTGAACTAAAACATTTCAATAACGAATCCAGTGATGTGGTTAGATGAAAGCACGACTTATTTTCAATTTTGACATTGAAAAATGATGAAATTTGGCATTAAAAACAAAGAATCATTTATTGAATTTCGTTTACTAGTAGACTTCACCTAATGTCTACCCAATGAAAAAAAAAAGAATATATTTGTTCACAAAAAGTATTTGAAGTTTTAATAATAAATTCTAATTATTATATGTGAGCGCTTTCGATATCAGACTGTGCTATCATCTTCATGGCTCCACTCAAACTGAACGGTTTATATTCTTTTTTGTTCATTTATACGGTTAGAACGCCTTAGTGTAGATATTTGTCCTCTCCTTTCATCCGGATGTCTCTTCTTTTCTATACTGCCTGTACTTGTGTTGGTGTTTCTTTAGGTTCATTGTTTCTAGGAATGTGTATTCTTTTGTGGAGTATATTGAATGTTAGGTCTTATTGTGTTTTGATTTGTATTCGCTTTTCGATAAGTGAATGATGACTTTTGAATTTATGGATGTTTAGGTTTTCCCAGATGTTCATACGGTTTCCTTTATTGACTTGTTTTACGAGTTTGATGTTTTCGGACGGGGGAAAGTTATATTTGTTTTGTATGGATGGCGTCTGCTGCGAGGTTTGATTTATATGTTATTGGGTTCATGTATGCTTTTTTGTGCTCGTCGTACCTTTGGATCACTTTCTGTACATTCCGTTTAGGTTTTTGTCTTCTTCTTTTCCATAGCTGTTTAGTTTTTTTGTTATTCTCGTGTTCGGCTTGTAGGTGATGTTGATGTTCAAGGGTTTGAAGACGTTTGTTAATTTTTTGGTTTAGTGACTCAAGGCTCTCTCTATATATATATATATATATATATATATATATATATATATATATATATATATATATATATACACAACAGTGTATGGGAATTTTAAAAAACATCAGGAAGGAATTCAGATACAAAAATACAACAAGGACACCCTGAACATATATTGAAACCTTTGCTTTGACCGGAAACAAGCAAATAAGAGTGGGAAAATTCAAATATTAACATTCTTACATTGAAACGCATCGAAATACGAAAAACTGATAACTGATATAGGTTAGAAAGAAATGTCAGACAAAATAAAATTAACATCTGTGATGAAAAAACGAAAAAGAAATGATAAACTAATTGTTATTATTTAGGAATGATGTAATATTCAAAATTTATTATTGTGACGCTTTCAAAAAATATTTATATTCACATAAAATTGAGGTTATCTATTTTTGTACGAAACTATAAAATGAAAATGTATCTGAATTTAAGAGTCAATGTTAAATTAGTAGGATAGAAAATTTTCCTGAAAAAGAATTCGAAAATTTGTATATGTGAAAATTGATAGATGGTAACTAGGGGAACGAAATAAATTTTCAATTGTTTTATCAACAATGAGATTCTTTTTGAGACAACGAAAGAGACGTCACGCTAAAATTTTCTCTCCGTAAAATTTGAATTATATAAAGTACATGAATCAAGAATTGAACTGAATAGTCGTGAATACTGATTAGCAATAATAAAGTCAGTGAAAAAACATACCTGTTCAGCCAAGTCTAGTAAGAAATCTACGAGTCCCAGCTTCACAGAAATATCACACCATATATACACCAGCGTTGGAGGAAAGTAAGGTATTTACTTAAACCATTAATAAACAATATATACATATATTAATGAAAAGACCTACGAACTGAATAAGACAATAACAAGTACTTGAAATCAAATCTAGAAATTGGACTCAGCCGAATTACAGTGACCTGCAATTCATAAACTGACAATTACCACATTTGTTCGATGTTTCTATATTGAATAGTTCGTTGTTCGGTGTAGATTTAGGACCTTCTTAGAATTAAGAAATTTCTCTTTTGGCAATTGACAAATTTATATATTTCTGAATCAAAAATATTTTTACTTTTACAATTAAAACTGTTCTATATTTCCTGACAACAACTGTGTCTTTTTCAAAATTTTTCCATAGGTGAAATCTACTAGAAAAATCAAAGTTTGGTAAGTAATTGTTGTGTTTTTGCCTGAATCCATCTGAGAGGTTGAGAAAAATCTCTATACATTGAGGTATAGGATTTAAACTCAACGTAAGAGTCTAGCCGATTAAAATTTTCATAAAAATTAATAACAATAATAATAAAAATAAAAAAAATTATATTTTACAAAACTCAAATCAATTAAAATCATACATCAACATCATCATATATATATATATATATATATATATATATATATATACAGTGTGACCCATTTAAAATGGAACCACCCCTGTAGAATGTGCATTTTTCAATCAATCTCAATTTTTTTTATTGAAATATTAAGCATGAAAAACTGTATCTTGACACTAACTTTCACAATTTCAGTTTCATTTCCAAGGCACTCTATGGTTTTTTTTGTTTGTCAAAAACGGCAAAAGTTTATTAGGCAATTTTTGTTTTCGAATTTGACTACACCACTGGATTCGTAGTCGTTATAAATCAAAACTGTCAAATTTCCATTAAAAAATATTTGTTAACAACGAAGTTACAACAACTTCAATTTTGGAAACAAAGTATTTGTTTGTAATTTTTATTCAGATTATAGACATATTTGAGATCTGACAACACTGTCATCACCAAGTAGAACACCAGTGAATTTGTACAGTGAAAATCCGAAGTCAACAGCTCAATGCGTTCTACAGTTATAACTCCTGAAAATATGGTAATGTGAGAGATTTGTGGTGCAAGCATTTTGTAATAAAAATCTGACTACGCCACTGGATTTGTGGATAATATTCCCTTAAAATCATTCATTTGAGTGTAGGTTACGAGAAGTGTATTCTAGAATAACAGAAAATTAAAAATTCATTTTCAAGTTATGCAGTACTTAGTACATTCTTCCGCATAGCCGCTAAAATCAAATTGATTTAAAGCATGGAAATCATTTATTCAATAATAAAACAGAGAGCAGGACAAGAATTGTTCTCTGTAAATTCTTCATAACTCAGCTAAAACAATCTTTTAGAGGAGATATCAATAATTTGAGGAAGCTGAACTCATTATGCAAAGGTTTTATAATAAATCAACAGTAGGCTGTGATTTTGACAGTTAATCATAAATAAAATAATAGTTGTTAGTTACGTGCATTTAATAATGGCTTTGCAATTATCATTAGAAGAAAGAATTGAAATTGTGAGAATTTCTGGGGACAATTATCATAGTGAAAGAGAAGCAGCTAGGATATTTAATCACAGACATCCAAATCGACTTCCCATTGACAGAAGCACCGTCAGTAAAATTAACAAAACATTTAAAGAAACCGGTGCAGTCAGCAAACATATTTTAAAAAATAATCACCGAAGAAGAAATTTAAACGAAGGTGCTGTTTTAGATTATTTTAGAAACCACCCAAACAGAAGTTTACGAGTCGCCAGTTTGGATTTAAACTTACCGAGAGAGACTATTCGACGATGTCTTAAACAAAACAAAATGAGAGCATTTAAACCTAAATTTCTTCACTCTTTAAAGGCAGGTGATGAAGTGAAACGTATAGAATTTTGTTTGTGGGCACAAGGCGAGTACCTGAATACAAGAAATTTTTTAAACTGCATAATGTTTAGTGATGAAGCTTCTTTCAGCACCAATGGGGTAGTTTCATCGCAAAATGCTCGGTATTGGGCTACGGAAAATCCGCACTGGATCATAAATTGTAAAAGTCAATATTCCGAAAAAGTTAACGTTTGGTGTGGTATAGTACAAAATAGAATAATAGGTCCATATTTTTTTGATGGAAACATAAACGGGCAAATTTTTTTGGAATTTCTAAATAACCAATTATCGGACGAAATAGATGAAATGCCTCTTGCGGAACAAGTAAATTTATATTTTCAGCTCGACGGCTGTTCCGTGCACAATTCGAGGATTGTTAAAGAGTGGCTGAATAACCAGTTTCCAAATCATTGGATAGGACGAGGTAGTGACTTAATTGAATGGCCACCTAGATCGCCTGATCTAACAATATTAGACTTTTTTCTGTGGGGTATTCTGACACAAAAAGTATACAGAACAAGACCAACGAATCGAGCTGAACTCATGCAAAGGATACGACAAGCTTGTGCCGAAATTACAGTTCAACAAATAAGAAATAGTGTAAACAATATTCGGAAGAGATACGATAAATGTATTGAACTTAATGGAGGTTTGGTAGAAGCCACAAAAATTTGAATGTTTAGTTTTAAATCAATGTTTATTTTAGTATCAGTTTTTTCTTAATGGCAATTAATTGTTGAATAAATACTTTGAAACTTGTTCGTATACATTTTGTTTTCATCAGCTATAGAAGAAGGTAGAGTAAGTTCAGAATCTAATAAAATGTGATTTTCCAGGTGCGCTGTTACAAAAGTACTATTATTTATTATCGGGAAACTTCCAAAAAGCTTACAAGTATGACCATTAATACTTCCAGATTCTATCAAGATTTGGTAAAAGCCCAATTGGGAGATCCCTGAACTTGGTCTACTACTGCGTAACTTGAAAATGAACTTTTAATTTTCTGTTATTCAATTATTCAATTTTTATTTTAATTTTCACTTCTCGTAACCTACACTCAAATGAATGATTTTAAGGAAATATTATCCACAAATCCAGTGGCGTAGTCAGATTTTTATTACAAAACGCTTGCACCACAAATCTCTCACATTACCATATTTTCAGGAGTTATAACTGTAGAACGCATTGAGCTGTTGACTTCGGATTTTCACTGTACAAATTCGCTGGTGTTCTACTTGGTGATGACAGTGTTGTCAGATCTCAAATATGTCTATAATCTGAATAAAAATTACAAACAAATACTTTGTTTCCAAAATTGAAGTTGTTGTAACTTCGTTGTTATCAAATATTTTTTAATGAAAATTTGACAGTTTTGATTTATAACGACTACGAATCCAGTGGTGTAGTCAAATTTGAAAACAAAAATTGCCTAATAAACTTTTGCCGTTTTTGACAAACAAAAAAAACCAAAGAGTGCCTTGGAAATGAAACTAAAATTGTGAAAGTTAGTGTCAAGATACAGTTTTTCATGCTTAATATTTCAATAAAAAAAATTGAGATTGATTGAAAAATGCACATTCTACAGGGGTGGTTCCATTTTAAATGGGTCACACTGTATATATATATATATATATATATATATATATATATATATATATATATATATATCATCCATCAAAAGGCTCGGTACATTACATTTTGCTTCCGTGACTATTTTACGTCCGTATATCGGACGCAAAATAGTCATCGTAAATATATCTCTAGATAAACGACTGAAACCAACCATATTACAGATTCCCAACGGATATATTCACGGCTTATTTCTGGTTCAGATAATTTTCCTTCTCTCCTTACCAGATGTCAGTAATAGACAATTCAATGGAAGTAAGTTAGTGCCAAAAATGAAAGTAAATATACATTTTTAGTTCATCATAAATCCGATTGGGAGCGCGAGCGTTATATACATAATGTATATTTTCATTTCACTCCACGCATTAAATTGACTCCTATTTGACCAAAAGTCGTTGCAACCCTGTAATACCCATCAAACGTGACTTCGGGACTCCCAGATCAGAATTTTCATATATCTGTATTGAAGTCTGAAAAGTTGAAGTTGATTAACTATAAAAAAGTTATAACAAAAGCATAAGCAGTTACGATAACATTATAAATTTGATCATTACCGATTGAAGTTCCAAGGTTGAAGGTTGAAAGTTTGTATTACCTCGAATAATCCAACTGAAATAAATCTATTTAATAACATAATTCAAAAATTAAATTTTGAGGGGTTAATCAAAATTGATTCATTCCTGAAAAAAATAGCATTGAGAAAGTTATTCGAATATATAAGAACATGGGAATTAATGTAAAAGTAATTAGACTGAAAGTTACTAAAACAAAATTATTTTCAATCAAACTATCAGTAATCAGTCATTTAGGTAAAAATCCTAGAAAAGGAGGTAAAATCCCAAATAAAAAAAAATTAGAATTAAAAATAATTTTCTTTATTTATACTGATTAATTGAATAAATTAATTGTTTCAAATAAAAAATTTGCAAAATTTCAAATATATAAAAATAATGTCTATTAAAATTAGAGAGTAAATACAGAAATACCAAAATCAAATTATTTTTATAAATAAAATTCTTGCTAATATTTGAGCTATATGATTGATAGAGAAATAAGCTAAAATTTTTCGTTATCTAATTTGAATTAATCCTAAAATTCCTTTTACTATAGCAGAAATAAAAACAAAAAATGAATTGTATTAAGATTATACGTTAAAATAACTATATGATCTAATTTTTGCTGAGTTAATAGAGTAAATGCTATTTTTGCTATTCCAATTTTCAATAGAAGGGCTGAATTCAATATTAAATTTATGAAAAAAATGAAATTTCTGAAAATAAATTCATTTAAATTATTTAATATCAAAATTGAAAACAAAACAACTACAGATGCCAATCTTTGTGTGATAAAATATTTCATTGCTAATTCAGGGGGGTATATTCTTTGCGGGGATTTCAATAAGGAAAAATTGAAAGAAAATTAATTTCCAAACCAATCCATATTCCAAATCAAGAATATGAAGAAATAGCAATCAGAGCACCAAAAATTAAAAAGGAAAAAATAATAATTAAAACATATTTATAATTATAAAGAAAAGGGGTAAAACCTTTATAAATGGGGTATGGATCTAGAAGCTTAATTAGCTTATCTTTATATATTTTAGTATTCAATGTACACAAATTTTTATATTTGTAGAAATGGGTAATGCCATTAAATGTAATTCACGAGAGTGTGGTGGTGGGCAATTTCACACATGACTGATTCTATAAAAATTATCCTTTTGTTAAGTATCGCACATTTTTGGCTGATTTATTATATTAGAGAAACTCTATGAGGGGGATTTTCCCCTATGTTTTCTTATTCTTTTTCTTATAACTCATACCAAGGCCTTTATTAGAAAAAGCTTATGTAATTTTTTTGTGAACTTTTGCTGCATAGTTTTTTCTGGTAGTTTATGTTTATTTTCATAGGAATTTTCCAGTAAAAATTTTTCATCAGAAAAAGTCCTAAGAAAAAAAATACAAAAAAATGCAAAAAATTACATTACACAAAGTTATCGGAATTATATTCAATAATAAAGTAGGTACTAAAAATTAAAAATAATATAATCCTTAGTATATAAATATAATTATGTATAAATACCAAAATATAATAAATTATTAATAAATATAATTTTTATATAATACCATAAATATTCGAAAAAAAAAGGTTATTTTATCCTCAATATACCAAAAAAATTTTATATCATTAAAGAATAAAAATCATATGAATTGAATTATTGCGAATGATAATTTATTGGTAAAATTATTAAAAATTTAATTTTGAAAGTTTTAGGTGCTAAATTTGTTAAAAACCGAGTGATAAAAAAATATGTTGAAAAATATTTTTTTTAAATAAAAAAAATTACAGGAAAAAAGTATAAAAAATAAATTATATAAGTTATTAAAATAAAAAATTGACAGCAAAAAGTACGCAAAAAGACTCAATTTTGACCGATTTTGAGGAAGGTGTCTTTAAAAAATTGCAAAAATTTTACTAGGTTTCATAGAATTTTTGTAATGGGCTGCATTTTTTCCAAAATTTGTGCAACAATTTTTTTTTGCAAAATATGGTTAATTTAAAAACATTATCAGAAATTTTTAATCTATCAAACATTTTTTATTTAAAATATTTTCGAGGTAAAAATATGGTTATAAAATAGGATTTCGGGAGGAAATTCTATTGAAAAAGATAAATTAAAGTGTTAGTGACTATTTGATTGTTGAATAGATGAAATTTTTTGGGGAATTTCTATTTGAAATTGGGATAATTTAAAGCATTAGCGAAGTTATATGAGATTTCCATTTTGTGCATTTATAAACTTGCGTTTCTAAAAACTTAACCATGCCACACAGTCCCCTACGGCTCTGAGGAATGATTTTCTACAGCCCTCTACGACTCTAAATAAATATTCTACGACTGTGAGAAATATATATGATAGACCAGAACCTCGGAAAAGATACACCGAAATATGTCCTGAATAGATAGAATTTTGAAGAAATTTCTATTTAAAATAGGGATAATTGAAAATATTAGCGGAGCTACTTTAGACTGTTGAATAGATAGGGTTTTTGAGAAATTTATATTTAAAATAAGGATAATTGAAAATGTTAGCTGAGCTACTTGAGACTGTTGAATAGATAAACTTTTGGGAAAATTTCTATTTAAAATAGGGATAATCGAAAGTGTTAGTGGAGCTACTTGAGACTGTTGATGAGATAGAATTTTGGGAAAATTTCTATTTGAAATAAGGAGAATTGAAAATGTTAGCGAAGCTACTTGAGACTGCTGAATAGATGGAATTTTGCGGAAACTTCTATCTAAAATATGGATGATTGAAAATGTTAGCGGAGCTGATAGAGACTGTTGAATAGATAGAATTTTGGGAAAATTCCTATTTAAAATAAGGAATATTGAAAATGTTAGCGGAGCTACTTGAGACTGTCGAAAGATAAAATTTTGGGAAAATTTCTATTTGACAAGGGATAATTGAAAGTGTTAGCGGAGCTAGTAGGATTGTTGAATAGATAAAATTTTGGGGAAATTTCTATTTAAAATAAGGATAACTGAAAATGTTAGCGGAACTACTTGAGACTGTTGAATGGATAAAATTTTGGGGAAATTTCTATTTGAAATAGGGATAATTGAAAATGTTAGCGGAGCTACTTCAGACTGTTAAATAGATAGAATTTTGGGAAAATTTCTATTTAAAATAAGGATAATTGAAAATGTTAGCAGAGCTACTTGAGACATTTGAATAGATAGAATTTTGGGGAAATTTCTATTTGAAAAAGGGAGAAGTGGAAGTGTTAGCGGAGCTACTTGAGATTGTTAAATAGACAGCATTTTGGGAAAATTTTCATTCAAAATACGGATAATTGAAAATGTTCGCAGAACTACTTGAGACTGTTGAATAGATAGAAATTCGGGGAAATGTCTATATAAAGTAGGGATAATTGAAAGTGTTAGCAGAGCTAGTTGAGATTGTTGAATAGATAAAATTTTGGGGAAATTTCCATTTAAAATAAGGATAATTAAAAATGTTAGCGGAACTACTTGAGACTTTTGAATAGATAGAATTTCGGGGGAATTTCTATTTAAAATAGGGATATTTGAAAATTTTAGCGGAGCTACTTTAGACTGTTGATTAGATAGAATTTTGGGGAAATTTCTATTTAAAAAAGAGAGAATCGGAAGTGTTAGCAAAGCTTCTTGAGATTGTTAAATAGACAGAATTTTGGGAAAATTTCTATTTGAAATAAGGATAATTCAAAATGTTAGTGGAGCTACTTGAGACTGTTGAATAGATAGAATTTTGGGGACATTTCTATTCAAAATAGGGATTATTGAAAATGTTAGCGGGGCTACTTGAGATTGTTGAATAGATAAAATTTTGGGGAAATTTCCATTTAAAATAAGGATAATTGAAAATGTTAGCGGAACTACTTGAGACTTTTGAATAGATATGGATATTTGAAAGTGTAAGCGGAGCTATTTGAGATGTTGAATAGATAGAATTTTGGGAAAATTTATATTTAAAAAAGAGAGAAACGGAAGTGTTAGCGGAGCTACTTGAGATTGTTAAATAGACAGTTTTTTGGGAAAATTTCTATTTGAAATAAGGATAATTCAAAATGTTAGCGGAGCTACTTGATTGATACTGTTGAATAGATAGAATTTCGGGGGAATTTCTATTTAAAATTGGGATATTTGAAAATTTTAGCGGAGCTACTTTAGACTGTTGAATAGATAGAATTTTGGGAAATTTCTATTTGAAATAAGGATAATTTAACATGTTTGCGAAACTACTTCACTGTTGAGTAGATAGAATTCTGGGGAAATTTCTATTTAAAATAAGGATAACTGAAAATGTTAGCAGAGCTACTCAAGACTTTTGAATAGATAAAATTTTGGGGTGATTTGTATTTGAAAAAGGAAGAATTGGAAGTGTTAGCAAAGCTACTTGAGATTGTTGAATAGACAGCATTTTGTCAAAATTTCTCTTTAAAATAAGGATAATTGAAAATGTTAGCGGAGCTACTTGAGACTGTTGAATAGATAGTATTTTGGGAAAAATTCTGTTTAAAAAGGGTGATTGAAACCGTTAGCGGAGCTAACTGGATTATTGAATAGATAGAATTTTGGGAAAATTTCTATTTAAAAAGGGATAATTGAAAATGTTAGCGGTACTAGTAAGATTATTGTATAGATAGAATTTTGGGGAAATTTCTATTCAAAAAGGGTAACTGAAACCGTTAGCGGAACTACTTGATGAACTATCATACAGATAAGAATATAAATTATTAGTGAAATTACTTAATGAATAATTAAATAGATAATTTGAATTTCACTTTGAAAAAGAATTAAAAGAAATATATCAAATAATTCAATAATTCAATTCTGATTGATTTTTTTCAATATAAGAGATAAAAATTCAGAATAAAAAATTCTAATAAGATTCATTTTAAGTTTAAATCAATAAGTTGATTATAAAGAATAAAAAAACTTTTTCAGTGAAAAAAAAATTCTTCAATAAAAATTTTTAGATTAAAAATGAGTTTGAAATTTAAATTTTAAATGGAAAAATTGAAATGAAAAAATTCAATTTTTGATTTTTATTAACATTTCAATACATTCGATTCAAGCCTATAAATTAGTTTTTTTTTATTTAAATGTAAGTTCAAGTGAATAAATTATTTAAATAAAAATAATTTGCAATAAATAATATTAAATATTGGAGAAATTTTGATTCAATAATAAAAATAATATTAACAAAATGTGTGCCATCAGTTGCGGTTATACAAATAATATGATTTAATTAGTACTGATTAATTGGTATGAAAATTTTTCTGAAAATAAATTCATAAGATGAAATTTCAAATTTTATTGAAATTTATTTTTTACAATGAAGTTAGATAATTCAATGAATAAACTAGGATTAGATACCCTATTATTTTAAATGTAGAAAATACTTATTAAATTAGTAATAGTTAAGTTCTTGAAAATTCAAGATTTTGCCGGTATTCTCGTCTATTCAGATTTTTTTAAACAGATTCAGAAGAAGCTGTTTTGTAATTAATAATCCACGATTTAAATTACTTTTTTTCTTAGTTTGTATATCGTCGTTTGAATATTTTAAATGAGAAATAATATTCAAAAAATGTTTAATACGAGAGGAAATCAGATCAAGGTGCAGAAGTTTATGAGAAGCATTTCAGACCACAATAATTTGTTTTCTTTAGAAATAAGGTCGGTTGCCGGGCGGTTCGACGTGGGTGCTTTGTTCACTCTCTCAATCGACCGATGGTTCAAGCCGCAGCGCAGGCTGAACGATCGATTTTCACGTGCTATCGTCCAACCAGTGTTAGGAAACACACGTTAAAAGGTTCGACGTCTGAGAGTTTTCGTTCGTAGGAGTTCGACAGCTTGTCAACGGAAAAACATATTTCAAGCATACGTATTTAAGTGTTCTAATATTTTTTCAATTTCCTTCTATAGTCTATTTCAAAAGAGTGTAGAGTAATAAATCATGAAGTGTCATAAAATTTGCCTGAATTTCGTTGTCGTCCATGGGCGTAGGCAAATCTTAGGATTATTAAACTTAATAATTAAAGTAAATTAAAAATTACAGACATAGATAATAATAAAAGGCCATTTTTGGGAAGTAATTTGGTCTAAAACTAAGTACCTACATGTATTTAGGTAAGTAAAATTTCTTAAAAAAAGATTAAGATTAATTTTAGTGGTTCTTGTAAACTTATTTAATATGCAATTTGGGTTCATATACTTGAGCATGATTTCTCAAAAAAGGGTTAACACTTAGTTCCGAGGTGCCATGTCATTATAATAATCCCTTTTTGACCCTGCCCACCAATCATGCAATACCTATTAAACCCAGGTAATTAAGAAAAAGGGTTTAAATATATTGTAATGGTGTCTTAAACATTCGAGTTATAATAGTAATTGTTACTACACCAATTAAACGTACAGTGATATTGTGATATAGAAATAGTGAAAAAGTTATAAAATGGGGACATTTACTCCAAAGAAAAGAAGTGTAAAAAATTCTCCGCTATCTGTTTGCGAAAAAGTTATAATTTTAAATGTATATGATTGCATAAAACACGATCACCCTAGTTTGTCTGTGCAAGAAAGTGTTGAGCGATGTGCCCGAATGACTGGAATTGGACAGTCCACGATTTTTAAATTATTGCGAGAAAGAAAGATATCAGGCCAGGTAAGTCCATGCAAGAGAAAATCAGGAAGACCAATAAAAATCTTAGATGAAGACACCAAATGTGACATTCGAAGAAAAGTTCATTCGTTTTATTTTAAAAAGGAAATACCCACTCTTGAAAAAATATTTATCGAGATAAGCCAAGATAACGATATTCCTTTGATATCCAGAAAACTTTTATGGAAAACTTTAAAAAGTATAAATTTTGCCTGGGAAAAGCACAATCGAAAGGCACTATTACTGGAAAGTGATGAAATTGTTTGCTGGAGACGAAAATATTTGACAACTATAAAGCAGTACCGCAGAGAGCAAAAGAAAATTTTTTATCTTGATGAGACGTGGATAAACGAAGGTTATATAGTCAAAAAAATGTGGCAAGATAAAAATATAACAAGTTCTCGCCAAGCTTTCATAGAAGGCCTTTCGACGGGTATTAAAGTGCCTTCGGGAAAAGGGAAGAGGCTTATAATTGCTCACATTGGAAGCGAAGACGGATTTTTAAAAGAAGGTTTGTTAAGTTTTGAGTCGTGCCGGACGGGAGATTATCATGAGGACATGAATTCGGATGTCTTCGAAGACTACTTCGGGGAAATGTTAAAATTTCTTTCAGCTGATTCGGTCGTGGTTATGGATAATGCAAGCTACCATTCAAGGCGCTTAGAGAAGGTACCAACTTCAGCTTGGAGAAAGCAAGAAATTATTAACTGGCTGTCAAATAAAGGTATTCAGTTTGAGACGAATTCAGTAAAGAAGGAACTACTAGCCATAGTAAAACAACATAAATCTCGCTTCATGAAATATGCCGTAGAAGATGTAGCAGAAAAGTATAAAGTAACTGTGCTGCGCCTACCGCCATATCATTGCGAATTAAATCCTATAGAACTTATATGGGCACAAGTTAAAGGATATGTTGCAAGGCACAATACCACATTTAAAATGAAAGATGTCAAGGTATTGTTTGATCAAGCCATTATGGAAATCACATCAGAAAACTGGCAAAAAGCAATCCAGCATGTTTTAAAAGAGGAAGATAAAATATGGGAACTGGACAACTTGGTCGATCAGGTGGTTGACCCTATAATTATAACACCAGGGGATGATGACAGTTCTTCGGATGAAGACTATACTGATGTAGAATAATTTAATTGAATTGTAAATATACTGTAGCGGGATAAGCAATCTGGACAGAGACCAGTGTATCAGTGACAGTGACACTTTTGCTTAGGTTAGGGTTTAGAATTAAGGGTAGTCTGAATAATTATTTTCTCGGAAGGTTCTCGAAAATTGTACCTAGTAATCTCTAGAACATTCAATTAGGGTATAAATAGAGTGTTGTTAAACGTTAAGGGAAGTTCACAGTTTTAGTATTGTTCAAGTGTCAAATTGTAATAACGTATCCAGTAAAGTTCTTGTCGTTTTTGTGAATAAATTGATTCAAAGTCCCCACAAGTGTTTCAATACGTAAAGTTCGTTCGTGTGTGTTTGTGAGTATTTCCCGATTTCGGTTCGTATATATTTTATTGTTACATTTTATATTTTTTTAATAACACTGTTCTGCTGTATTAAATTTCTATTTCCTTTAATATAATTTTTATGAATGCATATTCTTTTGGCAATTATCCCACTAGCGCGCCTCTGGCTCAGTATTTATCCGTCGATAACAATGGACAAATCCCTTAAAACAGGGTGATACCTACCTGCTCTTTATGAAACGACATAATTTTGCAATGCGGACTAGGGAAGTGACAGAATTTATTGACGGATCACCCTGTAGCGCTTTTGAATACTTAATGAGATTTTATTACTCTACACTCTTTTGAAATAGACTATAATTGTTCATTTGATTTCATTTCTCTTCCCATTTTTGATAAGTATTTCTCTGTAACTATCTCATCTGAATATTTTGGACCACTTCCTTTATTGATCCAAATAACTTAACTATTGACATGACTATTAAGAATTTCGCTCACTCAATCAAATAAAATTTTGTACTGAATTTGGAAGTTGGATTGCTTTTTAAAAATTATTCTTCATCTCTGTTCATAACTTTTTCACAACATTTTCATAAAACTTGCTCATTTCCGTCCTAACATTAGTCGGGAAAGACATAACATGAATGAGAGTGGTGAAATCTAAATTTGAATTGGTATCTTACGATTTGATTCTTTGGCAACATCGCGGATGCAAAATAGTTGTTATGTACAAATAATATACATTTGCGGATGCAAAAAAGTGCTAGACATGTGAGCAAAATATACAGGAAGGAATCAACCGCACAAATGTGCGGTTGGCTCCTGTTGGTGGCTCCGTTCATTTGTATTTCTATCTTTTGGTAACCAAGTGTTGCCCATCCTTAGACTTGGCTGCACCATACTGATGATGGGCCAAATGCCCGAAACACGTGTCTATGGTTTGCCACTTTTTTGAGTGTTATGTCCGATATTAACTTCTGTTTCTATATCAAGACACTCAATAACTTTCATATTCGTATATATATATATATATATATATATATATATATATATATATATATATATATATATATATATATTATATATATTTCTTTCTTGAGGTTTCAGTTAAATCTCTCAAGGGTAGAATTGAAAGACTTTCACATCCAAATTTATATCAGAAATTTCTTAGAGAATTCAAACAAATAACATATCTCCTAAATCATCACAAATTTCACATAATAATACTGTGAATAACCAAACCATAGTCACAATCAGATCCCTACCGTATATTCAAGAACTTACTCCTAAATTAATGTATTAAAAAATTAAAACACCAAAATTGCTAAAAAAAACAATGATTATATCAAATTTACATAGTAAATGAAAACTCATAGAAAACAAGAATACATCGGAATGTCAGATTGGTCAGACATCTAGAACATTGAGTAGTCGTATTATCTCTCATAAGACTAATTGTAAAAGAAATATTAAATCGTGTGCCTTGGCAGATCATGTTATTTCAAATACTTTGAAGAATCCTTCCAGAAGATCATTTTTAGAAATGGCTGAGATAGATAATGAAGAATATGCGATGAATAATAATCACATCTCAATAATCTCAGTGAAATTTATACATTCACTTAAAAAAATCAAAAAGAAAAAGTTATATCTCCCTCTATTCAAAATTCTCCTCCTTGATTTCGAGAATATGTCAAAGTTAGTTCCATTATTTCATTTCATTAATGTTTTTACTGTATTCTTATAAATCCATTTTTCATTACTCTCACGATAGTAAGTTAGAAATGCTATCATATATATTTCGAAAGATTCACATGGAAATTTCCATAATTTGATAGTTCTTACTGGAACCTCTGGTGCAAAATGAATCTATTGAAAACACTTCCCCAACACCAGAATAAAAATTATGGTCTCTCGACGCATCCTCAGATCATTATGAATGAATTTTATTATGTTAGTGTTTTTATATCTTAGTGGCCTAACTAGTACCTGTTAAAATTACCTAACTACACTAACTACACTACACTATAATTCTAATCGATGCAGTTAGGTAAATTTAACAGGTAGTAGTTAGGCTACTAGAATATACAAACATTTTAAGAAGAAAGTAGTAAAATTTAGTGTCATACATTACACTACATTATAATTCAACCGGTATAGTTAGGTAATACTAACAGGTAGTAGTTAGGCCACTAGGATATAAAAACACTAACATAATGATCTTTCGCTGGTTAGCGAAACGCGCACCGAGAGACCGTAATTTTTGTTCTGGTGTTGGAAAAGTGTTTTCAATAGAATCTCCATAATGCCTCTTAATGACGTGAAGTTTTTCCAACAAAATTGCTTCTTATCAAATTCTGAGAAATGAATGTTGATTAACATATTCTGCTCAATAAAAGAGTGAAGATATATTCAGATCTTCTCACAGATCAGTTGATCAAATTAATATTCTGAAAACTACAACAGAATCTAGAATACAATAATACACACAGGACCCAAATGTCTATTAAAATAGAATTTAAAATTGTTGTAGGTATTACGAGAGTTATTTCAAAAATGAACTCCTTTGATGTTTATTTTTTGTCTTCAATCGCAACACTCAAATTTCATATCCAAGAAACACTTTATTGTGAAATTTTCATAATGAACTGTTTCTTGAATATGTTATGGATTTTCATCGAATATCCGCCGATTCCATCACATAACTCGACTTTCTGATGGTTACAGCTGAATAAAAAAAAATTGTTCAGTGACTTCACTCATGGGATTACCCTTGAATATTGATGTTTTTAATCCATATGTATAGAGAATAGTTCAAGTTACATTTGAATTTCATTGTACCCAACATGATTAACTTGTAATATTTACTAAGGAAACAAAAGCCAGTAGTAAATGATTCTCCGAAACGTGATAAGTCTCCCCAAATTCCTCCCAATCTGCGAGACTCGAAAACAGGACCTCAAAGGCAGTCAAATGGCAACATAAAACAAACAACGACCAATCCACATGTAGACAACAACTACAACAGTGTCAAAGAAATAAATAAGGCTGAATTCGAAAAACCTCCAGATGTTCAAGCAGAACCGAAGAAAGATGTGGCTGAAAACAAAACACCTACTCATGAAAGAAGGTAAGTTATCATCTATAGATGTTTTTCCATAAATTTTAATTTTACTGATAAAAGTCTTCTTTTCAAAATTGATGATTTAAAAAACTTATACGTACTCGAAAGATGAGCTATAAAATTTATGAAATATCTGTTTCTTATTCCTGGAATGTTTCACTTCGTCAACAGCAACTGCCGAATGAACTCAAATCATAGTTGCCCTAACTTTCTGAAAAAAATGTCCCTATAAAACACTCTTTCCACACCAGAACAAAAATTTTGTATCTCGAAGCGCGTTGATAATATTGAGTTGATCAGCGAATATATTAGTAGTGGCCTAAGGATGTATCCTCCCTCAGTGCCGCCACACTGACTTTGCCTAAGAAACCCCTTTTCAACTCGCCGCCTATGACTTGGCCTCGAGTTGCGTGCGACGTCACATGACCATAACTCACATCATTACCATAAAAACCCGTTTTAACCCTCCGCCTATGATTTTACTTCGAAAGCCATACTTATGATGCACTGTTTGGAACCTTTGGTGTAGTAATGAATATTACTGGAGTTTTTTCCCAACACCAAATCGTTATTAACACCTCGAAACGAGAGGAAACACGTCAAAGAGAAAGATTAATCTTTCTCTTTGAAGATGATCACTTGGTGATCGAAACACGTGTCGAGGTGTTGAAAATAACGATTTGGTGTTGGGAAAAAACTCCAGTAATATTCATTTAATATTCGAAAGCCATAATAATTGGATAACCTTGGGTCACACGTCACTTGACTTTGGAAATTACAGCAGAGTCTGGACCAGCCCCACCACATGTAACGTCGCATGACATATGGTCTTGAATGTGTGTGTACACTTTCATGTCCGCCTCCGCCGATTACACGTACCCTAGGGATGTCAGGTCTCATCTCCAGTTTGGGTACGACAGGAAGTTGGATTCGTTCAGCTAGCTCTGGTTTTGTTATGTATGGTCTATACGACGTTGTTCGTGACTGGCCCCGCCATGAAGCCACCCCCAATGTCTCGGTCGACTTCAGCGCTACCCCCTGGCCTACCTCCACTTTCTAGTTCTTCTACTAGGGCGGCAGTTCCGGAAACGTTCTGAACATAAGGCGCACCTGTGCGCTGAATATCCGATTCCCAGAACCGCTAAAGGCTTCTCTCTGGGGCATCTCGACGCTTGGCGTTCGTTATCCATAACCATATCTTCATAGCTATAGCGCTCCCGACTCTCTATCGGGTTTAACAATGGCGATGTCTCTTTCGAAATTGCCAATTCCATAGGATGGCCGTAGACCCTGTATACATCTGGTCATAGAGTTACCACATAAGTGGGTAACACCTCCGGAGTGTGCCACAATGGCTCGCATTCAGGCAAAATTTTCGTGTCTGAAGGCAGACAACCTTCTGATTGTCGCCGCCGGAAGATTTTCCGCATACATTTCAGCACGTTGTTGTCTCATTACTCAACCCGATTTTGGCATACTCAATTGTGCTTGCATTTCGAGCAATTAGCAAAGGTTGGCATGAGACTCGTTTCTTATCCTTGACAACAACTCTTCTCGTAGACGTTGACCATTTTCTTGGAGTAGTGTTTCCGGGCATTCTCTTTCTCCATTTAGCATATCCATTCTTCGCATTGCTGGAATTTTTATGTCCTTAATACGTTTCAATTCAGATACACTATTTCGCGATGTTTTTTCGCGATTTAAAGATAGCGGTGTTCTTTATGACATGTCGAGTTCTCTAGCTACTCGACTTGCGAAAAAACCACCTATGCCCAGGGTTTGTCGCTCTACAACCAAGGGAGAGGTACTAATGTCCTCGTACTCGAGGTTGATACGTTGAGTAGAACCTGGCCTCAGTGTTACCAGTGAAAACAGATTCCTGGGGAGTTTCACGTCCCTTTGTTAGAGTCGCACCCAAACGGCTAAACGTGTCTGATGGGAAATTCAATTGACCGATACTTGTGATCTCACGATTTGGCACTGGTGTATGTATTATCTGCAAGCTGCGCTCGCACGTATTTTGCCCTATTCTGCATCTCAATTTCAAGTTTTCCCTAATACGACTCTGACGAGAAAATGGTCAGAGGGAAGGATTCAAGGTGAGCTAATATTTCAAGTTCACCCTTGGATCGCGAAATTACTTTCCTATCCAAGGCCGAGTTGGTTGTTTAGCAACAAGGACCCTAACGGTTGAACTGCACCCTAGGATGAGGGCCGCTCGCAGGATAAGGTAGAAAGGTATCGAAACACAGTAGACGATCCCAACAGTTAGGTTGAGTCGTTAGTCCGACGGGCTGAATTAATGATGTCTTGACCCTCTCAAATGTAAGCTCTATCTACCACTGCTTAGTTGACACCGTTTGGTTTCCACAGGGTACCTGAGCCTGAGCAACTTTAGTAGGGACCTACTACCTACCTATGCAGGATTTCACACACAGCAATGTATTCCCTAACAATCTCCAATTAGTTCTGAACGAACTGTTAACCATCAGCGCTTTGTATTCTACCGAATAACGGCAACCTCACTCTCTTCAATAAAAATCCCAGCAAAAATATTTCAAGTCCAAGAGGATTTCAGGATTCTTTCAAGTTTTCAGGGACGACTAGTATAAATTCGTATTCAAAAACCAACCAACTAACGTTTCTAAGACGTTCACATGTTAATAGAAAACAGGCGAACTCTTTCCGTAACATCATCCGATGCCTGTCGACCAATCAACGGTTGCTAAAATCGTACGTTTTGTTTACACCTACTGTCGATGTCTTCCATCGAAAAAAAACTAATTTCGTATGGGTTTGCCAGCTTTTACGATCCTGTTTTAATGCAGGAGCTGGTCTTGATATCCACTCGCCGCCCTCTGCATCTCATTCCGTTCCCACGTCGTCTCGCTCCCTCAATATGCATCGTACGATAAACGAAAACAAACAAACGTCGGCCTTGTTCGACTGTCTTCGGAAAATCGCGAAAATTCTGCATTTTCGTTTTCCTTGATTTCATGTAAAACTCGGCGTTCTGAGAGAAAAAGTCTCATGACGTGTCCCGATATTCTCAGTCATTCTGGCTGAAAAATGCGTTTGAAAATTGAAATGTTTTTCAACATTAAAACTCAAATAAAAATTGAACCAGTAACGCTAGAAGCGGGATTGAGGTTCAATCGAAAGCTGCAGAAAATTTCTATCGATGCATTCTTGAAAAAAATATCGATTTCCTTGTCTAAATAACTGAAAACGCCATTTTCCATAAAATCCACCTTTTCTAACTTTTAACATATCTTTACGTTTCATGCGAGAACGAAGATCTTCGGTGTCAGAAGAGTCATCTTATACTGAAACCAATGATATATTCCGCCTACAACTTGGCCTTGAGTAAAGCCACATGAGCTGGAGTAACGTTACCTTGGGTCGCAAGTCACATGGACATGTAAATTACAGCCGATTGTGGAGCCTCTTCTTCTCCTGAACCTTTCAAACAATTGAATAAATCTACGATACTGGAGTAGTGTAGCTGTAAGTCTTTTGGGACGTATTCCCTAGGGAACGTCGTTACTATAGTAAGTGGGAAAGATACATGTGCAACGTAATCGATGCATAGGAGGATACAATGAATATCGAAGAGATTCAGTTATAAGATAACAGCGTGGTTGAATTATAAACATAATGGTATAATAATAAATTAAAAATCGGATTGAAGAAAAAAACATTGCGGCGGGCATTCAGTTGAGTGTTGAAAGAACGTAATAGAATAAAACATGGCGCTAACGCAAAAAAGTGGCAAAAATACATCATTTCAGAAAGAACATGACAGTTTGACGAGGCTCTAACATTGCAAAGTGCGATCCCTCAACATACAATCACATAGCAAGGGCTTTCAAGAAACGGCCCATATTTCATTTTTTGTACCTTGTGTGAGGGCAGGCAGCATATAGAGTTTCCGTTATCTGACCGTTATGAGAATAGGAGTGTCAGCTTGGATAGCTTTCAAAAGTTGCAATCCAATTTGATCATCCGGAAAGATACGTTTAACTTTGAGTTCGATATTTTCAATGTTCAGCTCAACCAACATCTCTGACATTTCTGTGCCAGAAATCTCATATCTATTTTGAAACAGTTGCTATCATCTCCAGCTTCTACCAATCGGATGGAATGTTTACCGTAGGAAACACATTGATAAACGCTGAAAATATTCAAAAAATGCTTGATAGGTATGAGCACGTTGAATGTTAGATGCGTTGGTGGATGACACCTGTAATGGTGGGATATGTCCATCATGAGATAGCGAAGCTTGATATCTTCATCGGTGTAAGTGAGAAAACCTTTGACAATACTAACAATTCCAACTTCACGAACTGCTTCCAATTCTTTACCATAGGTAGCAGATTGAAACATGAAAGCACCAGAATTGTTCACAAAGGTCACCGACTATCTCCTTTACCCCTCTCAACTTTTCAGATGCTGATTAGCAGGCTATCGCACAAAGCATCATATGCATCGGATTGACTTATGTTGATTTCAATGACATTATTGTTGCGAAAAGAATCGACATACGGGTAGTAGGTCCGCCATTCTACCTTTTCGGAAAATGTTGAACATTTGATTGAACATTATGATAGCCAAAAGATTACAAAAATAATTAATTCTCCGTTGACAGTTGTTGACGCTGTTCGAAGGTATTAGTGAAGACTGACGTGGGATTTGGTGATGAGTTATTCTCATGAATAGTTATCACCATCTTTCACTTCAATTCCAAACGAATTATTATTTCTTCGTTTCTAAAATCAATGAGGCTAGAATGTAGGTCGAGCATTCGCAATGTAATGTTTATTCCGTTTGTATGAGAAATGGGTGGATAAATAAGGTGATTGGGTGTATCGTCAATTTCGTAACCACGATCAACATCAACGGCAAATTAGTATATCGTATGAGACGATGTGTCGCTTAAGAAGACTCCAAACATAATGTTACCATCTATATGTATAGTACGTATTTTAATGATATCCACAGGTAGATCGGATGCGTAATGCAAGTTGGGCTTGAGAAGAGTAGACGAAAAACCCAAAATGTGAGCCAAGCTATTTGCAGGTCGGAAATCAATCAATTATTCAAAATTCTACAATAAATTCAATGAATTTTATAATGGATAATTAGCTAATGATGACCCTATATAGGTTTGAAATATGTACTGCTTGATGGTGAAGACGAGTTTGAGTTTTAAATCTTCGCAAATCTATTGTACTCCACTTTGAGATACCACTTCTACCACAGGTTTTCCCAGTACGTTTTAGTGAAATTATATCTGCTTATTTAAGCTTCAATATCACCAATTTCGTGAAATCCAGAAGAGATATCGATACTTTTTTGTTTAGTTTTGTCATCGTTTTCGTAATAACTTTAATTTCCGGTATACTGTTGTACAAATGGAAACTAAGCATAGCTAAACTGTATTCTGAATCGGAATCCAGTCGAATGGGCGGATTGTAACCGATGAGAAGTATCGAAGAACAGTTAATATCATAGACATGACTGATGCATTTTTCATATATACACACTGTTAGAAATAATCATTAACAGTTTTTAATTTTTCAATAATTATCTATATTTTTTTTAATCCTTTGTAGATTCTAATTTGAGTATTTCAATTTTAATCGTTCAATGTTATAACTCATCCTGTATGTATAAAAATCTCATCTGACAGTCTTATATGTAATAGACCATATCGCAATGAAAGAATGGTTGAATGTACAAATTCTTTGAAATGGTTTGGCTACAAATGTGTCAAGGTCACAGAAACTGCAAGTTTAGATCAGCATTGGAGGTGTCCTCTCTGTGGTAATACTGATTCATCAAGAACTGTCGAAAATAATATTCCAGAAAATTCCCGCATATCCCAGTTAGACAATAAATCGAAAGCCTCACGGAAGCGTGAAAAGTACAAAAAGTAGGTCGAGTACAAATAGCAGACGTAATTTGAAATTGCAATTATTTTAAGAAGAGGGAAAAATGTTAAGAAAGAAACGAGAATTGTTTGAAGAATTGCGAAGATTTTTAGAGGAAGAATCCGGGGATAGTCAAGATCTAAACCACAAAAAGTTAGAAAAAGCTGATACTTTGGAAAATGAGTGGTTGTTGCGGCAAATAGAAAGTGGTATGGGACCGAATGAAAACGAAAACTCCAAAGTTCATGAGGAATCTGTAGAAATAAAAAATATTCATCAAATAAAACTTGAAAATCAAAAGAAACAGGAAACCAAAAATACAACTTATCACTCAAATAGATTAGGTTAGTTTTAAACAGAGTGGGTCTATTCGACCCTCCACCGCAACCCGCAAGGTACGATGTCGAATATCCTTCACATCAATACGCTGCACATCGATCCACTCCTAGTGAATTGCCACGTTTCATCAGTATTTTTTAAAGATCTCTACAGAGCTTTGTGGATTCAACTCTCATGAAAACTTATTGAGGTTGTTAAAAAGATTCGAAGGAACCGCAAAATGTGCTGTGGACGCAGCATAACTTTTCCTAAAATTTCCTAAAATAATTTAGGGTACGCTACATTAAATCCATTAGACGCTAAGCACCCCCAAAACAATAAAAACTGGAAACTCTAGTTGAGTTTGCCTTAGCAGTTAAGAATCTATGTGTTACATTACAAGTAAGTGAAATGACTAAATACCTAAATAACCCTATGCTAATACACGAGTTCGTCGATTGGATGTATAACTCAGCTACTAATGTATGTGCTGCTTCACCCACTTTAGCCATTGCAGGGCGTACCAAGCAAAATCATCACGATGAGCAAACAAATGTTCATAGTTCTGAGTATGCATTAAGAAATGATGTGCAGTCACATGACAAAATAATAAAGTGTAAAGTATATAGCAAAACCTGCAGATATATATCGGATTGCTAACAGTTCCAAGAATATTCCTTAACTGATAAATGGAAAGTCGTCAAAGACCTGAAATTATGTAGATTGACCTGACATGGATTTCCCTGTAAATATTCAGTAAAATGTAATGAAAATGACTGCCAACAGAAGCATCATCCACTTCTTCATAAAAACTTCGAAAGTGGAAACATAAGTTCGGAAGTCAACGTTTATCATCAGAACTCTTCACTAAGTGTTCGTTTCCGAATATTACCCGTTACCCTCAAGAATGAAAATGAAGAAGTAACAACGTTTGCTTTTCTGGATGAAGGATCATCAATATCGATGGTAAAATGGACCGGTGAATAGAATCGTATTGAAAATAATTCACGAAAGGTACTTCTTTCAATCATGGGTAATTTTACAAGCACTAGGCTATTCAATAATCGTTCTGTACAAATAGTGAAATCCCTCAGCCCCCCCACAACAAACTCTAGATATATCAAAACTCACCGTTGATTACCCTTAACTGAAAAATTCACCCATTACATCTTATGACAATGTCAAGCCCCGTATATTGATTGGATTAGATAACTGGGACTTGGCTGTACGACTTCGTGTCAAAGAGTGATATGAAGGCCAACATATCGCTACTGAATGTAGATTGGGTATTTGCGCTGTTATCCAACCTTCAATAGGTGAACAGTTCATCAATTATCAAATCTGCGAAAGTGAAGACACCAAAGTGAGTAATCATCCACAACACAGTAAAGAAATTTTTCACAGTTGAAAGTCTTGGAGTTAGAGCTACAAAAACTATTACTGCTCTCTGTTTTATTATTGAATAAATGATTTCCATGCTTTAAATCATTTTGATTTTAGCGGCTATGCGGAAGAATGTACTAAGTACTGCATAACTTGAAAATGAATTTTTAATTTTCTGTTATTCTAGAATACACTTCTCGTAACCTACACTCAAATGAATGATTTTAAGGGAATATTATCCACAAATCCAGTGGCGTAGTCAGATTTTTATTACAAAACGCTTGCACCACAAATCTCTCACATTACCATATTTTCAGGAGTTATAACTGTAGAACGCATTGAGCTGTTGACTTCGGATTTTCACTGTACAAATTCACTGGTGTTCTACTTGGTGATGACAGTGTTGTCAGATCTCAAATATGTCTATAATCTGAATAAAAATTACAAACAAATACTTTGTTTCCAAAATTGAAGTTGTTGTAACTTCGTTGTTAACAAATATTTTTTAATGAAAATTTGACAGTTTTGATTTATAACGACTACGAATCCAGTGGTGTAGTCAAATTTGAAAACAAAAATTGCCTAATAAACTTTTGCCGTTTTTGACAAACAAAAAAAACCATAGAGTGCCTTGGAAATGAAACTAAAATTGTGAAAGTTTATAGTCAAGATACAGTTTTTCATACTTAATATTTCAATAAAAAAAAATTGAGATTGATTAAAAAATGCACATTCTACAGGGGTGGTTCCATTTCAAATGGGTCACACTATATATATATATATATATATATATATATATATATATATATATATATATATATATATATATATAATATAAAATGGAATAACGGGGTTTCTCAGTCAAAAAATCAAAAACTCAGCTTTACTTTTCCAAGCTTTCGCTTCTAGTGGGAAGCTTCTTCAGGGCAGTAAAAAGTTGAACAATAATGTTTAACTTTCAATTATGTAAGTGATTACAATAATGTTTAACTTTTTTCGTCGATTTATATGTTCAATTAATTGTTTTTTACTCATTTTTACTGCCCTGAAGAAGCTTCCCACTAGAAGCGAAAGCTTCTATATATGTGAATATGAATATATATATATATATATATATATATATATATATATATATATATATATATATATATATATATATATATATATATATATATATATATATATATATATATATATACATATATATATATATATATATATATATATATATATATATATATATATATATATATATATATATATATATATATATATATATATATATATATATATATTCATATTCACATAAAGGATTTGAAGCTTTATATCTTCTATTAATTAATTATCTGCGAGCACTTTCGACAGCTGGTCGTACTGTCATCTTCTAGACACTCCTCAAACTGAACTTGTCATCCTGTTGTCTGCCTCTTTATACGGTCCGAACGTCTCAACTCAGGTATTACAGGTACTTCAGGTAAATTTGCCTGTATTTGTACTGCATCAGGTTTTCTTTGTGTTAGATCTTCTCTAGGAATGTGTATGGTTTTGTTTAATATATTGAATGTGAGGTCTTGTTGTATTTTGATTTGCACTTGTTCCTCGATAAGTGACTTATGACTGTTGAATTTATCGATGTTCAAGTTTTCCCAAATATCCATGCGCTTTCCCTTGTTGACTTGTTTTATGAGTTTTATGTTCTCTGGTGGGGGAAAGTTATGTTTGTTTGGTATGGCGTATGTTGCGAGGTTTGATTTATATAATATTGGGTTTATATATGCTTGTTTGTGTTCATCGTACATTTGGATCAGTTTTTTTTGGTTTGGCCGATATAGAATTTGTTGCAGTCCGAGCATTGTATACTGTATATCCCTTTTTTGGTTTTTGTCTTCTTCTTTTTCATAGCTGTTTATTTTTTGTGTTATTTTCGTGTTTGGCTTGTATGTGATGTTGATGTTCAATGGCTTGAAGATGTTTGTTAGTTTTTTGGTTTGGTGTCCTACGTACGTAAATGCTGTCCATCGTTGTGTTTTTTTGTCTACTGGGTTGGCCTGATCCTTGTTCTGTATTTTTGTTTGATTCTGTTTTCTAATTTATCTTTTGGGTGTATCCGTTTTCGTTCGCTGTTTGGTGTATGATTTTCCGTTCTTTGTTCGGAGCTTCCTTGCTGAGTGGTTTCCTCAACATTCTATATATGAATGCGTTATATGCAGCCATTTTTTGTGATGATGGATGGTTTGAACTTGCGGGTATGGTGGAGCTTGTTTGTGTAGGTTTCCTGTATATTGCCATTTGAAATTGTGTTTTGTTGTGGTTATATCCGATGGTTATGTCCAGGTAGTTTCGAGTTGTTTTCTTCCTCAATAGTTTTTGATTTATTTCGTTAATTTATTTTGTTATTTGATCTATTCGTATTCCATTGTTTTGTGGTATGTACAGTCCATCGTCAACGTATCTGAACCATTCTCCCCTTTCAACATGTGTTTTTATTATTGTTAAGATTTTCTCATCTATGGTTTGCAGGTATATTTCGGATATAATGCTAGATTGTGGGGATCCCATCGCTAGTCCATCTGTTTGTTTATACATTTTTCCTTCAGATTCGAAATAATTTTGATTGAATATTGTATTTAGACTGTGTTCCATTTCGTTGATGTAGGTTTTGTCTATGTTTTGGTGTTTAAGTTTATCAGATATGATGTTTATACTTTCGTTGACTGGTATGTTGGGGTACATGTTTTTTATGTCGAATGAGAATAGTTTAGTGTTCGGGCTGACTTTTGTCGTTGAAATTCTGTCTGTGAGTTCCATTGAATTTTTGACGCTGTGGTTGTTGTTCCTGTTGATTTTTTTTCAGTTCGTCGGCTATGATTTTTGAAATTTTGTTTGAAGGTGCTTTGGTAAAATTGATAACCGGTCCTATAGGTTTATTTGCCTTATGTATATTTATAAGTGCGTTGAGTTTTGGTGCTTTTGGTTTGTTGACTGTGTATCTGTTTAATGTTTTGTTGTTGGATTTTACTAGGCTATTAATTTGTCTTTAAAATTTTGTGGTTGGATCGTGATTCATCGTACTAAATTCGTTTTCCGTTATGTAATTGTTCACTTTCATACTAAATTCCTGTTTTTCGATAATAACTGTGGCGTCACTTTTGTCGGCTTTAACTGCTGTGAGGTTGTTAGAGATCAATTTCCTCTTTATTGATTTGATGGCTTTCGTGATTGCTGGTTTCTCCAGAGTCTTTTCTGGTTTTATGATTATTTGTTTCAGCGTGTTAATGAAAAAAATGCGAAGAATGTGAAAAAATGGCTGCATATAACGCATAAGGATGCCACTCAGCAAGGAAGCTCGAAACAAAGAACAGAAAATCATACACCAAATAGCGAACGAACACAAATACACCCAAAACACAATAGATAAATTAGAAAACAGAATCAAACAAAAAATACATAACACGGATCAAGCCAACTCAACAGACAAAACAACACAACGATGGACAGCATTTACGTACGTAGGACATCAAACCAAAAAACTAACAAACATCTTCAATCCATTGAACATCAACATCACATACAATCCAAACACGAAAATAACACAAAAATTAAACAGCTATGAAAAAGAAGAATACAAAAACCAAAACGGTATATACAGTATACAATGCTCGGACGGTAACAAATTATATATCGGCCAAACCAAGAAAAAACTGATTCAAAGGTACGATGAACACAAAAAGGCATACATAAACCCAATAATATATAAATCAAACCTCGCAACACACGCCATTCAAAACAAACATAACTTTCCCCCACCAGAGAACATAAAAATCATAAAACAAGTCAATAAGGGAAACCGTATGGACATTTGGGAAAACTTTTACATCCATAAATTTAACAGTCAAAAATCACTTTTAGAGGAACAAGAACAAATCAAAACACAACAAGACCTAGCATTCAATATATTAAACAAATCAACATAAACGCCGAGAAACAATAAACCTAGAGAAGATTTAACACAAAGAATAGTACCTGATGTAATCCAAATACAGGCAAATTTACCTAAAGCCACAGAAGTATGTATTGAGGCGTTCGGACAGTATAAAAAGACACACAACAGGATCATACGTTCAGATAGAATAGTGCCTAGAAGATGACATCACGACCAGCTGTCGAAAGCGCTCGCAGATGATCAAATAGAAGTCATAGAGCCTTAAATCCTTTTTGTATATATATATATATATATATATATATATATATATATATATATATATATATATATATATATATATATATATATATATATATATATAATGTATATATATATATAAAATCATCTTCGTTCGTCACTTTAGCATATTTTACCAAGGTTTGAGTCACGTTTGTTTCTGTGCAGTTCCTCCAATCTATCTACCGGACTACTTCAAGTTTCCGTTTAAAGCGTTCAGCAAGCATCTATTTTTGGATCTGTCGAACATTTCATTAAAGGTTGGAAAAATGATGTTTTCAAAAAGGTAATCCAATTTGATGAATTTCTTGACGTACCTGATCAAACAAAATTATTCAAGTTCTGTTGCACGAACGTCGTTAAATCTGATTAGAAAATGTATTATCAACGAAAAATATTAAATTTTCAGTAGAAGAATAGAAACTCATGTGGGTCATGTCCAATGTTTCATATAGGTCAAACTAGGAGAACATTCACAGCCCGCATGAAAAAACACATATATAATTTCCAGATTGGAAAAATGAACTCCACATATGCCACTCGTTTAATCACACAGTAGCATGAGCTCAACAATGAATTCCAGCCCCTTCATTTCCAGAAGAAAGGTTTGAAACTTAACCTGTTGGAGAGTATGGAAACAGTCAATATTTTATGAATGATCGAACTGAACTGAATAATCATCCATTATTGAATTTGTTTATTTCCAGGAATCACAGTTAAGTATAATTAAGGTACTTTTAGAAATTAAATTAACTCATATAGTTAATAATTACACCTGATTTTCAGGTTAGTTCATTCATTAGAAAGTAGGCAAACAAGTATGAAATATGTATGAAATGGTTGTAATTTAGAAGTAACTTATTATTTTACGCTTGAGAAACACTTCTCGCGGTTTTTGTGAAACCCTTTATAGTGAAAATCATTCAATAAATGGTAAAAATGAGTTTTGATATGGATTTTCATCAAATATTGGCCAGTTTTATTCAAAACAAATATCCCTGAATGGTCAAGTATTCACTATTTGAACCAAATTATTCATTTTTCATTTAATTTCATAATAATTTTTCGAACAACTCTAATCAAAATAGATGCTAATATCGTAGATACCACGATGAGAATTCTTCGTAAGCCTTGCGTGTTCTTCAACAAATTCAAGAGTTTTTGTATCTACTTTTCGACGAGCTTGAAATATCAGCCACACTTTATATTTGAAGGGGTATTCTTTTGAATTTCACTTTCAAAAACTTCCAACTGGTCGTTATTAACAAATGTGAAATTCATCAATTTCCATTGCGTTCTATTGCAACCATGATCAAAATTATTGTTCTTCACACATATGGCCATTAATTTCACGCCCTTTGGTACGTATACATACAAAACGTCATTTATTATTGCAGTTGAAAGCACACAATTCATTTTCAGCATTAGCGCGACATTATCTAAGCTGTGAGGTTGAATTATTCGAAACGGATATCTCGTTTGAGGAACTTTTCGATCAAGCAATCTTTCTTGAATATCTAAACTATACAACTGCTTCAAAACAATATTCTATTCTTCGAAAAATTCAATGTCTTTCTTTAATTCTTGGACACGTTTACGAAACTCTTCAATTTTCCGTCTGTACTCTTCAGATATCATTTTGTCATTGATTATTTCAACTGTTCATTCAACGACATTAACATTCTTTCAAAAAGTAATATTTCCCACCTCCCCAATGCCGCGTGTTTTTTTTTGACCCCCTCCCCCATTTCCTCCTAACATTTGACATATGGCATGTATTCAAACACGAAAACGAAAAACGGCCAAAAACCAACGTACTTTGAAATGTCATTGCTGAATAATCTGCTTTCTCCATTGCCCTAAATGGTTTGATGAACATGTCAAATATCAACTCAGAAGCGAATATAATTCCCGAAGTGAGGTAGTGAGAACCATACCCTTTTCCATTCAGAAAAAATCCTAGAATATTGAGGAAAGGATTTTGCAGTAACAGATGTATTTGAAACAATCCAAAAATTGCTCAAATTATCTCAAGTAAGGAATGATATTCTGACAGAAGGAAAGATCCAAATACATCCTTGGGCTTACGGAAGATTCTATATACGTGAAGATGTGACAGATATTCAGGGTATTATAATATGAACATTATGAAAAAACAAGAAAAAATTAAAGAAGTTATAACATCAAGAGAATACAAACACAGTTGAAATGATATTTCTAGGCACCTCAAACGAAATTGAAGCGATTTCATCCTAAAATGATAACAATGACACTTGAATATTGAGGAAAATGAATGTTGTACATGTTGGTGATCATGTACAGGTTAGAAGTAATATAGGCAATTCTAGATTATCTCAGGGTATATTCCTTGACACG
Source organism: Leptinotarsa decemlineata (assembly GCF_025532065.1). NCBI lineage: Eukaryota > Metazoa > Arthropoda > Insecta > Coleoptera > Chrysomelidae > Leptinotarsa > Leptinotarsa decemlineata. The sequence continues at coordinate 4,873,209 of NW_027412536.1, read as the reverse complement.
AAAAAAAGTTAATTTTGAAAGTAAATGAATATGCAGAGCGCTAAATGAACGAAAGAGGGGGTACAAGGACTCATGAGTGATGAGTAAATGAATGTTATACGTGTGTTTTTGGTGTAATTGATACAGAAATACAATTATTTTGAAGATAGCTGTCCAGTTTTATGTCAGCTATTGATCAAACGCCAATCGAGAACGCCTAATATGAAAACGAAAACTCACTGGTATGGTGTGAAATTATGATGTCTGCGGTACTAGCCACGGGCTTTGATGATGGTCACATCTTGAAGTCCAGAGGAATCATATCTGATGTACATTCAGGATCGAAATGTGTGTACCGTTCTTTCAAGTCTAGTTTTTCACCTATGATATGTCACGGACATTTTTAATTTCATCAAATAGTTCACTTTTGAAGGATCATAGGCCGTCGAAAAAACTATCAATTATCGATTGCGACATTGATCTTGCTCTTCAATTTCAAACTTTCTATTCCAAAGGTGTCCTTTAACTCCACACTACTCAACCTTGAGCCCGCCATTGGTTCTTATCTTGTATTTACTCTGTGGAGTGTTCAGAGCAAAACATATCTGAAGTATTATTACTGTCGATTATCTCTGTCTACCGCTGTCCTCAAACTTGATATTTTACACAGCATCTACTAGAACTTCCCTAACCTCAAAGATTGTTTTTGTTTAATATTGCCTTTTGTAATTTGCATAAACTGTCAATTTCGTGGAAAATTTTTCAAGAATCTACTGAATTCCTCTGATCTCAAAAGTTTTTCGTTCATTCTTTTCGAAAATTTTGAAAGTTCCAATCTCAAACAAGTTGCATTTTTTCTCCAGCTGAAAATTATGTAGCAGACTCACAGTGTACTACTTTGAAGATTTAGGTTATACATTCATTCAAAATTTGCTACTTCAATTCATGGTATAGAATGGTATAAGTGAATTTATAACGAATCATTTTAGTGTCAGTATACATGTTAACATTCGAGAGAAAAACAGGTAAAGGATTCAGCAGTTTTATGATAAACTAGTAGTAAAATTCCACCTACCGTGTATTATATTATAAGTTATATATTATAAGTTCTTTATCGGCTTCTCCCCTGTATCTCATTTTTATGTTCAAAAGTGGTCCTCCGCTCCAGAAAAGACTCGAACGAGGAGGCTCCGCAAATAAATCTATTGGACGCTGCTTATAAAGAACACGATGTTGCATACTCCCAAAATCAATCACTCGAAAAAATTCAGAAGGCAATGAAAACCAAACGGAAACGCTGAATGATTGGAACATAAATGGGTGGGAGGAGTGATATCATTCAGACGTTGAATTTTAGATAAAATTAATCTTGATTATATCGATCTTATAAGTAAAAGCGGAACCAGAAAAGGGGCATCGAATGCAATGAGAGCTGGAAAAATGATTATCAAAAAAATTAGAAGAAAACATCGAGTGAAAATACTTAGATAATAGCATTTGAAAGTGAATCATTCATAAAATGATATTTTTTGAATGAAACAACCTATATTTCATCATAAATTCCGATTCGTAAAAATATTCTCAACAACAAATCTCATATCACCTTTCTTCCTGAAGTTGAAGATGAGCGTCTTATGTGGAAATATTTATTTATTTCACTAGTACAAACAATTTCTTTGTTTTGGCAAATAAAACCTCATGATTGTCCAAACATCTAATTTTGGTATTAACAGAAAAAAATGCCTTCGGATTTAAACTCGTGAAACCCGTGATCATCATTTCACTTGAAACCACTGAACTATTTGGTAATAATTTACAAAACGATAAATTTTATCTTGAAGCCATTCCACTAGCCGTATTTATTTTGTAAATCAAAATATATCTGCTATAATGATAACATTGAAGCCGTTTTTGTACAGCAATTCATTCCCCGATCGTGAATTACAAAATTTGCTGTGCTACATGCACAGCAAAAAATGCCGTACATCAACGATGTACGTTGATTCAGGGACAATGGAATAGTTTTTGAAAAGAGGAGAACTGAAAACGTTTCGTAATATCTGAAAATACAGAAATTGACGTTTTAGCCTACCCATAGTATACAGGGAGACACATGTTGACATATTCACATTTGATTTTACTTCACCAATCGCACCCTCCGAAACATGTCACCAATGTTTTTTAATGGAACACCCTATATTGTTTAGCGCATTATTAGATGCTTCATGATGAGCAGATTTCAACGAAGTATTAAACATATGGTCTGGAGATTATGGTTCGGGAGCCACCCTGAATAATAATTTTCAGAAAAAATAAAAAAACACCTCAATAATAGTATATAGGGGGACACATTTTGACATATCCACATTCGATCTAACTTTCCCTATCACACCCCCAGAGCATGTCACCGTTTTTTTTAATGGGTCAATGTTTTGCATTATCAGATGTTCCATTATGAACAGATTTAAATAAAGTAAAATACATTATAATCGGAAGCTCATAGTTTGGAAGATGAAAATCATTTGAGTTGAAAACGAGCCACCCTGATTGAACTTCTGTACAATCTGTTACCTAGGTTTCATAGGTGTTTCTGTGAAGTATACTTCAAAATAGTCTTATTTTGCTTAGTTACGTTTGAATTCGATATTCTCTTCATTTTGTATTTGTCGCATTCTACAATAACGATTACCTACCAGGTGAAGTTACAAATGGTATTTTTCTTTTTTGTGAATGAATCCTTAAGAAGCAATGGTTTATACGCCTCGAGAACGGATTGAAATAGTAAGTTTGTACAACGGAAATAGTGCTAGAGCTGCTCGAGTATGTTCGAAGATGTTCATCCAGAAAGAAATGTACGACACAAATACACTTCGGAATTATTGATCAAAATGGAAACTGGATCTGTTAACAATAAAAAGCATAACCGTTCAGGAGTTGTCAACAATGAAGCTATTTGTACTGCAGTTTTAGGGCCTGTTGGAGTAATGGAAAATTTTCAAATCTCTTACTGAGTGATCTCGAGAATCAGAAATCAGTCGTACAAATATTTTCACAATCCTCTACAATTACAAATTTCATCCATATAAGATTAGACTTCATGACGTATCGAGTTTTGTGAAAGTCTCACTGAACGGATCAACTTGTATCATAATTTCTTGAATAAAATTTGTTTGTCGGATGAACGAAGAGGTGAATCGGCAAAATTGTCGATATTGGAGTGATACGAATCGTCATTTATACCTCAAAAACTGAATGTTTGGGCAGGAATTTCAGGTGACCACATCATAGGACACCTTTTTTATCGATGATAATTTGACTAGTGATAAATATTTGGATATTTTGGAGAATCGAATAATACCGTGCATCAATAGGGCAATTGAGGAAGATATAAATTTATTCGAAAACGAAATCGTTTTTGAGCAGGATGATGCACCTCCTCATTATGCAGCTCCAGTGCATAAAAAAAATGGTGATATGCTCTGGGGGTGCGATAGGGTAAGTACATCAGATGCTAATATGTCAAAATGTGTCCCCCTGTATACTATGGTTAACGTTTTTTTTTCTAAAAATTATTGTACCATTGAATTTTCACTATCGAAGTAGACCAGAAATAGTCTACTCCGATAGTCCATTCCCACAATCCGCATAGACGATTCAGTATTGATGTTTGGTGTGGTCTATTTAAAGACATAATTATCGGTCCATTCTTTTATCATGATTCTTTGAACGGACTCCGTTACATTGATTTGTTGAAAAAAAAACTGTTGGAAGAGTTTTTCGATGATCTTGATCTGAAGGCTCGTCAGATGATCTATTTTCAGCAGGACTGAGCATCAGCACATAATTTCAGTGGCGTAAAAAAATGTTGTAATTTTTTTTTTCTGAAAAAAAATTCTTTACATCGGCGTTCATTCTCATACTATGCTACTTTGGTGCCCAGTATCATAGTTTTTGTTGTCTATAGATAAAACATTTGAAAGATCAAGGAGAAAGAGGTGGTCCAAAATTGACGGTAATTTACAAGGCCTGTCTTGCAAACAATGTTGTGTTATCGTTGCAGCTTCTATGGACAAGACGTAGGCGAAGAGTAAAAAAGGGCTTTACGAGTGATGACGTTACCCAAGGTAATGTAGCGTCACACGCAACACAAGGCCAAGTCATAGGCGGAATATATCATTGGTTTTAGTATACGACGGATTTTTTTCATTTCAGAGGTCTTCGATCTCATATTAAACGTGAAGATATGTTGAAAGTTGAAAATAAAATGTTTCACAAGCATGCTTCGCATGTTGCAATACCCTGATAATATTTTTATTGTCTTCATTCCAAACACGCTAATGAAGTCACATTGTTCTCAAGGGCATCCAGTACTGGGCCTCCAACCACTACTATAATAACATCATGATGATATTGAACGGGGACCGCCTGGTGCAAAAATATCATCATGTGAAAATAGGCCTAGAAAAACTTTCAGAAAAAATGTGTTATTGTTATGACCTTGAGAATTGGGTCTGAAGGTGACTTCAAGAAATTATTCCACACAAGAAATAACCTATAAGAAAATATAGCCTCGGCTGATTGACCTTGGTTACCGAGGTATTCATGTACTATCAAACCTGAGCATAGAGCATTTGTATACCTACACAGTTGATGAATAATCGCTATCGACAGCCCCTTACATCCAGTGGACGAACGGCAGACTTTTTCGATGCAAGTATAGGAATAATCTTCAGGACACCGCTTTGGTAGAGGGTCGAAAGCCTAGTGAGATATGTAATATGCAGTGCGTCCTCTCACCACCTGATCTATTTATGGACTGAACGCATCAGTGAAGATATTCTCTTACTGTGGCGTTTGATTACATAGTAATGGCCAGTGAGCGTTGGAAAACATGAGATTTAAGTTACTAAAAGTTAATAGCATACATAAGCTGAAACTGCACACACATACACACATTCAAGTCCATATGATATGCAACGTTTCTAGTGGTAAGGGAAGGTCCAAAATCGGCTGTGAATACCGAAGTCATTTAACGTGCGACCCCAAGTCATTTAACGTGCGACCCCAAGTTATTTAATCGTTCGGCTTTTGAAGTCAAATCATAGGCGGTAGAAATTATGTAAACCATGATCATGTAACGTCACACGCAACTCAAGGCCAAGTTATAGGCAAAAAAACGAAAAAAGGGTTTCATGGTCAGAGTCAGTGGCGTCACTGGGTCACTCGGCGTCACTGGGTGGATACAGCCGGAAGGAGGTCCTCAATCGGTCTTAGGTCACTACTAAAATTGACTATCGAGAAACAATACTTTTGTTTTGGCGTGGGAAAAGTGTTTTCAACAGTTTCATTCCACATTAGAAGCAAACACTATTTCTGGCGATGGGCAGGGTCGTAGGTGTCCTTTCCGCAACAGTAATATTCTTATCTCCTTTTGTTGGGTTCGTACCAGTGTCTTGTGGGAACTTTAAAACACTTTCAGAGAATTGAAAATAATAGTTGAATGTGACTACTGTGGTGTCAATAATATATATGCATAAAAGACAATAAAAGTTGATTGTTGCATGTTAATGCCCACATGAAGTCGTTCATTTTTGACATATGTATATAAAAGGAGCATTTGATTGGTTCAATATATGGTTATTGTTAATCATTTCTTTAGCCTGTTACAGGAAGAATATCAAACATTTTTGAATGATTTATGAGTTATAATATAGAATAAAATTGCCAATCTTGAAAACATTGAAATACATTTCCCAATTGTTTATAGAATTTGTTCTTATTCCCATTCATGAACTGAGATGAATGAGAATAGACCGTTGAGTAAATTTCTTATTTTTATTCAGTTCAGTCCGTTAATTTCCAGATTCATAAATACCATCAATTCAATTTCTTCATTCAACCACTTGAATTTCAGACCTTCCAGGGTTTTTGACACAGAAATAAATTCGAAAAGAAAACAGGGTCTGAAAAGCGAACCTCTGTCAGAGCAAGAAGAGTCCGTTGTCCATAAAATCAGCGCACCAAATAACAAAATAACCCCAAAGAGAAGACAAGAGTTTGGGACACATGTAGTAGCGAAAAGTGAATTATGGAATACTGGAAATCAGCATAGATGCATGAAAAGTCACCAAAAAAGCAGTAGGGTTAGCATATCGCAAGAGGAAGGTAATGTTCAACTTGACTGCAGATTCGTTTATATATTTATTATTTGCAGTAAAAAACTACATTCTTTTACCATTTTCATGATTTTGCAATGATGACATAAATGTAGGTAGGACTATAGAACAATAATAATCAAAAGTTAGTTTCCAAACAGCATCGAAATTGTTAAACATTTGTCTACCCGAATTGGGCCAATTCTCTTTCCTCATCAGGGTGTGCTTTGAATCTATCAATTTACTTTTTCTTCTGATGCACTGTTTGAAACCTTTGGTGTAGTAATGAATATTACTGGAGTTTTTTCCCAACACCAAATTGTTATTTTTAATACCTCGACACGTGTTTCGATCACCACGTGATCATCTTCAAAGAGGAAGATTAAAACTAAGGACTAGTGCGAGCTAATCCTATTCATGCTATAAAGGTAACTCATACAGGTAAACCATCCAGGCATACCAACCTAAACTAATTTTACAATTTTGCCTTATCTATTATTTTACAATATATGTTTATATAAAAAAAATTTAGCTGAAATTATATAGCTGAAAATTGTTTTATATAAACATATATTGTAAAATAATAGATAAGGCAAAATTGTAAAATTAATTTAGGATGGTATGCCTGGATGGTTTACCTGTATGGGTTACCTTTATAGCATAAATAGGATTAGCTCGCACTAGTCCTTAGTTTTAATCTTCCTCTTTGAAGATGATCACTTGGTGATCGAAACACGTGTCGAGGTGTTAAAAATAATGATTTGGTGTTGGGGAAAAAACTCCAGTAATATTAATTTATTTTTTGTTGATGATAACATCGTTAATGAAATTTGTACTTGCACCGACCAATAATATTTGCAGCTCATTGGAACATTCGACGGAAATGTTCAAGTATAAAAAAACTGTAGTGGCCTTAAGGCAGTGGTCGCCAACCTCTTCAATGTGTTGAGCTATTTTGTTAATTTTGGAATAAACAGCGAGCTACCCACACGGAAGCCACGTAACGCAACGTAAATGAAATAATCCACAGTTAATTTATCACTATATGTATTTATTTTACTATTTAACTGGTAATACATAATACATAGGTACTAATAATGAACTAATAACAAAATAACTAATATTACTAGTACGTACTTGTTGATAGCTACATTCCTACCTATCAAACGAAGGTGTTTGAAAAATAAACACAAACTTTTATCCAGCCACAACGGCATGTCACGTATGATTTAGAAATAGTTAACAATAACAACAAAATATAAAGCACAATCATGAACATAAACATTGAAAAATAAAAAAGCACGTTCAATGAGAAGGCTTGGCACTCATCGATAATTTTTTTAATGTTTGCAGTATAATTTGATGCAGCCATTCGAATACAATTATCCAAATGTTCATCTGTAAGTCGATTGCGATATTTGTTCTTAATAAACTTCATATTGGAAAAAGAAGATCCACACAAATAGGTTGAACTGAATAATGCGTTCACTTTCAAGGCAACACGGCATAGAACTGAATATTTGTCTTTACTTACAATAGGCCAGATACATTCAGTACTTGAGACTAACGATTTTAAGGCTAAATCATTTTGAAACTCAATGACTTCCCTTTCTGTTGCAACGATGTCTTCGCCAAAGTTCTGCATAACACAAGTTGCAAACTGTTGGATATCAATTTCCATAAAGGGTGAAACAACAAACTGCGCTACTAAAGCGCATTGAAATCCTTAAAACGATTTTTGAAGTTATTCTTCAGGGTAGAAATTATTTCTACATGATATTTGTTGTCATAGGGTTCTGATGGATTTTGAGATATTTTTTCTGAAAGAATAGGAAGATGCTTGGCATCGCTGTAAATTAGGTTTTATTCCCAAAATTCCAGCTTTTTGATGAATGCTTTTATATCAGAAATCATTCTCTCTAGTTCTTTGTCTCTCCCCTGAAGCTGCAAATTAAGTTTAATTTCTCTGTAATGTCCACGAGAAAACCAAAATCTCTAAGCCAGATTGAATTTTCTAGTTCTGGAGTCGGTTCATCGCGTTGTTTGAAAAATTGAACTATGCCAGATAGGACATCATTAAAGCATTTCAGCACCCGTCCTCTACTTAACCATCGGACTTCAGAGTGAAGGAGTAGGTCCCCGTATTGACAGTCAACTTCATCGGCCAAGGTTCTGGATAATCTTCTTTGTAACGCTTGAGCTCTAATCTTGTTCCCAATTTTTACCACCAGTTTCATAACGTTGTTTAGTTTCAGGAAATTTCCAGATAATGCTTGCTGATGGATAATGCAGTGGTAACAGAAATTGCGGAAAAGTTTCATCTTTAGGACATAACGCCACCAGACCCTTATCACAACCCACCATAGCTGGAGCGCCATCGGTTGTCGAGCTTACCATTTTCGATATTGGAAATTTCTCGGCAGAAATAATATTTTTTAAATGAGAAAACAACTCATGTCCAGTAGTGTGTCCTTTCAGTGGAATGAACTTCAAAAGATCTTCTTTAATCGTAAAATCACTAAAAACCATCCTGACGAACACGGCCATCTGGACAGTGTCAACGACATCTGTTGATTCATCCAGTTGAAGTGAAAAATAAACACAGTTATCTAAGTCAGTTCTTAACTGTAAAAAAATATCATTGCTCATTACTTCTACACGTCTCATCACTGTGTTAGCAGAAAGTTGCATAGATTTTATAGCTGAAACTATCTCGTCTTCATTTCTAAAGTTGGCAAATAACGAATCAGCAGCTTCTAAAAACTCCTGTTTTATCATTTCCCCGTTTTCATAAGGTTTCTTTTTTTGTGCAATTATCTGGGACACACGGTACGATGCTTCAGTTGCATCCTTATTTTTGGCGATCGTTCTTAAAAATATTGATTATTGTCCAATTAACTGCTTTCTTAACTGTTTCAGTTTCTCCTTTCTGACGGCAGAATGCAGTGGGAATGATTTTTCAAAATTAGAATCTACAGTTTTATGAGGTCTCTCAATATTACCTTTTTTAGCAACGGAGACCGAAATATTACATAACAAACACACATTTTTATCTTTAACTTCTGTAAAAAAGTATTGTTCTTCCCATTTCGAATGAAAGTGGTATTTCTTCACCTTCTTACAACTGCTTGCCATAATATTATTTTTGTTGTTCTCTACTAACCCAACCGCTGGACGTTGGTTACGCGTTCAGTTTTAAACTAAGCGCAATGTGCGCGCCTGCGTATTTATCCCGTTCAAAGCAATCCAGATCGTTCTCGAACACTAACGCGCTGGTCCGGCTGGTCGGTTCTAGCCGATTCTAGCTTGATGGCATCAGTGGCAGATCGCTCACCGCAACGTTGCCGCTGTTTATGTTTAATTTTATGACAATTAGATTTTTTTGTGGAATTTTCGGAAGCTTCTCTGATTTTTGCAGTTTGTATTTTTTAAATTAAAATCGTTGTGAGAGCTACCAGAATTGCCTCCGCAAGCTACCGGTAGCTCGCGATCGACAGGTTGGCGACCACTGCCTTAAGGGAAATGTCGTGGCATATCATTTTTTATTTTATCTTTTCAGCCATCTTTAACGTTTGTGATAATTCGCATAACCTACATATATTGAATATTCGGATAAGTCATAAAATGAACTTTTCAGTGGATCTTGTTAGGAAACAAAAAGATTACAAAAAAATGATGAATTACAGTAATACAGTTCACATATTTAGAAGTTTCGACTGTGGTAACCTAGAAGAGTATGAAGACTTTGTAAATAGTAAGGAAGCATTCAGCTTGACTTCAAAATTATTTTTGATTGGGCATATAATATTCTACATGCACCACCAGTTAGGGTTGCTTTGTTACGCTCTATCGTGTGAGGTTGACGGATGATATTCATGAACGTGATGGGTTTAGTTAATTTTGTATTAGTTATCACCCTTTCCTTTCTTCACATTTGTGACATCTATTCCTTGTACACTTCGGGATATTCGTCATTTCCGGTGATAGTTTCCTTTCTACAGCTCCATTGAGACATATTTTTTTGGAATACTTGTTACAGAGCGGTTAAATATAATCATGGTTCATTCAATTTAGCAGGTATTTATTTATTAGTATATATGAAGTTATGGTGGAAGTCATCTCTCTCAATTTATTTTTGAAAGTTGTGGAAACTTCTTTCTCCACTTCGAATTATTCTGCTACGAGCACGGTAGATGATGACTTAATCTCATTATTGAATCATGCCTGTATCCTTCAGATCGATTACAAAAATTTTCACTTCACTTTGTTCAATAAATTCCTTCATTATCAGCTTCTGGAACGCCTCTTTCCGTTTTTTTGATCTGCTATTATTTATTGTATATTCAGAAGACAAATATTATCTGATCTGGTTTCACATCACTCCTAGAAACTATTACATTGGCGCCGAAAATGACAATTTGAGCTGTATTGTTCTTCATTTCAGTTATTTTGGCATCTTTGACTGTTCTTGTATAATTTGTTTTTTTGTATTTTCTTTCTTATTCTTTTTTTTGGTTCCTTTTCCATGTTTTATAAGTGACATGTTTATTGATTGATAATCCTTATTCAAAAATATTAAATCTTTCCTTCCCACATTGCGATTAAAATAATCTGTTTTGTGATTGAATAAATGTTCCTCATCTGTTTTGTTTCAGATGACAATCACATGCATCGGTCGGTATCAGAACGAAATCGACATTCATCGCAAAAGGAGAAACGTGAAAAGTCACCAACAAATAAAAAACAACAGCAAATATCCATATGTAATCAACAGTGTAACAAGTTGGGTTACTTCCAGAGCACTCCTAACGTCGCCGCCCTAAAGAGCGGGACGTACACCCCTAAAAGAGACATATCGATGTACAATGCAACTTCGGAAAGTGAACTGTTAGATCGCGAGATACTGCCAATTTTCCAAAAACTACTCACCGAACGCAATAAAAGTCAACATAATATAGACTATTCATTTGGTAGATCGTGTCCAAATATATCTATAAAATGCGATATAGTTGAGTATTTGTAAGGTATTTTGGCACAATGTTCAAACAAAACTCATTTTTATCATGTATTTGTTTCCTCGCCTCCACCAACGGCTACACAAATGCTCTCTGATAATCTTGAATCAAAATGAAATAAATAAAATGAAAATGAACGAAATGCTATCAATTATTTTCATGTATCCTCGCATATGAAGATGGTCAAAGTTGATTTCAGTAAAAAATTGACCAGATGTTTTGTATATATATATATATATATATATATATATATATATATATATATATATATATACAGGGTCCTGCAACAGTGGCGCGGTGTTCCATATCTCTCATTTAAGAAAAACTATTGAACTTAGCCATAGGGAATACTTGATGAAATTTGTAGAGGTTTCGTTGGCGCTTCTTATGGATCAATAATATACAGGGTGTTCCATTTAATATAAGGAAGATTTTGCAAATTTTCATTTACAATATTTGGCAAGCGGTTTTTCATACCCTGTATATAACAGGTCGATTTCAGATATATCGTTTGAGAGAGTTACCAATGTAGAATATTCGACCAGAAAAAAATTTCAACTGGACTTGGCACCACTTTATAATTTCAAATATTCTGAGTGACGAATATTGGAAAAGAAAACCTGTCATGCTAGATATCTCGAAAACCATCAATATTTTCGAAGTGCAGATATATATAAAGTTTATTTTATTTTCTATGAAGAAACCGAAAAAGCGATAAAAATATAGGTTGCCATTTAAAAAGACACAGTTGGGATCCGCCCAGAAAAAATCGAACACCCTGTGTGACCGCCAATATTTTTATTTTGTCGAGCTCGAGCAATAAGGTAATATTATAGAAAATTAGATTCCTATCTGCTTCCTATATAGAGATATGGAACACCGCGCCACTGTTGCAGGACCCTGTATATATATATATATATATATATATATATATATATATATATATATATATATATATATATATATATATATATATATATATATATATGCAGGGTGTTTCAGAATTCGACGGACAAACTTATACCACGTCATTCCTCTTGTGAAATGATGAAAAATGAGGTAGAACATGTGTGTCCGGAAATGAGCCGTTTCAGAAATACAGGGCGTTGAAGTTGCAAAATAAAAAGACCCTTTTCGTCGTAGCTCCCGGACTAAAAGGAATAAATTAATGAAACTCAGCAAATCCATTACGAGCTAGAATGTGCTTCCTCCAGTGGTATGTTTGCTTCAGTATCAGTAGCCAGTGGCGTTCCAGCGGGGTAATAGCTTATATTTCCCCCCTTATTTTTTACGCCACTGACTTTATATCCACAACCGTCTTTTTTTTGAATTCCTTGATCAATTTTACGTAAAAACCAAATGAACATTCACTATGAAAAAACCAGTAGTTTTCGAGAAAAATTGAGTTGAACTGATAGGTGCATTCTCATATGGGAATATTAATAATCGAGTAAAATAATCGAAATTCCAAAACCGAAATTATTTGAACTCTTTCATCATTCTACCATTCATTGTGTGCTTGAAAAATTATTCACTTCGGCAACATATTGCGGATTTTCTATCATTTTACCAACTTTTTTTGCAGATATGTTGTGAGCCCGCAGACCTACTGAATGGCTTTACCTCGAGATTTATTTTTTGATAAAATGTTCCATCCAAACGATTTTCAAAGACAATTACGAATAGTTGGCAAAACTGAACTCAGAATGTTTTATCGAATTATCTTCTCTCACTGGGTAAAAATCCAAGTTTTATCGATTAACCAAAATACCATTACTTGTTTCAACCTTAGCCATCTACAATGTTTCCTGGGCATATCTATTATAGTTTTGTTAGATAACTGTACCGATATTCTCGAGTTCTTCAGCCACTGGTTGAATAGTTTCAGAATACATTCACGTGACTTATAACAATCTTTGATCCACCTAAGCAATGAGGATTACTTTATTCATTGACAACAATAAATTTGTTAGGGGGCTGTGGAAATGAAATGAAATTCGTATGACACTTCCAAGTTAACGTAGCTGTCAGAAAGTGTTTGATTGTGTATTTCGTATAATAAAAATGAATTTTACATTCGAAGAGTTAGCGGACATGCACCTTATTTATGGAAAATCGGGACGAAATGGAAGGTTGGCACAAAGAATGTATCGTGAAAATTTTCCTGGAAGAAATAGAATTCCTAATTGGAAAACGTTCGAAAACGTGGACAGAAGACTCAGGAAAACAGGAAGTTTTTTAATTACCAGAAGGAATGCAGGTATACAGATAACTGTAAGAAATTATATCACAGAAGAGGAGATATTGAACTATGCTGCTGAACATCCGTCTGAAAGTAGTAGATCTATAGCTAGAGTGCTGCATGTGTCTTCATCATCTGTTTGGAGGACTTTGCATGAACAGCAGTTATACCCATATCGACTGAGAAAAGTTCAGGCACTGAAACCAGAGGACTATCCAGATCGAATTGAATTTTCTCAATGGTTTTTAAGTATGTGGAGAAATAATCCGGAATTTATCAAGCAAGTGTTATACACTGATGAGGCAAAATTCACAAGGGAAGGTATTTTCAATTCTCGCAATAGCCATATTTGGGCCGAGGAAAATCCTTTTGCTATTCATCCTCATGGCCATCAAACAAAATTTTCATTGAATGTTTGGGCAGGAATAGTAGAAAACCGTTTAGTTGGTCCTTATCTTTCACCAGATAATTTGAATGGGGACAATTATAGCACTTTCTTGGGAGAAGTATTGCCTGAATTGTTAAAAGATGTTCCTCTGAATATCCGGAATGGAATGTGGTTTCAGCACGACGGTGCTTCTGTTCATTTTTCGTTATCTGCTAGAGAGTACCTAAATCGGAAATTCGGTTACAATTGGATTGGTCGAGGTGGACCCCACAAATGGCCTGCCAGATCACCAGATTTGAATCCTGTTGACTATTTTCTTTGGGGTCATATGAAGTCACTGGTTTATGAAACAGAACCAAGAAGCCAAGAAGAATTAGTCGCCCGCATTCAAGCTGCATCGATAACGATTGCCGAAAATTTAGAATCATTTGAAAAAGTGCGATTTTCTATGTTGCGCCGTTGCAGATCGTGTATAAGTGTTGATGGAAAAAATTTCGAACAATTACCCTATTGATTATTCATCAGATGTTCTCATTATTATTCAAAAGCACATTTGAATTTTCAATGTAAATTTCAAAAAGAAATTCGTGTTTATGACTCACTGTTCTAGAATTTCAACAGTATTGTTTCTTTTCACATTATCTAAAATATGTGTAGAGAAGGTATATTTTGAACATGATATTTCTACTCAAAGATGAATTATGAGTACCGACATCCAACTAAGAGTTATGTAATTAGCTGTAAATAGACAACTTCCATTTCTTCATTTATTTAAAAAACTTCATTAACTGACTAGAGTTAGCGAAGATCTTATCAGATGGTTATTCAAATGAATTGACTTCTTCCAAATACATTGTTTTTCGGCTTCATCTGTGAAAATTTGAAAACACTGTATACTTTGAGAATGTTTTTCATTTTCTTATTAATGAATATTCTTCAAGATATTTACGATTCTACAAAGAGAAGTGTGATTTCACGAATGGGAAAGACAGGACAATTGTGAACAAAAAATAATTTTCCCAAAATCCAGAATAATGGTGTTATTTTAGGATTATTGGAGCCTAACTCAGTCGAGATTCCGAATGATCGCAAATTTTATTTGGGGTCACTTTTTTTCAGATCACAAAGTCACTCGAAGATCTGAGAACAATGAAAACATTTCAACAATGAAATCTATTGACAAGCACGAAAATAAGCCTCAAGAGTTATGATTTGTCATTACAATATGCTAAACATAACAAAAATTGGTACGATGATAGAAAACCCACAATAATTACCATCACTTGCAAGCGCTAAATTAATGGTAAAATCATAAAAGAGTTCAAATAATTTTGGTTTTGGAATTTCGATTATTTTAATCTATTATTCCCATATAAGAATGCACGTATCAGTTCAACTCAATTTTTCTCGAAAACTACTGGTTTTTTCATAGTGAATGTTCATTTGGTTTTTACGTAAAATTGATCAAGGAATTCAAAAAAGAGACGGTTGTGGATATAAAGTCAGTGGCGTAAAAAATAAGGGGGAAATATAAGCTATTACCCCACTGGAACGCCACTGGCTACTGATACTGAAGCAAACATACCACTGGAGGAAGCACATTCTAGCTCGTAATCGATTTGCTGAGTTTCATTAATTTATTCCTTTTAGTCCGGGAGCTACGACGAAAAGGGTCTTTTTATTTTGCAACTTCAACGCCCTGTATTTCTGAAACGGCTCATTTCCGGACACACATGTCTCTTTAGTGGTATGATGTTATTAATCGGCCCATCAGAGGGGTAGATTTTTTCTGAAAATAAAAATTTTACATATCCTTTAAACCTTTGTCAGCCCCATGCTGTTGGTCAGCCCCATGTTGTTGGTCAGCCCATAGTTATACAAATCGCTATATGAAGAGCATCTTGGTCAGCCCTACAATGCCGCCACATCGAAGGGCTGACCAGGAACGCGATTCATTTCAGTGTATCATTGGATTTCATCGTGAGGGTATCAAGTGTTTTTAAAATCCTGGCAAATCCAGTTTTTCAGAGGTAAACTATGTGTTAGTTTACCGGAAAAAATATATTAGGAAAAGAAAAAGATGCAGTTACTATTGACTATTTATGTTTCATATAGTTTCTGTATTATGTATGATTGATTATTTGTTTATTTTGTGGTAATTCATGATCACTTTGATGAAATGAATAAAAACACTTTTGTCTAAGTACCACTAGTTGATTTTATGTATACGACCAGTTTCGGGTTTGACCCCGCATTATTAAGTATTTTTTCAATACTTCAAATCAAATCAAAAATCTTTATTTCCGTAGACCTAGGGACGGCATGGAAAAAGTCACATAACTCAGTACAATTACAATGAGGTCACAATCATAAAACAACATAATTATATGATATATTACATAACATTCTTTCCATAAAAGGGGTACAAAAATTAAAATTTAAAATTCCAAATCAGACTGAAAAAATTCATCAAGCGAATAAAATACCTTTTCACATAATACTTTCCGAACTTTTTGTTTATAGAGCTTTACACTAGTTATTTTTTAATGGATATTGGGAGCTTGTTGTACAGTTTTTTTGACATGATATGAGGTCCATTAGTCACCTTGGCTAACTTATGACTAGGAATTAAAATGTTATAGTTTTTTCTCAGGGTGAAGCCCGAAAGAAGACATGTATCATCTCTGTTCTAAAACTTGGAGCAATTTGATTCAACGTAGATTACGCAATTAAAAATATACATGCAAGTAACAGTTAATATATTCAACTTTGCAAATAGTGGTTTACAGGAATCGAGTTTTTTTTTTAAACAAATTGTTCTAATATTTTTCTTCTCAAAAATTAATAAGTCACTGATTCTATTGCAGTTGCCAAAACAAATAATACAGTAATTGAGGGCAGAGTAAATATATGCATAATAGTAACTTTTAAGAATTTCAATAGACACAAAATTACGCAGATTCCATATAACGAAACAATGTGTCGCTAATTTCTTCAGTATGAAATCAACATGATGATTCCAATTGAGTTGGGAATCAATAAAAACTCCTAAAAATTTTTTATAGTTTACCTGTTCAATATTTTTAATCTCAGACCTAACCAATACACTACAAACAGTTTCCTGAATTGTAAAGAAAATGGTGTTGGTTTCAAGATTATTTAGAATCAAGCCATTCTTAGAACAATAATTTTGCATGTTGAATACAGCATCATTTGCTCTTACTGACAATGTTTCACATTCCGAACCACTGACAGTAAAAGATGTGTCATCAGCAAATTGTATAGAGCACTGTGGATGATTAATTTTTGAAAGGTCATTAACAAATAAAATAAATAGTGTAGGCCCCAAAACACTACCTTGGGGCACACCTGTAACAACGTTTCGAAATTCAGAGAAAAATGACCCAGTCTGAAGCCTAACTTTAACAACCTGTGTACGACCAGTTGAATAGGCTTCAATCCATTTCAGACTTGGACCACGAACGCCCATGCCAAACAGTTCATCAAGAAGAAGACCATGATGACTGATATCAAACGCTCGTGTCAAGTCGAAAAGAACACTAAGTGATTTTTCATCGTTGTCGAAGTTTAATAATACATGATAATGTAGAGAAAGGATGGCACCCTGGGTTGACAAGCCCACTTGAAACCCATATTGGTTGTCAGATACGATATTGTATTTATTTAAAAAGGACACAAGTTTTGATATGATTCTTCAAATATTTTCGAAAATGGAGATAGTGAAGCAATACCTCTTTAGTTCGACATTACATGCTTATCGCTTTTTTTAATAGACTGGGATGACCATTGCTTGCTTGAGTCGGGATGGAAAAATACCTTCAGAGAAAGATAAATTGATTAGATAAATCAGAGGTTCCATTATTTTCAAAGCAGCCTTCATCAAAACATTGCCTGGCAATTCATCAACCCCACTGGAATTTTTCGAACATGCGAATTTAATTATTTCCACGAGTTCAGTTTCATCTATTGGATAGAGGAAAAGACTCTCAGTTTTTACACAACGATTTTCAATGCCACCAGGTGCAGTATTTTTTACTAATGACTCCACTGAATCGACAAAATAACTACTAAATGCTTGAGATGTACCGGGACCATCGTCAACAAGTACACCATCGCCAATGTCTTAGATGAATCGTTTATAATAGTATTTTTCCTGATGATAGACCAAGCAGCTTCAGATTTATGTTGAGCCTTGAGGAATTGATTATTAAAGTATTGACTTTTTGAGAGCACAATTTTTTGTCTATGATTTTTTGGGAGTTGCTTATATTGACCCAATAAATGTACATTGGTTTGGCTCTTGTTCAAATTATAAATATCTCTGAGTAATATACCTTCTTCAACGATATCCTTAGTAATCCATGGTTTGTGTCTACTTGAATTTTGATTTTGTTTAATATTTTGAAACTGTTTAGGAAAGGATATATCAAAAGCTTGAAGAAAAACATCATGAAAATGGGAAAATTCAGTATCGAAGTCAAATTCAGTGAAGTATAGAAAATTGCACTTTTCATCCGATAATGAATTTATGAAATGGAGGATATTATGATCATCAAAATTTCTCTTCAAAAAATAATGGTATATATCAGCGGCGACGAAATTTATAGGTAAGGTAATACTTGGTAATGGGGTCAAACTCGAAAACGGTCATATAAATAAAATCAAATATAGGTGATTAGAAAAAAGTGTTTTTATTCATTTCATTAAAGTTTCAGTATTCCTACGAAATCTGCAATTGTTAGACACGCGTTAACTATTTTGGCGCGAAACTCTTTGAGAACCGTTACGATCTTTGCAATGGTCCGAATGCTATTTTGTTAATTGGCTTGCCAATATTTTGGTATACTTAGAGAATAATTAGAGAATATATAGGTATATGACAATTACAAATAAATATCATAGAATCTACATAATTTTAAGTAATTCACTATTTTCCAATTCCTAACTCAAATGAAATATTATTTTCCTGTGTTTTCATTTAGTTCGAATGGATATTCTAAATTTGGTATATCGATTTGATGTGAATGTGTGTAGAAAGTAGCAAGTATTAGAATAAATTTGATACTTCACGGAAGCTCATCAATTTTTTTTTATCAAATAGACGTTACAGTTTGTTCAGGACTGTTGTATTAAATATTCATTATGCATGTATTTCTTCAAGCATTACGATATCCATTTATCACTAGTGAATAATGAAATCATTACAGAAAAGCAAGTAGGCAAGTTCGTTGAATATGTCAATTCCATCCACCCGTCAATAAAAATTACCACTGAGAGGAAGGTAAATAATTCATTAAATTACCTTGACTCAACCATTACAAAAAATAACAATGAACATGAATTTGCAATTTTCCACAAACCATCTTACACGGACATTATCATACATAATTCCTCTACACACTCTTACCAGCATAAAGTTGCTGCATTCAATAATATTCTTCATAGACTATTGAATAATTTCCAGCATTGTAGGGCTGACCAAGATGCTCTTCATATAGCGATTTGTATAACTATGGGCTGACCAACAGCATGAGGCTGACAAAGGTTTAAAGGATATGTAAAATTTTTATTTTCAGAAAAAATCTACCCCTCTGATGGGCCTATTAATAAAATCATACCACTGAAGAGTATTCCGAAAAGTATATACCTAAATAAATTCGGGAAGTGCTGGGTGGACCAACGCCCCATATATATATATATATATATATATATATATATATATATATATATATATATATACATATATATATTTGTTCATTGCATATTGGTGAGCCCGGTATATGAACGGGGCGTTGGTCCACCCAGCACTTCCCGAATATATTTAGGTATATACTTTTCGGAATACTCTTCAGTGGTATGATTTTATTAATAGGCCCATCAGAGGGGTAGATTTTTTCTGGAAATAAAAATTTTACATATCCTTTAAACCTTTGTCAGCCCCATGCTGTTGGTCAGCCCATAGTTATACAAATCGCTATATGAAGAGCATCTTGGTCAGCCCTACAATGCTGCCACATCGAAGGGCTGACCAGGAACGCGATCCATTTCAGTGTATCATTGGATTTCATCGTGAGGGTATCAAGTGTTTTTAAAATCCTGGCGAATCCAGTTTTTCAGAGGTAAACTATGTGTTAGTTTACCGGAAAAAATTTATTAGGAAAAGAAAAAGATGCCGTTACTATTGACTATTTATGTTTCATATAGTTTCTGTATTATGTATGATTGATTACTTGTTTATTTTGTGGTAATTCATGATCACTTTAATGAAATGAATAAAAACACTTTTGTCTAAGTACCACTAGTTGATTTTATGTATACGACCAGTTTCGGGTTTGACCCCGCATTATTAAGTATTTTTTCAATACTTCAAATCAAATCAAAAATCTTTATTTCCGTAGACCTAGGGACGGCATGGAAAAAGTCATAACTCAGTACAATTACAATGAGGTCACAATCATAAAACAACATAATTATATGATATATTACATAACATTCAGACCATAAAAGGGGTACAAAGATTAAAATTTAAAATTCCAAATCAGACTGAAAAAATTCATCAAGCGAATAAAATTTCTTTTCACATAATACTTTCCGAACTTTTTGTTTAGAGAGCTTTACACTAGTTATTTTTTAATGGATATTGGGAGCTTGTTGTACAGTTTTTTGACATGATATGAGGTCCATTAGTCACCTTGGCTTACTTATGACTAGGAATTAAAATGTTATAGTTTTTTCTCAGGGTGAAGCCCGAAAGAAGACATGTATCATCTCTGTTCTAAAACTTGGAGCAATTTGATTTAACGTAGATTACGCAATTAAAAATATACATGCAAGTAACAGTTAATATATTCAACTTTGTAAATAGTGGTTTACAGGAATCGAGTTTTTTTTTAAAACAAATTGTTCTAATATTTTTTTTCTGGAAAATTAATAAGACACTGATTCTATTGCAGTTGCCAAAACAAATAATACAGTAATTGAGGGCAGAGTAAATATATGCATAATAGTAACTTTTAAGAATTTCAATAGACACAAAATAACGCAGATTCCATATAACGAAACAATGTGTCGCTAATTTCTTCAGTATGAAATCAACATGATGATTCCAATTGAGTTGGGAATCAATAAAAACTCCTAAAAATTTTTTATAGTTTACCTGTTCAATATTTTTAATCTCAGACCTAACCAATACACTACAATCAGTTTCCTGAATTGTAAAGAAAATGGTGTTGGTTTTAAGATTATTTAGAATCAAGCCATTCTTAGAACAATAATTTTGCATGTTGAATACAGCATCATTTGCTCTTACTGACAATGTTTCACATTCCGAACCACTGACAGTAAAAGATGTGTCATCAGCAAATTGTATAGAGCACTGTGGATGATTAATTTTTGAAAGGTCATTAACAAATAAAATAAATAGTGTAGGCCCCAAAACACTACCTTGGGGCACACCTGTAACAACGTTTCGAAATTCAGAGAAAAATGACCCAGTCTGAAACCTAACTTTAACAACCTGTGTACGACCAGTTGAATAGGTTTCAATCCATTTCAGACTTGGACCACGAACGCCCATGCCAAACAGTTCATCAAGAAGAAGACCATGATGACTGATATCAAACGCTCGTGTCAAGTCGAAAAGAACACTAAGTGATTTTTCATCGTTGTCGAAGTTTGATAATACATGATTATGTAGAGAAAGGATGGCATCCTGGGTTGACAAGCCCACTTGAAACCCATATTGGTTGTCAGATACGATATTGTATTTATTTAAAAAGGACACAAGTTTTGATATTATTCTTCAAATATTTTCGAAAATGGAGATAGTAAAGCAATACCTCTGTAGTTCGACATTACATGCTTATCGCTTTTTTTATAGACTGGGACGACCATTGCTTGCTTAAGTCGGGAAGGAAAAATACCTTCAGAGAAAAATAAATTGATTAGATAAATTAGAGGTTCCATTATTTTCAAAGCAGCCTTCATTAAAACATTGCCTGGCAATTCATCAACCCCACTGGAATTTTTCGAACATGCGAATTTAATTATTTCCACGAGTTCAGTTTCATCTATTGGATAGAGGAAAAGACTCTCAGTTTTTACACAACGATTTTCAATGCCACCAGGTGCAGTATTTTTTACTAATGACTCCACTGAATCGACAAAATAACTACTAAATGCTTGAGATATACCGGGACCATCGTCAACAAGTACACCATCGCCAATGTCTTAGATGAATCGTTTATAATAGTATTTTTCCTGATGATAGACCAGGCAGCTCTAGATTTATGTTGAGCCTTGAGGAATTGATTATTAAAGTATTGACTTTTTGAGAGCACAATTTTTTGTCTATGATTTTTTAAGAGTTGCTTATATTGACCCAATAAATGTACATTGGTTTGGCTCTTGTTCAAATCATAAATATCTCTGAGTAATATACCTTCTTCAACGATATCCTTAGTAATCCATGGTTTGTGTCTACTTGAATTTTGATTTTGTTTAATTTTTTGAAACTGTTTAGGAAAGGATATATCAAAAGCTTGAAGAAAAACATCATGAAAATGGGAAAATTTAGTATCGAAGTCAAATTCAGTGAAGTATAGAAAATTGCACTTTTCATCCGATAATAAATTTATGAAATGGAGGATATTATGATCATCAAAATTTGTCTTCAAAAAATAATGGTATATATCAGCGGCGACGAAATTTATAGGTAAGGTAATACTTGGTAATGGGGTCAAACCCGAAAACGGTCATATAAATAAAATCAAATTTAGGTAATTAGACAAAAGTGTTTTTATTCATTTCATTAAAGTTTCAGTATTCCTACGAAATCTGCAATTGTTTGACACGCGTTAACTATTTTGGCGCGAAACTCTTTGAGAACCGTTACGATCTTTGTAATGGTCCTAATGCTATTTTGTTAATTGGCTTGCCAATATTTTGGTATACTTAGAGAATAATTAGAGAATATATAGGTATATGACGATTACAAATAAATATCATAAAATCTACTTAATTTTAAGTAATTCACTGTTTTCCAATTCCTAACTCAAATGAAATATTATTTTCCTGTGTTTTCATTTTTAGTTCGAATGGATGTTCCAAATTTGGTATATCGATTTGATGTGAATGTGTGTAGAAAGTAGCAAGTATTAGAATAAATATGATACTTCACGGAAGCTCATCAATTTTTTTTATCAAATAGACGTTACAGTTTGTTCAGGACTGTTGTATTAAATATTCATTATGCATGTATTTCTTCAAGCATTACGATATCACTAGTGAATAATGAAATCATTACAGAAAAGCAAGTAGGCAAGTTCGTTGAATATGTCAATTCCATCCACCCGTCAATAAAATTTACCACTGAGAGGAAGGTAAATAATTTATTAAATTACCTTGACTCAACCATTACAAAAAATAACAATGAACATGAATTTGCAATTTTCCACAAACCATCTTACACGGACATTATCATACATAATTCCTCTACGCACTCTTACCAGCATAAAGTTGCTGCATTCAATAATATTCTTCATAGACTATTGAATAATTTCCAGAGAGAGCTGAGTTTGATCAAACAAATCAAACAAAAACTACAAAAGCAAGCCATGGACCATATCTACCCAAATTCAAGATGCGATAACGTCAGTTATGAGACATTGTCATTTTTTTGAAGAAAGACTGCGTAAACTTAGCTCACAGAAATAGTAATAGTCCGAATAATAGTGTAAGTGCATTTATTAAAAACAATAAAGACAAAACTTCGGTATCGGATAGATCAGGAGTATATCAGCTGAGTTGTGGCTCTTGCCCAAAACTGTATAATGGCCAAACAGGGAGATTATTTTCCAAAGAATTAAAAGCTTAGATGTAATTTTGTGAATAGAAAGACCAATTTCACATTTGCAAACCATCTTTTAGCAGAAGTACATGAGTTCAGTCATGAATATGACATGTTATATTTAGAAGAGAAGAGTTTGAAATTCAATCTTCTAAAATGTCAAGCAATCAATAGATTCAAGAATTCGGGTAACTAACTAAATGATCAATTAGAATTGAATAACCGTTACTGAATATTTTTCAAATGTGGGGACTGGAACATAAGCTCAGGTCATTTAATCCATTACAAACTCAAGTACTTGAAATGTAGGTACTTTAAATTTTAAAATTAGGTATACCAAGCATTAAATTTGTAAAATATAGTAGATAAAGATACGCCCGAAGAAGCCATTGTATGGCGAAACACGTGTCGCGTTTTTATAAAACTGTTTAGTGGAACATTTTTGGCTGTGAGTTTTGGAAAGTATTTTGAAGTGTTTTGTGTGAGAAACTTTGCCAAAAATCCGACAGATATAATTCAACGCGACAAAAGTTGTTTTCTGTTAGGAACTTGACAATAGAAATAATTGTTGTATACGTTTTTGTGAGCGATTGTATCAATTAATCTAAAAAGTCGTTCACTTATACTTCAAGGTCCTTCTTCACAGTAAATTAGAAATCAACCCTGAAAAATCATCGTTGAATTCCTGATAAAATCACTTATCCAATAGATGGCATATATGGGGTTATTTTGTTTGATATTTTGAAGAGGAGTGTGTACGCATCTTAGCGATACCTTATATTATTTCACAAAAATTAGGTTTTTCGGGAAATTTACATTACTGTCTTATATATGGAGATATTGAACGTGGTTCCTTTTGAAAAAAATTCCCTATATGCAATCAATTATTTATATTTTGAGCTGTTTTGGAATCATCCGTATCTCTGAGTATAGGTTGGAAATGAGTCAAATCACTTTTCAGTATCGTCCTTCCATTTTTTATTTTTATCATTCATTTTTGGATCCATTTTCAACCCGTTTGATATCTTGATAGAGTTTTTCAACACACTGATCTCATTTCAGATCATCAGACACGCACAGTTTTGAAAACAATAAAACCTTCTCAAAAACAAACTTGGTCTAAGGAGCAAAACGAAATATAGTCAAAAAGTTTTTCGCTCCGAAAAAAAAAAGAAGTGCTAGAATTGAATTAGTTCTTGTTTGTATCTAAAATATAAGGAAAAGAAATATTCATCATTATTAAAAAATAGAAACTGGGCTGCAATCAAAGAATACGTTTACTGTTGTTATAGAAAGAAGAAATAATATTAATAATTTTCATTTGATATTTTTTACTCATGTTGTAGTTTCATTTCATTAGAAATTATGTTATTTTTTCATACTACGTGTTTATTAGTTTACCGAAAAATTTTTGTCAGCAGTTCTCAAATTGAAGAATAATACTCCATTCAAATAAATGTTTATTCAACCTGATCAAATTTTTTCTGTGCTGAAATATTCCAAGTCTTTTTTATTTTGATTGAAATGTCTGCTGCAGGTTATAATCGATGATGATATGACGTATTCATCGTCATGAACAGTCAACATAATAGAAAAACTTTGGTTTAATCTCCACTTCATTATGTTCAACCTGAACAACATCATACCTCCATAAACTGAAAGGGAGTTTTCGAAAAAACTATTGCTAAGAAAAAGAGAATTGAAACTTATAACTAATATCTGTTTCACAAATTATATCTTACCTTATGCTAGTCACTCAGAATTTCGTTTCGTCATAGATAACTTACTTAGTGCGATTTTTACCTAATTTTTGAACTAAATTATATATCGGAAATCCGTAGTGCTGCTGCGGATTTTTATATAGGATTTATTGAAACTGTAGACATTCTGGATATTCTCTATTCATTTCTCAATAAATTCATTACCAGATCATTCATCACATTTTAGATTTTTCGTTTGTGAAAAAAATGTCATTTTTCATCTACTCATTTCTACTCAGTCACACTTCGATTATTTTCGTGCAGTCAGGTTTTCAAATCTACAATTTCAAAGTCAAATCCGAAGTTTCCTGCTTAATGTCTAAAATTGATTTACACAACGCGATTTCTGTTGAGGCGTCCATGCCAAATAATTATAATTTGAAAATCTACATTTGAAAATACAAACAGGAAACGGTTTAAAATATGTCTGTCGCACCCCTACGAACGACAACCCTCAGAAGTATAAACTTGTACTAGCTATAGATTAACGAGGTCTTACATTTTACCGTGTGATTCCGAACACTATATTGATATTTTCAACTTATAACATATTCAAATTTTTGTATCTAAGATAGTGCAGAGGTTAAAATTGCTTCGACAAGCTAAATGGAATAACGCACTGTTAGTAATTATATTATTATTATCCTAACTAGAACGGAAACACTACATTTCCGTACTCGACACCGTTATCCGAAAAAGCTGATTTCGGGTAAGTAGTCGAATGTGGGAAAGTATGAGTTCAGATCAAGCATTTTTCTACAAGTGAATATGTTACGAAGCTCTGATAAAACTTTTATATGCGAAACAATTCCTGATCTAAATTGCTTGTATAGATATAGGGTGATGCACGCACACGAACGCTTGTACAAAAAACATACAAAACAGGAACTTTTTTATAAAATTCTACATCTCTCAAAAAAAATTCCATTTCTATTATCGAATTTCTGCACCACGACAATCTAGTTAGAATCATGAAATGCAAGTGCAGCGTTGCCCGATTGCGGGCTGACCAACATGCTATCCATTGAAAGTGTTCGTATAAACCTGGGCTCACAAAGACACTATTCACATCAGGTGTATACAATTACACAGCCACGCCTCCTGGCGAAGTTTTGTGAAAGTAGGTGGTGTATCAGCTATGTGTATATGGTGTAATGGTCGGCCCAACCAAAAATTTGCTAAACGTCATTTCACATGATAACATGTCCAAAAAACACTATATACAGTGGGAAACGTTGGTGAGCCCGAAACCGGGACGACCGACGTTTCCGAGGGCTGACCAGAGTTCACATCGTATATTCTACGGGCTGACAAATGACCGTTTACATATATATATATATATATATATATATATATATATATATATATATATATATATATATATATATATATATATATATATATATATATACAGGGTGTCCCTGGACTTCCTCTTTTCCTCTCGGGAATGTATAGATGGGGTCAAAATATCACCAGTACTTCATATAACTTTTTTTCCTAAAATCCTTCGTTACCAAGTAACGGGCCCTCGAAGTTACAAAATGAAAAATGTTTTTCTTTGATAACTTTTCAAGTGAATATTCAAAATCATCCAAATTTTGGTAATTGACTAAACAAATGAATTCCTTCGATGAGCTTTCATGCAGGAGTCAGTTGTTTTGCTAGTCAGGAACGGACTACCCCCGATGGTCCACACCCCAAAACTTTGAAATGACAGATATTTTTCAATATTTTTCAACAAATTAAGGTTACTTGGACAATTTTATGAATAAAAGTACTCGTGTGGAAAGTCGATCGGAGCAACGAGTCTTGATAAAAATGTAGTTTCACTCGACGACATCAAACCCGCTCGTCCACCATTATTTGAAATGAATAATTACCAAAGCAGAAATAATAATGATAACGTTAATTCAACAACATTTATCCTGAGATGTCTACCATTATTCGAAAATATTAGTTTTTAAGGAAAATGGAAATGATAGGTAAAATGTTCATAACGAATTTTTATAATGCAAAGACGTTTAACTAACGAAACTCAAGAGCCTCAAGAGCAAACAGAAATGAAAAATCCGCTACAGAAACTGCTCGATATGACCACCTTCTCTCTCTATACATTTTCTTAGTCTGCGAAGACACCCTCTCTGTACTTGAAATAGCATTCCAGGGTCGTTTCGTATGGCTTCACAATGTAATGTTATTCTATTCAACAATGCATCTCTTGTGTGAATAGGTGTAGCGTAAACAAGGCTTTTTAGATGCCCCCACAGAAAGAAATTCAATGGATTTAAATCCGGAGACCGCGATGGCCATGAATATGGCCCACCTCTACCAATCCATCTATTGTGGAAAATATGGTTCAGATGGTCACGCACAATCAAACTAAAATGAGGAGGAGCGCCATCATGCATAAACCACATATCTCTTCGGGAACATATCTCTTTTGGAACATGTTCCAAAAGTCCATTCAAATCGTTCTGAATGAACTCCAAATAACGTTCTCC
The DNA here is from genome assembly GCF_025532065.1 of Leptinotarsa decemlineata. NCBI lineage: Eukaryota > Metazoa > Arthropoda > Insecta > Coleoptera > Chrysomelidae > Leptinotarsa > Leptinotarsa decemlineata. Next base: position 4,845,301 of record NW_027412536.1, on the reverse strand, counting down.
ATTCAATCGGTCCTGTAGAACGAATGGTCCTATAAGATGGTTTCCTATGATACCAGCCCAAACATTCACGTTGAATTTCCATTGGTGTTTGGTTTGCAATATCCCATGGGGATTTTCTTCGGCCCATATATGGAGATTATGAGAGTTGATAACTCCATCTCTACTGAAACCTGCTTCATCAGGGAATAAAACTCGATTAATAAAAGTCATATCCTTTCTTTGCCTATCCATGAAAAAATTGGCATATTCCAGTCGTGCTGGAAAATCTTGAGGTGTCATGGCATGTACCTTCTGGATGTGAAATGGGTGGAGCAGTTGTTCCCTAATTATTCTATGAATAGTGGACTTGGATGTATGGAACTATTCTGATAGATTTCTGATGCTCATTGAAGGGTCATCAGCGACGGCTTCCAAAATATTTTCCTCCAATACAACGGTACGTACAGTCCTAGGAGCGCCCTCACCACCTCATTTTGGCAAAACTGTACCTACAATAATATCGAAATAAAACAACGTGCTCAAATTAATTATCAATTATTACATACCTGTCTCCCTCAAGCTGCGATCGACACGCTCGAATGTTTCTCTTGACGGTACCGTTCGATTGGGAAAATGCTCGGAATACAGACGACAAGCTTCTGCAGCATTACAAAATGCTCTTTCATAAAATACATGCATATCTGCATATTCATTGAATGTAAACTGTTCGGCCATATCAAAAAAATTCAAAATATCCTATAGAATATTGACAATACAATGATAGTCATATGACAACGCACCACTCAACAAAACAAAATCGCATTCCAGTTTCTCATTTTTTATCGAAACTTTCTAAAAGGTTTTTTTGTCAACATCTGTGAAAGAAATGGAACATAATTATTCCCTGGATATTTTTCACCTGATCATGTGCAGTCGTTTTTGTAGTTCATTCGTTTGCTTTTTATTAGTATAGTAAATATTTTTCCGATCTGCGTTTTTTCAGCTAAATAGATTCGTGTTAAAGAATTTCTCCCATAAAATTATAATTATCAGTGAAACTCCTCAACAGTTTAGCTGTGAAGAAGAATTTGAAACATTCGAATGTTGAGTTTCATGAGATTCAGATAACTGATCAACACGAAACGTGATTATTCCACACATATTATGTACATACAAAATATGGAATGAATTCGATATTTCATAGTAGAGTAGCTTGTTAGTTTAAAAACACCACGAATCTATAGAACTTGATATTTCTTTTGAAAAAATATCTGCTATCACAATTGTGACTTAAACTTCCATATAGGTACTGTACTTTTTTAGGACTCCATTTCAGCATACTTTGTATTACTCCTGTTATAAATGTTGTTGAATTAACGTTATCATTATTATTTCTGCTTTGATAATTATTCATTTCAAATAATGGTGGACGAGCGGGTTTGATGTCGTCGAGTAGAACTACATTTTTATCAAGACTCGTTGCTCCGATCGACTTTCCACACGAGTACTTTTATTCATAAAATTGTCCAAGTAACCTTATTTTGTTGAAAAATATTGAAAAATATCTGACATTTCAAAGTTTTGGGGTGTGGACCATCGGGGGTAGTCCGTTCCTGACTTTGTAGCAAAACAACTGACTCCTGCATGAAAGCTCATCGACAGAATTCATTTGTTTAGTCAATTACCAAAATTTGGATGATTTTGAATATTCACTTGAAAAGTTATCAATAAAAAACATTTTTCATTTTGTAACTTCGAGGGCCCGTAACTTGGTTACGAAGACTTTTAGGAAAAAAAGTTATATGAAGTACTGGTGATATTTTGACCCCATCTATACATTCCCGAGAGGAAAAGAGGAAGTCCAGGGACACCCTGTATATACATATATATATATATATATATATATATATATATATATATATATATATATATATATATATATATATATATATATATATATATATATATATATATATATATATTACAATGGTATAATATGATGTGTTGTTTTTCCGGGTGTTCATCCGTTGTGTACTATTCGATAGTCGACGTTTTGCCATCATCTCAGATGGCATTATCAAGACGAGTTACTGCTTCGCTTTGAGAGGTACACCTCTCGAAGCGAAGCAGTAACTCCATATTTTGTATGTACATAATACGTGTGGAATAATCACGTTTCGTGTTGATCAGTTATCTGAATCTCATGAAACTCAACATTCGAATGTTTCAAATTTTTCTTCACAGCTAAACTGTTGAGGAGTTTCACTGATAATTATAATTTTATGGGAGAAATTCTTTAACACGAATCTAAATATAGCTGAAAAAACGCACATCGGAAAAAATATTTACTATACTAATAAAAAGCAAACGAATGAACTACAAAAACGGCTGCACATGATCAGGTGAAAAATATCCAGGGAATAATTATGTTTCATTTCTTTCACAGATGTTGACGAAAAAACCTTTTAGAAAGTTTTGATAAAAAATGAGAAACTAGAATGCGATTTTGTTTTGTTGAGTGGTGCGTTGTCATATGACTATCATTGTATTGTCAATATTCTATAGGATATTTTGAATTTTTTTGATATGGCCGAACAGTTTACATTCAATGAATATGCAGATATGCATGTATTTTATGGACGAGCATTTTGTAATGCTGCAGAAGCTCGTCGTCTGTATTCCGAGCATTTTCCCAATCGAACGGTACCGTCAAGAAAAACATTCGAGCGTGTCGATCGCAGCTTGAGGAAGACAGGTATGTAATAATTGATAATTAATTTGAGCACGTTGTTTTATTTCGATATTATTGTAGGTACAGTTTTGCCAAAACGAGGTGGTGAGGGCGCTCCTAGGACTGTACGTACCGTTGTATTGGAGGAAAATATTTTGGAAGCCGTCGCTGATGATCCTTCAACTCATTCATAGAATAATTAGGGAACAACTGCTCCACCCATTTCACATCCAGAAGGTACATGCCATGACACCTCAAGATTTTCCAGCACGACTGGAATATGCCAATTGGTTCATGGATATGCAAAGAGAGGATATGACTTTTATTAATCGAGTTTTATTCACTGATGAAGCAGGTTTCAGTAGAGATGGAGTTATCAACTCTCATAATCTCCATATATGGGCCGAAGAAAATCCTCATGGGATATTGCAAACCAAACACCAACGGAAATTCAACGTGAATGTTTGGGCTGGTATCATAGGAAACCATCTTATAGGACCATTCGTTCTACAGGACCGATTGAATGGAGAACGTTATTTGGAGTTCATTCAGAACGATTTGAATGGACTTTTGGAACATGTTCCAAAAGAGATATGTTCCCGAAGAGATATGTGGTTTATGCATGATGGCGCTCCTCCTCATTTTAGTTTGATTGTGCGTGACCATCTGAACCATATTTTCCACAATAGATGGATTGGTAGAGGTGGGCCATATTCATGGCCATCGCGGTCTCCGGATTTAAATCCATTGGATTTCTTTCTGTGGGGGCATCTAAAAAGCCTTGTTTACGCTACACCTATTCACACAAGAGATGCATTGTTGAATAGAATAACATTACATTGTGAAGCCATACGAAACGACCCTGGAATGCTATTTCAAGTACAGAGAGGGTGTCTTCGCAGACTAAGAAAATGTATAGAGAGAGAAGGTGGTCATATCGAGCAGTTTCTGTAGCGGATTTTTCATTTCTGTTTGCTCTTGAGGCTCTTGAGTTTCGTTAGTTAAACGTGTTTTGCATTATAAAAATTCGTTATGAACATTTTACCTATCATTTCCATTTTCCTTAAAAACTAATATTTTCGAATAATGGTAGACATCTCAGGATAAATGTTGTTGAATCAACGTTATCATTATTATTTTTGCTTTGATAATTATTCATTTCAAATAATGGTGGACGAGCGGGTTTGATGTCGTCGAGTGAAACTACATTTTTATCAAGACTCGTTGCTCCGATCGACTTTCCACACGAGTACTTTTATTCATAAAATTGTCCAAGTAACCTTAATTCGTTGAAAAATATTGAAAAATATCTGTCATTTCAAAGTTTTGGGGTGTGGACCATCGGGGGTAGTCCGTTCCTGACTTTGTAGCAAAACAACTGACTCCTGCATGAAAGCTCATCGAAGGAATTCATTTGTTTAGTCAATTACCAAAATTTGGATGATTTTGAATATTCACTTGAAAAGTTATCAAAGAAAAATATTTTTCATTTTGTAACTTCGAGGGCCCGTTACTTGGTAACGAAGGATTTTAGGAAAAAAAGTTATATGAAGTACTGGTGATATTTTGACCCCATCTATACATTCCCGAGAGGAAAAGAGGAAGTCCAGGGACACCCTGTATATATATATATATATATATATATATATATATATATATATATATATATATATATAGAAGGTAGGAACTGACGGGACTTCAAGTCAAACACGTTCAAAAAAGAAACTTACTCTATTTTACAAATCGCCAAGTTCTGAATAGAGACTTCGTCAGGCGGCTAAAATGAAATACAATAGAAAAGAAATGAAAAAAATTGAACAATACTTACGTAATCTGAGTTTCACAATTCAAAATTGAATATTGATGAAAACATTTCGATAAATTGACGCATTGGTATTAATAATGTCATTTTCAGATATCTGATATTAGTAATGCCATGTTCAAAGCTTTCTGTAATGACAAGAGTGACATCGTCATTGAAAAAATGTCTATTTCATATATGCTCATTTTTTTTCAGTTATTTTCTATTGTCGCTTTACTCCGCTTTACTTTGCCAAGCTTTCGCTTCTAATGGGAAGCTTCTTCGGGGCAGTAAAAATGAGTAAAAAACAATGAATTGAGCATATAAATCGACGAAAGTTGAAATTTGATGTTTTTTTTAAATCAAATGTTAACTCCTGAGCCACCATCATGACTATTCGCAGTCTGTTACCAGTGTTCAACCTGAAACAGACTGATCCTTCAGTAAAATAAATTCGTTCCAAACTGATACTAACGCCTTTGAATATTTACTGTTATTTTTCTATGCATCCAACTTACTGCATTTTTTATAATTGTCAATTTTATCTAATATATAAAAATCTCGTCGAAGTGTTCGAGATCGTACACCTACGAAACAGCTCTACCGTTTTTTTTGTGTATGAGAATTCTTGAACTTTTATAAACAACTAGAAGTAGCCAAATAGACTATAAGAATCTATGCGGAATTCGAAATGACCGAATAAATGAGATATTTTTGCAAATTTTTATGTTTTCGAGTGCCTAAATCACTAATATATTTATGAAAGTACTGAATGTGCTCTATTTTTTGATTTTTACGTATCTTGTATTTTTAATAATAATCGGCTTGTTAGTACAAAAAATTTATTTTCTCAGTCATGATTACGCTTCTGCGCAACTTCTTTGCGCGTACAAACATCACGTGATCCCCACTTCTCGGGCTCCTTGTTCTGCAAACCAGCTGAGAACTCAGTTATTTGATAATATTGAAGTACTAACACTGAAATCTGGATAAGTTGTTATATGTTAATATTTTGTTTCAATTGTTGAGTGTCCTTTCTAATATATTCATCTTGTCTTTTTAAACATGAGTTTGTCACGAAGGAAGTGCAAATATAGTAATGATTTATTCTGTTATATTTGTGGTATTTTATATATTAAAAAACAAAAAAGAAAAATCACAGACTTTGTTAAGGAAACTTATGCTGAAAATTTCGGTTTTAAAATGGACAAATTAGATAAATCATGGGTTCCTAATAAAGTTTGTAAGTCTTGCGTTGAGTCTTTGCGGAGAACGTTCTGGATTAGACTTTGGTATTCCTATGATCTGAATGGAGCCTAAGAATTATTTCGATGATTGTTACTTTTGCGTAGTAGATGCTAAAGGTTTTAATCGAAATCAAACGTGGAGATATCCAGAATTACAGACTACAAAATGTCCTGTTTTACACAGTGAAAATCTCCCTCGACCTATTTATGTTTCAAAAGTGATTCGCATGCCCTCAGAAACAATGATGTTGCCAAATTCACAGAAATCGAATCAGTCTACCAGTGGAAGTGAATGGGAGGGTGAAACATCTACGCCAAAGTTGTTTTCTCAAAATGAATAATACGTGATCTAAATTTATCAAAACAAGGATCAGAACTGTTAGCTTCAAGATTGAAAGAAAAAAATTTATTGGCACCGACAGTTATAATTACAACGTACAGAACGCAAGAAAGTGGGCTATTACAATTTTTGCATATTAAGTTAGAAATGATAAAGCAATTCGTAAAATCTTTGGACAAGGAAGGGGATTGTTTTAAATATATTTGTAGAAAACTTCCAAAACTTAGTATGGAAAAGACGAAAGGTGGAATATTTGATGGTCCTCAAATACGACAATTGATGAAAGACACTGATTTTATTAAAGTTATGACTGTTCCGGAAAGTAAAGCTTGGGAAAGTTTTGTGTTGGTAGTCGAAAATTTCCTAGGTATCCATAAAGCACCAAATTATGAAGAAATTGTACAAAATATGCTGACAAACTTTCAGATTCTAGGAGCAAGTATGAGTATTAAGTTACACTATCTTCGCAATCATTTGGATAAATTTCCAGATAATTTAGGAAATTATAGTGAGGAGCAGGGAGAGCGGTTCCACCAGGATCTAAAAGTAATGGAAGAAAGATATCAGGGTCGATGGGATTGTCACATGATGGCCGATTACTTCTGGTCTTTAAAAAGAGATGCCCTCTGAAAAATTATAAAAGAAATGCTCTCAAAAGGCGTTTCATGGAAATATAACATGTTTTCGAAATTCTTCTTTTTATTCCCTCAAATCTTACAAAACCATTGATAATTTCATGAATTGTGAGTATAAATACACCCAAAATCAATCTTATATCTAGGGCAACAAAACTACTGTAGACCAGTATTATTGCTTTCATTTTTCATTCAATTATTTGATATAAAATGATAAGAAGTAACTGCACCAGTTTGCGCGGCTTCTTCAACCTTCTTGGGATTCCCTTCGTGGTGCACAAGTGAAGGAGCTTTCCTGCAGGGACAGCCGGTTCCTTGCCTTTTTCAAGGCGGATCTCTTGGCGCCCGCCGCAGGAAGTGCCCTTGCTGTTGGAGGTGGAGTGGGGGAGGAGGAGGGTGCACTTCTAATTGCTGCCACTCGTGCCTCTTTCGCTCTCTTTCTCCTTTTGGCCTCGGCGCCGCAAATGCGCTTAGGCCTTGGCCTTTGTATTACATCACGAGGTGATCTGCTATGTTCAGCCTCATTCCAAGCGGTAGATTGGGGTGGACATTTCTGTTCATCCCCAGTAACCGCTTTAGATTGAGGTGAGCACTTCTGTCCCGCCTCGCGATTGGTTTTTGTTTTTGTTGTTTCTGTTTTTGTGATTATTTCATTCATGTGTGTTCCCACGAGTAGCAAGAGGAGAGTCACCTTTGGCAGAGCCTAGCATTACCAGAGTTAGGCTGATTACAATGAGGTTTCGCCTAGTTCCCCAAGGGGATCGTTCATAACCGAATATCTGACCAGAAGTCCGGCGTCCCCGGCCGTAAGGCCACATTGGCTTTCCGGACAGGGCCTCCAGTCCCCTGGTCGTTTCCCTATCCGCCACCTGGGGACGCACCCGATAGGTAGCCTAACCCACGGGTGTTTCTTACTGTTTTTTGGGTTCATGATCTGCAATCTGGAAACTGAACAAAGCCACGAGTAGAAAATCGGCTGAAGTGTAATAACGGGGAAAATTGTTTATTTTTCAGATTGTGGTACACAGAAAACAAACATATATGTACCCTGTAGTACGCCAAAAAAATTAATCATTGCCTACTTCGACTTTTTTTGTGTTTATTTTCATATCTTTAATTCCAAGATCTTGTGTTTTCGATATTCGTTGAAAAAAAGTTCTCCCAAATGTTCAGTTCATCTATAACTATACCTAAGAATTTACTTTACTTACTTTTACTATTATTTTTCAGAAATATTTTTATCACAAGGAGAAAGGTATTCTTGTTGTTTTTATATATAATTTTTTTCAGCTCATTGAAACCATTGCCGAAAAATCCATCCCATACACTTCAAATATACACACATATTTACAAAATTTTAGTTCTTCAGCAGATTTCAACCATGTTTTTTAATATCGAATAATAAAAGGTCGATTACGGGACAGAATTTAAAATGCTTGAGTTCCATTTTTCAGGTATTACTAAGTTTTTTCAGGGTATGCCTTACCGCGGTTCACATCTGAAACAATTCTGTCATATTTTTCTATCAAGTGATGACGAAAATCAATATGTTTCAATCGAAGAAACATCCATATACATTTTATTCAATTCTGTTCTGCAATATGCTGTTTCATGATGTGATATTTGCTAGACATTAGCGAAATATCTACATTTTCAAATCAGAAAATGGCAAAAGTCAAAGTCATTAACCTCTATTTGTTCACAACTATCAATTTCAAAATTACTTTCTTTAGAATTGGAGAACCCGTTGTTTTGTTCACTTTCTTTTCTACTCCAATTCATAGTGAATGGAAAGTGGTTAATATTTATAAAATTGACTATAGACCTATCAACTGAACGTAGTTATCTACCCGTATACGTGTAGGACCATTTCATATTGCATAATTTATCACTGTTTTCCGGGAGTAGTTCTGAATCCTGTCCGATCTCTATTTGTTGATTGGAGCGGATGGTTAAAAAAAAGTATTTAATGGAAATCCAAAATCGAGAACTATGTCAATTATTTTAAGTTCATATTCATGTTTGTTTTACATTTTATTTTAAGTAAAGTTGTCAATAGTTTTAAATTTTAATTGTTGAAAATTGTTATTCCATTGAATTACTTTCATAGAATTTTGCCATGTAAACGGAAAAACAGATTTTAACAGATACTAATGAAATTTCAATTAAATGTTTGACAAAATCATGCAGTGATATTTTATTCATTCAGTTAGGTATACGTACTTATTTAATTTATTTCATTTACAAAACTTTTCTCATAATTTCCTGAATTCTCAATCACACGAACTTTAACATCTCAAGTGGTCAACGTTTTGGAAAGTATAGAGTTGTGAATCAACTCGAAAACTTTGATAAACTATCTGAAAATGTATGTAAAACATACATGTATACAAGGTTATTCTTGTGTTAACTGAACGTATTTCGAAAAGTACAGAGATTAGTAATCTTGACAATTCAAACAGAAAGTGATAATGGTCATATCGAAAGTTGGTAACAACTTTCTTATTTCGAATAGAACCTATCATGAACCTTTTTTTAGATGATTATATTTGTTTTAAAAATCACTATAAATCCATATTTATATTTTTATCATTCAAATATGAGTTTTCAATCCTTTCAACTGTTTTTTGGTAATTGATTCTGAAAAATAAAGAATCTGTTGAAGCGTAATAAAGGGTAAACTGTAAGTTCACCCCAAAAAGTTACAGCGTAATATAAATCAGAGTCCAATTAGTCAGTTAAATTGTCGTTTTCATAAATCTGGCCTACAAGTTGAAAATATCCATAAAAAAAATTGACATTCATATTTAACTTTCTTCAGTGGTTGACATTTCGGAAAACAATCTTTTTTCGTTTTCAAATTGTGAAAAGCTCTAATTTTCTTGACATGTCAAATAACTGAAATGTCCAAATGTCATGCAATTGTCTACATGAATACATATACTGGATGTTTTTTAAAATTCTGTTAAGGTTGATATTTCGGTTTTCAAACTGTCTTTTGATTAACGGCAACCAGGTACGATCCATTTCCATAGTGCTATTTGAAATACATTTGTTATCTGTTGAAAGAACATATGAGGATTCCTTGAGTTTTCTAATTGTTTCATGAGTTTCTTTAGTGATTATTTTTGTTTCTACAACGTGATCATCAGTTGATTTTAGAATATGCTCCGTCATCCTCGATCCTACCATAGTAATTATACTGGAAGAGTTCTATGACACTCCTTATGGAAAAAACACGTGTAAATTTGAGCAGGTTCATTCTGCACCTTTTTGGACCTCAGGCCCACTTCACACGGAAAGGACAAAATATTAAGTAGATGAACAAGCTTGGTCCGAGCTCACTTCAAGGTCATGCGTCGCTGGTAAGTATTTCAGAGAGAAACTTTAGAGTGGAAGAGACAATCGTGTGACGTCATCAACGCAAGATAGAACTAGTATCGTAGCGATTCAAGCATTGAACTCGGCCCCCTTGGTACTCAGCCCCCCCCCCCCCCCGCCTTAGTATCGCCCCCCTTGGGACTCCGCATCACCGCTCAGGCCCCCTTATCACGTGATTCTAATTAAAAAAACTAACTAACTATAGAGAATCGAACCCACGACGTCCGCGTGGTAGACATTGTCCTAAACCTCTACACCAACGTAAGACATTCAAAGTAACTGCGAATGATGGTATTTACAGCGTAAGTTTTGTCAGGACCAAAATTGACTCATTTTATATACTTGACTGCTTTTTATTGATTTCCGTAGAATGTAATCGTCATTATCATGTTGAAGATAGGAAAATATACTTAGATTTGAGAAATAATTAATATTTCATACAAGGATGTGTATGTGTGTGTAAGAGCGAGAGACGCGTGTTACGTAATCGAGGCAAAGAGAGACGGAGATGGTATCGAGATTATACGCTGCCAATGCCAGCATGGCAGGTTCGGCGTTGCCGGTTGTACAATAAATCATTCTTTATGGGGCAATGTAGCGTTGTCGGTTTGAAAATGAAGGGTTAGGAATACGACTGTGTACGGGATGTCTCAAAATACATCATTGAAAAAAAACATGACGTCGAAGTGTACAGGGTGCGTCAAAGTATGAATAATTGTACACCATCAGTCAGTTACATTCAATATGAGATTGGAAGGAAAACGATGTTCCGTACGTCGTTGGTAAACAAAAATAATGGCATTCAGAGAATACAGACGTAAAGTAGAGGAATTTGAGAGACGTGTCCAACAAATAAGTAAAGACATTCATGACAAAGTGTTCCAGTCTCAGAATGTAGAATATGTCGTCAACGACGACGAGGGAGAAACAAATTTTGTACTTCCGACTACAATAATTTTTGTTCAGTATGTAAACTTACCGAATGTGGGTGAAATTCTAAGGAAATATGCGTAAAGGTTAGTGATTATAGATATAAATAATGGAAATCGATTCGTTCCACATCAGTCAATGAGGGTCAGTTAGCAGTATTTTCGCAGGCGCAATTCCAAAGAATACACTATTCAAATGTGAATTGAAATTAATATTCCAAAATCTTCGTCATTTAAAAACAAAATACTGTTGAATTTGTTCCAGAACACGCAACGAGGCAAGAGAAAAAGGAAGTCACAAATGGAATTTGACGTTTATAAAGTTTTCATAGAATCTACGATGTCAGCATGTATTTTGATTAGAGTTGTACAACAATTATGAAATTTAATAGAAAAAATGAATATTTTGTTTGAAACAGTAAATTTTTCGTTTTATTTCAAGTTGGTGAGAATGTATAATATAGGTATGCAGAATTAATGCTATTACTTATCGATAAAGCCAGACACGTGGCTCAAAGCGATGAAACAAAGGTTTGATTGCATAATATGTCATCATCTACTTTCCTATTCTTACCCAAGGTGACATTGATCAGTGTCAATGCTGAATCAGCAACCAGAGATATGCAGTTCTCAAAGCGACGAAACAAAGGCTCTTTGTTTGATTTCATAATTTGTCATCACTTAGTTTCCTATAAATACCTCCTGCGAGGCGAAATGAGGAGTTAGCAGTTAAAGGTGATACCAGTAACGCTCACTTTATGAATTTTTATTGCAAGATTTTTTATACGTTTTTGACTTTTTCACAAATGAATTTATTCAAATTTAATGTAATTCAAAGGTGGTGAGAGTTGTTGAATTATCATTAAATTTCCAAAATTTTTCTCAGATTAATTTACTTGAGTGTTTTTTTATACATACTTTTTGAGGGTTAACGTTTTTTTTTCAATTTTTTTGTAATACGAAACGGTTCACAGGTATTTACGGATTCCTCAAGCCTACTATTTTCATCCTACATACATCAGAAGATGAGAAATGACAATTGCTAATATTTCTCAAGCTTTAATAATGAATAAAAGATAGGAACCGGTAATTGCTGACATCCATTTTTCTCGAATACTATCTCTTACAGTAATTACTGTATCGCACAATTTATTTTGATGTTAGATAGCAGCCTCATAACCGGGAAATGTGATTATGAATTTTACTCGAGAATCATCCAAGCTGAATAAGAGTTTTCCTCGTATTTTATCTATTTGCTTTTGAAAATGCCATAGCTTGTCTATATACATATTTATAATGTAGTAAACAGAAGCTCATTTTGTGAGCAGCTTTCTAGTTGAATAAAACCCATCGTAAGTTACGAATAACTTTCAGTCATGTTGTCGTTCATTGAGAGAGTGTTCGTATAATTTGGAACATTAATTGGTTATTTATTTTTGGTTTCTCGCAGGTGGATTTCCTAAAATTCAAATTCAGTCGTGAAGAGGGAACCAACAAAAACAATTTGTTACCACACCGAGTGACGGAGGAGTATCACCCCAATTTAGAAGAATTTTTCATTAGAAAAATATGCTGTCATGTTGTTTCATTTGAAATTGTACAAAATTAAGGTTAGTACTGATTTCCCATTTTTTATTTGTTCAATATATGTATAGAGTTTGTGGTTGTATATACTATATTTTTTGTTCGACGCAAAAATTTTTTCATTCATAGATATGATCCGCTTAAAGAAGTGTTTTCAATATTTTTTATGTGTTTAGTACTTGCAGAATATGTGTTTTGAATTCATTGTTTTGAATTACAGTTGATTTTTGTAATAATAACTGTAGCTCGCTCATTTATCACAATCACTCCATGAAAAACATTACCCTCACTCTTGAATTTTATTTTTCTTTGGTGTATGTTTGTATTGAAGATTGCTTTTATTTCAGAACACTACATCAACGAGTGCAGTATAACTTCAGAGTCATCTCAACAACTACATCCAAAATCGTCTTAGCAACCTTTCCAAAACGAGTTTCAAATCACAGCAGCTGCCAAAAAACTATCTCAACAGTGTCCACAGAACGAGATTCAATTCTCTGCAGCTTCCAAAAATTTCATTTGTGAACAAAATATCGGTGAGTCATGCCGATAAATAAAATCCAAATGAGTGATTTTCCAAAAACCAATTCGGTAATTGATAATTACCTTTTGTCATTAGAGATAATTATTCAGAGTATATTGCCAAACAAGCTATACAATGTATCAATAAACATATAAGGAAATGCGTTTCAGCTATGAAAAAAATTAAATTTTTGGTTGGGGAAAAAAAGAAAATAATTACAAAAATTGGGGAATTGAAACGCTTTGAAGTGATTATCAAAATGATGAGTAATAAGCATATGGGCTCGTGTTTGAAACGACGAAACTCCAGGGTAAAGTGGCAAACTGTTAATAATGTTTTCAATCGTAGAGTAATAACGGGGGTAATCATCAATTTAACTCATAAAAATTCTGAAAAGTTTCTAGGCGATGCTTTTTCATTATTCAAACGTGAGATTTCCAAAATTTCAAAACAAATGTCATGTCTCAAAGTTAATTTCACATTTTCAGGGGATTTTATTAAGAAATCGAATGATGGGGAAATTGTTGATCGTAAATATTTCAGTACACCAAATAAAGTTATCGATTCAGGTACGGACTTGACTGCTTGGTACAATGAAAACGCTGTGGATGTTATATTGAATAAATTAGGCGAATTTGAAGAACAACTGTCGGGGTGGGCTTTGAGTAAAATTCTTTTATTGGAAGTAGCAATAAATAAATAAATATGTGATTGGTAACGGCTCTTCTTTCATTCCACTGACGCAAGAAATCGCAAGGAAGCAGGCATGCGTTAATGTACGAAACAATGACGAAATGTGCTTCTTTTGGAGTATTATTAGCGCCTTGTATCCTGTAGCAAAAAAGTCTAATAGAGTATCAAAATATCCACACTATTCTACAGTTTTGAATACTACAGGGCTGAATACTCCAATGGATTTACAACAAATTTCCAAATTTGAAAAACTTAATAATATTTCTGTTAATGTTTACACATTGGAATTAAATCAAGCAAAGGAAAACTCATTTTTTGTAGTAGTACCTACCAGACTCACGACAACAAAGACAGACATATTAATTTGTTATTAATTCAAGACAAATATTTTCCAAAATTGAACGATTATATGAGGCTCCACCCATTAATGACGATGACGAGACTGAAACTAAATTCCATTATTGTTGGATCAAAGACATGTCCCAATTATTAAATAGTCAATTGTACAAAAATAGAAAAAAAATTCTTCTGTGATAGATGCCTCAATTATTTTTCAAGTCAACAAAAATTAAATGATCATACAGTTTTGTGCGAAAAAGTGAATGACTGTAAAATTTCCTTTCCTACATACGATTATGTGGAATTTCGAAATTATGTATATAAACAAAAATGTCCGTTTATAATTTTTGCTGATTTTGAGTCACTGTTGGTTTAGCACACCAAGCCTTCTGTAATGTCAACTTTCGAAAATTATTCGTGGTACCCATTACTTTTCATAATCTTTCAGGATACGACAGTCAATTCATTATCAGAGATTGCAAAAAAGGCTGTGTGGGCATACTTCCCTCAAATAAAGAAAAATACATTTCCTTTACACAGAAGGATGCTGAAACTGAAATTAAATTTCGATTTATATATAGATTCTTTTCGATTCATGAGAACATCGTTGGATGAATTAGTATCCACATTGGATCAAAATGATTTGGAAATTAAAAAAAAAGAATGTAGTCATTTAGATGATGAGAAATTCGCTCTTCTCACCAGGAAGGGGGTGGAGTATTTCCATATGATTATATAGATAGCATGGAAAAATTGAACATCACCGAGTTACCATCACGGGAAGAATTAAATTAAGAATAAATCAAATGATGAATAGATAACCGAAGAGAAATATGCTCACGCACAAAATGTTTGGGAATCATTCGAAATTACAAATTTGGGATCGCATGCGGACCTATATTTGAAAACAGATGTTTTATTACTGGCAGACGTTTTTGAAAATATTCGTCAAAAAAACATTGCAACTTATGTTGGACCCCGCATGGTATTATACTATGCCTGGGTACATGTGGGATGCCATGTTGAAGTAAACGAAGTGTAAATTACAAATTTTAAAAGACATTGACATGATTATGTTTGTAGAAAAGGGGATAAGGGGCGGAATATCGGTTTGTTCAAATAGATATTCTGAAGCAAATAATAAATATATGGAAGCATACAATCCCGAAAATCCTTCAAATAATCTTTTATATTCAGACGTTAATAATTCATAAGGGTGGGCAATGTCAGAATGTTTACCTTACGACGGTTTTCAGTGGGTGGAAAATTTTGATGAAGACGTAACTGAAATTCCTGACAATGCTTCAGAAGGCTACATATTGGAAGTTGATTTGGAATACCCTGAGAGATCACATGATTCACATAAAGATTTTCCGTTCTGTCCAGAGCATCAAGCACCACCAAATTCCAAACGAAAAAAATTAATGGGTACCCTGTATAATAAAGACAAATATATTTTGCATTATCGCAACTTGAAACAAGCGTTGAAAAACGATTTTATTCTCACCAAAATACAACGGGTTATGTAATTCAAACAATCTGCATGGCTGCGTCTCTACATTGAGTTGAATACTCGTCTAAGGGCTGCAGCCACCAGTTCTTTTGGCAAAAATCTATATAAACTAATGGTTAATGCTAATTTTGGGAAAACGATGGAAAACATTAGATTACACAGGGTAGTCAAACTTGTGAATTCCTGGTCGTTATGGTGCCAAAATTTCAATTGCGAGCCCCCGATTTCAGAGTCGAACCGTTTTCGATACAGACTTGGTGGCTTTCGAATTGAGAAAGACTGAACTTGTTTTCAATAAACCTCTGTACATCGGAATGGCAATTTGGGATATTTCAAAAACATGTATGTTTGATTTTCATTACGATTTCATGGTGCCCACTCTAGGTTAATGTATACAGATACAGATTCGTCTACGAAATAACGTGAATATGTCTATTCAGAACTCTTTAAAATTCCCGGGTTGATGAAAGATGAGGCAAACGGTAAAATCATCACGCACTTTGCAGGGTTACGTTTCACAATGTACACCTACAAGGTGCATGGTGGAAAAGTTATCAAAAAATCGAAGGGAATTCGATATAATGTAGTCAAAAATAAAATTGATTTCAAAGATTATATCGATTGTCTCAGAAATTTTAAAGAAAAAATATTTGAGCAGTTTACTATTCGATCATACGCTCACAACGTTTTCAGTATCAAGCAGGTGAAAATAGGCTTGAGTCCACACGACAATAAACGAAAATTAATCCCCAAATCATCCGACACTTTATCTTGGGGGCACTATAGCTTGAAATGAGGTTATCATTTGGATTTTATGTCTATTGATGTGATTCATAGATAAATTTTGTCCTTGTTCGAATATGACTGATAGGTGTGTTACTCGGAGAATTTTCAACAGCGGTAGGAGACCACCAACTTTACAAGAATTGACTGCAAACAGAAATTTCAGTTTTTGTATACTACATTTACTACGTGTACATGTACACGTTGATATAATTTGAATGAAATATATTGAAATTTTGTATACTTTGTTGTTGTTTGTTGTACACAGACGTTGATAAAATTTGAATGAAATATATATATACAGGGTGTCCCTGGACTTCCTCTTTTCCTCTCGGGAATGTATAGATGGGGTCAAAATATCACCAGTACTTCATATAACTTTTTTTCCTAAAAGTCTTCGTAATCAAGTTACGGGCCCTCGAAGTTACAAAATGAAAAATGTTTTTCTTCGATAACTTTTCAAGTGAATATTCAAAATCATCCAAATTTTGGTAATTGACTAAACAAATGAATTCCGTCGATGAGCTTTCATGCAGGAGTCAGTTGTTTTGCTACAAAGTCAGGAACGGACTACCCCCGATGGTCCACACCCCAAAACTTTGAAATGACAGATATTTTTCAATATTTTTCAACAAAATAAGGTTACTTGGACAATTTTATGAATAAAAGTACTCGTGTGGAAAGTCGATCGGAGCAACGAGTCTTGATAAAAATGTAGTTCTACTCGACGACATCAAACCCGCTCGTCCACCATTATTTGAAATGAATAATTATCAAAGCAGAAATAATAATGATATTGTTAATTCAACAACATTTATAACAGGAATAATACAAAGTATGCTAAAATGAAGTCGTAAACAAAAAGTACAGTACCTATATGGAAGTTTAAGTCACAATTGTGATAGCAGATATTTTTTCAAAAGAAATATCAAGTTCTGTAGATTCGTGGTGTTTTTAAACTAACAAGCTACTCTACTATGAAATATCGAATTCATTCCATATTTTGTATGTACATAATACGTGTGGAATAATCACGTTTCGTGTTGATCAGTTATCTGAATCTCATGAAACTCAACATTCGAATGTTTCAAATTCTTCTTCACAGCTAAACTGTTGAGGAGTTTCACTGATAATTATAATTTTATGGGAGAAATTCTTCAACACGAATCTAAATTTAGCTGAAAAAACGCACATCGGAAAAAATATTTACTATACTAATAAAAAGCAAACGAATGAACTACAAAAACGGCTGCACATAATCAGATGAAAAATATCCAGGGAATAATTTGTTCCATTTCTTTCACAGATGTTGACAAAAAGACCTTTTAGAAAGTTTTGATAAAAAATGAGAAACTGGAATGCGATTTTGTTTTGTTGAGTGGTGCGTTGTCATATGACTATCATTGTATTGTCAATATTCTATAGGACATTTTGAATTTTTTTGGTATGGCCGAACAGTTTACATTCAATGAATATGCAGATATGCATGTATTTTATGGACGAGCATTTTGTAATGCTGCAGAAGCTCGTCGTCTGTATTCCGAGCATTTTCCCAATCGAACGGTACCGTCAAGAGAAACATTAGAGCGTGTCGATCGCAGCTTGAGGAAGACAGGTATGTAATAATTGATAATTAATTTGAGCACGTTGTTTTATTTCGATATTATTGTAGGTACAGTTTTGCCAAAACGAGGTGGTGAGGGCGCTCCTAGGACTGTACGTACCGTTGTATTGGAGGAAAATATTTTGGAAGCCGTCGCTGATGATCCTTTAATGAGCATCAGAAATCTATCAGAACAGTTCCATACATCCAAGTCCACTATTCATAGAATGATTAGGAAACAACTGCTCCACCCATTTCACATCCAGAAGGTACATGCCATGACACCTCAAGATTTTCCAGCACGACTGATGAAGCAGGTTTCAGTAGAGATGGAGTTATCAACTCTCATAATCTCCATATATGGGCCGAAGAAAATCCCCATGGGATATTGCAAACCAAACACCAACGGAAATTCAACGTGAATGTTTGGGCTGGTATCATAGGAAACCATCTTATAGGACCATTCGTTCTACAGGACCGATTGAATGGAGAACGTTATTTGGAGTTCATTCAGAACGATTTGAATGGACTTTTGGAACATGTTCCATTGCAAACCCGAAGAGATATGTGGTTTATGCATGATGGCCTTCCTCCTCATTTTAGTTTGATTGTGCGTGACCATCTGAACCATATTTTCCACAATAGATGGATTGGTAGAGGTGGGCCATATTCATGTCCATCGCGGTCTCCGGATTTAAATCCATTGGATTTCTTTCTGTGGGGCATCTAAAAAGCCTTGTTTACGCTACACCTATTCACACAAGAGATGCATTGTTGAATAGAATAACATTACATTGTGAAGCCATACGAAACGACCCTGGAATGCTATTTCAAGTACAGAGAGGGTGTCTTCGCAGACTAAGAAAATGTATAGAGAGAGAAGGTGGTCATATCGAGCAGTTTCTGTAGCGGATTTTTCATTTCTGTTTGCTCTTGAGGCTCTTGAGTTTCGTTAGTTAAACGTGTTTGCATTATAAAAATTCGTTATGAACATTTTACCTATCATTTCCATTTTCCTTAAAAACTGATATTCTCGAATAATGGTAGACATCTCAGGATAAATGTTGTTGAATTAACGTTATCATTATTATTTATGCTTGATAATTATTCATTTCAAATAATGGTGGACGAGCGGGTTTGATGTCGTCGAGTGAAACTACATTTTTATCAAGACTCGTTGCTACGATCGATTTTCCACACGAGTACTTTTATTCATAAAATTGTCCAAGTAACCTTAATTTGTTGAAAAATATTGAAAAATATCTGTCATTTCAAAGTTTTGGGGTGTGTACCATCGGGGGTAGTCCGTTCCTGACTTTGTAGCAAAACAACTGACTCCTGCATGAAAGCTCATCGAAGGAATTCATTTGTTCAGTCAATTACAAAAATTTGGATGATTTTGAATATTCACTTGAAAAGTTATCAAAGAAAAACATTTTTCATTTTGTAAATTCGAGGGCCCGTTACTTGGTAACGGGCCCTCGTTATATATATATTTCGGGCTTTTGGCCCATCATCAGTATGGTGCAGCCAAGTGTAAGGATGGGCAACACTTGGTTACCAAAAGATATAGATACAAATGCACGGAGCCACCAGCAGGAGCCAACCGCACATTTGTGGTTTCAGTTGATAGATCTTGGTGCACATATGCACCGCGCTGATGAGGCCAATAGCCAGAAACACGTGTCCGCGGTTTGCCGCTATTTTTTATGTGTTCTGTCACGAATTTTCCCCTTTTGATTTATATAATACACACTCGTTATTATTTATATCTCTGTATTTATATCCTGGACCCGGAAGTCACGCAGGTAGCTATAGCTGCCTACGTGGTGATGTTAGATGATGCCTGGGAATTCTAGGTCTTCTAATTGAAACCACAAATGTGCGGTTAGCTCCTGTTGGTGACACCGTGCATATGTGAGGTTTTTCATTTTTGGTAACCAGTTGTTGTCCATCTTTGCAATTGGCTGCACCGCGCTGATGAGGCCAATAGCCAGAAACACATGTCCGCGGTTTGCCCCTATTTTTTGTGTGTTCTGTCCACGAATTTTCCCCTTTTGATTTATATAATACACACTCGTTAATATTTATATCTCTGTATATATATATATATATATATATACATATATATATATATATATATATATATATATATATATATATATATATATATATATACATACAAAGATTTTATCGAGTGTGTATGATGTACAAATCAAAAATGAAACAATTAGTGGACATAACACTCCAAAAAGGGGGGCAAACCGCGGACACGTGTTTCTGGCTATTGGCCTCATCAGCGCGGTGCAGCCAAGTGTAAAGGTGGGCAACACTTGTTTGCCGAAAGCAGGAAACAACACATATGCACGGAGTCAACAACAGGAGCCAACCGCACATTTGTGGTTCCAGTTAGAAGACCTAGAATTCCCAGGCTACATCTAACATGACCACGTAGGCAGCTATAGCTACCTGCGTGACATCCGGGTCCAAGATATAAATACATACAAAGATTTTATCGAGTGTGTATGATGTACAAATCAAAAATGAAACAATTAGTGGACATAACACTCCAAAAAGGGGGGCAAACCGCGGACACGTGTTTCTGGCTATTGGCCTCATCAGCGCGGTGCAGCCAAGTGTAAAGGTGGGCAACACTTGTTTGCCGAAAGCAGGAAACAACACATATGCACGGAGTCAACAACAGGAGCCAACCGCACATTTGTGGTTCCAGTTAGAAGACCTAGAATTCCCAGGCTACATCTAACATGACCACGTAGGCAGCTATAGCTACCTGCGTGACATCTGGGTCCAAGATATAAATACATACAAAGATTTTATCGAGTGTGTATGATGTACAAATCAAAAATGAAACAATTAGTGGACATAACACTCCAAAAAGGGGGGCAAACCGCGGACACGTGTTTCTGGCTATTGGCCTCATCAGCGCGGTGCAGCCAAGTGTAAAGGTGGGCAACACTTGTTTGCCGAAAGCAGGAAACAACATATATATATATATATATATATATATATATATATATATATATATATATATATATTGAAACTTTGGTGTTTTATTACACAAACAACTTTTTGAAGATGATTTTTTTTTCACCTCATACAATAAATGAAACAATTGTTACATTTTCTCATTTATTACATAAATCATACACTATTTTTTGTTTATATATACGGACTATCTAAAGCTGAGGCTTGACAAAAACCTTCTATGATTTCTCCCAAAGTTAAATTAGTTTTATTTTCACGTAACCATGATTGTAATATATTGAAAACACCTTGATAATAATCACAAAAGTTCAAAGCATCCAGTATAGCGATACGATCAAAGAGCACACCAAGGTGAGTATTCAATATCTCGTTTACATCTCGTCGAAACAGCTCCATTTTCGTGGTGTCCTTGGAAATGGAAACTTGTTTGGTATTACATTCGATGTACTGTGTGACGCAACGTATTGTAATTGGATCATATTCGTTGCAGGATGTCAATGAGGGTCGTCCATTCATAACTTGTTAAATTGATGGAACGAATGGAGAACTGTTGCTTCAAAATTATGCATGGGCTGAAGTCTCTGCATGGACTTGGGCCACATCGAATTTCATAAGATGACATGGGGAATGCCATCAACAGCAATTGATGTTCGTTTCGAGCAGCCATTTCGTATTGCTTCAACGCTCTGTCTATTGCATTTAGAGTTCCATTGTAATCTTCACCATCACTATCTTCAACTTTAACGTACATTTTTTATCTTTCTTCCTTAAGACTTTTTCCACGAGATATATATGCAGTTTTTTGTAATTCATCACCCTGCATATCTTCTAGCATAAAGGTGGCGGGGTTGGTAATGTTGACTTTGATAATTTTGAATAGTTCCGTAGTCCAATTGGGCGTATAGCATTTTTCGAAAACGTGTTTTGCCTTACTGATTCATACAACATCACCGACTTTGAATTTTCTCGGTCCAGCATTTTCAAGCATAGCCCACTGACTAATAAGAAAGTTTTTCTTCCTTATTCAGAGAAATCGGGCAAATTACGGATATGCAGTTGGTTAGTACCTCGTCCACTAGATGGAGTGACATTTTGTGATGTTCGCTCCAACTTCGGAAAAGGAATGAAATACTCTGAAAGAATTCCGATTTTCAATTGTGGAATATCATTGACTTTAGGTCGATGATGGTCACTCTCTTGCACTGATGAGTGGCTAATAAGCCCAAAACCGGTCTGCAAGTGTGCCCGTTCCATAATTGAAGGTCGACACTTTCAGTTGTATTGCCAATTGCATATGAAGGACATTTTCTGTGAAGATTCCTGCACTGACGCCTGTCGGATATAATCCAACGCCCTTCGTGGTATTAGCCAGGGGAGTAGTTGTTTTCTGATAGGCGTCAGTCCATTTGTTTTAGATTTGCCATAAGTCATCTATTCCTTCGATAACTGTACGGCGTCGAGGATTATTTTTTCTAATTGGTTTATGTAGTTCGTTGACAAGTTGAATCTTGTCTTTGGAAGTCATGACGACTGATGGTGAAGATATGTGACCCCGGTCTTTTATTATGGTTATGCTTAAACTTCATTTTGTATCTTTTTGATTTCCTTGATACTACTACAATCTACATCTACATTGTACCTTCGAATTTATTTCGGTGATTTGTTTGGAAATGTCACCTTGAAATTCGGTTAGTTTTTCATTTACTTGGGAATTGGCCGCGGTGGTAGTGCGTCCGACTCACGATCGGAAGGTCGTGTGTTCGATTCCCGCTTCGACCAGATATTTTTCTCGAGAGAATTCATCTGGTTGAAGCTGGAATGATTCTGCAACCGTGTTAGGAATCACACGTTGAAAGGTAAGACCTCGTTAGTCCTTAGCTCGCACAAGTTTCTCAACTTCTGAGAGTTGTCGTTCGTATGGGGGCGACAGCTGATTAACGGAATGTTTTCCAATGTACGGTTGAGACATTATCGGATATTGATCGATATATTCTTCTAAAACTTGTTCATTCATGCCTGACGCAACGTTGTCATCTTGTTCATCTTCTGCATACCCACTAAAGACATTTTCATAATCATCATCCTTATCTGTACCTGCAACACGTACGAGAGATTGGAATGTAGTCGTTTCAGGCTCTTCCACTGTCTCTTGTTTAACTTCGGTTTTTGCCTCAGTTTTCAGTGGGGTACTAGCTGACTGTGTTGTTTTATTTGCTATTTTCCTCAATGGGATAGACAGAGGTTTGAAAAATCTTTGCCTTGACTCATCTTCTTTGGATTTACCCAATTTCAGAGCCAAATATTTTTTTCGAAAGATACGTGCAATTTCGTTGACTTTATTCTTTCGAATAACCTCAACTTCTTTGCTCAACGGTTTCATGATAACACACTGTGTATACTTATATATTTGTCGAATCCTTGACGATAACGTCCAACATTCTTATCGAAATCTCTCATTATTACAACGGTTCCATATCGTTGTTGCCAACATTCGGTCATTCTCTTAAATTCATCGAAAGACATGGGAGAGACGTGTTCATCGAATACATGTTTCAAATTCATTTCATCCTGTTTGAAAAGTACAATCATATTGCAATTGTCTCGTATCAATTGTTTGGGGATTTTTGAATATGTCTAACAAAGATAGGCGTCGTCAATGTTCTCATGCCTACATACAGAATAATATTCGCGAATTTTCTGTTGGCCATCGCATGCGACATCATCAAAAATGAATATGGAATTTGTTTTGGCTTCGTGAGGGCTTATGATATCCTCATTTCTCCTGAACTGATAATATCCCAACCCCCTGACTTTATTGAAAATTTCTTGAACCACTTGATATTTAGGTTGATATTTTCAAATTTGGCGCCCTTTGGGTGGAATAGCAATGTTGAGATAGCGTTTGTCTTTCCACAACCACTCGGTCCACAAATTATTGCACGAAACGAATTGGGTGCTTCCCAACTACACACCATTGTTGGCTTCATTCAAAAAGTCTAAATTTTCAATAGGTAATGTCTTGTCTTGTTGAACGGCTTTCATGATGTGATGTTGGACAATGACTGCGCTACGGTTATGAATAAAAACATCACAGTCATCACCCAATCATTCTCAATGTTGACTTACTCCGGTGCAGGTGTCGTCAATTCGATTATCAATAAGCTCCCGTTCGAATTACATCTACCTGGTTATCAGTTTTGCGAACCAGGCACCAAATTGATAAAGAGATTGACGCGGTGACACCGGTGTGAATCCTTTGGACGAATATTGTAAAGATGAGATACATTTATATTTTGGTAATATATCACAAAGCCATTTGTATAAAATATCTACGTTTCGGAGACTGCAATTGTAGTTGATTCGGTTGCGAATGTGATGCATACAGGGTGAGACACCTTCGTTGTTGTCGAATGTGGAAGCCATCCATGTTGTATTGTCACAGCCCTCTAAATTTATAACGCGTGTAGGTATATTCAACTCGTGAAATTTTTCAGTTAGAAGAAAGTCATGTTTTTGATGTCCCCGCACATAAATGACATCGACACCTTGTAGATTTTTCGATGGATGGCATCCAATTGATTATATTCCACAAAGCCAGAGGAATACCTCAATCCGTGAATGTTTCGCTCCAAGTAACAGGCGGTACGGCGATCTTCTTTACTCAAACAGAAAAATGGTGTGTTTGGCAGCAGTAAAAAGTTGCTACACTGAATTCCAATCCTAATGGCTATTTCCTTAGGATGGAATTTTTGCTAGACGGTGAAGCCTTCATTATCTACAACAGCTATTCTCATGTTGACTCTTCGATTAATACTGAAGCAAAATCACATGTTCAGTTCCATTTTTTAATAATTTGAGGTAATCCCCCAATTTCAAGTTTTAAATCAACACTGGAACTTTTGATGCTCTCATCCCTTCTGGAACAATCGATGACAAAGAGAGCTTTGTCCTGTAAAGACGGTGGAAGTGAGAAGAGGATTATGTTGATTAGTCATTTTGTAGCTGAGACCAAATTGTGAGTAGTTGAAATAAACTTGCCGAATATTCCCCTCTGCAAAATTCAAATGCATATTTTCCTTGGGGTAATTCTCACCGTTTAGAGTGAGTGTTATATTGGTGATATTCAAATGATTGAATATTCATTGTTGGATTATTGTTGACTTTTAAGTCACGTTTTTTTCGGAAACATACAATCACATAGCTTTCGAGGAACGAGGAAGACTTGATGGCCCTTATTTAATTTTTTGCACCTTGCAGGCAGCATATGAAGTTCCCATTTTCTGAACGATATGAGAATAGGAGTGTCTGCTTGGATAGCTTTCGGAAGTTGCAATTTAATTTGATCAGGGGGAAAGATTCGTTCAACTTTCAGTTCGATATTTTCAATTTCCAATTTAACTTTCGTTTTCAGCGTTAGTGCAGCAGGAGCCTCTCCTATTTTGAAACAGTTGCTATCATCTTCAGCTCGTACTAAGCGAATGGTACGTTTACCATATGAAACACTCTGATTTTCAGTTGCTATCATCTTCAGCTCGTACTAATCGAATGGTATGTTTACTATATGAGACACACTGATTTTCAAAAAATGCTTGATGGGTATGAGCATGTTGAATGTTAGATGAGTTGTGTTGATAACGCCGGTATTGTTGGGAAAAGTGCAACCGGAGGTGGCCAAGTGTTTGATATCTTCGTCGGTGCAGATGAGAAAGCCTCTAACAGTACTTACAATTCCAAGTTCACGAACTGCTTCCAATTCCTTACCACTCTGCTCATAACTAACAGATTGAAACATAAAAGCGACAGCATTGTTTGAGAATGACACCTTACCGCCCCCTTTATTCTTCTCATCTTTTCCACTAATAAACAGCAGACATCGTACACAGCTTCGTAGGCATCAGATTGATTGATGTTGATTTCAATAACATCGTTGTTGCGAAAAGACTTAAATAAGGATAGTAGGTACGCCACTCTACCTTTATGTATGTTGAACACTTGATTGATGATAACCAATAGATTCCAGAAAATTTTTTTTTCCGTTGTCAATAGTTGTCGACTAGTGAAGGTCTTGGTAAAGACTGACTTGGGGTATGGAGGTGTATTATTTTTATAGATAGTCAGCACCATACTTCCGCTTCAATTCCAAACGAATTATTATATCTTCGTTTCGGAAATCAATGAGCCTAGAATGTTGGTCGAGCACTCGCAGCGTGATATTGTTTATTTCGTTTCTATGTGCAATAGGTATTAAAATGGAATGATCAGGTGTTTCGTCAATTGCATACCCCAGATCAAAATCAACAGCAAATTCGTATATCGTATGAGTCGGTGTGTCGTTGTAGCCGAGTGGTTGTGGAAAGACAAACGATATTTGAAAATATCTACGTATATACGTAGTGGTTCAAGAAATTTTCAGTAGAGTCAAGGGGTTGGGATATTATCCGTTCAGGGAAAATGAGGATATCATAAGCCCTCACGAAGCCAAATCAAATTCCATATTCATTTTCGATGATGTAGCATGCGATGGTCAACAGAAAATTCGCGAATATTATTCTGTATGTAGGCATAAGATCATTGATGCCGCCTATCTTTGTAAGACATATTCAAAAATCCCCAAACAATTGATAAGAGACAATTGCAACATGATTGTACTTTACAAACAGGATGAAATGAATTTGAAACATGTATTCGATGAACACGTCTTTCTCGACATGTCTTTCGATGAATTCAAGAGAATGTGTGCCGAATGTCGGCAACATCGATATGGAACCGTTGTAATAATGAAAGATTTCGATAAAAATGGTGGACGTTATCGTCAAGGATTCGACAAATATATAAGTATACACAGTGTGTGATGTAGTATCATTCACCATCATGAGACCGCTGAACAAAAAAGTTGTTATTCGAATGCAAAGATTTTTCAAACCTCTGTCTATTCCATTGAGGAAAATAGCGAATAAAACAGCAATACAGTCAGCTACTGATTGAAAACTACCCGATTGAAAACTGAGGCAAAAACCGAACTCAAACAAGAGACAGTGAAAGAGTCTGAAACGACTCCATTCCAATCCCTCGTACATCTCGCAGGTACAGATGAGGATGATGATGAAAACGTCTTCAGTGAGTATGCAGAAGACGAACAAGACGACAACGTTGCATCAGGCATTAATGAACAAGTTTTTGAAAAATATATCGATCATAACCGTACATTAAAAAATATTGGGGAAATGACAAGGAAATCGACAAAGTATACGGTCCCAAATATGATGAGTATCTTCAAAATGGTTCCTAGGCCAAAAGGAAATCGATTTTGACAAGCGTAGCGGATACATAAAATTGGCTGGGTATCACTGGAAAGGAACACCTGGTATATATGAACTGTTATTTCTCGACATGCCTGAAAAATATAATACTCAGAATTTGAATGTATACAAAAAGATTTTGGATTTATCGAGCGCTCACAAGTATTCGCCTGGGTATCTAAAAGGCACTCAGAGATACAAGTACACCAACATAATCAAACCGTTGTTTCCTACAGCAGGAAATCGTCATAAAACTGGTACTGGTACCTAAAACACCTCTTACTACTACTACTGCGATGACATCATATCTACCCAAAACGTCACTTCTTGCAATGACATTCGATACGGAACCCATTGAATACAGTCATTGGGACGATTCCAACGAGCTATGCGAACGGCTCAAATTATTGCTAGCCTCTCGAGATGCAGGAAATACTTGCCATTTTAAATGAACTCAAAGAGGCAAAAATAATTCTATATACACTACGTTCCCTATAAAATATTATTTTCAAAATGGTTATCGATAAGTTTGGACGTAGCGACAGTAACAGAAAGCGAAAATTGCCAACGCCCTCTGGAGGATATTGTTGCATTATACCTTATTCATTGTGGTGATGTGAAATTGTGTACTGTGAAGAGCCCCACCACTGATTATGATGTTGCTAATAAAAAGTATGTGGATGGAACCGATAAAGAACTTGCTGACACTCAGCTACAATTCCTAGGAAAGCTTCTTATCAGCATAGCCGGCCAGAGAGCATCGCCTCGGGAAACGACCTTTCGCATTCAGTCTGATTTTATACATGTACTGTTAAACATCGTTTTTAATAATTTTTATGTATTGAATAAAAAATCATTTTTTAAGACTTTTCGGTTTTTGGAAAACATAAGTCGTGAAATGTCTTCAAAATTTTTGTTCAAAATTGTGTGTACTACAGTGTACGAAAAATTTCACTTTTCATTTCAAAACGGAAAGATTTCGTTTTCCGAGGTGTTTGTACTTGTGATTATTTCAAAAAGTATTCAAAAAAATTTTTTCAGATTATGTGTTTTGAAGTTTGAAATACAAAATACCTCGTTTTCCGAAAAATGTTTTGAAATTTTTACTCAAAATTGCATGTGTTTGTGCAAATAAAAAATTTCATTTTCTTTCAATTCTAAATGCAAAATATCTCGTTTTCCGTAAAAAGCTATCAACATTTTTGTACAAAAGTGTGTACTACAGTGTTGATTCAATCGAAAAATTTCATTTTTCATTACAAAACCGAAATATTTCGTTTTCCAAGGTGTTTGTACGTACTTGTGATTATTTCAAAAATTATTCAAAACTTTGGGTGAAAATTGTGTATGCTTTTGCAAAACGAAAAATTTCATCTTTTCTCAATTCGAAATATCTCGTTTTCCGTAAAATGTTTCGAAAATTTTTGCTCAAAATTGTGTGTGTAATCAAAAAAAAATCCATTTTTCATTGCAAAACCAAAATATTTCGTTTTTCGTGAAATGTTTTCAAAATTTTTGTTTAAAATTGTGTGTACTACAGTGTTGGTGTAATCGAAAAATTTCATTTTACATTTCAAAACGGAAAGACTTCGTTTTCCAAGGTGTGATTATTTCAAAAAGTATTCAAAAAATTTTTTTTAGATTATGTGTTTTGAAGTTTGAAATACAGAATACCTCGTTTTCCGAAAAATGTTTTGAAATTTTCACTCAAAAGTGCATGTGTTTGTGCAAATAAAAAATTTAATTTTTTCTCAATTCTAAAAATACGAAATATCTCGTTTTCCGTGAAAAGCTTTCAAAATTTTTGCTCAAAATTGCGTGTATCTGTGTAAACAGAAAAGTTCGTTTTTCATTTCAAAACCGAAATATTTCGTTTTCCGTAAAAAGTTTTTAAAATTTTTGCTCAAAATTCTGTGCGTACAATCAAAAAATTTCAATTCGTTCAATTTTTTGTTGTAGATGGATCTAAACAAAATTAACGGAATTTCTCTTGTAGACACAGAGAATAAGAAACCTGTGGAGAAATTACAAAATCTTCCGCTAGGAGAACCGCAGCAAATTTTCTCAGCCCGAATCGTGCAGACGAAATTTGGAAGGACAGTACTGCTCGAGTTGGAGAAGCATATAACGTTTCTACCGCAGAGAGTTACAAAGACCTACGAGGGAATCATAAATCATTTCGAACAAGAAAAGTACGCCATCGTGTTCAGAGGACTGATCAATACGGGGAAAGCCAATCCTGCAAACTTTTTCGAAATTGTAGAAAATTGAGGTTAGTTTTGTTGTTTTTCATTTGTTTTTCTTTGAAAGTGGTAAAATGTGTGATTTGAAATTAATTTTTCTTCTTCGTTTTCCAGATAGTTATATACCCTCAGTAGAGGGGGAAAGATGGGTCTGGACCTCCCCCCAAGGGTATGCCCCCCCAGATCCACAACACTGACTGTGACCTTGATTCGTTTTTTTATTCTCCGCCTATGAGTTGACCTTGAGTTGTGTGTAACATAATGAGGTGAAACCCCTTTTTTACTCTCCGCCCATGACTGGCATTGAGATGTGTGTGATGTCATGACCGTGAACCCCTTTTTACTGTACAGCTATGATTTGGCCTTGCATGGTCACATGACCTTGGAAATTTCCTAAGCGATTTCGAGCTACGAACACGTCATATGACCTTGGGAAAAAATTCTGATCGATATTGACCTCGAAACACGTCATATGACCTTAAACACAAAGTGTGGTTAGACAACCGGCTTTGCCCTTGATACATGAGCTCAAATATAAAGAAGATGTAACCTTGAACCCCTTCCCTCCTGATAATTTTTCTATAAGTATGGAGTTTCATACTTTCACATTCAGTTCATATAATCTCAAGTGTTCGAATAGGTGATTAGTATTTGTTGAGTTTCAAGGTGATAACGAGAAGTAACTAGCAATCCAAGTAGTGAGTGTTGACATCGTCATAGAGGTGAACATATTTTTTATATTCTTAAACTGTAATTTTCACTATTTTTTTTTGAAATGGATAATTTGAAATTTGACATTGGAAAGATTAATTTTGCAATTAATCAACAAAATGAAGTTTTAGAGCAGAGATCCATAACATCATTGATTGTCGATAAGGGTTATAAAATTGAAAAAATGACTATGCTTTCTACACGATATGGTAAATCCATCCAAGTAGTTTTATTGGATGAGGAAAGTAATACTTCTTTCAAATAGTGGCTACCAAAACGTGTCACAGAGCAATTCACAGAGGACATTATTCGTGAAGTGAATTCAACCAAATCTAAATTCATTTTTACATATATGGGTCAAAGTTCTCAGGATTATCCTGGTGCCAAGACCCGCTCATTGGTAAAATTTGATATTTTAGATTGATGGTGTTGATTGTGTCTTTATTCTCTTTGTAAATAGTGAAAATATGGTTTATTTATATGAAATATGTATCAACTCTCTCGCTTCAATCATGGTCAAATTTCAAGTGAGTGTTTTTTTTTCCATTCACAATATATCTCCCAAACTAATGAATGTGATTTGTGTTTTTTCAGAGCTGTTCATTCTGCAAATATGTGGATGCAATATTCAGCACAAGAGTGACCGGAAGCTGTGGATTTGGATTCTGCCATAAGAAAAATGGCTTGGGAAATGGCTGATCTGAGTTTTGACGCTCTACATTCATCAAATTATGATTTAAGTGTATGTTATGATGCTGAGGAGGTGCGAAAACTTTTGGAGCTTAGTGAAAAGTATGAACTTGGTGTGGCATTGTGTCATAAATATTCGTATGGAAGCAGGAATTTGGATGACTTCTGTAAGCTAATAATTGAAGCAGACTTGAAACATTTTCTTTACGATATATGCACATACCTGCCGCAGAATATTATAGAGAAATATCAATTGGAACCGCGAAGTCCTAACCCACAACTGGAAGAATCATTAACTGATGGTGATGTAATTAATTGAAATCTGTTGTATATGGTATGAATAAAATAATGTTGCATATTTGCCTATATCTAGTGAATAAAAGACAAAAAATAATTATTGATTGTTTTATTATTTATCGAATATTTCATGATGAATTACATGTCAATCTTATTATAATCCAGTCTGAACAGAGCCGTTAAGAGCATTATATGATAAAACAGCATCGTGGAAGATGAGTGCATATACTTTGGTGTTTGCTGGAAACTTCACCTTGCGTGTTTCAAATTCTATTTTGATGTCGACAGTGGATGACTTTATAGCATCGGGTTGATGGGAGCAGTCGATGATGAATAGTGGATTGTTGCGAAAGCTGCCAATATCCATCATTGGCTCACTCATAATTTTATCGTAGTAGCTGCGTTGGAAGTTTTCATATGCATAGTAGGCTGATGAGTCTAACTTCTTATCGAAATCCAGATTCCAACGCTCATATGGAAGTACTTCAGAGTTCAGAGATAGTCGAATATTATTAATATTCACATGTGAGAATTTAGTTACATCTTTTGATATATTTTTGGATTGATTAGTATTTTGAAAGCCGATAATGATATATCGTGGTCTTTCGAGACTGTTGCTGTCTTCACAGCCCATATATCTGAGGATGTATCACGAAGTGTGGGTAATTCATAAAGGTCCCACATACGATAAGCCACCTTCACTTTAGCATTATTAGAATTTTTATTGATGCGATTCAGTAGTTTCAATTTTTGGCGATCTTCCGGCACAATGTGTCTGATTCTCCATTATATTTTATTGATTTCTAAATCTGCATCAACTTCTCCAATGAATGAATTTTTGAATGAGCGTGCTATAATCAAAATGAGCTCCTGCTTCACATTCAATATCCCTTTATTGTAATCTTCAGCAAAACCCATGAGATACTTCAAGGGTAATTTGCCGCTGAATACATTGCTGACGGAATCCAATATATCTTGTTTATTCACATCAAGACCCCATCCTATCGGTAGTAGTGAATTTGCTTGTGTTTGTGCGAATGATATCATCGTTTTCATTGTTGTAGTTATACCAGGTTTTCGAACAACGACCACTTGTTCACCCCCCATTTCATGGCGAATTTCAAGGAAGAGAAAAGCGAGGGCATTATTGGATAGGTAGCACTGCTTCGTGGTATCAGATGGTGTGGACTTCCCCTCGATATAAATGTAACTGTCTGCTATATCCAGTATAAGATCTTGAAAATTGATTGGAATTCTTATTTCATCTGAATTTTTGTAATATGGTGAACCATACGGCTTATATGTATGCTCATGATGGCTAATGAGGGAATGGTCGAACATTGGCTCTTCGAATACCTCCAATTTATCACTTGTGGTGATGGTAGCCATGTTATTACTATTTTTTATATCGCACCTTCAAACCAATGGATTTGAGAAAGTTCACGCTACTAGCACTTATTCTATATCTTGACCGTTTGGCTAACATATGTGGAATGAATCGACTTTTAGATTTCTCCTCCTTTAAATGCACATGACTATACTCTCCACCAAATGCATTACGTTGATTCATCAGCTGCCGCTGCTGCAATCGATGGCTATTAAAGCACAATCCCATTTTTTTACAATAATTGTAGAGTTTATATCTCCATCAAATATTATCATCTGCTCAACGCTGGGAAGTAATAAATACTGAGTTACTATTTTATCAGTTTCCTTTATATTGATTTTTTCACAGATGATCATCGCTCACCATCGTTTTTGGTCAATTGTTTGGATACTTATCGAGGGTTGTTTTTTCAAATCAGATTGCATCGATTTGATATCCTTTTCCATATGCTCACAATTTCTCACAGTTTCTACTAACTTCAGTCCAAGCGCAATGAGATCTTTTCTAACAGATGAGGAATGTGTTTCTACTCTATCTAATCTCAAATTAATTTTATCAATATCAGAATCTATTTCTCCTCTAATCTTTGAGATGTAAAAACCAACATAATCACGATTAACACAATCCGCACTCTCTTCAGGTTGTGCTATATTTTTCAAATGTTTATTTTCCATATCGAAGTTTCCATCGGAAGTCAATTTGAAACCGGCTCCAGGTGGTCCTCGCAAAACAGTATTTGAAACAGCCTTACTTCTGCGACCAAACTTATCGATGCTTCCTCCACTCATTTTTGTGATATACTTATGACGGTCGTCAATGTTGTGAATCAACATATGAGAAATGATGATCGTTATAGCTTTATCAATTCCAATTTAACTATTATTTTTTCACCATTGAAATTGATCAGCTTACCATTATCATCCAATATGCGTAGAGTGATATTGTCGAGATACTGACGACCCCCAGGTTGGATTGGCATATATATAATATTTTGTGGCTCTTTGGTGAGTTTGTAACCGGGCTCTACATCAATATCAAATTCAAAGATGCTATGGATTTCATCACCATTTGAATATGCTCCAGCTGTAACATTACAATCCACACGAATTATTCTTACCTTATTGATATTCACAGGCAATGTTGATTAGTGTGTTTCACCACAACCGAACACATTATTATCAAACCCCAGAAGTTCAGCAATGGTGTTTTCATGTTTGAGATTGATGAAATATTTGGAGCGTATTTCGCATTTCAGAGTGTTGTTGTTTGCATGTAGGAGAAATACTTTGTTGATATTTTCTTCATCCCCATTTTCTAGTTTCACTTCTTTGGATTTGATGAATCTTTGAATCACCTTATTGATTTCATCAATTTCATAAGCTCCAGGTGGAATTTTTATAATAGTGGGTGGTGAGTTTATTGTCTGCGAATAGCCGATAACATTATTCTTAGCATCTACATTAAATATGGAGTTGTAAGAGTAGAAACCATGTAATCCCAGACCATAATTACTGGTGGCATCCAATTCGATGGGAGGGTAGAAGTTGGCGCTCAACTCGCTAGAGTATCCCGACAATGAAAACGTACGTGACATGACTGATGAATTTTCAATGATTCAAGTCTTTTTATTGCTGGCAGCAGAAATTGTGGAGTAATCGTTGCTTTTTCGGCGCTCTATCCATATCACTATGTGTGACTACATTCACATCATTCACTTTACAATAACAACAGAAAATTTTTCTTGTAGGTGGACCATCATTCACATCAGAAATACAGCTGCTGCCGCCGCTGGAATCATTGTAATGGTCTTGGCAGTACTGATACCTCATCACATCAATATCATTTTGTAGGTTTTGTGGTAACTTATCCCATACAGATGCAATTTCATGTGACGCACACCCAATCATCACCTCTTTCGGCATATCAGCGAGTTGTTCTTTACTCATTTTTCGTAAAGTGCGTGCTCTGGAATATCATCCTCTTGATACTCTTTCTGTCCTGTGCTGGTGTTATTTCCATGATTTGTTCTGGAGAAACTTCAAACACAAATGACCACACCATACTGTGTTGAATTGTTGTTTACGCTCATAGTTATAAGTAACAGTATTGATAGAATTTGATCCCTTATAGAAATAGTAAATCAACTCTTTGGGAGGGGGTAAATCACCAAAACTATCAAAATATTTCACAGAAGTGCCGCTTTTTCTGTATGCTACCCAATGTGTTCCTCGGCCATGTCGACTATCCAGATTTACTATAGCAGATTCATATCGGCGTGGTCCTGATTTTGGTAAATCATCACGCATATATACCCCCCGAAAATATGGAATCATCATTTTCTTAGCGTGATAGATGAGGTCGATGTTGGAGAGAGCTCTTTGAGGTAGCAAATCTATGAGTTTTTTGGATTTTGAGGTTTCAGATATAGTCCTAATCCTTTACGGTAAGGTTTCAAGTAGATACCACTCCCTTGTTTACCAATCCTGCCTTGAATCGATTCCAAGAACTTTCAGCAAGTTCCTGATCCGCTATGTGTCTAGCTACAAGATTGTTGGGATTATGTGAATATGCAATATCGTGTTTTTTGCATGCAACATCCAGTTGATTGACACCTGGATCACCTCTCACCAATCTTTTCTGCAATTTGGTGTCGGGACCGCAATACTGATAGCCAGGTAAGTGTAATTCGAATGGTAGATTATTAATGAGTGAATTTACCAATCCTCTACCAACTTTATTCGAATGCAATTTAGTAGATCTGCATCGGTTCATAACCGCCATTTAAATGAAGAAATCGACATGGAATCCTGCTTATATAGTCTCCAACTGTCATACAATGCGCATACTACAGCAAAAGCAACAATTTTCCATCGATAATTTCGATGAAAAAGTGGGTTGTGGATCGGGAAGTGGTGTCAAACAGCGTCATGGATCTTTACTTCCACTATCCATTCGCGGACTGATTACACAACACAACAAAAAAATATTTTTTGAATGTTTCCTACACTAAATTAGTCAATTTCTACTAATTTTGGGGTGATAAAAACGAAAATAACAATGAAAAATTTTTATTAGCTCTGGTTTTTGAGATACACAGTACTTAATCTTAAAGAGTAGTTATACTATACGTGAAAAGTGAAAGTACATAAAACAATGTTGTTATGTTTCTTTTAGAATATTTTAAGTACAAAATTAATAAAAAAAAACATTATTCTTAGTGTTTTGACAAATAAAAGAAGTTTGTACCACCAAATTTCAATTAAGTCCATCCGATTCATTGTAAGATCGCTGTCGTTTAGCTTGTCATTTATAAAACACTTCTGGAGCATCCCTTCACACAGACCAGCAGTAGTCTGCAAGCATTACTTCATTCCAACGGCCCTGATATCTCTGTTCCATTAAGGCAATGTCTTGATGGAATCTTTCTCCATGTTCGTCACTCACAGCTCCACAGTTTTGTGGGAAGAAATTAAGATGAGAGTGAAGAAAATGAATTTTTAAGGACATGTTGCATCCAAGTTGGTGGTAAGCTTGAAGAAGCTCTTTAACCAATGCTGTGAAGTTATCATCTCTTTTGTTACCTAAAAACCTATGTACAACCCCCTTAAAGGCTTCCCAGGCTCTTTTTTCATTTCCTGTTAAAATCATGTCAAAAGCAGGATCATTTACGATTTCACGGATTTGAGGCTCAATAAAGATGCCTTCTTTGACTTTAGCATCACTCAACCTGGGAATCTTTGCTCTCAAGTACTTAAAAGCTTGTCCTTCCTGGTCCATGGCCTTCACAAAGTTTTTCATTAGTCCCAACTTAATATGTAATGGGGGAAGGAGAACATCCTTAGGATCTACAAGAGGCTCGTAAACTACATTTTTCTCATTAGGGTTTAGGTCTCGTGTAGGCCAGTTCATTTTTTTATAGTGAGATTTTCTATCCCGACTGTCCCACAGACACAAAAAACAACAGTACTTGGTGAACCCTAATTGCATTCCTAGGAGTATAGCAATGACTTTCAGATCACCACAGATGTGCCACTTGTGTTGTTCATATTTGATTGGTTGGAGAAGTGTTTTCATAATTATATACGTTTCCTTCATGTGAACTGCATGATCTATAGGAATAGAGGGTAGCTGATTTCCATTATGCAGAAGTACAGCTTTTAAGCTTAGTTTTGAAGAGTCTATAAACATTCTCCATTCAGATGGAGTGTGATCCAAATTCAAGCAGTCCATCAAACCATTAACATCAGAACAAACTACCAGGTTTTCTTTTTTCTCAAAAAAAGGAAGCAAATCTTTTTGACGCTGTCTGTACTGAGATATTTTCACATCATGTTTTAGAAGATTCCACTGTTGTAGTCTTGACCCTAACAGCTCAGCCTTTTCCTTAGACAAGCGAAGATCTCTTATAAGGTCACTCAACTCTGCTTGACTAATTCTGTGCAGGTCACTAGACCTATCGCTTACCTCAAAATCAGGGTCATAGGATGTAGAAGGATGGGGTGCTCCTTCTAAACAGTCTTCATCACCTTCCTCTACAATTTCATAGTTTTGGGGTGGAGAAGGGACTGGCAAATTGTCTGAGTGTGGTACAGGCCGAAGAGCAGATGGGAGATTAGGGTATTTAATCGTTCCTCTTTTCTTCATAGATAAACCTTGCTTAATGGGAGGAGTTAAGCAGAAATAACAGTCGTCTGTATGATTGGTAGGCTCACGCCAAACCATAGGTACTGCAAAAGCCATTGGTGTTGGTGATGAAATATTTCATTTGTTGAAAACTCAATATATATATATATATATATATACATATATATATATATATATATATATATATATATATATATATATATATATATAATATAATGATAATATATCTTGAAAACAAGAGCTAATATATAATTTTTATGGTCACTTTCGGTTTTAACACGTGGAAATACATTAAAATCATCTAATTTCAACTCCGAAACAAAAACTTTGTTGTGTTGTGTTATTGGACCTTCTAATTGTGGCAAAACAAATATTATGATTTCTCTGCGGACTCATCCTCTAGGATTACGATTTGCAAATGTTTATCTGTATTCAAAATCTCTTTATCAACCTAAATATGAGTATTTACGTGAAGTGCTAACTCCAATTAAAGGATTGGGATTTTACACCTTCGCCAATAACGCAGGTGAAATAGTAGAACCGTCAGATAAAAATGTGGATTGTTTCTATCTAGCCCAAACATATTCACGAGTTCCAAAACAATTGATTCGAGATAATGCAAATTTTATTATGCTGTTCAAACAAGATGATATGAATCTCAATCATATTTTTTCCGACCATGTGTCACCAGATGTTACATTCAAGCAATTTCAAGATATGTGTGCGAGATGTTGGGAAGATAAATATGGATTTTTAGTAATTGATAAGAATCGAGAAGTGCTAGATGGACGTTATCGAAAAGGATTTGACGCTTTCATATATCCTTGACGTTCTTGAAATAAATGATTCATTCAAGTGTTAGATAGTGTAGACAACACTTCATTGTACACATTTTCGAAGTGAAAACAATATGGAGGGGAAAAATGATGACGAAATATGTTTAAAATAAATATTAATTGAAGCAACGGATGCCGTTCGAAAGAAATTCAATTATATCAAGAGTAGTCGCCAAGGTGATCAATCATCACTCCAGAGAATCTACGAGCCAATAATAACACCATTGAAAGCAATATCTGCCAATACTGGAGGATTATCTCAAATGAATGGAGTTATACAGAAAACAGATAGTGTAACACCATTCACCGCTAAAACTATAAATAAAAGTGAGTTGAAACCAAAATTTGAAGGTGCTTTTTCGAAGGCTCATCAATCTTCTCAATTGTCAACTTCAAATTCAGAATCACCAAATACACTTGATAATGGTGATGAAGTACAAATGCATATACAAAAGTTACTATCAGGAAATCCCTCATACGATACAGTCTTTGGAGTACACATGAACACTGATACGGAAATTTACAAATGGGTGTAGCTGATGTGGAATTTATCGATGAAAAAATTGTGTTCAAGAAAAATGGTAAAACTATTGCCACATATCAGGGCACACCAAAATTATATAAATTGATATTCATGAAAGTACCATCGGGAAATATTCCCTCTTCCGATATGAGCACTTATGGTGATATACTCAAATTAACAAAGGCGGCATATGAATATAATGAAAGAAAACAGGGTCTACTATCGAATAATTGGAAGAAATATCGTGAAATAATTCTACCACTATTATCCAATGGAAACCCTCTGCCAAACTCTAGTAGAGAAGGTGCTGGCATGATCAAACTGCCCACCCAAAAAAATATATCAGAAATAAGCATATAGATTATGTATATTGGAATAAACTCGAAGAATTGATTGATCGCCTTCGATTACTTTGGAGTTCACGAATGGCTGGTCATACCGGCCACGATAATGAAATATTGGCCATAATTGAGGAATTACGTGAAGAAGGATTAGTCTATTGATCACAAAGTCA
Organism: Leptinotarsa decemlineata; assembly: GCF_025532065.1. NCBI lineage: Eukaryota > Metazoa > Arthropoda > Insecta > Coleoptera > Chrysomelidae > Leptinotarsa > Leptinotarsa decemlineata. Next base: position 4,806,070 of record NW_027412536.1, on the reverse strand, counting down.
TAAACACAGAATCAGTTTGTGAAACTGACTCATCACTAATTGATTATTATAACTGAATTGAATGATACTTTTACTGAGCGAGTTGATGAATTTGATCAGTCAGTAATTAAACCTGCACTTGAACAGTAGAGAAGTGAATCTTCAACATACTAATCTTGAGTAATATGAGTGATGCAAAATGGGAGATTGTGAAAGATATACATAAGCCAGCGCGTCGAAATTTTCCCCGTCGAAAGACAATAATAAAAGGATTTTCGGACTTGTGGCAGATGGATTTGATGGAAATGCAATCATATGCTAAAGAAAATGACGGTAATAGATACATACTCATAGTAATCAATTGTTATTCAAAATATGTATGGTCAAAACCGTTGAAAAATAAATCTGCTGATTCAGTTACTGCAGCTATGGCAAGTGTGTTGGAAGATGCAAAGCATGTGCCGAGAAACTTACAATCTGATCACGGTAGTGAGTTCCATAATTCAAAATTTTCATCGTTAATGAGGAAACACCATATCAATCATTACTCAACATTCAGCACAAAAAAGCTTCAATTGCCGAACGAGTTATCAGAACTTTAAAAACTTGGCTTTATAAACAATTTTCACTTCAAGGTCATTACAAGTGGTTGAAAGTTCTTCCTAAAATTACCAATCAATATAACAACAAAGTACATCGCACCATTGGCATGAAGCCTGCAGAGGTAAAACCATCTACAAAATTGTTCGTTTATACAAAATCTGATAAGGCATGTGGTAAACGTGAAAAAAGTCAATTCAAAATTGGAGATATGGTACGAATTAGTAAATTTAAAAACGTATTCGCCAAAGGTTATACTGCAAACTTTACCACTGAACTTTTTAAAGTTGTGAAAATTAATAGTACAGAGCCTATAACTTATGAGCTAGAAGATGTGAATGGATATCCAATCAAAGGTTGCTTTTATAAAATGGAGTTAAATAAAGCGAAAGATCCCAATACATATTTGGTTGAACGAGTTTTGAAAAAGAAAGGACGTCGCCTATTTGTGAACTGGTTGGGATTTTCTGGAGATCATAACTCTTGGATTGATGAAAGTTCATTAATGTAATTGCAGTATTATTGTTCTTGATGAAAAATAAAGATATATAAATGAAATTGTTTTTTTTCAATTTCACTCGTTGAATTGGCTTCTTGTACAACCGGTATTACTTGTTTCATGATGAGGGAACAAGTGGTCTATTATTAGCAGTGTGAATCTGACGACATTTAATAATCAATGCTTCAATCATTTTATTTTTTTCAGAGATTGAAAATAACTTTCTAATTGTTATTTTCACTATTTTTTCAAATAATCAGATTTGCACTTTTAGTTATGACTAGAAAGTAACATACATAAATATTATTTGTTTTTTGAAATGAAAAAGACTAATCGTTACTTTCCTTATTTATTTTCTCAAATATAAATATATTTTTCACATATAAATAGAAAATGCATTACATAACTTTATTTTGTTTTTTTTTTTGAAAATAAATGAATAATTGATACGTTCATTATTCATTTTTCCATATATAAATAATCAATTATACACTTTTAAATATGACTAGAAAGCGACATTCACACATAACTTCATTAGCAACATACAAAAAAATATTTACAAAAGATTTGTTGGGGAAGATTTCTCGAACTTGAAACGCATTTTTTTCATGTGATAATAATGATATCTTTATTCAGAATAAAAGAAGAATGAATAAAACTAAGGGCCTACATGATTGCTCTGAATGAGAATAAAATAATACAGATATGAAAATAATATAGAAAATATTATGATACATGAATTGCAAATGTAGAGGTAAAGATAAAAAATTTTCACAAGAGATGTAAGATGGAATTTTCATGTATCTCCTTGCTGAAGATTTCCAATTGCCAAATTTTGGGAGAAAGTTTTTTCATGTGAGCAGATCTCTCTCGTTGAGCTGCTCTCATTTGTTCACATTCCACTTTGAGGAGAGAAACTTGCTCTTCCAATTCAACAAGTTTTTCCCTCTTAGCTCTATATTCCGTTTCGAATCCATTGTAAACGTGATACATCTCTAAAAATTTCTCTTTCCTGGATCTCATAAATGAAAACCAATCGTCTGATTTTTCGAGGTCAATCGTTGGGGGCGGTGTCCTTTTCCGGCTAACATCCTCGTATTCAGGAACCTGTGGAATGAAAGGATATGATGAACTAATATCTTGTCGCGTTTGAGTAATGATAATTACCTGTTGGAGTGATGTAGAAGGTCCTGTTATGACTTCCATCTCTCTCACTTTTATCGACTTGTCTATATCCCTTTTTTCATGTTCCATCTTGTTCCTTCTTCTAGATGGCGACTTCGAGCTAGACTTTTTAGACTTCTTCGCCTTCTTCATTATCTTTTCTTCACTCTCCCTTTTTTTTTCTTTTATGTCTCTCAAGGTCATCATCCGAACTGTTCTGATTGATTGAATTATGTGGAGATCCCATATTCTTCGAATACGTTTCCTCCATCTCTAATATATTACTCACAACAGTTTGTGATAAGTTCGGAATTGACTCATCAAGATTCTGGGTGTGAGTCGCCATCACATTATTAAAGTTTAAGGGATCGTCATTCAACTCCACATGGTTTGGATTGAATCCGTTTAAAAAAGATTTAGCATTGTGCATCTGCTGAATGGAAGTCATCACCGGTTTTGGTATCTCCCCGCCTTCCTGAATGACCACGTTTTGGTGGACAATTATATCGCTGCGCTCCATTTCACACATTTCTGTTCGGTTTACAGAGCTTGATGGTTTTAATAACGCTTCTTACAACAGAGACATGGTTCTGAAATCATAAAAAATTATAGACAATATAATATGATTAATTTTAATTAGCTAACAAAAACAGTTTTAATTTTTCCTTTTCATCATCCTGATACAAAACAGTGGAAATCTTTCAGAAAAAGCAATTTCAAAAGAAGTAACTCTATACGAAGAAGTAACTTTTAATCACAATGTACCCTTTCTAAAACAACTACTTTCAAAAAAACATTGAATTATCTGAAACAAAAATTACATTCAAATCAATTACATTCATATGAACACTGAATCACACAAAAAAATACTTTATAGAAAAACAAAAAACTGTTCTTCACCAAAATTAATTTCATCTTAAAATATAAACTTTTCAGTTTGATATGAATAATATATTAGGTTGTACTTACATCGAGATGAATTTTCAGTTGCTGAGATTTGAAGGCGTTGATGGAGTTGCTTCACCTGGCTGCTTTATTGAACTGAAAGGAAGGAATCAAATTCAAAAAAGAATTCCATATAACATCATCAAAATCTCAATGTCCTTTCAGAAACCTTCAAACTTGTTTCACACTTTTCAAGGTTGTATTACGTTTACATAAAAACAACTAGTTTCATAAAAAACAATGAATTATTTGAAAAAAAAAACTGAACAGATAATTTCATATGAACACTGAATTATACAAAAAAAATTGTAGAAACTGAAATGAAGGAATCAATTTCAGAAAAGATTTCCATATAACATCGTCACATCTCAACTTCCTTTCAGAAACAATCAAATTTTTGTTCAGAATATTATATTACCTATAAATGAATACTCTCTTTCGATAACATCTACTTTCATGAAAATCAGTTGATTTACACAAAAAAAACTTTTGGAACAGATAATTTTATATGAACACTGAATTGAATACAAAATTAGGAATTCAAAAAACTAAACACTCCTGAAAATATAACCCTTTCAATTCGAAATGAATAATATATTACATTGTATTACATTGAGATAACTTCAACTGCTAAGAATCGTTGATGAATATTGGGTTGCTTGAGTCAACTATCACTTGACTTGACTGTCACTGCAAGTTAGTTCGATGGGTGAGAGATACTACAACAGAATGATGTGTTGTCCCTTCTGATTCTGTTCTGGTGTTTGGAAAGGTCAGCCCTTTCTGGTAGGCGTTGAATTTGAGTCTTATGATTTGTCCCAACGATACAAAATTAAAAATGGAAGAAAAGAGTAGTAAGAGTTTATTGTTGGTAGAAACTAATTTGAGATTTTACATTTGTCCAGAGTGCAGGGTCGTATAATCACAAAATTGTTAGAATTCCGTCTTTATCACCCTATAAAACTTCCCGAATGTTCTAATGGATATTTCGACGGTTTCTACCTCAAATATGCCAATGCACTTCTGAACGTGCTAATGGATTTTACGGTCAGGGTTTCCTAACCGAATTTTTTCTTCAAATAAACCAGTCATCCTTTGGCATCCCTACAATAAAATAATAAGATTGAGTAGAATACTGCACCATATAATCATAAAATATTTTCTCTCCAAAAATAAACCAAACAACCTTTTGCATCCCTTCAATAAAAGAATGAAATTGTCTAGACATCAACAGCATATAATGATAAAATATTTTTTCTCCAAATAACCAAACATCTTCTCGCTTCCCTTCAATAAAATAATGAAATTGTCTAGACTTCAGAGACATATAATCATAAATTTTTGTTTGAATATCGTTATTTTCTACCCACAAAGTTACAAAACTTAGATACTAAACATCCTTTTTTCCCAAAAATGCCGAATACGCGCAATTGTCAGTTTTGGAATAAAATATAATAATTGAATATTTTTTCTAAATCATATACTCGCGCTAATCTAATTGTGACTCAATCACTTATGAAAATGAAATTTTAATTCTAATTTATAGTGACACCACAAACGACTTGAACGATTCTTTTCGTCAAATATGAATTTTCCAAAATGTTAAAAGCAAAAATTAGATTTGTAAAATTCAATTACTCGATTGCTCTTCCAATAATGCAATAAGAAGATCTAGGTTTTCATCGATGGTATTGTTGGAATCTTTCATTACTTCCAAAAGAATTCTCAGATTCTGTTGGGAGCTTGTTTGATAAAATTCAATATCGGAATGACCCCAAGGTGATGTTTTGGTAGTACTCGGAATTATGAATCTTTTATCATCGTTATGCGACAGAGCGACTTTATTACACATCAAAGTATAAATATCATGTAAATCACTTCTGAATACATTCATCTTTCGCAATATTGTTCCACCTGTTTCAACAATCCTAATGTAATCGTCAATTGAAATCCGATTTTTAATAACGGATTTTTTGACACCCTTAGCCCTTTTAATTTCATTTGACACACTTTGGATGTGATATGCTTTTGCTCCAGTCCCATGAAAACTAATTATAGGATCGTTTGAAAGTTCGTCGTTCATATTTCCAATTACCGACTTCTTAACTGGCACATGGAACTTATTATCCAACGCATAGTTGGAAGTGTCAAATTTATCAATATTCTCAATGATAGATTCATAAAAATTATCTGTCATTATTTTCAAAATCAAAGAGTCTGAGTCGGTGTAGAGAAGAGAAGAACATGATCCGAAATGTTTTTTAATAACATCATAGAAAAAGTCGTAAATGACAGTTTTCGACATATCCAATATACTAAACCCCAGATACAATGGTTTGTTGTAACAAACCTTAACTTTATCCATATGTATGACTACAAAGTCTTCTGCAATTATGGATAATGTTTTGAAATTAGGGCGAGCTATCAATGCGTTGGCACCCATTCCTCCCCGTATAGATTCCCAATGTGTAACAATTCGAATGTCTCTCCTGTTGTAAACATTTTCCAAAGTTTTCCTATAAATAGAGTTCACATTTAATTTGAAGTAATTCTTCTCAAACTTATTGGTGGCTTCATTTCTCAGTTTAGTATTTAAATCGATATATTTTTTCAACCATTGTGACTGATCGAATCTGAGAACTCTATGGGTTCTAATCAGTTTTAAACCATTACGAAGCGCCTGTTTCAAATTTCCATAATGAACGATATATTTATTTTTATCATTCAAATTAGGTATAAGTTTGGCTATTTTAGACTTTGACCCAGGCGGTATGATACTTTCAACCAAAAATGGTAAGTCTGAATGTAAATCGTACATTTCAACGGGGTAATGAATATCAACTTCAAGAATGTATCCTTGAGAATTATCATCTGGAATACTGACGATATCTAGTTTACTTACTTCATCGGAGGTCAACCATGTGAACCCTCCAAAAGGTAGTGATTGAGACATGCTATGACCATACAGATTTGTTGCATCCAAATACATGATAAATGATGAAGCTTCATTAGGATTATAATTTGGAAGGAATTGATTATTTGCAATGTGCTGTCTCTCCGAACATTGACTAACACCGCCACGAATACCATTTTGAAAAAAATGCACCATGTCTATGTCAGTTAATAATTACAACTGGATGCCTGTATATTTCAACATAGCGTCCCAAAAAAGACCTGGAGATGTGAAATAATGTGCAGGATCCAATTTATATGTACTCAAACTCATGTTTCTGAAATTTTCAAAAATATCACACAGTAATAGAACATCTGATTTTAAGTAAATATCAGAATATTCACCCAAATCATGACAATTGAATGTTTTCCATACCTGCTTCACTCTATCATATTCAGTATCAGAAATATGTCTTTCATTTAGTTTGTCAAAAAAGTCCGCCTTTGATGGTATAGATGAATAATTCAATTTATCTAAAGAATCAATGAAACTGTATGGAAAAACACCTTTCTGTCTCATAAGTTTAAATTTATCATTTTCTGGAAAATGTTTTCTCATTTCCACAAAATGTTTCTCATCTAAATTATCGCCCAACTCTTGAAGAGATGCACTCATAAATTTGAAACTATCAATGAACCTTAATTTCAAAAATACTTTTTTCATTTGCCCATTTCGATTTAATTTGTTTTCCATAAATAAATGTTTCGTGAAAGAAATATATTTCTCTTTAGTTTGAGCGATGACGTCAACTTTACTTTTATTGGTGCATAAATCTTTTATGAACAAGTGACAGTCATACCCACTGAGATTATGGAAAATGATCGGAATGAAATTGGGCAATTTGAAATTAACACTACATATGGAATGTGTAGCACCGGTTCTTTTTTTTCCTGTCAGATGACAGACGTCATAAATTTTAATGTCATTCTCTTCGAATGTCTTTCCACATATAGTACATGTAGTGGCATTATTGAAATCATTTTCTTCCTCAACAGTCAAAGGGTTCATTGGAACGATATTTTTCAAATATTTGTGATATATATTTGTGACGTCAGCCTCCAACTTTGAAATGAAAACTTTAGATGCATCAGCCCCTCTATATAATACGAATTTTGAAATTGAATCATCAAAAGAGCACTTTATGAGATATGAGAAAGCGTATGGTTCATGAAGATAGGTTCGATTTGTGAAAGACTTAGCAGGATTTGGCTCATTTGTGTGCAGTGGTTTAAGGATTGATTCAAAATCAGCATACACTGTGAATGGAACTCTCAACTGTTTCTCAATATTTTCAAATTTCAAAATATTCTCAGGTACGCATTCACCGAATTTATCAACTCTGAATTTTGGGGTTGGTGTTGTTGTCGATATGTGATTACAATCATTCAATTGATGTCGCAATAAACCCCGCTCATTACTAAAGTACAATAAACAACCATCACAGAAATATTTTCTATGTTCATGTGCTGATATTTGAGATGATACTAATCTCGATAAATCTTTAATCCAACAATAATGACTGTTACCAGAATCATCCATTATATTCAGCAGATTCACATGACTATTAAGTCTACGTTTCGAATAATGTAAAGGGCCTACAACATCATATGAAACTTTACCGTTTTTGAAACATTTTTCTAAACCATAAACATTGATAGAGCAATCATTCATAATCTCAAATTTAGGAATATCTTTCAACTTTAGTGGAAAATCCATACCTGCTACATTCAACACGGTAGAGAAGTGAGGATAAGATGAAATTTCACACACTCTCACACTGGCAGGTTACAGAGCTGAAGTTACAGCCCATGCAAAACAGTATTGATCTTGATTAATAACATTCACAACACTTTTCTTCAACTCAATGAATTTGGGTAACTTGATATAAGAAGAGCCTCCAAGGGGACTATACTTGTTGACATTTACTTCCATAAACAGAATTTCCTCGATAGTCCAACCTGAAAATTTATTTTCTCTTCACATCTAATAACCAATTTTGTGAATACATCACTTACCTGAATCTCGATGTTGAAATTCCATTGCTTGAGCAGTTAAAGCATCAATAAAAATGTTATGAATCACATTCAAATCATTCGATTGATCGACAACTTGATTGGGACTATTGAATGATTTTACTTCTAAATTCTCCTTAGTTTGAAGATAGTAACGTCCAAACACCTCCATATTGACTTCCACACTTTTATGGATAACTAACACTTCTTCGAGTAGTTTAAAAACTTTTTGCTTCAATTCATTGAAAAATGTTGGGTAATCAATGTGATGGTTTTGACTATCCACTCTATAGCTCACAATTCTACACTTGAATGCTGTGCGTATGATTTTAACACCGTCCCCATATTGAATACATGCATTTGTTCTATGTTGCAAAGTCCTCCGATGAATATTCATCTGATCACTTGCAATATTTAAATTGCAACACAAACAGGTTTGCATTTCTGGAGATAATGGAGCGTTTAACCTAGGCCTCTTCGACATTGATGGTCTTTCATTATTTGCAAGAATACATGATTCTCGCTGATGACGACGCAAGTTGTCACTCCGAGTGAAACTATTGCCACATTCACTACACGTATACATCTCTTATATAATACCACACGATTATGATGAGAATATGGACAAAGAAGAAACATTCACAACACACATGTTATATGTGCACAACCCCACCACTCCAATTCAAGGTAAATCTATGACATTTCATTAAATATCACTCAAACTCAAGGTAATACATCCGTAATATCGTTCAAAATTTTTCTCAAGGTCATATGACGTGTTCGTAGCTCGAAATCGCTTAGGAAATTTCCAAGGTCATGTGACCATGCAAGGCCAAATCATAGCTGTACAGTAAAAAGCGGTTCACGGTCATGACATCACACACATCTCAATGCCAGTCATGGGCGGAGAGTAAAAAAGGGGTTCCACCTCATTATGTTACACACAACTCAAGATCAACTCATAGGCGGAGAATAAAAAAACGAATCAAGGGCACAGTCAGTGTTGTGGATCTGGGGGGGCATACCCTTGGGAGTAGGTCCAGACCCGTCTTTCCCCCTCTACCACTCTCCACCCCTCAGTACAACAGAAACATTTTTCGTCAAGCTTTCCTTTGAGAATCATCTCCGTTCATCGCTTCACCACATTTGACCAAGGTTCGAGTTTCCTACAGTCCTTCTACAGAGTAGTACTTCAAGCTTCCTTCTGCAGCGTTCAGCAAGTATTCATTTTCGTATTCGTCGCAGGAAAAAAAAATTCTTTTGTAAGTTGAAAATGGTGTTTTCAAAAACTTTATCGCAAATTGATAAATTGCTTGAAGCAATTAAACAAAATTATTCAAGTTTCTTTGCACGAACTTCGTTGAATTTGATTGGTAGGCATATTAGAAAATGTGAGTTGGCAATGAAAAAAATTAAATTTTCAGTGGGAGAAAAAAAGAAAATTATTAGTAAAGTTGGGGAATTGAAACGCATCAGATGTATAATAAATGTTATGAAAAACGATAAGTATATTGGATCAGGTTTGAAACGAAGCAGTAGAGTTAAATGGGAAAATGTAAATGCAATTTTCCGAGGTAGAGTGAGGACAGGTGTAATTATAAATTTAGCGCACAAAGAAGTGCGAAAATTTTTGAGTGATGCATATTTCCTTTTCAAATCTAGAATTTCCAAAATTTTGAAGGAGATGCAATGCCTCAAAGTGAACATGACATTCTTGGTGGATTTCATCAAAACATCAAATGTCGGGGAAATTATTGATAGAAAATATTTCAATACTCGTAATGAAATCATTCATTTGGGGACGGATTTGTCTGCTTGGTACAATGAATATGTTGTGGATGTTATTTTGAATGAAGTCGACGAATTTCAGGAAAGAGACTCTGGTTGGGCATTGAGTAAAATTCTTTTGCTTGAGGTAGCAATCAATAAATATGAATGGGTAACGGTGCATCATTCATACGATTGCCCAAAGAAATTGCAAACAAGCATGCATGTGTGAATCTTGATAATCAAGATGATGCGTGTTTTTTCAGAGCAATCGTAAGTGGTTTGTATCCTCCCAAAGGAAACATTACACGTGCATTTTCATGTCCAAATTATGATTCGGTTTTAAATATAAAGGGTTTGAAAATTCCTATGCCAATTCGCTGCATCACAAAATTTGAAAAACAAAACGATATTTCTGTGAATGTATATAGTTTAGAAATGAATGTTGTTAAAGAAAAGACATTTTATGAAGTAGTACCTGCACGATTAACCAAAAATAAATTGAATAAATATGTAAATTTATTATTAATTCAAAATGTATATTTTCCTAAATTTAATGAGTATGACGCTAATTATATTTCTCGTTCACACAAAAGGGTTTTCAAAAACTTTTTATTTGAACAGAGTAACAACTAATAACTATGAAATATAAGTACTGGCTATTACAAATCAATTGCACCTATTTATATATAAATTATTGCCGACTTTGGAGATATCAGCAAAATAATTGATGTCGTCTTCGAATCATCGAACAATATCCTGCTGATGTAAGAGGTTATCGAACTGTAACTTCTCCATCCCCTGGGGAAGTCTTGTAAGGGACAAACAAGACTGAAGATGATGCTTCGTGTTCGGGAACTGGTGGATCATCATTGGATGGTTCTTTCTTCGTTTGCCTTTTCAATCTGTAAATTACGTATAGAATGAAGACGGTGATTGAAATGTAAATGGGAGTCATCCAGAAATGGCTATTATCAGATTGTCTGGTTTCTTCTGGGATGAGTTGTAACCTCTCTTCTTCTAGGGTCAGATGTTGTAGTTTATCCAGGGGAATCTTATCTAATTTCAATGGTTTGAATTTCAGCGAGGAATTGATGTGAGCTGTCTTGATATTTGGTAAAGTGAGGGGTTCGTCTAATATGACACTTTTGGAGTTTATGAAGGCTTCCTTGTTGGTTTTGAATTCACAACCTGGTGGAAGTTTTATCAGATGCACTCCTTCCAGAACCATAACTTTCGTACTGGAACAATGTGTAGATATCTTCGTGGATGGGTTGAAAATTGTAGTAGTGGATGAAGTCGTGGGTACTAGTCTTGATCTTTGCTTGTCCCATCTTGAGGGGAAGTAGTCCTGGATTTGTCTTCAGGTTCTGGATTTCGATCTCCTGTCCTCTCTTCAGATGAAGACTGTAAAGGGACGAAGAATTTAGTTATCTTATTAGGCAAATGTCTTATATTTTTCTCATGGACGTTTGCATTTTCTGTCTCCACAGTTACTGTTTGGTCTTTTTGGATGGATTTTGGGAAGGAGGGTGGTAGCAGTTTGTTTCTTTTCACTGTTTTTCTTGTGTACACCTTGGTGCAGGGTTTGTAGGTAATAGGAATTTCTCTTTTCTTGTTTCTCTTGTCTATGATATTTGTTTTCTGTTTCTGGAAATCTTCGTTGATTTTCCTATATATTTCCTTCGTTTTTTCCCTGTGTTGTTGGACGTAGTTGTTAATCAACTTATGTCGATATCGAATGGGTCTTGACTATTGAGATGTCCGTGAATATCCATAGGTTTCTGTCTTGTTGCTGAATGGATAGAGTTGTTGTATCCTAGGATAGCATAGAGCATCTGTTCTTTGATGTCTCTTTTCTTATGCGTATCTCTCAATATTCTAAAGTGCTCGATCAATGTGGAATGGGAATCTTTCGACTATCCCGTTTGACTGAGGGTTTTCTGGAGTGGTATAGTGGATGTTAACTTTATGTGTGTCAACAAATTCTTGAATCAGTCCATTTTTGAATTCCGTTCCATTATCAGTGACGATCATATATGGTATTCCATGATGGTTGATGAATACTAAGAGAGCATTGAGAGCGTTGATAGCATTACATCCCTCTATTGGATACGCCTGGCCATATTTTGAAAATGCATCCACAATCGTCAGGAATTTTTATCCACTAGCCTGAAAGGTATCCAAGTGTATTATTTCAAGAGGCTTCGTTGGGGTAGGTGTCAGCATGAACTTTGGCTTCTCTGGTCTTCGATCATACTTGTTGATTTGACAAGTTTCGCATAAGTTGATAGCTTCTTCCATATCCTTTTTTATATTGGGCCGTTTCGGTGATTCCTCTATGGTTTGTTTTTCCTTCATGATGCTGCTTGATTATTTCTTTTTGTCTAGCTGAGCAACTGACATCTTCCAAAAGGCGGTTGCATTTTATGAGATCGAAAGAGGAATTCTTGAATGTCTCTCTCAAGATTCTGCACATGCTGGGGTAGAGTTCTTCATCTTCGAACATCAAAGCGTATTTTTTTCCCGGGCTGATATATTCTTTGAAAAAGTTAAAAACTTTTTCGTCCATATTGTCGTTTCCCAACTGAGCATGGTATCTTCTTTTATTCGGGAATACTTCTTCTATCACCGTTCTTGCTGGGTAATAGCTTACTCATTTGAAGATGACTTGGTTACTGAAGACATTGAGAGGTTTCTCTGATATTGGTATTTCTAATATTGGACTTTCTCTGGCTGTATGGTTGGTGATGCCACTAGTATCTTCGTCTGGGGTAATTTCCGGGTTCAGGTTCACGCATTCCTTGTCTCCTTCGGTTGGGGGTTCATTCTGAATTTCTTGTTCTTGCGGTATGGGGTCCTTATCTTCAGGAAAATGGTGATGAAAGCAATCTTTAAAAAGATCGTTGATGATGTCATCTGCAGACTCAGGAACTTCTGATGGAGGATGGTTGAATAGAAATGCCTTGTCGTAGTTTGCTTCATGGAGCTCCTTTGCATGTATCTCTATTCTGGAGAGCGCATCGGCGTTGGTATTGCTTGTACCTTTTTTGTAGACCACTTCGTAGTCATACTCTTCTAGCTTCAGGCACCATCGGACCAGTTTTGAGTTTGGATCCTTCAAGGAGAAAAGCCACTGGAGGGGACGGTGATCTGACAGAATTTTGAATTTTCTGTCGAAAAGGTACGGTCGGAAATATTTGGTGGCCCAAACTATTGCTAGCATTTCCTTTTAGATGGTAGAGTACTTCATTTCAGTTTCGTTCAGGGCCCTGGATGCATAAGCTATTGGCTTGTCTTTTCCTATGGATCCTTGGGACAGAACGGCTCCTATGGCGAAATTGCTGGCATCTGTGGTCAGATTAAAAGGCTTTTTGAAGTCCGGATACTGTAGTAGTGGTTCATTGGTAAGCAGGTTTTTACAAGTTCGAACACATTTTAGGAATTCTGGCGTATGCTCTATATGGGCATCTTTCTTGAGACAGGAGGTTAACGGTTTGGTAGTCTTGGCGAAGTCTTTGATGAACTTCCTGTAGTACCCTAGGAGTCCTAGGAATCCTCTGATCTCTTTGACAGTTCGAGGTACAGGGTAGTCCATGATTGCTTTGACTTTTGCTGGGTTTGGTTTTATCCCATTTGGAGTGACGATGTGTCTTAGAAAGCTGACTTCGTTTTTCAGGAATTCGCACTTGTCTACTTGTATTTTGAAACCAGTTTCTCGTAGACGTTGGTAAACTTTTGTGAGATTGACCATATGCTCCTGCAGAGATGTAGAGAAGATGATTATGTCATCCATATAAACCAAGCAGATAGTCCCTTGTAGACCCTTTAGGACATTGTCCATAACCCTTTGAAAGGTCGCTGGATCATTTTTCAGTCCAAACGGCATACACAGGTACTCGTAGTGTCCGTTTTCGACGTTGAATGCGGTCTTAGGGATGTCCTCCTCTGCCATCTCTATTTGGTGGAATCCGCTTGCCAAATCCAGGGTAGTGAAATATTGACACCTTCCCAGTTTATCGAGGATGTCAGAAATGTTCGGAATAGGGTAGCGGTCGTCGATTGTCTTCTCGTTTGCGGAAATCTACAACGATACGCCATTTTGCTTTGCCAGAGGCGTCCAGGTTTTTTGGAACGACCCAAATTGGTGAGGACCAGGGAGATTGGCTAGGTCTGATGATTCCTTGGTCCAATAACGAAGTTATTTGCTTCTTGACTTCTTCCTTGTGTACATACGGATATCGGTATGATTTTGTGTAGACTGGGATTTCGTCTCTGGTGTTTGACCTGATTGGTGAATGTGAGTGAGCAATCTGGATGGTGAAAAATATCAGCATATCTTCTTGCATAATTTTCTGATATGCATCTCCTCTTCTGGATTCAGGTGGTCTGTTCTGATTAGATCATCCATGTTGTTGATTGGGTCTCTGTTTCCTGATGGGATTATGTCAGCAGAATAGATATGATGCTCTTGAAGATTTATTGGGCTGCTGCGTACTGGTTCGGCTAGAACGATTTGGAGTTTATCTGGACTGAAGTTGACAATTTCCGTCCAGGCTAGATGATGACGGGCATCAGTGAGAGCTTCACGGATGTAAGCGCCTTGCAGTTTCTGTCTTGGTATCATGATAGTTCCATTCTTCTCCTTCACCGGTAGTCGTACTTGGGTCACGCTGTCTGGCTCCAATTGAATAGAGTAGAACTGGGTCTTATTGGTTTCGTTGTACTGGATGGGGAGAGAGGAGTATTCGGTTAAAATTCAGTTCAGCTTTGAGAAATTTCAGGTTGTCGAGTCCAATGAGGCCATCAAAAGTTTTGTGGAATTTGAAGAGGTAGAATTTCAGAATGCCGTTTGAGTTAAACTCAGGAAATATGGGAATTTCTGCACTGTAATCTTGAGAATAGTTTTGGAAAATGGAAGTGACGACGAAGGGATCTTTTTTGATGCAATCCTTGTAATATTGGAAAGCTAATTCAGGATTGAGAAAAGATTTTGTTGATCCGATGTCAATGAGGAGTTTGAGGGGAGGATTTGCAATGGTTATATAAGGAAGTTCTCTCTTATCGTCGAATGTATGCAGTTCCACTATGTTTCTTGGTTTTGTCCTGGATCCAATGGAAAATTTACATCTGGTTCCTGTTGGTCTTCTTGAACCTGGAATTCTTCAGTTGGTTCTTGATTGGGATAAGAGCAGGTTTCTTCAATATAATAGGGGTTCGCTTCATATGCAAAGTCTTCGTCATGTTGCTCAATGTTGAACATGGGAGCTGGATTGAAATTTGGTCTTGCCTGAGGTTGGGTTCTCATGATCCTCGTTGGTGCTCCATAAGTATTTCTGATACTGATGCTCATTGGTGTTGGTTCTTGTCCGTTCTGCTTGTTTGGTTGATTCTGTCCAAAACGTGGTGGTTGGACTGAAGGCCACATCTGTTTCTGTTGAGTATTTGGTTGCCAATATGGTCTGAAGGTCGGTTGTTGAAATTGTGGTTGGAGTCCCATTGCCTGATGAGGTTGTTGTTGTCCGGGTCCTTGAAAGTGTTGCATGGGTTGGTACATCCGCTGTGGTATTGATTGTTGAGCATATTGTTGATTTGCAGTTTTTTGCTGGGTCTGGAGTGGTTTCTTGGGGACTTGTGGGGGTCCAAACGTCCTTTGTAGATAATTGTTTTTTTCTTGGATGTACTGCATTGCTGTTGCCAAGTCTATTGGTTTCATTGCTCTTATGGTGGATTCCATGGGCTCTCGTAGTCCGGCTAGGAATGTTGTTAGAGCTTGTTGTTAGAAAAAACTTTTCTTGCTGATCTTTATCGTATCATCGGCGGTGTGTAATTCGATATAGTTTGATATTGTGTTTGAAAGTCCCATGACTTTTTCGTAGAAACGTTGTGGTGTTTCGTTCTGGTCTTGTCGCAGGTTTACCAAATCTCTTGTTAAGGAATTTTCATTCCGTTGGTCGGCGAAGTTTTGGATTAGAGTTCCTTTGATGCCGTTCCAGTCACTACATCCATAAACTGAGATGACGTCCTTGGCTCTGCCTCGTAGCTTGTTGAGTAGTCCTTGTATCAATATATGGTTCTGAAAACAACCGGGTCTTCAGTATTCCAATATTCGTTCAGAATCATTGTTGATACGTTGATGAACTGGTATAATTCATTTGGGCTTCCATCGTATTCGGGTACAATCCAAAAATTCTTCAGGTCGAATTGTTTTGCCATGTTGATGGGATTTAAAGGTTGGTCCATTGTTTGAGGAATAATGGATGGGCGAGAATTGGTACTTGAAGGTGAATTTGGTAAAACTAAGGTAGGGGGACGTAAAATAGTATTTGCAATTGATGAAATTGAGTTCATTTGTGCTTACAGGATGACGATGATGGCTCGTTGCATATTCTGTCACCAAAAACTTATTTCTATGTAGATATTCCTTGACGGACGATAGTGAAGAGGTATTCTTGTCTACGGCCGGAATTCTTCCTGGAGTACTTGCTTCTCGGTGGAACTTGGTTCGGGAGAATAGTGGATAAACGTTTGAGAACGACGAGGATCTTCTAAGGACTCTTCCACTATCCTAATGACTGTGCCAATTATATTTCTCGTTCACACAAAAGGGTTTTTAAAAACTTTATAAGTACTGGCTATAACAAATCAATTGCACCTATTTATATATAAATTATTGTCGACTTTGCAGATATCAGCAAAATAATTGATGTCGTCTTCGGGTCATCGAACAATATCCTGCTGATGTAAGAAGTTATCGAACTGTAACTCGCTTTACCTCAAGATATAGATGACTGTGAAATCAAATACCACTATTGCTAAATTAAAAATATGTCTAGATTATTTTCAAAACAAATGAGTGAATATTAAGTACGAAAGTTTTTTTGTGATCGATGTATTAATTATTTTTCAAGTTAGCAGAAATTGGATGAACATATTGTTCTATGTGAATATGTAAACGGGTGTAAAGTTTAATTTCCATAATTTAATAATGTTGAATTCCAAAATTGTGTATATAAACAAAAATGTCCTTTCGTTTTATACGCTGATTTTGAATCAGTTTCCGAAAATTGCAAGGAAAAGATTTCGGACAAATGTAGAAAATTTTTCAAAAACATAAAGCGTTCAGTGTAGGCTACTACTTGAAATGTTTTCATGATGACAGTTTGTCCAAATTTAATAGCCATCGAGGTGACGATTGCATACAATGGTTTACCGATGAAATGACTAGCATTGCAAAATTCGTTGAGTCAAAAATTAGGAATATCGAACCGATGATTTGCCCTCCTAATATTGTCACTGCCAAGGTATGCCATATATGTGAGAAACCTTTTACCGAAAAAGACATCATCGTCAGAAATCATTGTCACTTTTCAGGTTTGTTTAGGGGATTTAGTCATCAAGCTTGCAATTTATCGTTCAAGAAGCTCTTTATCGTACCCATTACATTCCACAATTTGAGT
The DNA here is from genome assembly GCF_025532065.1 of Leptinotarsa decemlineata. Classification (NCBI taxonomy): domain Eukaryota; kingdom Metazoa; phylum Arthropoda; class Insecta; order Coleoptera; family Chrysomelidae; genus Leptinotarsa; species Leptinotarsa decemlineata. The sequence goes on along the minus strand of NW_027412536.1, from coordinate 4,788,691 downwards.
GGATATGATAGTCATTTCATTATAAGAGATGTAGCAAAAAAAGGGAGTGTGAGCATACTTCCCATCAACGAAGAAAAATATATTTCTTTCACCCAATACGATAATGAAACTAACATTAAATTCAGATTTATAGGTTCTTATCGTTTTATGGGAGCCAGTCTCGAGGAATTAGTTTCCACACTGGATGTTAAGAATTTGAAAATATTGAAGAAGGAATTTGCAGAATTGGACGATGAAAAGTTTGAACTTCTCACTAAGAAAGACGTATTTCCATACGATTATGTGGACGGTGTGGAAAAACTTCTCGACACTGACTTACCATCGAAAAAACATTTTTATAATAAATTAAACGATTGTGACATTGATGATGCAAAGTATGCTCATGCTCAACGCGTTTGGTATCTATTCGATATCAAAACTTTGGGGAATACAGCGATTTATACAGACGTTTTTGAAAACTTTCGCGAAATTGACTTGAAAACATATGGGCTGGACCCTGCATGGTATTATACTATGCCAGGGTACACGTGGGATTGTATGTTGTAATATACAAGTTGTAAATTGCAAATTTTAAAAGACGTCGATATAGTTATGTTTGTGGAAAAGGGTATAAGGGGGGGAACTTCGGTTTGTTGTAATAGATATTCGGAAGCCAATAACAAGTATATGCCAACATATGACCCAACGAAACCATCCAAATACATAATGTATTTCGATGTAAATGACTTGTATGGGTGGGCAATGTCCCAATGTTTGCCATATGGAGGCTTCGAATGGGTCGATACGAATATTGATGTATCTCAAATTCCCGACGACAATCCAGAAGGATATATTTTACAAGTCGATTTAGCGTACCCTGAGGGACTTCACGATTTACACAAAGATTTTCCATTTTGCCCCGAGCACCGCGCTTCACCAAATTCCAAATTGACAAAATTGATGCCAACTCTGTATAATAAAACAGAGTATACGTTACACTATAGAAATTTGAAACAGGCCCTCGAGCATGGATTGAAATCAACTAAAATTCATAATGTTATGAAATTCAAACAATCTGCATGGCTGCGTCCCTATATTGAGTTGAATACTCGATTGAGGACTGAGGATTTTCGAAAAAAATCAATTCAAATTAGCCAACAACGCGATCTTTGGGAAAACCATGGAAAACATCCAGTTGCACCGAATAGTGAAATTAGTGTCCTCTTACGAGGGCAGATTTGGCGCCAAAAATCTCATTTCCAGCCCTCGATTTCATAATCGTACAATTTTCGATTCAAACTTGATGGCTATTGAATTGAAAAAGGCCGAACTTATATTTGATAAACCGATGTATGTGGGCATGGCAATTTTGGATTTGTCAAAAACATGTATGTTTCAATTTCATTACGAATTCATGTTACCTATCATGAGCATGGAAAAATGCAAGTTACTGTATTTAGATACAGACAGTTTCATTTATGAGCTATCGTGTGACGATGGATATAAAGATATTATCAAAAAACACATCTCAAAATTTGACACTTCTGATTATTCGAGAGATAACGAGTACAACATCCCCCTTGCAAATAAAAAAGTACCCGGACTCATGAAAGATAAAGCAAACGGCAAAATCATCACGCATTTCGCAGGACTGCGTTCAAAAATGTACAGCTACAAAGTGCAGGATGGTAAAGTTGTTGAAAAGGCAAAGGGAGTGAAATATGGCGTCGTTAAAAATAAATTGAGCTTTGAAGATTACGTAGGTTGCTTGAAGAATTTCAAGTAAAAGAATATCACACAATGCACAATAAGATCATTTGCTCATAACGTTTTCAGTATAGAGCAAACAAAAATAGCCCTTAGTATGACGACAAACGTCATCTCATCCCCAAATCATTCGATACATTACCTTGGAGGCATTATAGTTTGAAATAAGTTTTTTTACTTGCAGATCACAAACATCTTGCGCACGTCAACATGAATTTGGAACAACTCTGCATCAAAATCGTTGAATTACATTGCATTTTCACCATTACCTCTACAATTGACAGAAAAAAAAGTTATTTAAATGTCAAATATTAGGAGGAAATTTCTCAAGCTTTATCACTATGCGATAATCTACAATCAGAAAACACTATTTTTTACTGTATTTCAACAATCCATTATATGTAGTTTTTCATTGAATCATTTCTATAATTCAAATATATGTAGTTTTTATTGTATCATTTTCATAATTCAAATATGTATAGTTTTTTAATGTTGTATTTTAAGGAGGGTATTTTGAATAAAGAATAAAAATCCAAAATCATTTTTTGTGTTTTATTAAAGTATTTTCGTACAATAGGAAGTATTTTTTTTGGAAAATGTGATTATGTTTACAATTGAGGTGAACCACCAGGGCAGGTGGGTGTTGAGCAAAAATAAGGTAAATATCATTTTCATTTATTACATAAATCATACACTAGTTTTTGTTTATAATAAAATGAATATTCACGTAAAGCATTAGCCAACATACTATCTAAAGATGAGGCTTGACAAACATTTTCGATAATTTCTTCCAAAGTCAAATTGGTTTTATTTTCACGTAACCATGATTGAATAATTTTGAAAACACCTCGATAATAGTCACAAAAGTTTATGGCATCCAGCATAGCGATACGATCAGACAGCACCCCCATATGAATGTTTAGGACATCGTTTACATCTTGTTGAAATAGCTCCATGTTCGTGGTATCCTTGGAAATGGAAACTTGTTTGGTATTACTTTCGATGTACTGTGTGATGTAAATGTAATCCCCGCAACGTGTTGTGATTGGATCAAATTCATCTACGTAGGCATCGATTTGTGAATCAAAAAAATTTTCCTTCACTTGTTGCAGGATATCAATTAGGGTCGCCCATTCATAAGTTGTTAAATTGATGGAACGAACGGAGAATTGTTGCTTCAATATGATGCATGGACTAAAGTCTCTGGATGGACTTAGACCGCATCGAATTTCATAAGATGACATGGGGAATGTCATCAATAGCAATTGGTATTCGTTTCGAGCAGCTATTTCGTACTGCCCCAACGCTCTATCGATTTCACTTAGAGTTTCATTGTAATCTTCACAATCACTGTCACACATTACTTCAACTTCACTACCATAACCACTGTCGAGAGACATTTTGTTCAAACTGAATATCCATCGGTGTTTGCATGCACTCTTATAGCTTCAGATCACATGATCAATTTCAAATATTTTGTGTTTGCGTTGAACACTCAAATATTTCTTCACAAAAGGCCCCCCTTCCAATACAATTTGAGTGTGCTTGTTTTCCATAAGATTCTATACAAAATCAACGTTTTCGATCCAACGTTTTCGATTTGTTATCCAAGCCCAACCATTTGACGTGAACTTTTTACCTTTCCTCTTTAGAACTTTTTCAACGAAATATATATCAGGATTTGCAGGTTTTTGTAATTCTTCCCCATAGAAAGCACCCTAATAGGTACACCCTGCATATCTTCCAGCATAAAGGTGGCGGGATTTATAATATTGACTTTGATGATTTTGAATAATTCCGTAGTCTAATTGGGTGTGTAACCCTTGTCGAAAACGTGTTTTGCCTTACTGATGCGCACAACATCGCCGACTATGAATTTTCTCGGTCCAGCTATTTTCAGATGGGTGTATATCGATTTGAGAATTTGTTTTTCGTGGGTTTTGTTGATTTTCGAGGATTGTATGCCCGTCTTTGAGTGTCGCGTATCATTGTAGGATTTTGTGATTTCAGGCAAGACATTCAATCACTTGTAGGTGCCATTCAAACTGAAATATTTGAAAAGTCTTTCTTTCAACGTCCTAATGGTATGTTCAGCCATAGAAGCCTTAGTGATGCTGTTCGTATTGTAGTGATTTATTCCGTGTTTTTTCATCAAAGTTTGAAACTTATTATTGTAAAATTCTGTCCTCTGATCGGCTTGTAGATTTTTTGGACAACGTTTCGTATGTTCCAAAATATCCGAAAACGTTTTGGTAATTTCTTCGCCCGTTTTCGCTTTTAGCGGTCGAGTCCACACGAATTTCGAAACACAATCGATGACGACTAGAATGAGTTTGAAATTTCGATTTTGGTGAGCGAACGATCTCATCTCGGCCAAGTCCATCTGCCATAAATCATCCAGTCCCTTGATAATGGTACGGCGTCGAGGAAAATTTTTTCTAATTGGTTTATGCAGTTCACGGACAGGTTGAATCTTGTCTTTGGAGGCCATAACTGTGCATAATGTTGGGAAACAATTCAATTTATTACATTGGAGTTAGGTTTCGTCGATTTTTTTTTCTTTCTTTCTTTTTGTTGATGGCCAGCTCTCAAGTTTTGACATTCAGACCTAATGTAGATATTTGCAATTCGACGTTTGATCTGAATTCTTTCAATTCTCTATCCATTTTCTAGGTCAAAATGTCAGTTTTCTACATAGACTGCAAAATTTTGGCATTCTTTTCGTGAACCAAACTGGTGAGTTCTTTCAATCCTTTGATAAATCATTGGCGATACGTTCGATATCGATTTCATATTGACGATTGAATTTTTCATGCAACTTTTGGAATTGTTCCGTAGCATGTTGAGTCTTTTGCAAAATGTTGGCGTTAACTGCTTGAATTTTTTTATCGAATTCAATATTCGACTTATTAACTTCATTCTTGATGAGTGTGTTGATGTCATTTTCCAAATGTTGCATATCACTGCGCATTATTTTCGTGAGCTCAATAATTTTCCAATCACAGTTGGTCATATTTCTTTTTATGGAAGTAGTGAGGTTTTTCTCAACTTCATCCACGTACTCTTTGTTGACTGCATCTGATGCGTTCGTAGGTCTTTTCACATTACATAATTTCAAATTATCAAAATCAATGTCACCGTCAGGTGTATGTAGCAAGCCACTGACTACTGTTGGTGTTGTAGGATGCTTTCGTTTCCTATTCGAGCTACGTCCAAACTTGTCGATAGTCATAATGAAAATGCGACACACACAGATATGACTGTAGTAATATGTGTTTTTCGCAACTCAAATGACCGCATTGAAATTTTGCGAAATATTTCATTCGATAATCGCGGCATAAATGTACGTTTTATAGCGCTAAATTTTTGATATTTTTTCGAAGCGATTTTCATGTCATTTCTGCATCATTTTCCGTGACGCATTACAATGCAAATCATATGGGTTTTCAGAAGAAATAAGAGTTTTAAAAATGCATTTTTTTCGATGCGATTCAAATGACAAAACTGTCTCATTTAACGCATCGAAATTTTGCAAAATTTTCAATGCGTTTTTCGAGACGAAAATGAATGTTTTATCGCATTATATTTTTAATAAAAAAAATACATCTCATTTTGAATTGTTTATTATTGAATAATTTTGGCTTCTCTGAGTTCATTGAATATAGCTGTAATTTCGTTGTCGTGAGAAGAAGAATTTCCAGCTTCTTTCGAAGCTATAAGCAGCTTCAATCTATCGCATAACTCGTTCGGATCATCCCAATACACATACTCGAAGGGCTTCTCATTATATATCCAACGATGCGTGTCGAGTGCAATATTCGAACCAACTTCTTCATTGCTCGCTAGATTATCGTAACCCTTACCAATTGTTTGAGTACGAAACATCGGATCATTTCCATTTTTGAGTTCCCTTCATGTATCCTCTGGCATTCAGGTGGGCTTGCGTTATCTCTAAAAGACGTTTATAAGAGGCTCGATCCTCTTTATTATAGTCTTCAAGTTCATCGAGGAAAATTAAATTATATAATCCTGGAGTTCCTTCGAAAGAGAGTCCTTCAGTTGTGATATTTCCACGTTTATCAAAGTCAATGTACTTTCTACCGAGGATCCATTTTGAAGAGGACTCGTCATAAACTAACCCATATATTTTATCAATCGAATCGTCTTTAGCACAATGTTGCATAACATATTTGTGCGATATGGGCGGATATTGCTCTAGGTACTCCATCATACTCTCCTCTGAAATATTTTCCATTTCTGGTGGTGGTGAAGGTGACTCGTGGAATACCTCATCATAATCCTTTCCCGTTTCAGCAACATCTTCAAGTGGTAAGAATTGTGTTTCTTCAAATGCTCGAGATTGATCGAACGGCTCCTTCTTCATTTCCCCGTTCTCTTCCTTCTTACTGACACCACACGTTGTCTCAAATGGTTTCTACCGATTTTTTAGAGATTTCAGCTATATCTTTCAGTGGTTTTGATATAGGTTGAAAAAACTTTTGCAACGACTCATCCTCTTCAGACTTTCCCAATTTTAGAGCTAGATACTTTTTTCTTATACTTTTTGAAATTTCGTTGATTTTGTTCTTGCATACAACATCGACTTCTTTACTGAGCGGTTTCATATTGACAAATAACGTTTCCATCTCTATTCACATACACTTATGTATTTGTCGAAGCCTTTTCGATATCGCCCCTTATTCAAATCACATTCCTTGACAATGATGAAAGTTCCATACTTCTCGCGCCAACATTCGGCACACATTCCCTTAAATTCATCGAAAGACATGTCTGGAGATACGTGTTCATCGAATACATGTTTCAAATTCATTTCGTCTTGCTTAAACAATACAAGCATGTTGAATTGTCGCGTATCAATTGTTTGGGTATCTTGGAATACGTCTGACACAGATAGATGGCATCACTGTCCTTATGTCGGCTCATGGAATAATATTCGCGAATTTTCTGCTGACCATCGCAGGCTCTACATCATCGAATATGAATATGGAATTTCGTTTAGCCGCCTCTGGACTGAGAATTTCTTCGTTGTCTCGAAATGGGAAATAACCGACTCCTTTGGTTTTTTCCAATATCTCTCAAAGCAACTGATACTTGAGTTGATACAATGACTTTGAGTACACGTAGACATTTTCAAATTTGGCTCCATTCGGATGAAATAATATCGATAAGGCTGTGTTGGTTTTTCCACACCCTGACGGAACATATATGATGGCGCGAAACGAATTTGGCAACAACTAGCATGTTCATTTCGATACTTGACGCCATCATCCAAATAGTCCAAATTGTCTATGGGTAATGTATTGTCTTGCGGAACGACTTCCATGTTCTGATCGATGATCGGTAGATTCACTTCAATATGTAGCGTGCACATTGACGTCATCCATCATTCGGAGAAGGTATCGTCAATACGCTAATCAATAAGCTACCATTTGAATTACACTTACCTGGCTATCAGTATTGCGGTCCTGGTACGAAACTACAAGAACGTCTTGCACGAGGCGATCCTGGTATTAATCCACTAGACTCGGCTTTCAAACAACACGACTTGGCATATTCGCAAGATACGTCTCTTGAAGCTAGACATCGACCTGATAAAGCTCTCGAAGAAAAGGCGTGGCAACGAGTGAAATCTAAAGACGCAACACTTAGCGAGAAGGCGAGTGCTCTATTCGTCACCGGAGTAATGAAGTCCAAACGGAAATCAGAATGGGTGTGAAATCATTTCGACGCAGCATTTTGCAAAATATAATCAAAAACTGGAAGCCTACGACGAATGACGTGAAGGAATCTGCGGCATCGGCTCTAAAGGCGGCAAAAATGGCCGTCCATAAAGCTGGAGGACGTAAGAAGATACGTATACCGCGAGTTTTTCCATTCGAAGCAAAATCTGGAGGGATCCTACCACTAATATCCATATTTGCAGGCCTTTCAGCTTTGGGTTCGTTGGTAGGCGGAGCGAGCGCCATCGCAAAAACAGTGATAGATGCAAAAAATGCCAAAAAAAACTAGAAGAAGATCAACGCCACAATAAAGCTATGGAACATTTGGGTTCCGATTTGAACTTGCGCAAAACACCTCGGAGATTTAGTCTGTTTCTAAAAAAAACATCAACGCAAAAGACGAGGCCTCTACTTGCGAAAGCAACAAAAAACTCCTGTTGAAGCTACCCCATAGAGCATTATATTATTCGTAAATTCAAAAGTGTGCCCATCAATTGAAAATACCACATTTTCGTGGAGTCTTTATGCGTGATGCGTTGCCAACTTGTGGTCCTTGGCCGCGAGAATGTGCTGTATTGAACTTGGATTCTCGGTTGAATAAAGGCACTCATTGGGTAGCTTACATTAAAAACGGCAATGCTGTACAATATTTTGATAGTTTCGGTAATCTCAAACCTCCGATGGAATTGGTGCGATATTTTGGAAGGGGTATAACGATTACATATAACAATGATCGGTATCAAAATTTTGACCAGACTAATTGCGGAAATCTGTGCCTTCACTTTGTACTGCATAATGTCTGCAAAAATGGTTAGAGGAATACGGGATTTAACCGATGCTGAATTGAAAACTCTATCGATTGACTATTTGATTGAGAATGCTGAACCTTGGGAATTATTGGATGTTTGGCATAGATTACCAAAGAACTACCAACATCGATTCGCTTTGCAGATTCGTTTACCATGTTTCATCCATTATCGACATGAGATGGTGTCATCGCTACAAAATGCAATGTATTATGGTCCTGTTAGCTCACAAAGAGAATGTTATTATTGTAGGAATAAATGATTCAAAATATTGTTGTTGTTGTTTTCATTTCATTATTTAAGGTGTGTACATGTGGGAAATGTATGAGTCATGTCTATAATATTAACTCTAACGAGTCGTTCTTCGATACTTTCCATCGATTTCAATCCACCCATTCGATTGGATTCCGATTCAGAATACAGTTTGGCTTTGCTCAGTTTCCATTCGTACAATAGTATACCGAACACTGAAGAAGGCACGAAATTCTATTATTACGAAAACGACGACAAAACTAAAAAAAAATATCGATATCCCTTCTGGATCTTACGAAATTGGTGACATTGAAGCTTTAATAAGCAAATATATTGTGCCTAAAACGTACAAAGAAAATCCCCAGGAATTTTTCTATCTGAAACCGAACAATAATACGTTGAAAAGCGAAATATTTTGTTTGAAACACTCGATTGATTTCCGATCTGCAAATAGCTTGGCTCACATACTGGGCTTTTCATCTACTCTTCTCAAACCCAACTTGCATTACGCATCCGATCTACCTGTGGATATCATTAAAGTACGCACCATACACATAGACAGCAACATTACGTTTGGAGCCTTCTACAACGACACACCATCTCATACGATATACGAATTTGCCGTCGATGTTGATCCTGGTTAGGCAATTGACGAAACACCCAATCATCTTATTTATCTACCCATTTCTCATACGAACGAAATAAACAACATTACATTGCGAGTTCTCGACCAAAATTCTAGGCTCGTTGATTTCAGAAACGAAGCAATAATAGTTCGTTTGGAATTGAAGCGAAAATATGGTGTTAACTATCTATAAGAATAACTCATCACCCAGTCCCACGTCAAACTTCACCAAGACTTTCAAACAGCGTCAACAACTGTCAACGGTGAATAAATTATTTTTGGAATCTCGTGGCTATCATGTTGTCCAATCAAGTGTTCAACATTTTCCAAAAACCACAAAACGATGAATCCATACAAAAAGTAGAATGGCGGACCTACTACCCGTATGTCAAATCTTTCCGCAACAATTGGAAGCAGTTCGTGAAGTTGGAATTGTTAGTACTGTCAGAGGCTATCTCACCTACACCGATGAAAATATCAAACACTTGGCTATTTCAGGATGGAAATACCCCAACAGCTTCGGCATCATTCAAACTACATCATTAACGTTCAACATACTTATACCTATCAAACATTTCTTGAATATTTTCAATTATTATCAATATGTTTCCTATGGTAAACACATCATCCGATTAGTACGAGCTGGAGATGATAGCAACTGTTTCAAAATAGATGAGACTGCTGGTACAGTAGCATCAAAGACGGAAGTTAAGCTGAACATTGAAAATATCGAACTGAAAGTCAAACGAATCTTCCCTCATGATCAAATCAAATTGCAACTTTTGAGAGCTATCCAAGCCGACACTCCTATTCTTATACCATTCAGAAAATGGGAACTCCATATGCTGCCTGCTCTCACACAAGGTGCAAAAATGAAATATGGGCCGTCAAGACTTCTTTGTTTCTCGAAAGCCCTCGCTATGTGATTGTATGTTTCCAAAAAGATCGCGATTACACCAAAGTCAACAATGATCCAACGCAATTCAACCATATAAATATCACCAATATAACGTTGACTCTGAATGGTGAAAATTACCCCAAAGAAAATATGCATCTGAATTTTGGGAAAATGAATTTCTTGCAAGCATATTTCAACTACGCACCATTCGATCTTACCTATAAAATGACTAATCAACATAATCCTCTCATCAACACCGCTGACTTTGTAAAAAAAACTCTCTTTGGCATCGATTGCTCTAGAAGGGATGAAAGCATCAAAAGTTCCAGTGTTAATGTAAAACTTGAAATCGAAGCATCCGAGGGATTTCCACAAAATACACGAGCCTATTGTATCATTGTGCACGACACTGTCATTGAACACCTCCCACCAAGAAATGGAACTAAACATGTGATTTTGCTGCAGTATCAATCGAAGAGTAAACATGAGAATAGCTATCGTAGATATTCAAGGTTTCATCATCGAGCAACTATTCCATCCTAAGGAGATAGCTATTAGGATCGGAATTCAATGTAATAACTTTTTACTGTTGCCAAACATACCATTTTCCTGTTTGAGTAAAGTGTTACTTGGAGTGAAACGTTCACGGATTGAGGTATTCCTCTGGTTTTGTGGAATACAATCAATTGGATGCCATCCTCTTGAAAAATCTACAAAGTATCGATATCGTTCATGATGAAAAACGTGACTATCTAGCAGCGAAATTTCACGAGTTGGAAATAATAATAATTCACAAGAATTCTTCAATTCTTTCCTCAATTCACGCTTCAAACCCATAAATTAAGGAATTTCCAAAAACTTCCTTCAGTTTAGAGATACTCGTCACAAATTGTTACTAATGATGTAGAAACGTTCAACAAGAGTGAAATTGTGAATTTCTCGCTAGATTAACAAAACGAATAACACAAACTCGAATAAAACAGAATTCCCCAATTTTTTTTCAATTCTCTGTTACTCGATTCGAATTCATTTCAACAAGTGTAGAAACTCATTGATATATCACACATTTCTCACCTAATGCACAGGATTTTTTCAATCATAATTCATGTATCACAAAACTAACAAATATCCATTGTTTGAAGATACTTTATATTTATGATAAGAACTTTATGGAGACTTTTTATAATTTTTATTTCTGGTAAAATATAACAACTGAACTTGACAATATATAACAACACACAACCATAGAAACATCGAATCAAAAACATATAAATATAATGTGGCTCAAATTCATTTTTGTTGTTAATCTCATCAATTTGGCTGTTTTCTCGATAATGGTGATGTTTTCACAAGCTATTAGAATATCATCCACATATATCAGTATGTATATGAAATTATCTTCCTCTTTTTTAGTATAGAGACATTGATCATAATCACCCCTTCTAAAACCGATATCAATGAGAACTTTGTTTATTGTTGAATTCCATATTCGAGCTGATTGTTTTAATCCATATATAGTTTTATTCAATTTGCAGACCAAATGTTCTTGTTCTTCTTCAATATAGCCTTTGGGTTGTTTCAGGTATATTACTTCATTCAAATCCGCATTTAGGAAAGCCGTTTTGAAGTCATAATGATGAACGTGCATTTTCTTCCTCCCAGCAATGGTTAATAGAAGACGAAATGTTGTTTGTTTGACAACTGGAGCAAAAACTTCGTCATAATCAAGACCATATTTTTGAGAAAAACCCTGAGCAACAATCCTTGCTTTATATCTGGATATATTGCCTTGATTATCGGTTTTTAATTTAAAAATCCATTTGCTTCCAATTGCCGTTTTATCTGGTGGTAATTCAGTCAATGTCCAAGTATTATTATCTTTCATGGAACGTATTTCTTCGTCCATAGCCTCGATCCATTTGTTCGCATCTCTCCTCTGTAGAGCTTCATTTCTACACTTTGGCTCGGTTTGAATGTTTTCCACTGAAAATTCTTCAGAATATTTCTTGGCTGGAACACCTTTATTTATTCTTTGTGATCTTCTCAAACCGTGAACTTCATCTTGGATTTCCGCATTACTTTCTTTCGAGGTTACACTTTCTTCAACTTTCTGGATACCAGTGTCTTCATCAGTCATTTCTGCAGAGTATTCTTCAATATTTTCTGTTGAAAATTCGGCGTTTACATGAATATTTCCATCAGAAGTTGTAGATTTTTGACAAAATGATAGTTCAACTTCACTGCTGTCATTTTGACATTCACAATCACTTCTATTTTTAGTGTTTTGAAACTCGTTCATTTGATGAAATCCGCTATGAGCTTCTTCCAAAATATGTACATCTCTGCTAATGGTGATTTTTCCAGTGGTTCTGTCAAGAAGTCTATATGCTTTGGAACCAGCTTCGTAACCAACTAATACGAATTTCTTTGCCTTTTCACTTAATTTATGGCGTTTTTCTTTAGGAATATGTGCATAAACAATACTGCCAAAGGTTTTGATGTGATTTACATTTGGTTTCTTCCCGTGCCATACTTCAAAGGGGATCCTATTGGTTGACCTTGTCAGAACCAAATTTTCAAGTAAATTTGCTGTCATGGTTGCTTCGCCCCAATAAGTATTTGGTAGATCAGCATCAATTAACATGCACCTGACCATCTCTGTTAAATATCTATTTTTCCGTTCAGCTACACCTTTCTGCTGACTTGAATATGGCGCCGTGAGTTGCATTTCTATGCCTTCATTTTTCAGGAAATTCCTAACTTCTGTGTTCATATACTCGCCTCCTCTGTCAGATCTGATGATTTTTGGTTTTCTGTCGAATTTATTTTCGACCATTCTGACGTAATCTTGAAGTTTCTCTGATACTTCGGATTTCTGACTGAGAAGATAAATAATGGAATATCTACTATAATCGTCTATGAAGGTGAGTATATACTTCTTTCCTCCAGGAGTTATAGTACGCATGGGACCACAAACATCAGTATGCACCAAATCCAATACTTTAGTAGATTTTGTCAAAGATTTCTTTGGGAATGATTTTCTTGACAGTTTACCTTTAATGCAAGTTTCACATGTCAATAAACGTCCACAATTTTTGATTTTCATTCCATTCACCATGTTTTTATTTGTTATTTCTCGTATAATGGTAGAATCACGGTGGCCAAACCTTTTGTGCCATAAATGAATGCAGCCGTCATTACAGCCTTCCCATACAGTCATTGCTGAATTGTACTGATTTAGTTTATATAAATTACCAACCAGCGTTCCTTGAGCAACAACTGTATTATTTGATTTGATGAAACAATGCTGCTTATCAAATTCGACTTTGAATCCAAGAAGTGTTAATTTCTTGACCGAAAGTAAACTTGTACCGAGCTCGGGTACATAAAGGGTGTCCTTCACTGTTATTTCTGTTTTCTTATTGTCATCCAGAATACAAGTTAACTGTCCAGTTCCTACACCATAAGAACGAACTTTTCTACAGTCGGCTAATTCAACTTCACTCAGCGAATCCTTGAAATGCTTGAAAAAATCCTTATTGTTTGTCATATGACTACTTGCTCCGGAGTCTATATACCATTCATGAGCTTGAGCTTTATCACTAACGTTAAAACAAACATGAGTGTTTTCTTCAGTTTCTTCATTATCTGTAGAAACTACATTGGCTGTATTTGATTGTCTTTTCGATTTCTTATAATGAAAACAATCTTTCTTCATATGTCCCATTTTCTTACAGAAATGACATATCACATTTTTCGAGTTGCAGTGCTCGAATGCCTTTTTAACAGACCCTTTCTTGTAAACTTTTAGAGCCATTTCACTAGTTGATGTGGAATTCTCCTTCCGCCTATGATACTCCTGTACTAATTTGCCTTTTACCATTTCTAGAGTCAGATCACACTCTGCCCTTCCTTCAAATGCTGTTACCAGATTTTCATAGCTTTCTGGAGACTGCATAAAAGTAGTGCTACTTGTAGATTCTCTGCTAGATTTTCTCCCAATGTGACTAACTGATCGATAACGCTCATCATATTAGCTATGTGCTTTTCCATGTCACCATTTTCAGGTAATGTTGTTTTACATAACCGCTTCAGCAGAAAAACTTTATTGGTGAGAGTTGGTTTTTCATATTGTTTTCTTAAATTCTCCCAAGCTTCTTTGGCTGTTTTACAATTCTTAACATGTATCACTTGTGAATCTTCGATTAGTAAACCAATTGTAGCTCTCGCTTTACCATCTTTTGCATCCCAATCACTGTTCTTTTGTTCAGGTGGGTTTTGATTGACTATTCTCCATAGTTCTTCTTTCAGTAGAAGCATTTCAACCTTGTATTTCCATATTTGATAATTATTGCTATTCAGCCTGACTATGTTGAATTTTGTCACATCCATATCAACAACAGTTTTACTTATATATGCCAGTTTTATTGAAACGTGCCTGGGCCCATAACCTGTTTGAAGATACTTTATATTTATGATAAGAACTTTATGGAGACTTTTTATAATTTTTATTTCTGGTAAAATATAACAACTGAACTTGACAATATATAACAACACACAACCATAGAAACATCGAATCAAAAACATATAAATATAACGTATTCCAAAACACGTATTGTGAGATTTTCACTAAATTGTTTTACAAAAACGCAACACGTGTTTCGCCATACAATGGCTTCATCTGGCGTGTCTTTCAACTAATTCTACACATTCAATACTAAATATATATATAGTTTATGGAGTACCTGAAATCAAAGTACCTGTAAACGAAGTACCTGAATTTTAAGTAGCTGATATTTTACCTGAGTTTCTAACGAATTAAATTACCTGCACTTATGTTCCATTTTCACATTTGAAAAAATATATTCAGTAACGGCGAGTTATTGAGTTCTAATTGATCATTCAGTAAATTACCCGAATTCCTGAATCTATTGATTTCTAAACATTCTAGATGATTAAGTTTCAAACTCTTCTCTTCTAAATGTAACACCTCGTACTCATGATTGAACTCGTGTCCTTCTGCTAAAAGATGGTTTGCAAATGTGGAATTGGTCTTTCTATTTACAAAACTACTCCTATGTTCTTTAATTCGTTGGAAAAATGTTCTTCCTGTTTGCCCAATATACAGTTTTGGACAGGAGCCACAAGTCAGCTTATATACTCCTGATCTATCCGACACCAAAGTTTTGTCCTTATTGTTTTTAATAAATTTACTTAGGTTATTATTCGTTCTATAAGCTACGTTTACGCCTTCTTTCTTCAAAAAACGGGCAATATTCCTGTTTGGTTCCCCCACATATGTCAATGTCTTATAACTCACGTTATCGCATCTTGAATATGGTAGACCAGATCCATGGCTTGCTTTTGTCGTTTTTTGGAAAGAATGGAGTTTACAATATCTACCTTATAGATAGGGATTTCCAGAAAGAGCTGAATTTGATCAAACAAATCGCGATTAATAACGGTTATAAGGTAGATATTGTAAACTCCATTCTTTCCAAAAAACGACAAAAGCAAGCCATGGATCTGGTCTACCCATATTCAAGATGCGATAACGTGAGTTATAAGACATTGACATATGTGGGGAACCAAACAGGAATATTGCCCGTTTTTTGAAGAAAGAAGGCGTAAACGTAGCTTATAGAACGAATAATCATGAGTACGAGGTGTTTCATTTAGAAGAGAAGAGTTTGAAACTTAATCATCTAGAATGTTTAGAAATCAATAGATTCAGGAATTCGGGTAATTTACTGAATGATCAATTAGAACTCAATAACTCTCCGTTACTGAATATATTTTTTCAAATGTGAAAATGGAACATAAGTGCAGGTAATTTAATTCGTTAGAAACTCAGGTAAAATATCAGCTACTTAAAATTCAGGTACTTCGTTTACAGGTACTTTGATTTCAGTACTCCATAAACTATATATATATTTAGTATTGAATGTGTAGAATTAGTTGAAAGACACGCCAGATGAAGCCATTGTATGGCGAAACACGTGTTGCGTTTTTTGTAAAACAATTTAGTGAAAATCTCACAATGAAGTGTTTTTTGGAATACGTTAGTTATGGATTTTCATCAAGTATCGGCCGATTCCATCATATATATAAATATAATGTGGCTCAAATTCATTTTTGTTGTTAATCTCCAACAAAATTGTGAATTTCTCGCTAGATTAACAAAACGAATAACACAAACTCGAATAAAACAGAATTCCCCAATTTTTTTTCAATTCTCTGTTACTCGATTCGAATTCATTTCAACAAGTGTAGAAACTCATTGATATATCACACATTTCTCACCTAATGCACAGGATTTTTTCAATCATAATTCATGTATCATAAAACTAACAAATATCCATCAAGTTTCTTCAGTTTTGAGATACACATCTCAAATTGTTACAAATAATGTAGAAACGTTAAACAACGTTAAATGTTTCAATTCTTTGTTAGCCGTCTCGAATTCATTTCGAAAATTGTAGAACTCATAAAAATTAACACATTTCTCACATAATTCACAAGAATTCTTCAATTATGATCAAAAACGTGACTATTTGGCAGCGAAATTTCCACGAGTTGGAAATAATAATAATTCACAATAATTCTTCAATTCTTCCCTTAATTCACGCTTCAAACCCATAAATTAAGGGATTTCCAAAAACTTTCTTCAGTTTAGAGATACTCGTCACAAATTGTTACAAATAATGTAGAAACGTTAAACAACGTTAAACGTTTCAATTCTTTGTTAGACGTCTCGAATCCATTTCGAAAATTGTAGAACTCATTTCTCACATAATTCACAAGAATTCTTCAATTCTTTCCTTAATTCACGCTTCAAACCCAAAAATTGAGGAATTTCCAACAACTTCCTTCAGTTAAGAGATTCATCACAAATTTTACAAATAATGTAGAAACGTTTAAGAAGAGGGAAATTGTGCATTTCTCACAAGATTAACAAAATCATTCACCGAATAAACAAACTCTAATAAAACAGAATTTCCCCAAATTTTTTCTCAATTCTCTGTTACTCGTCTCGAATTCAGTTTCGAAAATTGAAGAAACTCATAAAAATTTACATATTTCTCACATAATTCACACGAATTTTTTTAAATCTTTCCTTGATTCACGATTCAAACCAAAATATTAAGGAATTTCCACCAACTTCCTTCAATTTAGAGATACTCGTCAAGAGTGAAATTGTGCATTTCTCACAAGATTAAACAAAATCATTCACCGAATAACACAAACTCAAATGAAACAAAATTTCCCAAATTTTTTTCAATTCTCAGTTACTCGTCTCGAATTCATTTCAATAATTGTAGAAACTCATAAATATAACACGCATACCTCACATGTTTCACACGACATCCTCAATTCTTCCAATAATTCACGCTTCGAACCAAAAATAAAAAAATTTTCAACAACTTCCTTCAGTTAACACTTTCGCTGCGGATTTTTATAAGCTTGCTGAACCTAGGTGCTAATTTTTTTTCAATGTTCTTCTTTTATGTTCTTGTTGTAAATGTTTGAAGATTATCTCAAAACAGAAAGAAGTTGATGGATATTTCTTAGTTTTGTGATACATGAATTAAAAGAAGAATTGAAGAATTATTGTGAATTATGTGAGAAATATGTGTTATACTTATGAGTTTCTACAATTGTTGAAATGAATTCGGGACGAGTAACAGAGAATTGAAAAAAAATTGAAAATTTTGTTGAATTTGAGTTTGTGTTATTTGGTGAATGATTTCGTTAATCTTGTGAGAAATGCACAATTTCACTCTTGCTAAACGTATCTACATAATTTGTAATAATTTGAGATGATTATCTCAAAACAGAAGGAAGTTGACGGATATTTGTTATTTTGTGACACATGAATTGAAGAAGAATTGAAGAATTATTGTGAGTTATTTGAGAAATATGTGTGATACTAATGAGTTTCTACAATAGTTGAAATGAATTCGGACGAGTAACAGAGAATTGAAAAAAATTTGGAAAATTTTGTTTCATTTGAGTTTTGTGTTATTCGGTGAATGATTTCGTTGATCTTGTAAGAAATGCACAAATTCACTCTTGTTAAACGTTGCTACATTATTTTGTAATAATTTGAGATGATTATCTCAAAACAGAAGGAAGTTGATGGATATTTACTGTTTTCTGATCCATTAATTATGGGAAGTATTGAAAAATTCCTGTGAATTATTTGAGAAATGTGTGTTATATTTATGAGTTTCTACAATAGTTGAAATGGATTCAAGACGAGTAATAGAGAATTGACAAAAAATTTGGGAAATTTTGTTTCATTTGAGTTTGTGTTATTCGGTGAATGATTTCGTTAATCTTGTGAAAAATGCACAATTTCACTCTTGGTAAACATTTCTACATTACTTGTAATAATTTGTGATGAGTATCTCAAAACTGAAGGCAGCTGATGATATTTCTGTTTTCTGATCCATGAATTATGGAAGTATTGAAGAATTCCTGTAACAGAGTATTGAAAAAAATTTGGAAAATTTTATTTTATTTGAGTTTGTGTTATTCGGTGAATGATTTCGTTAATCTTGTGAGAAATGCACAACTTCACTCTTGTTAAGCATTTCTACTTTATTTGTGAGGATTTGAGATGATATCTCAAAACTGAAGAAAGTTAGTTAATGGATATTTCTGTTTTCTGATTCATGAATTATGGGAAGAATTGAAGATATCCTGTGAATTATGTGAGGAATGTGTGTTATATTTAAGAGTTTCCACAATCATGAAATGAATTCGAGACGAGTAACTGAGAATTGAATAAGAATTTGGGAAATTTTGTTTTATTGAGTTGTGTTATATACGGTGAAATGATTTTGCTAATCTTGTGAGAAATGCACAATTTCACTCTTGTTAAGCGTTTCTACATTATTTGTGGGGATTTGAGATGATTATCTTACAATTAATGAAATGAATTCGACACAAGTAACTGAGAATTGAAAAAGAATTTAGGAAATTTTGTTTTAAGAGTTTGTGTTATACGGTGAATGATTTTGCTTATCTTTGAGAAATGCACAATTTCACTCCTGTTAAGCGTTCTACATTATTCGTGAGGATTTGAGATGATTATCTCAAAACTGAAGGAAGTTAGTTAATGGATATTTCTGTTTTCGATTTATGAATTATGGGAAGATTTGAAGAATCCTGTGAATTATGAGGGGAATGTTTGTTATATCTATGAGTTTTCTACAATTGTTGAAGTGAATTCGAGACGAGTAACAGAGAATTGAAAAAAATTTGGGAAATTTTGTGTTATTTGAGTTGGTGATATTCGGTGAATGAATTTGTTAATCTTGTGAGAAATGCCCAATTTCACTCGTGTTAACGCGTTCTACATTATTCGTGAGGATTTGATGATTATTATATATTATGAGTTTCTACAATTGATGAAATGAATTTGAGACGAGTAACAGAATTGAAAAAGAATTTGGGAAATTTTGTTTTATTTGGGTTAGTGGTATTCGTTGAATGAATTTGTTAATTTTGTGAGAAATGCACAATTTCACTCTTGTTTAGCGTTTCTACATTATTTGTGAGGATTTGAGGAAGTTAGTTAATGGATATTTCTGTTTTCTGATTTATGAATTATGGGAAGAATTGAAGAATTCCTGTGAATTATGTGAGAATGTGTGTTATATTTATTAGTTTCTACAATTGTTGAAGTGAATTCGAGAAGAGTAACAGAGAATTGAAAAAAATTTGGGAAATTTTGTTTTATTTAGGTTAGTGATATCCGGTGAATGAATTTGTTAATCTTGTGAAAAATGCACAATTTCACTCTTGTTAAGTTTCTACATTATTTGTGAGAATTTGAGATGATTATCTCAAAACTGAAGGAAGTTAGTTAATGGATATTTCTGTTTTCTGATTTATGAATTATGGGAAGATTTGAAGAATTCCTGTGAATATGAGAGGAATGTGTGTATATTTATGAGTTTCTACAATAAATGAAATGAATTCGAGACGAGTAACTGAGAATTGAAATAGAATTTGGAAATTTGTTCTAATGAGTTTGTGTTATACGGTGAATGATTTTGCTAAACTTGTGAGAAATGCACAATTTCACTCTTATAAGCGTTTCTACTTTATTTGTGAGGATTTGAGGTGATTATCTCAAAACTGAAGGAAGTTAGTTAATGGATATTTCTGTTTTCTGATTTATGAATTATGGAAGATTTGAAAAATTCCTGTGAATTATGAGAGGAATGTGTGTTATATTTATGAGTTTCTACAATTGTTGAAGTGAATTCGAGACGAGTAACAGAGAATTCAAAAAAATTTGGGAAATTTTGTTTTATTTGGGTTAGTGATATTCGGTGAATGAATTTGTTAATCTTGTGTGAAATGCACAATTTCACTCTTGTTAAGCGTTTCTTCTACATTATTTGTGAGATTTGAGATGATTATCTCAAAACTGAAGAGTAAGTGAATGGATATTTCTGTTTTCTGATTTATGAAATATGGGAAGATTTGAAGAATTCCTGTGAATTATGAGAGGAATGCGTGTTATATTTATGAGTTTCTACAATTGTTTGAAGTAAATTCGAGACGAGTAACAGAGAATTGAAAAAAATTTGGGAAATTTTGTTTTATTTGGTAGTGATATCCGGAGAATGAATTTGTCAATCTTGTGAGAAATGCACGATTTCACTCTTGTTAAGCGTTTCTACATTAATGTGAGGATTTGAAATGATTATCTTAAAAACTGAAGGAAGTTAGTTAGTGGATATTTCTGTTTTCTGATTCATGAATTATGGGAAGAATTGAAGAATTCCTGTGAATTATGTGAGGAATGTGTGTTATATTTATGAGTTTCTACAATTATTGGAATGGATTCGAAACGAGTAACAGAGAATTGGAAAAAAAATTGGGAAATTTTGTTTTATTGGGTTAGTGATATTGGTGAATGAATTTGTTAATCTTGTGAGAAATGCACAATTTCACTCTTGTTAAGCGTTTCTACATTATTTGTGAGGATTTGAGATGATTATCTCAAAACTGAAGGAAGTTAGTTAATGGATATTTCTGTTTTCTGATTTATGAATTATGGGAAGAATTGAAGAATTCCTGTGAATTATGTGAGGAATGTGTGTTATATTTATGAGTTTCTACAATTATTGAAATGAATTCGAGACGAGTAACTGAGAATTGAAAAAAATTTTGGGAAATTTTGTTTTATTGAGTTTGTGTTATACGGTGAATGATTTTGCTAATCTTGTGAGAAATGCACAATTTCACTCTTGTTAAGCGTTTCTACATTATTTGTGAGGATTTGAGATGATTATCTCAAAACTGAAGGAAGTTAGTTAATGGATATTTCTGTTTTCTGATTTATGAATTATGGGAAGAATTGAAGAATCCTGTGAATTATGTAAGGAATGTGTGTTATATTTATGAGTTTCTACAATTAATGAAATGAATTCGAGACGAGTAACTGAGAATTGAAAAAGAATTTGGGAAATTTTGTTTTATTGTGTTTGTGTTATACGGTGAATGATTTTGCTAATCTTGTGAGAAATGCACAATTTCACTCTTGTTAAGCGTTTCTACATTATTTGTGAGGATTTGAGATGATTATCTCAAAACTGAAGGAAGTTAGTTAATGGATATTTCTGTTTTCTGATTTATGAATTATGGGAAGATTTGAAGAATTCCTGTGAATTATGAGGGAATGTTTGTTATATTTATGAGTTTCTACAATTGTTGAAGTGAATTCGAGACGAGTAACAGAGAATTGAAAAAAATTTGGGAAATTTTGTTTATTGAGTTGGTGATATTCGGTGAATGAATTTGTTAATCTTGTGAGAAATGCCCAATTTCACTCGTTGTTAAGCGTTTCTCATACATTATTCGTGAGGATTTGAGAATGATTATTATATTTTATGAGTTTCTACAATTGATGAAATGAATTTGAGACGAGTAACAGAAATGAAAAAGAATTTGGGAAATTTTGTTTTATTTGGTTAGTGTATTCGGTGAATGAATTTGTTAATTTGTGAGAAATGCACAATTTCACTCTTGTTAGCGTTTCTACATTATTTGTGAGGATTTGAGAAGTTAGTTAATGGATATTTCTGTTTTCTGATTTATGAATTATGGGAAGAATTGAAGAATTCCTGTGAATTATGTGAGGAATGTGTGTTATATTTATTAGTTTCTACAATTGTTGAAGTGAATTCGAGACGAGTAACAGAGAATTGAAAAAAATTTGGGAAATTTTGTTTTATTTTAGGTTAGTGATATCCGGTGAATGAATTTGTTAATCTTGTGAAAAATGCACAATTTCACTCTTGTTAAGCGTTTCTACATTATTTGTGAGGATTTGAGATGATTATCTCAAAACTGAAGGAAGTTAGTTAATGGATATTTCTGTTTTCTGATTTATGATTATGGGAAGATTTGAAGAATTCCTGTGAATTATGAGAGGAATGTGTGTTATATTTATGAGTTTCTACAATTAATGAAATGAATTCGAGACGAGTAACTGAGAATTGAAAAAGAATTGGGAAATTTTGTTTTATTGAGTTGTGTTATACGGTGAATGATTTTGCTAATCTTGTGAGAAATGCACAATTTCACTCTTGTAAGCGTTTCTACATTATTTGTGAGGATTTGAGGTGATTATCTCAAAACTGAAGGAAGTTAGTTAATGGATATTTCTGTTTTTTCTGATTTATGAATTATGGGAAGATTTGAAGAATTCCTGTGAATTATGTGAGGAATGTGTGTTATATTTATGATTTTCTACAATTGTTGAAGTGAATTCGAGACGAGTAACTGAGAATTGAAAAAAATTTGGGAAATTTTGTTTTATTTGGGTTAGTGATATTCGGTGAATGAATTTGTTAATCTTGTGAGAAATGCACAATTTCACTCTTGTTAAGCGTTTCTACATTATTTGTGAGGATTTGAGATGATTATCTCAAAACTGAAGGAGTAAGTGAATGGATATTTCTGTTTTGATTTTATAATATGGGAAGAATTGAAGAATTCCTGTGAATTATGTGAGGAATGCGTGTTATATTTATGAGTTTTCTACAATTGTTGAAGTGAATTCGAGACGAGTAACAGAGAATTGAAAAAAAATTTGGGAAATTTTGTTTTATTTGGGTTAGTGATATCCGAGAATGAATTTTTCAATCTTGTGAGAAATGCACAATTTCACTCTTGTTAAGCGTTTCTACATTATTTGTGAGGATTTGAAATGATTATCTCAAAACTGAAGGAATTAGTTAAGTGGATATTTCTGTTTTCTGATTTATGAATTATTGGAAGAATTGAAGAATTCCTGTGAATTATGTGAGGAATGTGTGTTATATTTATGAGTTTCTACAATTATTGGAATGGATTCGAAACGAGTAACAGAGAATTGAAAAAAAAATTGGGAAATTTTGTTTTATTTGGGTAGTGATATTTGGTGAATGAATTGTAATCTTGTGAGAAATGCACAATTTCACTCTTGTTAAGCGTTTCTACATTATTTGTGAGGATTTGAGATGATTATCTTAAAACTGAAGGAAGTTAGTTTAGTGGATATTTCTGTTTTCTGATTTATGAATTATGGGAAGAATTGAAGAATTCCTGTGAATTATGTGAGGAATGTGTGTTATATTTATGAGTTTCTACAATTATTGGAATGAATTCGAAACGATAACTGAGAATTGAAAAAAACTTTGGAAATTTGTTTATTGAGTTTTGTGATATACGGTGAATGAATTTTGCTAATCTTGTGAGAAATGCACAATTTCACACTTGTTAAGCGTTTCTACATTATTTGTGAGGATTTGAGATGATTATCTCAAAACTGAAGGAAGTTAGTTAATGGATATTTCTGTTTTCTGATTTATGAATTATGGAAGAATTGAAGATATCCTGTGAATTATTTAAGGAATGTGTGTTATATTTATGAGTTTCT